>NC_086071.1:2469115-3669115 GCF_948474715.1 Cydia amplana | reverse complement strand
TATTCATACAAACTTTCAACCCCTGTTTCGCCACCTTAGCGTATGAATTTTCAAAAACCCTGAAATTAGTTTTCTTGTATTTTAATAATATATCTGTTTACAAAGTTTCAAGTTCCTAGCTTAAAATAAAATTTTAACCCCATACAAACTTTCAACCCCTTTTTAACCCTGTTAGGGGATGAACTTTACAAAACGCTGAAATTACTTTTATTGTCTTTTAATAATATCCCCATATACAAAGATTAAAGTCCCGCGCTCAAAAAAATGTTTGATATCCATACATACTTTCAACCCCTTTTTCACCACCTTAGGGGATGAATTTCCAAAAACGCTGAAATTAGTTTTCTTGTATTTTAATTTAATACCTTTTTGCAAAGTTTCAAGTTCTTAGTTTAAAATAAAATTTGCACCCCAAGACAAACTTTAATCCCCTTTTTAACCCCCTTAGGGGTTGAATTTCCTAAAGCGTCGCAATTACTTTTTTTTGTAATCGGCTATTATGTCTTTCTAAGAAGTTTCAAAGTATTTGTAACGGATTCAAACTTTCAACCCCTTTTTAACCCTGTTAGGGGATGAAAATTTAAAAACGCTGAAATTACTTTTCGTGTATTCTAATAATATCTCCATATACAATGTTTCAAGTACCGCACTCAAAAAAAAATTGTTTTCCATACAAATTTTCCACCCCCTTTTCACCACCTTAGGGGATGAATTTTCGCAAACGCTGAAATTAGTTTACTTGTTTTTTAATATTCTACCTTTTTACAAAGTTTCAAATTCCGAGCATAAAATAAAACTTGCACCCCATACAACCTCCCATCCCCTTTTTAACCCCCTTAGGGGTTGAATTTCTCAAAATCGCTTCTTATCTCTTGTACACTTTACAACTGTAACCTGGTGTGCAAATTTCAACTTTCTATCTTTTGTAGTTTCGGCTCTGCGTTGATGAATCAGTCAGTCAGTCAGTCAGTCAGTCAGGACACTTGCATTTATATATATATATAGAAAGACTAGCTGTTGCCCGCGACTTCGTACGCGTGGATTTGTACATTGGTTATACACGATGATTTTTAATCGGTGATCAGGAACATTTTCTTGTAACTCAGTAATTGATGTAGATCACGTTGAAGTCGTAATTACATGGAAATAAACTTGTTTTTTTTAATCATTATTTTAATTTTGAGATAAATTTTATCCTAAAATCTTTGTCCCTCTAGTAATCGGTATCTATGAGTTGTAGCCTCTTTACAAAGTTAATGGCAATTGATAATTTATGAGTAATAACTTGTCATTGTCATTGTTATATGCATAAACAAAGTCATAGATCCGTCAAATTTCCCGCCATATCAATGGCACTTGACGTATCGTAGTTACTTCATGTAGGATAACCATGTATTTAGTGATTATTAGTTTTAATTATGTTTTAACTTTTAGTTAATTAAACAATGAGATAATTGCGTGAGACCTAGCCTAATAAGTTTAATTTGGGCTAGATATTAATAATTTTAAACTCCTGATCACCGATTAAAAATCATCGTGTATATTCTACATTAGCTTAGAACATTATTTTATATTATACAGCAAAATATCGCAGTAGGACGGTTAATCATTTGTTAATTATTAATATTATACAACGCATGATACTTGTCTTTCACAACCTACGAAGTTTCAAGCCCCTAACTGAATAAAATTGTTCTCGGTATACTCCCTCTCAACCCCCTAGAAGATTTTCATGTCCTCTATTTAATAAAACATACTACTTAACTACCTATTTACGAAGTTTGAACTTCCTAGCTTTAAATAAAATTTCATTTCGTTTCATTTCATTTCATTTCAACTCCATTTGAACTCCATACAAATCTTCAACCCCTTTTTCACCACCATGGGGATGAACTATCAAAAACTCTGAAATAAATTTTCTTCTCTTTTGATGAAATACCTTTTTAAGAAGTTTCAAGTTTGTAGCTTTAAATAAAATTTGAACCCTTTACAAACTTTAAACCCCCTTTCGACCCTTTAAGTCCTTTAAGAGATGAATTTTAAAAACGCTGAATTTACTTTTCTCGTGTTTTAATAATATGCCATTTTACAAAGATTCAAGCCCCGCACTCACAAAAATGTTTGATCTCCATACAAACTTTTTACCCTTTTCGAGGGATGAATTTTCAAAAACGCTGAAATAAGTATTCTTCTCTTATAATAAAATACCTTTTTACGAAGTCTCAAGTTCCTAGCTTAAAATAAAATTTGAACCCCATACAAACTTTCAACCCCTTTTTAACCCTGTTAGGGGATGAATTTTTCAAAACGCTAAAATTACTTTTCCTGTCTTCTAATAATATCCTCAAATCCACTGATTCAAATCCCGCGCTCGAAAAAATGTTTCATATCCATACAAACTTTCAACCCCTTTTTCACCACCTTAGAGGATGAATTTTCAAACACGCTGAAATTAGTTTTCTTGTATTTTAATTTCATATCATTTTACAAAGTTTCAAGTTCCTAGCTTAAAATAAAATTTGAATCCTATACGAACTTTCAACCCCTTGTTAACCCTGTTAGGGGATGAATTTTACAAAACACTGAAATTCCTTTTCCTGTCTTCTAATAATATCCCCAAATACAAAGATTCAAGTCCCGCGCTCGAAAAAATGTTTGATATCCATACAAAACTTAAACCCCTTTTTCACCACCTTAGGGGATGAATTTTCAAAAACGCTGATTTAAGTTTTCTTGTATTATTAATGCCTCGGTACAAAAATTCAAGCCCCGAACTCACAAAAATGTTTGATCTCCATACAATCTTTCAACCCCTTTTTAACCCTGTTAGGGGATGAATTTTACAAAACACTGAAATGACTTTTCCTGTCTTCTAATAATATCCCCAAATCCAAAGACTCAAGTCCCGCTCTCGTAAAAATGTTTGAAATCCATACAAACTTTCAACCCCTTTTTCACCACCTTAGGGGATGAATTTTCAAAAACGCTGAAATCAGTTTTCTTATATTTTAATTTAATATCTTTTTGCAAAGTTTCAAGTTCCTAGCTTAAAATAAAATTTGCACTATATATGAACTTTCAACCCCTTTTTAACCCTGTTAGGGGATGAATTTTTCAAAATGCTGAAATTACTTTTCCTGTCTTCTAATAATATCCCCAAATACAAAGATTCAAGTCCCGCGCTCGAAAAAATGTTTGATATCCATACAAACTTTCAACCCCTTTTTCACCACTATATGGGATGAATTTCCAAAAACGCTGAAATTAGTTTTCTTGTATTTTAAGAATATATCATTTTACGAAGTTTCAAGTTCCTAGCTTAAAATAAAATTTGAACCCTATACGAACTTTCAACCCTTTTTTAACCCTGTTAGGGGATGAATTTTACGAAACGCTGAAATTACTTTTCCTGTCTTCTAATAATATCCCCAATTACAAAGATTCAAGTCCCGCGCTCGAAAAAAATAATTAATAGCCATACAAACTTTCAACCCCTTCTTCACCACCTTAGGGGATGAATTTTCAAAAACGCTGAAATTAGTTTTCTTGTATTTTAATTTAATACCTTTTTGCAAAGTTTCAAGTTCCTAGATAAAAATAAAATTTGCGCCCCATGACGAAATTTCATCCCCTTTTTAACCCCCTTAGGGGTTGAATTTCCAAAAACGTTGCAATTACTTTTTTTTGTAATCGGCTATTATGCCTTTCTAAGAAGTTTCAAAGCATTTATAGTGGATTCAAACTTTCAACCCCTATTTAACCCTGTTAGGGGATGAATTTTCAAAAACGCTGAAATTACTTTTCCTGTCATATAATAATATCCCCATATACAAAGTTTCAAGTCCCACACTCACAAAAATATTTGATCTCCATAGAAACTTTCAACCCCTTTTTCACCACCTTGGGGGATTAATTTTCAAAAACGCTGAAATCAGTTTTCTTTTTTTTTAATTTAATACCTTTTTACGAAGTTTCAAGGTCCTAGCTTAAAATAAAATTTGCACCCCAGGACAAAGTTTCATCCCCTTTTTACCCCCTTAAGCGTTGAATTACCTAAAACGTCGCAATTACTTTTTTTTGTCATTGGCTATCATGCCTTTCTAAGAAGTTTCAAAGCATTTGTAATGGATTCAAACTTTCAACCCCTTTTTAACCCTATTAGGGGATGAATTTTCAAAAACGCTGAAATTACTTTTCCTGTCTTATAATAATATCCCCATATACAAAGTTTCAAGTCCAACATTCACAAAAATATTTGATCTCCATACAAACTTTCAACCCCTTTTTCACCACCTTGGGGGATGAATTTTCGAAAACGCAGAAATTAGTTTTCTTGTTTTTTAATATAGTACATTTTTACAACGTTTCAAATTCCTAGCTTAAAATAAAACTTGCACCCCATACAACCTTTCATCCCCTTTTTAACCCCCTTAGGGGTTGAATTTTTCAAAATCGCTTCTTATCTCTTGTACACTTTATAAATTCAACCTAGTGTGCAAATTTCAACTTTCTAGCTTTTGTAGTTTCGGCTCTGCGTTGATGAATCAGTCAGTCAGTCAGTCAGTCAGTCAGTCAGTCAGTCAGTCAGTCAGTCAGTCAGTCAGTCAGTCAGGACACTTGCATTTATATATATAGATAGATAGATAGAAGATAGATTAGGGTTTCTTTGACAGCATACACCGTACCGTAACTACGTAAACACTTTGTAAGCGTTTTTAGTGCTATAGATAAAATTATCGAGTATTCTTGTAAGCGTTCCTATCATTAAAGGACTATCTAAGGAATAAGATTAATCTAGGTTTTATGAACTTTATTACTCGAAAACGAAATAGGTACATATTACCAAAGAGATTACGCAAGTTTTCTCCCCATGTTACATTCACGTGCCACATGAACCTTTCCATTACTAAGTATATTAAATCAATGCAAATCGTCCAAAAATAAAAATCCGGTTTAATTTTACATTATTTTATTACCTCCAAAGAATTAACAACGAGCCATGAAATTTACAATGATATAGTTTTTATTTACAATGGACAAAAGAGTTCGGGAGGGCCGGGAGGGCAGCTGCACGCGCCGGCTGTGCGAGGACATTATAACAAATCCGGCCACACCTGATAAATATACCTCATTATTCCATTCTCTTTCAAGATTTCTTTGTCCTCCCGAGGCAAACGCGTGCGCAGTGATTTTTTAAACATGAAATAGCACCTGCTTTAGTCTAAAGTTGTATAATAGCGGTGACAGCGGCAGCGGCTACTCCTTGGAAGAGAATTTACTATTGTAGAATGGAATTAATGTTACGAGTACTTTCCAGTCGGTCACGTATACGACAAATGTGGCCCAAGCTACTCCGAACGTCGCGATACTAGGACCGAAGGCGGATAGCTGTTGTATTTGCCTTTTGCCGAGCATATTTACTTTAATTACTAATGTTCTGTTGTTTTTTGGTGTACGTCTGTCACATCATTGACTTATCAGGGTGACGATGGGATGACGGAAAAAACCATAGATATATATGATCATGCCAGTTCGTAATATTTTCCTCGTTTCTCAAAATATGTTCTAAACGGCTCTAACGATTTCGATGATATTTGCTTTAAAAATAATCTAATCAACATGCGAATTACACGAATTCAAACAGGAAAAACGCTCGCAAACACATTATGTTTGGGCTGTCAATATTAGATCTGCTCGGTGGTACCCGTGGGTATATAAAGAGGTACTGCTAGTTGTAGTGCCACTGTACTATTTCAACATTGTGAAGAAATCATCATGAAGGCTGTTGCGGTGAGTTTCCTAAATATTAATAAAAATAATTATGCTCACGACTTCATTTGAGTAAGGTGGGTTGGGTAAAATTGAAAGGGTTTTTCATGAGGAGTCAAAAATACGGACAATTTTTTGTCTTACTCCTCCATAGTTCGTTTTTGTCATTTCGTAAATTTTAATTTTTCATATAGAATAATTAAATGTTCCATCTTATGCAGGCATTACAATTAACTCAACCAAACAATTGTAAATTATGATATGTATGTAGGTATGTATATGTCCGAGACACTAACAATTATATTTTCACCTCAGCAGCTCGAACAAGGGTACTTTGATTCTTAAAAACAGTGAGCAAAATGCGATTTTGCTCACTGAGTGAGACAAAATGACATTCAAGTGACCTTTATAGTCAAATGTCATTTCAACATGCGGGGTCTAATAAAAGTTCGAAATACTTGGGTTCTATTATCTCTGTCCCTTTCACACTGTTAGCAAAAAGAAACAGACAAAAAAAAGTTAAAACGACATTCAACAGTATATTCACGGTTTATAATAGACCCCCGAAAAACTTCAGACCGCATCTAATCGTTCCAAACCACGTACGAGTATGAATTCTTAATAATTAATAAATAAAAATAAAGTTTAAGATTTCATAAAAACTGATAAAATACTATATTTTAGGTATTTTATTGTACAATTAAAATAACGAACTCAAAAAATACACAGATCATCACGCAAAATTAATTATCTTACTTTTAAGAATTTCTACCATAGTTGACAAATAGTACGTATCCGCAATTCGGACCGTATCTTACAAAGATTTTTTTTGTTGTCAAAGTTGGCGATTGAAGTGTCAGTTAAAGTTTGTTATTTCTATATTATTTTACTGGAATTTATTATTACGTTTTGTTTTTGTGTTCCATTGCGGTAATTAAACTTAATTGTTTGTATATCTTAAGAAAACATGAGTGCAGGTATTAAGTGATGAAGAAGGATTAAATTTTTCAAGTTGTCTAATAGGTATGTTCTCACTGCGCTGAGGTGAAAAATGTTGTGTACTACACGAGATCAAAGTTATTTACATCTCGTGCGCTTTTGAGTCCCTTACTACGCTCAAGATTCTAAATTAGATTCACTCGCTACGCTCGTGAATCTATTATAGAATCTTTCGCTTGCACGGGACTCAAAATAAGCACTCGAAGAAATATCAAACTTTGATCACTTGTTGTACAAATAACTATATCTTTGATACTAAGACAATATTTTCCTTTCGCTATTTCAAGTATACTATTATATTATATTGTACCTACCTAATGAGCGATCTAAAAAATCCAGGCAGAATACTTTCAGCCACAATTAAAATAACCTGTATAAGTTACTTCAGAGATGACGTCATCTGATTCAAGTGGCACCCAAACAATACGCTTGCAGCTAATAATCGGATTTTTCCGTGCCGCCAAATTACCTAAAGTCTATTTTTTTATTCCGTAGACTGAAATGACATTTCATAGTATGAACATCATGTGTCATCTCATACTATGAAATGTCATTTCAGTCTACGGAATAAAAAAATAGACTTTACATACCTACTCGTGATCTAAGGACTCAACTGTATTTTACACTTCTCTGAATATTTTTGCCAGACTGGGATCATATTTATGAGATTGATGTTGATTTAATTTTATTATCTAAGATAACTAATTTAACATGAATCATTTGTTCCATGTATGTGTGTGTATGTGGCACCGTAGCTCTTAAACGGGTGAACTGATTTGGATACGGTTATTTTTTATTTGAATCACGCTTTCTAGCCGTATTTCTTACATATGTTTTATCAAAATCGGTTCATCGGTTTCTTTTCATTGTTTTTTAATTTTCCGATGTTTCCGTGCATTTCAGATTCTTCTTCTGGTAGTCGTAGCCATGGCTTATGCTCAACGAGGTGGTGCTGGTGAGTTTTAATTTTCATATGTGTTTTTGTAACTTTTTTTTATAGCCTATATTGTGTCCCACTGCTGGGCAAAGGCCTCCCCTGTCTTTCGCCACTCCTCATGGTCTGCCTCTGCCTCGGGTGATCTGTGGTATGCCCATTCGTTCGCTGTTTTGGCCCATCTGTCCGGGTGCATTCAATGTACATCCGATTTGTAACTTGTACTTAATAATATTTAATCCTAAAATTCACCTATTATTTTGACTCATTGTAGCAATTTCGTTGCAGCAGCTTACCTGCTCGAATTAAAGGAATTGATATTGAATAATTGATGTTCATGTAACTGTTATTAACTCTAATTAATACTTTCAGCTAAAATTCAGTAAACAGATCACTTTAATGGAACAATGCTGCACATCCATTCAAAATCATCACTTAATAATCTTTAATAGAAAAAAACCGACTTCTCTAACTACTAGCCTGGACCCACTTAACGGCGCTTATACTTTATTTGGTAATATGTATACATTTTATGGTAATCATAGTGGTTTGTTTAGTTTAGGTATCATAGTGGTTTTCCGGATCAAGGTCCGGGTCCGTGTCCGGATCCGGGTCCGAGTCCGAGTACGGGTCCGAGTCCGGAGTCCGGGGCCCAGTCCAAGTCAAAATCGAAATTCAGAATCACAAAACGTGTACTATGCGTCGTTGAAGAGTTCTGTTCTGATCATCATCAGCAGTTCCGCTTCATCAAATGCCACAGTTTGTAATGTAAATGCTTGATTTTCTGATGAAAATATATAAAATTCTATACGTATGCCTTTAAGATTTGAGGAGTTCCCTCGATTCCTCATGGATCCCATGTTCAGGACTTGAGATTGACATAAATGTGCCTAAAAACCTAACTTGCTTAACAAACATAACGAAAAGGACAAATCGCCAAATGCGAGCTATGCGTCGTTGAAGAGTTCCGTTATGATCATCATCAGCAGTTCCACTGCATCAAATGCGACAGTTTTTAATGAAAATGCTTAATTTTTTGATGAAAATACAAAAATCTCTATATGCATGCCTTTAAGATTTGAGGAGTTCCCTCGATTCCTCATGGATCCCATCATCAGAACTCGAGCTTGACAAAAATGTGGCTTAAAAACTTAACTTGCTTAACAAACATAACGAAGAGGACAAATCGTCAAACGTGTACTATGCGTCGTTGAAGAGTTCCGTTCTGATCATCATCAGCAGTTCCACTTCATCAAATGTCACTTTTTTAAATGTATATGCTTGATTTGTTGATAAAAACACAAAAATCACTATATGTATGCCTTTAAGATTTGAGGAGTTCCCTCGATTACTCATGGATCCCATCATCAGAACTGGGTTTTGACAAAAACGGGACCAATCTGTATACATACAATCAAAAAAAAAATTTCAAAATCGGTCCAGTAATGACGGAGATATGGAGTAACAAAATAAAAAAAATAAAAAAAAAATAAAAATAAAAAAAAAACATACAACCGAATTGATAACCTCCTCCTTTTAGATTTGGAAGTCGGTTATGGAGTAACAAACATAAAAAAAAATAAATAAATTAAAAAAAACATACAACCGAATTGATAACCTCCTCCTTTTAGATTTGGAAGTCGGTTAAAAAGTCAACTCCACCAGCCAATCCAGCCTCACGAAACAACTCAAAATTTTCATCAAATTACTTTGCCACTATTGGAGATATTAAAATAATCTATAAAAAATGCAACTTTCTCGTCAATTTTCTTTACGAGTTAGTGTTGTGAAAATTAAAACGTGCACACTAAATTAATTTGCAATGGGCACTTTATAGTATTTTTGGAAATTAAACGAACTTACCTGTAAGTGAAGTTCATTTCAATTATATTAGCTGCACAAACTTCGAAATGATAATTTTAACTTGTAGTACGCGCTTTATCATGTAGCCTGTTCCATGAATGTTACAGAGAGGCAAAGCCAAAATTAAAAATATGTATCTGATTTATGAACGTAACTCCTACGTTGAACGGTTCCCGCGCTGTCAGCTGTCAAATGTCATTTAGTTTAGAGTAACAAGCCAAGACATAACACTTTCACTGCCAGTAGCCCGCTAGGGTTCTCTATTCTTAGGTACTTATCGCTACAAAGCGGAAAAAACATATGGTATCCGCTATGCTTGTAGCTCACGCTGGCAGTGAATATGCCAATTGATGGAATAACTTGGCCCCCAATTCAGCAAAGCCAATATTACCATAACTTTGACAGGGATTATAGGTAGGTACACGAATCCCTGGTTGTCTCAGGACAACGTGGGTACTGGGTGGGATGGGTTATCATTTCGAAGTTTGTGCAGCTAATATAATTGAAATGAACTTCACTTACAGGTAAGTTCGTTTAATTTCCAATTATTATTACGCTGCACAAACTTCTTCAATGATAATTTTAACTTGTAGATGTTTAGAGATAAGTATTCAAAGTTTGATTTGGCTTTGTATGGGAACAATGAAATCATTGATTAATGATTAACAATGATTTATTATTTCATTTTAAATTAGGTACCTTTTTAGTTATCATTAACTGATTTCAGAATATATGTAGGTATATTTAGTTTACAACATTATTTAGAGATCTAGTGATATCATTTCATCAAACTGTCTATCGTATAGTACCTATAGATAGTTGAAACAAAAATAATTTGATCCTTATTTATTAATAGCACACATCTGCGAAGAAATTCAAAGGTGTATGTGAAGTCCCCAATCCGCATTGGGCTAGCGTGGGGATTATAGCCCGAGCCCTCTCGCGAATGAGAGGAGGCCTGTGCCCAGCAGTGGGACGTATAAAGGCTGAATTATTATTTTTTATATTATTATTTATTAATAGGTACTTAAGTATTTTCATTTATACCACCAAATACCACATAAAACCTAATTATTATAGGAATATCAAAGAAATCAAAGGATAGCATGAGATGCAATTATTGGCGAATACAACAACTATAAGCAACTCTTGGCAGTGTGTTGCTGGTTACACCTTTAAGTAACACTTATTTTCTCATATAACATAGTAAGGATTTACCAAAATTATTGGATGGAACCATGATTATGAAATTGAGAAAAATCATTACAAGAATCACTCCACCTTGATGTTTTTCTTCCACCAATAACTCCTAAACGATTTACGGTTGACACAACACATAACAGGTTAAATAGGTGGTGAAAATAAAAATATATCAATACAAATCTTTAAGAGTTGACTTAAGTAATCCCTCTACAAATCGTTTGGGAAGTGATTTTTTCATGATTTTGAGGGCAATAAATAATCACTAACAAGTTAATAACTACCATCACGAATATTATTGTTCGTTATTTATATACAGGTAATCAATGTTTTACACCTGATTCAATTTAAAATTAGTGTTTTCCCTGAAAAATTAATGCTATGGATAGCAAGGGTTGCTGAAATTTATCAATCAGAATAACAGTAAAGTTTGATATTTTATCAAGGACAGGGTTTGCACGTTGTGTACAATCACAACAGCTAATAAAAGTGTTAAAGTAATTTTTTACTTTTTCTTAATCCTGTAATGAATGATTTTCATTAGTTGGTGACATTGTTAATAAATAATTTAAGACCGATTAAGGGTACTAGGACACACTTTATGGTTGAGTTTGGTGTAATCGAAAAAACGTTCTTCATAAAGTGTTCAATGCTATCATTTGAGGAGAGCCTATTCCCCAATAAAAGCACAAGAGCAGATTTACAATTATTTACACATCTATACCTAGCTCCCTCATTACATAAGTAATGCTATTAAAACGGCAAGCACTTCTGAAACAGATCCCATAAAATAATTAATGTAATTAATTTTTACATAACATACACCATAATTTAAAGTGTGTGTGTGCTTGACGGTGTTGGGCGCAAGGGATTACACCGTACTGTACTCCTTTTTCCTCTTCCTCTTCTCCCTCAGTGATGGCTGGTGGCACTTCCTGGATAACACTGGGGTAACCAGGATAATACGCTGTTGAAACTTGAAACCAGTTAATAAAATATGTTTTATAAATGAGAGCTGGGGCGCAAATCCATACAATTATATGTACATATGCATATAAATATTTTGTAAACTGAGTAGTTACAATGACCGAGCCTTGATGCCTTCTACTTTCCCTAAATTTTAATACCTTAGATTTCGTTTCAGTTGGAAGGAAAACATAGATAAAATATTTTTTGCAAAAGCATCTACTTATGTAGAAAAAACATCTGGGTTACTTCACCAGGATGTTTGTATAATAACCAATAACTCGGTAGGTATATGGATTTCCAAAATGTTGTAAGAAATTCCAAATTTAATTTTCGTTAAATCTGAGATCTTACATTATTTTCTCTCAATCAGCTTATGACACTTAAAGCACATATAGCATTTAAGTAGAATATTGTAATGTCTCTTTTCACACCACTGCTAACGTTCCTAGACATAAAAATACTGTATTTCAATTTACCGGTTTATAAATAATTGCGATAGCTGTGTTGTCTTCTCTCAGATGTATCTCAGTGTGGTAAACCGGAAAAGAGGGTCTTTAAATATAAACAAGACCACCATAATAACCTGAACAAAATTAATGTACCTAATGCATTCTATTAGGCTCATTTAATAATTTCCACACGGGTGTAAGTATTACTGTAAGTACTTAAATATCTGCAAAAAATATATATTTATAACCCTTTATTTTAATTAGCCACCAAATTATGTCACATTAGGTGATATATTGGCATTGTATTTCTTTAAAATATACGAAATTCAGTATAGGTACATTTATCTATTCAGCTCTTTAAATACACACATAACCATATTCATTAGCCAAACTTGTAGCTATAGGTACAACAACCCATTTATATGAGCAAAGTTCATTAAAACTAATAAGGACTTTATCTGTTGTTTGAGTTTGTATTTGTCCTTATTGGCTAAAGAAATAATTCTAGTATTACCCAGCTTTCTGAGGTAAGTACTAAGGATCTAGTTTCATTTGATTATAGCTCCATATAGGTAATGGTATCAAGACTAATTAAGTGTATCTTGTATATGTATGCACCTACATAGTATAAAAAACATTTTTAATAATGAGCTTCAACAATAGATATATAATCTAAACAATTGCTCATTATGTGACCTCTAGATCTTAGACACTTCATGAAAGGTCTAACACATATCGACACCTAGTCTAATTGTCTAATAAAAGGACTTATGTCATTACTTAATTAGTTTCATAACAGTTCCAATTCCCTGTTGACTTAAACTGCTTAGTTGCAATATATTTACATCTTAAATATATAGGTATCTGTATTTATTTCTCTTAGGATTTGGTAGAGAAAAATATTAAAGTTAATATTAAACTGTATAAGGTGTACATTATTTTATAAGAACATCATAGGCATATACACACAGTATATAGTTTTCTAGTATTTGACTATCAATTTCACAGAGTTGATCATATTTCGGAATATCTGTTGGCACAGACAAAAAATTTAATTTTGTATGACAAAATCCTTGTAAATATGATGTCACTGCAATTAAAGAAGTGTATTTAAATAAACCACAGCTTTTGAGAATTTGTTCTAAATGAACACAGGCTGTTGTAATGTCACTTGAGTGCGACCACTGACTGCAGAGAGGAAAATGTTGCTCCGCCTCCTTATCGCTGCTTTTGACCAGGGTTTTTGTATGTTGTAATGTTAAATGAATACTTTATCATATGAAACAAATACAAGTAACAGCAAAACATACATTGGAAAATATGATTGATAATTGAGCCCTTGAAGTTGAAGTACCAGGCCGTAAGCCATTAGTTTATCTGCTAGATTTTCTTATAATATCACTTGTCGACAGCATGTTGTAAAGTAATCTCTAATGCCATTTATTGTGCTTTAGTATTTACAGGACCGCTGCTTTAGCGAAGATTCTCAGTGATAATAATCACACAAAAGAAAGTCAAGTCACTTAAAAGCGACAGCCGGTTGCAGCACAAAATTGATTGAGAGCTAAATCATCACAGTTAGCAAACAAATACTTAGCCTTGTTCCTCACCGACAAGCATCTCAACAGCCGCAGTTCAAGTCGCTGGGCTCATCTTCAAAGCACCAATAAAATTTTACAGCGCAGATTATTTTTGCATAATCTTGTTTGGGTCATACTGGTTTTGTAATGTTCTTAATTATACATCTGAAAACAAACAACGAGGTTGTCCTATTAGGATTTTTCCATATCCAAATTTCTGGTGCCTCCGTGCACATTGATTAACTCATGGGGCCACAAAACCCAGTTCTAGCAAGACTTGTGGCCTTAAGTCACAGTGGCAGTGGCCATTGGCAGGTAGGATATGAGCCATATCTCAGTGCTGTTAGTAAGGAATAAGTGACAACACCACAATGTCCCAAATATACTGGCATTGAATGCACCTAGTATTAGTATGTGAAAGATTGCCAAGTCCAAATATCATCAGAGATACCTAGGTTAGTACTCCAAAAAGCTTAGTATAGCCATTTTGCAAACAGATGCACCTAGAATAGTGCTCCAGAATGCAGTGCACAGCTCAGTCACCATGTGCAGTTAGCAGACAGACACACCTATAATAGTGGCCCAGAATGCACAGTGCACAGCACAACCACCGTGTACAGTTAGCAGACAGATGCACCTAGAATAGTGCTCCAGAATGCACAGTGCACAGCACAACCACCGTGTGCGGTTAGCAGACAGATGCACCTAGAATAGTGCTCCAGATTGCACAGTGCACAGCACAACCACCGTGTGCAGTTAGCAGACAGATGCACCTAGAATAGTGCTCCAGAATGCAGTGCACAGCTCAGTCACCATGTGCAGTTAGCGGACAGATATACACCTAGCTAGAATAGAGGTAGCACAAACGTCGAAAATCATGAACAAATAAGCACTTGATATTGGTCCACTGTATTTCTTACTTTGCGTTTATTTCGCTTTCGGAATTTTAGATATGAATTAACATTCGGTCGCTGGCGAGCGAGGAGGGCACAGATTGCTTTTAAACGCCACGCGAAAATCGCTTTTTTCTCTACGCCGCTGGCGGAGATGGAGATGATGATGCAGACCTAAAATAAAAAGTAGGTACCTACGTCCATGGCCTGCTAGATTCTTATTTTGGTATGCAACATGTCCGGGTGGATAGTCATGCTATCCACGAAACGACGCCGCCTTTGACCTTGGTCGCGAAAGTAGCATTTTCTTCTTCAATCTTCTTGTATTTTCTTCCAATTTTGTAATTGGTCGGACTGTCGTACACTAATATTTTATTTTTTCACATATTTAATATATATTTACTATTATTTTCTGTAAAAAAGTTATATTTTATTAAGCCCTAATGGTCTAGGCTAACATGAATAAACACAATGACATTTGACAGCTGACAGCGCGGGAACCGTTCAACGTAGGAGTTACGTTCATAAATCAGATACATATTTTTAATTTTGGCTTTGCCTCTCTGTAACATTCATGGAACAGGCTACATGATAAAGCGCGTACTACAAGTTAAAATTATCATTGAAGAAGTTTGTGCAGCGTAATAATAATTCTCCGTAGGAATTGATCCCGCGTTCGGCAGGCCGTCGGTGGGTGGCAACAACGGTGTTATCGGTAAGACAATTGTTATTGTTACATAGTTATACAGTGAAACCTGGTTAAGTGGGACCTGGATAAGTGAGAAACCTCTATAGCTGGGACTCATGGTGCGGTCCCGGCACTTTAGCGCTGATTTACCTCTGTTAGTGAGATAAAACGAACCTCTATAACTGGGATTAGTTGTTGTGATTTTATAGTCACATTTACCTCTATAATTGAGACTGAGAGTGTATTTTACCTCTTTTACTGAGACTATATTTATAAGATTACATTTTCCTAATTGTTTTTTTAGAATTTTATAGGAATTGACCTCTGTATCTGAGATAACGTCAATCTATGACCTCTCTAACTTGGACTTTATTGATCAATTTCCGTATTCTTACTAACTCTTAAGTCTATCCACAAATTCCGCATTTGCTTAATTGTGTCTAAACGACTTCAAGTTTCATTTAGTTACTTTATGTAGTTAAAACTATCGAAACGAAAGCTGAAATCTTGATAAGTAACACGAATAAACAAAATATATGTATTCATTTAATAAATTTCTAAGACGCAATGAAGTCCGTATCAAATTTAATTGAAAAAAATCTATCCTTTGGAGAATCATTCAAAATAAATTCAAATAAATATTTTTAACAGACTTAAAAAATATTTAGGGGCAAGGATTATTTTACCTTATTTATTTTTAAAGATAATTACAAAATACCTTATTAACCACCTCTATAACTGAAATATATCCTCTATTCTCACCTCTATTAATGGGACCCTCTGTAAATGAGACAGAAATTTATTTGTACCTGGCTAACTGAGAACCTGGGTAAGTGGAATACCTCTTTAAGTGAGACAAATCTGCTCGTCCCTTGAAGTCTCACTTATCCAGGTTTCACTGTATTAATAAATTGTTGAAACGCGTCACTCACGTTTTAGTCAACATGTTTCGCTCCATAACGAGTAGCTTTAACTGGAGCCACACACGTTAGCTGACCGACGCAGACTGAAAACTGCAAACGCGGAGAGCTGTAGTTGCGAATAAAATAAAAACCGTGAGTGATCAGTTTTAATATAGATTTAGATTCATTTATTTCTCAATAAATACTGATATATACTGACAAAATCTCAACCAAGTTGTCTGTAGAAAAAAGGCGCGGAATTCCAATTTTCTATGGTGATCAACCCTTCGTGCCTACATTTTTTAAATTTGCCGCCTTTTTCTACTGACAAAGTGACTGTGCCAGAGAGCCATATTTGATAACGTCTTGGTCTCACGGATTTTTTTAATTACATGTTTTCTTAGGGTTTCGTAGTCATCTAGAAACCCTTAATAGTTTCGCCATGTCCGTCTGTCTGTCTGTCTGTCCGAGGCTTTGCTCCGTGACCGTTAGTGCTTGAAAGCTGCAATTTGGCATGGATACAAAAATCATATATTGCGACAGAACGGTAAAATAAAAACTTATCGCTCCGAAAGAAAAGAAAAATGCGGACCTCCCCTCTAACTTTTGAACCATGGGTCCAAAATATGAAAAATAATCGTGAAACAAAATCTTCATAAATACTTTCAACGAAAACTATAGCAAACATGATCGGTCCTGTACTTTTTTAGTTATTGAAATAAATCTTCTTGTACAAAGCGATGCTTGTAATAGTTGTAGGTAATATAAGTACATGATATTTACTAATAGCCCCCGTTAGGCCTATATTGTCAGAATAGTAACTATGAAACCCTACACTGAGCATGGCCCGACATGCTCTTGGCCGATTATTTCTTTTTACGTTAACCTGTCCTTGTCTGTCTTATTTTTTATATGTAGCATACCTACCTGTAAATTCAATTACGATGCATTGTGTGTATCATCAAACTATTCTGATGATGAAGACCGAAATAATCTACACATTACCCTTCTTTGCGTCGCTCTGTCGGGTAATTTAACAAGCCAACCTCCCCGAGTTTCGTCTGTTAGAACCGTTTACCTAGTAGCCTAGTATAGGTACTAAAATATTAAACAAACCACAACAAACTGAGATTACAGCCATATTGGAACTTTAAGATACGTCAAATAAAAGATAATACTTATCTGAGCGACCGAGCTTTGCTCGGAAAACATATAAAAACTCGAAAACGCGCGTTTTCTCAGAGATAACACCTAGCTAGATCGATTTTTTGCCCCCAAAAACCCCTATATACCATATATCGTAGAGCCGTTTCCGAGATCCCAGAAAAATAAATATACAAGAATTGCTCATTTAAAGGTATTAGATAACAATAACAATAACAATAACAATATTTTTATTCAGATAGATAGATAGAAACTGGATAGAAACGATAACTTTTGACACTTGTTTGACACTGACATATCCGATCCATATCGTTTCTATACCTTTTATTTGACGTATCTTAAAGTTCGAATATGGCTGTCTGACTAGACCAAATCCAACTATATGTGATTTTTCGGAATTGACTTTGGTTTCCTATTGAGCTTTAGTTATTATTAATTATCTTATTAATTTTTGGTTATTATTATTTCAGCTAATCCAGCTAACCAAGGAGGTAAGTTTAAAAAAATAAAAATCATTTATTTCGGACGATTGAAATCCATAAAGTGTTAGTTACAAACTTACAACTAGACTTAAATTACTATGTTATTACCTAAACTAAGATGTTGGGAGGTCCAGTGCCTAACTAGTGCACTATCCCATCTCCCTGCCACAACGACCGGAGACTGTGGCGGCTGTCGCGCACCCTGCGGAGCGTCGCGGCGCAGCGCTTGCGCAGCGTCGCGTGGAAACCGTCCACATGCGCGTCTGCGAATATGCCCGACGCGCTGCAGTGTCGCGGCAGCCGCAACAGTACCCTAAACGCGTCGTTGTACTGAACACGCATGGCATTTATAGTACGCTGCGTGTACCTCGTCCACAGGCTGCAAGCAAGTTATTTATTAGTAACGGTCAGTATACTAAGTATTAAGTTATGTAGGTACATACAGCTTTAATAATGGTTAAAACGGTGTACTTCCGTTTGGGCCAAATACCTACCTTTCCCCAAATTTCACTTCCCAACAAACGTATCGCAATAGTTTCATTTCCCAAAGGAACCTTTAGCAAAGTTACACTTCGCATATAATTTATTTGGTCAAATTATCATTTGGCATGATTTTACTTTGTCAAATGTTATTAGGACAAAAACTTATTTAGCAAACGATTTTTTATTGGCTAATATTATATTCCAAAAAGATTGATCAAATTGTCACTTCACAAATTTGACAAATAGGCATCTCTTTATTTAATTTAGTACATAAATTTGTCGTGTTAATATAAGTAGGTACGATAAGTCTACGTAATTTGGGTGGGTTAGGTTAGGTTTGAACTACGATCCTCACAAAACTGAACCGCTATCAGATAAGTTGAAATGTGACCTTTATAGAAACAAAATGTCCAAGGTCGGGATAAAGTATTTCAAATGAAAGCAAAAATAAAAATACTGCAGGCCCTCTATTGGTATGTAAAATATGTAAATTGTATATGCCATGTAATATTTTGGGACATGTAAGCTATGCTTAATGATACATTTGACTAAATAATACTTGGTAAAATGTAATTATTTGCTAAACAATAACTTGCCAAAAAAACTATTGGTAACTGAAAAATTGCGATAAGTTGTTTTGCCAAACATTTTTTTGGGAAATGATAATTTGGGAAACATAGTTTGGGATGTGATACTTTGGGAAACGTTTTTGGCCCATTCGTTAGTAAACCGGTTAAAACAATGCGTCTAAAGTATTTGCGATCCTCTAATATATTTACATACCTTTAAGAATAGTATCTAGAGGTAAGTAAGATACATTTTAAATACTTTTTGTAAAGCTATTAGGGAAAATACCTAATTAGCAGATACTTTAGTTTCGTCCACTTCAATTGCAGCTGATTGTACTCAAGAGAAAAATCAAAACGTAAAAAAAAATATGGTGTACCCTACACGAGTCGGACTCTGGCTTTACCAGTTAAAAAAATGTACCTACTTACCTATATTGTTTGATAGAGCCAATTCAGATGCTTTCGTTACAATTAAATTATACAAAATATAGGTATATTTATGTTCCCAGGGCAAAACATTGATTCCGCATTTGGCCGTCCGTCCGTTGGTGGCAGTAAGTATTAATCCACTTCCAAATAACAAAGAGTTCAAGTTTATCTTAATGGCTCCTCTACACCATTGGCCATGATGGGCAATTGCAGGATCCCGATCGTGTGGAGGGCCCATACCATGCATTATCGCCGATGATGGAGCGTAATCGTCATTCTTTCGCTTTTCGGGCAAACTTCAAAGGAAGTGGCGTTGGAATCGTCGTCGCCCATTCTGTAATGGCTCCTCTACACGATGGGCCAACGCCGGCCACTCCAAGGGACGCAGCCATGCGGTAGAATGAGATAGCTATATCACTTGCTCCCTCTAACGCATAAATGCGTCCCTTGGAGTGGCCGGCGTTGGCCCATCGTGTAGAGGAGCCATAATGGACTATCATTGCCGATGGTGTAGAGGAGCCATAAGATTAGTAAGATATTGACGAGCGGGCGTATCATTGGCGTAAACCTAGAAAATAATCAATACATACATGATATGATTATGGCAATGCTCAATTTGAATTGAATCAAATTAACACTGAATATATGTACTTATTTACCATTTTTTATTGTTTTATTGCAGATAACAGGCCGCAGAAATGTAAGCATTTTTTTATAATTTTCCTTTTTAATACTAGGTAAATAAATATGAAATAAATGTATACAATTGGAATTAAGAGAAATTAAGACCCATAAGTATTGTACAATCACATGCTTTTTAGTAGCTTCTGAGCTTGTTTTGTGGCATTCAATTATTTAGGTAATAAAATTCTCAATTTACTTATTTTTGCAGTCGTTTAAAGGCTTTTGTAACATCCTGTAGAGCTTGTTTACGTTTTTTATTTATGACAGTGACTAATCTATGGACTATGTATATGCTGTAATTAAATATATGTATGTATATGTAACTAGGGGCAACTGATCAACATTTACATTTTTGTTGACAAAAACGCTCATGCGCATTGAGAACTATTCATAAAATACCTAAATAAATAACCTAGGTAATTGTATCAATAATGGCCGTTATTATTGACAACGCAATTGATTTCATAGAAGTTTGACTTCTAAAATAACACTTGCACAGTCTGTGCTGTGAAAATCGCTGCCAAGTTAGCATGGCTTGATTTTATCAGTCTAACAGTTCGTTATAAGTAAGTAAGTAAGTACTTAATGTTTATGTTTGTATTTCAGACTCCAACCCGGCCGCCCGCGGTTAGGCAACGGAATTCAGTCATTCCATCTTTCCAACATATACCTACTTTAATAACGTTATAACGTTTTTTTGTGACTGTGCGACTCGGAATTTTGTATTCAAATAAAATTCAACTAAAGCTTTTTTAATCTTTCGTTTTACTGCTCTTCGCTACCATTTAAGTATTACCTAATTAAATAATTATCCCATCCATGCAATTCCGTATTTAGTATGTGCCATCGCACAAGGATCCTAGTGATAAAACCTTGTTTTTTTTTTATAAATGTAAGTACAATATATTGCCCCAATTTGTCCAACCGATCTGTCAGTACTTACAAAATTGGTACAAAAGCAGGATCATTTGGTGCAATTCACTGTCACTTTAGTAACTATATTAAAAAAAAACACAAAAACAGAATTTAAACAGCGAGAGAGCGTCCATGGCGCGTACTCTAGATATTCTAGATATAAATTTAATAAACACACTGCGCTGGCTGCGGCATTTCAAATTGACGTGTGATTCCCACAGGGCTATAGCCAAGCGCCATACGCCACATGCGATAGTCAAATTAGGCCACCACACTGCCCGCTACGCGACCACTAATTACGAACTTATCAATTTGTCAACCCATCCCCATCTTGCACTTATATCTGAGCGAATTATAGCCGTTATGTTATGCGTGAGGGAGCTTCGTGGTTCTAAAAGTTCCCACATCAGCATGGTATAGTTATTGCCGAATCCCTATCTAATTATTATAGATACTTACCTTGTAATAAAAAATATGTTATAAGAATTATTAGTTAGAGTCTGTGCGGAAAGAGAAGAGTCGTGGAATGTATGGGACCCAATACATTCCACGACTCTTCTCTTTCCGAAAAGACTAAGAAATTAAACAAAAATTTACTTGTGAACCGCCCAAATAGACCTAATATTGGGTACCTAATGATTCTCCGAGAAACTTTTAGCAGATTATCGATTCGCCGACAACGATTCGCCGAACATCGTTTCGCAGAGTCATTTATTTGTAAATGTTACTTTTGGTCGACTAACGTTACGTAAACTTTTAGTTCACATACAGTTCAGTTCGCTTATGTGTAAATTAGCTGAACTATTATCGGACGATTTCCATTTAGCAGAGTAGGTAACTGTTTCGTTTAAGCAATGTTTAGTCGAATAACGTTTCACATTATACATATAATTTTTTATTTTCGCAACAAAAGGATGATATAAAATATTATCATTTTTTAATTAAATGCGTTAAGTAGGTATACATATATGTAAGTATATAAAGTAAGTTACGAAGAAATAGCGAATATGTAGTGTCAGACTCGTCGTAAGGCTACAATTGCACTACATCAAATTGGTGGATTTCGGGAGGAAATGCTTGAGTTACTTTAGAAAATACCGAAATCATAATACACATGCCTTTAAAAATTTAGGAGTTCCGTCAATTCCTAATGGATTCCAACATCAGATCAGAACCAAAATTATTATGGGAATGCCACGAAGGTAACTTACTCAAATCGGACCATGGGTGCCGGAGTAATCGCTGAACATATTACTTAAAGTAAATCATCATCATTATCATCAAAACAATCATCATCATCAGGTACACTTTATCAAAATATTTGAACTCTCACCTTAGTTTATAACTATTTCGATTAAAATTTAGTTCTTTCTTCGGAAGTGTGATGAAAAACATTGTGTGTAACTCCGGGGGTAAGAATATTCTAAGTTCTGCTAGTCAATAATATGCCAAATGAACATTCGACCTATTGTGTTTCGACCAATGGTTTCTCGGGTAATTATGACAGTTACTAAATGATTATTCTACGAATAGTAAATTTGCGTATCAATGTTCTGCTTACTGACTACTCTCGCAAACGACTATTATGCGTAATGAGATTCGGCCAATCGTTACTCTGCCAAACAACCCGTCGGCGAATCGTTGTCGGCGAAACAAAAATCGGCGTAATTTTTCTCGGAATATCAATAGGGCACCGTCAGCAGGTCAGCACCTTCGCCGCCTCTCAAGTCTGATATCAGTCGCACGTCACTTTCGAGTTAGGTCACGTTCTGAGGACGTCACTTTCTGAGGTCGTCACATTCTGAGTTTGTCACTTTTTGAGGTCGTCACATTCTGAGTGCGTCACTTTCTGAGAACGCCACTTTCTGAGGACGTCACATTCGGAGTACGTCACTTTTTTAGCATGCACGTGCAACGTGAGCCGGCACGAACAATGGATTTTTAGCATGCACGTGCAACGTGCGCCGGCACGAACAATGGATACCAGCTATCATATTAGCTATGTAGCATAAGGCCACTTTTATGTATGACATACAGGATGGTCTTTTCAGCGTAGTCATTGAAGGGAAATACTAATCTATAGAGATAGACGATAAACGGGAAACTGTCGTTGATGTTCGGATTCAGATTACAAAAGCAATACTGCAAATATCAAAATCGATGTTGCTACCCGGATTTTCAACATTTGCGGCAGCTGGTGCAGTCTGGATCCGATCGGTGCCTTAAGACAGTTTCCCGTTATCGTCTATAGATTAGTAAGTATTTCTCTTCAATGGCCACTGAAAAAAACATTCTGTACCTATGTCATACATAAAAGCGGCCGCATGCCGTGCAGCTGATTGCTGGTATTCATTGTTCGTGCAAGTATAGGTACCTACGCTTAAATCTTACTATAAAAAAGTGACGTACTCAGAAAGTGACGTCCTTAGCATGTGACGTCCTCAGAACGTGACATAACTCGAAAGTGACCTCCTAAGAAAGCGACATAGGTACTCCGAGTGTCAGGCGGCTGCGAAGCACCAAAAGTATGCTCCCCTGGGCTTTGGGTAATAGTTATTTACGATACAAGTACGGAAAATAGGAAAATCGACACGAGTTGCCAATTACCTATTCGCACGTGTATCGTACAAAATTTTACAGTGCTTATGTCACTTTAAACTTTCGACATACGCACGGAAAGTGCTCTTTCCCGCGTATGTCCCGGGAAAGTAGCACCATATGTACTGTAAAACAATGAATACCTGGAGAAGAAGCCCCACATAAACAATATTTCTGTAAAAATTAAAAGGCATATCCTCTCCAAGTATTCATTTGATTTTCTAAAATGCGCGACTCACAAAACAGTTGTGCTTGATATGTCACTAACGGTCAGTGTGAAATTTTCAATATTTAACTGGTGTAATATAATTAACAAAATATTAAAAGGCACAGATATTTGTCGTTTACGAAAATCTTTACCATTAACTCAGAGAAAGGCATTAATAAAGTACAGAAAAAGGTTAAAAAATAAACAAAAATAACTATCTATAATGTTGTTTTATTTCTAAATTTCATTTGCCATGACCTAAACAGAAATACATGACTTTACTCCTTGCACATTACTGTGCAAGGTAAGTGTCATGTATTTCTGTTTAGGTTTTAAAAATAATTTTAAAAACTGGTACTACTACCTAGAGAAGCTCTTTACATTAGCCCCTTTGCCCACATATTCACACAATAAAAAAAAAAAAGAAAGTCCGATCAATTCCAACTTGATCTTACGGTCTGCTATTGGCCAAAATAGCTCTATGACAGTTGTGCGTCTGATACGTACCGTAAGAAATACTACCATCTATGGATACGTAGTATCTCTTATTAGTCTGTGGTTGGGGCCTTGATCTATGGTGAGGTCTCAGCTGTCACCTGTCACTCCTGTCAGTGTCATAAGAGGAGAAATAAGAATTCAATAGAACGGCGCGTCTCTACTCTAATCATTAATTACACAGTATTTATCTAACAAATCGATGAAAACAACTACTACTCTAACCAGATTTAAACTGTGCTTGTTATAATATTCTCCAGGTATGAATCACACAACTTGATAACAAAACAATATTAATTTTAAAACTCATATACTATGCACCAAAACTAAGATATCCCAGTTTCTATATGGAAATTTTTACTCTTCGCAAAACCACAAACTTAACCACAGCCCTAACCGCCTACTATGCCTTCGCAAATTCATGGTTACGATACGGGATCTTAACATGGGGTAACAGTATTACAGTACAGATGCACACGACTTATTCGTAATGCAAAAAAACTGTGTTCGCGTATTAATAAGAATCCGAAATTGGGAAAGTTGCAAACCTCATTTTTTTTAATCTCATTTTATTAATCTTGGCATACTCTCTCTACCATCTATATATATATATATTTTCGAATTGGGCATATATTTAAGAAAAAACATTCACTTGTTCCAAGAGCTACCAAATAAAAGACTAAAATATAAGCTTGAATTAGGTACCCGTCCCAAACCTAGAAATATACTGGAAAAGCCCTCATTATGTAGCAGTTAAATATTATAATCAAATCCCGAACTATATAAAGGCAGAGGAAAAACGGATAACGCAAAAAAGTTGAAATTGAACAGAAGTTTACAAAAACAACATAACTGCTTAGAGCGGTTGACACTTTTTTAAGAACATTGTTAATTGTTTCAGGTGTCAACCAGTGTAGTCAGTTATGTTGTTTTTGTAAACATCCCTTCAATTGTTCCTTACAGGCAAAGCCTACTACTCAGTCACAGAATTCCTTAATGATAGTTTTAATAAGTAATGTAAATAATTTTGATATACCTTTAATTCTAAGGCTTGTTTGTGTTCCAAAGATATTACATAAATAATTTTGTTTATTTTGTTGATACTTAGATTACTTAGCTTAAGGAAGTATTTGCAATACCCTTCTAGGGTCCATGAGACACTTTTATACTTTATACTTTGTATATTTTGTAAGAACTCTTTACCATGGTGCAATAAACGATATTATGATTATAGTTAATTTATTTATATTATCTATTTTAATCAAGTGATTGCTCATAGAAAACTATTCTATAGAATAGAATCTTTGATTACTGAATCTTACTTTCGAACACCGCAATCCAGTTTCTAAGTAGGTATTAATTTCGTGTACTTTCTTTTTCAGCCGTGTTTCTTCAAACCAATACGAAGCATGACATCTGATAAAGATCCGCTTACCAGCGAGAGATCTGGAAGAGTGAGAGAAGTCGGCAATCACGCCATTTGGAGTCTGTCATCTTGTAAGCCAGGTTGGTTGCGTCAAATAGATAGCGATGATCAAAGTGGCCTAATATATCAAAACACTTCCTTGTTCCTATAGTAACAGAGGTGTGGTGTGTTGCAATACATTTGGCCACTTTGGTTGTCACTGTCTATTTTATGCTGACTACTAATGAATTGTACAAATGCAGGAGTTAGCCAGTGATTGTAAATTGTGAAGGGTCTGAGATAAGTCACAACATATGAAAAGTTAACTAGCTTGCTTGCACATAAAAAAAAAAGTAAGTTTTGACAAAAATGCTAGAGAAAGTGGTTTAAAATTATCTGAAAAATTGGATATAATAGGCTATGCATTGTGCTGCAGTGTGCATGTATTTAACATTAATTTATTATCATTCACAGGCTTTGGTATAGACCAGCTGAGGGATGACTGTATGGACACATATTGGCAGTCAGACGGTCAACTGCCACACCTAGTCAACATCCAATTTCAGAGAAAGACTATGGTGTCGCACATCTACATCTACACCGACTACAAACTGGACGAGAGCTACACTCCCAGCAGAATATCCATCAGGGCCGGAACACACTTCAATGATTTACAGGAAATTGAAGTTATTGAATTAATCGAGCCGAGTGGTAATTCAAAGTTTAATCCAACACACAGTATCTTCGGATGCGTTTTTAGGATTCCGTAGCCAAATGGCAAAAAACGGAACCCTTATGGATTCGTCATGTCTGTCTGTCTGTCCGTCCGTATGTCACAGCCACTTTTTTCCGAAACTATAAGAACTATACTGTTGAAACTTGGTAAGTAGATGTATTCTGTGAACCGCATTAAGATTTTCACACAAAAATAGAAAAAAAAAACAATAAATTTTGGGGGTTCCCCATAATTAGAACTGAAACTCAAAAACATTTTTTTCATCAAACTCATACGTGTGGGGTATCTATGGATAGGTCTTCGAAAATGATAGTGAGGTTTCCAATATCATTTTTTTCTAAACTGAATAGGTAGTTTGCGCGAGAGACACTTCCAAAGTGGTAAAATGTGTGTGTGTGTGTGTGTGTCCCCTGTAACTTCTAAAATAAGAGAATGATAAAACTAAAAAAAATATATGATGTACATTACCATGCAAACTTCCACCGAAAATTGGTTTGAACGAGATCTAGTAAGTCGTTTTTTTTTAAATACGTTATAAATCCCCTAAATACGGAACCCTTCATGGGCGAGTCCGACTCGCACTTGGCCGCTTTTTTGTAGTACTAGGGATGGGCAAACTTTTAAAGAGATGTGCCAACCACAGTAGAAATCATCTGTCAAAGAGCCACAAAAGCTTAATTGACTAGTGTAAGTCCACCAAGTGTTAACTGTTTGAGCAAGCATAGGTGGATCCACATGCAACTCGCGGATGGGGATTGCCGACTCCTATTGTAGTGGAATGTAGTGGATAAATTACTCGTAACATAAGAATCATGACACCAAATCATAATGCAACATACATTGTGGAAATCCATAATAGCAAATATTGAAATAGTTGTTGAGGAGAATGAGTTAACATGTGTTCTAAAATACATGAAATAGAAAAAAGAATTTGGCTTGCAATGCAATACAACTTTTACTAAATGAGTACCTATTCTAGTTTTTCTAACATATTTTTTCTTATGCTACGTTGGTAGCCAGCATCTATTCTAAAATTGTTTTAATCATTCTTCTTTCAGGATGGGAAATGATACCGATCAAAGACATGCATGACAGACCAATAAGAACATTTATGATCCAGATAGCAGTTTTGAGCAACCACCAGAACGGGAGAGACACACACATGAGACAGATCAAAGTGCATTCTCCTTGTGAACCCACTTCATTTGATATTAATAAATTTAGGAACTTTTCTACAGTCCAATTCCAGCAGTACACTACTATCCGATAAGTTTCCTCTTCTGTTCCGAAAGCTAAGGATAATCCAGCCTTATTTATTGATTGTGTCTTACATTGCCTGAAATCGGTACCATTGGGGTCGGAAACTGTCCAAGGTTTTTATAGATTGACAAGGAAATTGACAGGGGAATAGGGGAAACCTGGTGCGATCTATACACTAGCGTCTTTCGAGCGTCGGCGTCTAGTCAGCGCTATATAAAATGGTGTTGCTGCGCAGTTGCGTCAACGTTGCGTCGAGCAGCAGCCATAGAGTTGACTAGACGCCGTCGAGACTAGTGTGGGGGTTAAAAAGCTACGACCGGCCAACCTCTTTGCTTGACCATTCAATCAAAAACTATAAAATAATTATCATTTTATATTGAATTAACTGAATAAATCTGTACAGTATACACAAGTTTGTATTACATTTTCAGTCTGATTCCTCACTCTCTGCCTCTTGAAGCCATTCGAAGAATTTAACCAACGGTGCCTGTTGGGCGATAGGACTCCCGTTTTGTTGCAAGTCATCGTACCACTCCAGTAGCGAGTCCTCGTCAACAACGTCTGCTCCGTACAACAACTGTATAACCTGGCCCGCTTTTCCATTCAGCCATTCGCATTTGATACAACTTTCCTGAAAACAGTTATGTTTCTGTTTTATTAGTCATTTGCCATCGCCATAATCGCCATCAGATATATCGGAGCGTCCAAAGTGCTCACAAATATGTGAACACGCCTCTATTGTCAAGCCGTTAGAGTGCGTCCGTTTACATAATTTTGAGCACCTCGGCCGCTCCGATATTTTATTACGATTCAAGTGAAATCAAGGAAATTGGCAACGAAACACGACCGAAGGGAGTGTTTTAAAAAGTATTTAAAACGATTTGCGAATTATCTTTTCGCACGTGTATCGTACGTTTTACAGAACATATGGTCATTAAATTTTTCGGCATAGGCACGTATTGTGCTAATTACCGCACTAGGGCGGTTAAGTAGCACCTAGCACCATATACAGGTGCTAATTACCGCACTAGGGCGGTTAAGTAGCACCTAGCACCATATACAGGGTGGTCCAAACCTTGACGTCCAAAAATTTTTTTTTGATTCCTCACGTCGTGGGCTATCAGAATATACCCCATGTATGTTAGCCGATTTTTCGTAGTTTTCGAGTTATGATTTTTTAAACTTTTAAATTTTATGAAATTCCGGGGTTCCCATACAGGGTGGCTAAAAATAACTGCATTCCCGTTGCCAGGGAGGTTTTGGGATTATACTGAGCAAATTTTACTATGAGACCAACCCCGAAATCGCGAAAAAAAATTTTACCCTTCCATAGAAAATGGACCACAGCTAAAATGTATGAAAGCCAATTTTTTTTTTCGCGATTTCGGGGTTGGTCCCATAGTAAAATTTGCTCAGTATAATCCCAAAACCTCCCTAGCAACGGGAATGCAGTTATTTTTTAGCCACCCTGTATGGGAACCCCGGAATTTCATAACAAAAGTTAAAAGTTTAAAAAATCACAACTCGAAAACTACGAAAAATCGGCTAACATACATGGGGTATATTCTGATAGCCCACGACGTGAGGTATCTAAAAAAATTTTTGGACGTCAAGGTTTGGACCATCCTGTATACTGTAATTTGGACACTGCTTGAGGCTACTTACTTCGACTGCTTTCAGACAATCCATGATGGAAGATTTAGTCTTAATATAGTTTGCCAGAACTGGCCGGAAGAACTTCAAGATATCTTTGACCACAGACACCACATTCTTGGCATCCGTGAGAACTGGTAGGCTCAGTAGGGCCCTCACCATGAAGAAGTTTACTTCGTGCAACTGAATGTTGTAAGCGTATCTTGACGAGTTGATTTCCAGAATGAGGTAATCACACTTTAATTTCTCTTCATACCCTCTGGCTAAACTGTCAATGACTTCTTGAAGGAAAACTGAAAATTAAAAAATATATATTAGCAAGGTGCATAAGCAAAATGGATACAATACAAAAAAAAATTAACATAAAAAATATAAGTGTAGGTACTAAATCTGTCATTTATGTATATTTATTATAGTATACAACACATAGTACTTGGTTCAGAAAATATAATAAGAGTTGGCTTATTAGGGAAGAAAAAAATGTAATATTCACACAGTAAAAAAAACTCGAGTTTATTTCTTTATTTTTGCTATAGGTACCGACTACCGATATCGCATTATCTCGCCAACAAACTATTGCATCAGATTGGCAAGTAATTATATAAAAGAAGAAGAGTGATTATGTACTTTTGATAAATAAAACAAAAATAGTCTTAGTAAGTTAGTAATGTCTTTAGCGTGGCGCGAGCTACTTGCGCAAGCATTTATTCGTAATTAGACCTTTACATAGTCGGTTCTTTAAACCGGAATTGTTTTACATGCGCCGTGTGCAATCGCAATTGGATTAAACGATTAGGTAATCAAATTATAATAAAGGAAAAATACACCACCTCCGACAAGACTCGAACTTGCGACCTCGTGGAACACCGGAGGTATTGAATTTTTCCTTTAATATAAAAATGTGTAGTATCGCTCGCAGACGTTGGCTTGATAAAAAATAATTTGATACTCAATTAATTGTTAAGGCATCAAATCAGAAATTTAAAATGACACAATGGCAACCATCTAAGTTCGCGTTCTTTTTACAAACTATGCTAAGAGGATAGTGGGGAGTGAAGACTTCTCCATACATACATAGGCCCCATTTTCCTCCCTGGATATTGATATTATTTTATATTAAAAGTTACTCTCCAGAGAGGAAAATGGGGACTATGTTTGTATGGAGAAGCAGTTAGATGACTTCGCTCCTTTCGTCTTAAGTATGATTAATCTAAAAAAATTAGGCGAAACAAAATGATATCATAAATTTTAAATAAGTACATATCAATTTATAATTAAACAGCATATTATGCTTTCACTTACTATTAGTATCATCAGGTACTGGTGAATCAGGTATTGTAGACTCTGTACTGCTGTCCGATGAGTAGCATGATTCGCTGTCACTCCAAGTTTTCTCAAAACCGATTGCTTCATCTTCTTCGCTTCCGGTTGACTCGTTTTCCCATTCCGTTCCACTTTCAGAAGTAGATTTTGCAAGTTTATGATCTGAAATGTATACTCATAGAAGATGGCTAGCAACTCTAGTAACATCATATCACCTATTCAACTCGTAGAACTAAGGATTGAAAAAACACCCTGTATGCATATTTACCATTTGATTCCAGACCTTCTTCCACCACTGAACCCTTATATTTAGTTCCACTTGATAATTTCGCATTTGAAGTAAGAATCGTTCCATTTTCTAAATCACAATCATTCTCAACTACGCAGTTTTCATCAATGTAACTGTTGATGATTTTGCAATTGTCTTTTATAACCGTATTGTTTCCAATATGGCTTCCAGAGATAGTAACGTTACTGCCTATCACACAGTTGCTCCCGATAACAGATCTGTTTACAACTGTGTTATCACTGATTTTGGTATTGGCTCCTATTAAAACATCTTCTTGGACACTGCATGACCTTAAAAACACGATTGACATTAGTTTAGAGGTGAACATTTTTAGAAAAAAGTGTAGGTAGGTAAGTATCATAATCATAATTGTTTATTGCATTTACTCTTATGCGAAAAACTAGCAAATTTTCGGTATTTTCTACTCAGGAATCACGAGTATAGGAACCTACTTACTCGTAGGTAGTAACGTTCATTTGCCCTCCCACTTTTAACGTCAAAGTCGTCAAACCAAAACAGTCAAACCCGGGGATGTAAATTAGTCTTACCTACTCAAAGTAGCAGTCTTGTTGCAGAAATTGTGGTTACCCAAGAATTCGTAGTTATCTTGGTAGAGTGCACCACTCTCTATAGACAGAGGCAGGGCCCAGTGATGTATAATGTCGCGGCTGTAAAAAAAAAAAACATTTTATATATAGACTCTAGAGTGGAGAATTGTTACCAAACCCCGTTATCAATTGTACAATTCATTGAAAATCAGGGTTCATGGTTAGAAAACCTATCAGGAAAATAAGCTATTAAAAATAAATATAATGGGTAAATAACGGTTAAATATGCTTTCAGGAAAGGGTCCTATTGAGAATATATAATGTGGTAAAAATTGCCAATGGCAGAAATAGCAACATGGAAAAAACGATTTCCGGATTACAGTACCTACAAGCTCGGTTCGCGTGACTCTTAATTTACCTACCTTATAATTTTAAATGTCCTCCAATTGGTGACAGTGGTAGCGTACATGTTGTCCTTCAACAGAACGTAGTACAAGGAACTGGCCAGTATTTCCTCGTTGATGAGAATTCCGTTAATAAAGTCGTCTCTGGTTTGAAAGTCAAAGTTGTCGGAGAACAGGGGAGGCACGGACGGTGAGCATAGTGCTATGTTAGCATCCAGCAGGTTGTGGTGCAGTTTCACTTCGGAATGGTTGAGCACGCTTTCCTGTAAAAAAACAACGGGTTGCACTCCGGCAGTGCTGCATGGCAGAAGTGAAAACTCAATCACTATTGCAAAATGTCTGCAGCATTATGTATAATTGAGGTTAACGCCATCTAGCGTTATTTCGTCGCATTACTTGAAACCCCTAAGCACATCACTGTTAGTACTCGAGTTATATTAATACCAGTTAGATGGAAACTCACTAGATGGCATTTAAATCAATAAAGAAAAACTTAATGACATTGTAAGTTTTTCGATCAGGGGCCCATTTCTCGAACGATATTAGTCTAATATTATTAGTGCGTTGTCATGGCAACCCATACGTTTTGACAGTTCGTGGACTAATAATATTTTCACCTCAGCAGCTCGAACAAGGGTACTTTGATTCTTAAAAACAGTGAGCAAAATGCGATTTTGCTCACTGAGTGAGACAAAATGACATTCAAGTGACCTTTATAGTCAAATGTCATTTCAACATGCGGGGTCTAATAAAAGTTCGAAATACTTGGGTTCTATTATCTCTGTCCCTTTCACACTGTTAGCAAAAAGAAACAGACAAAAAAAAGTTAAAACGACATTCAACAGTATATTCACGGTTTATAATAGACCCCCGAAAAACTTCAGACCGCATCGTTCCAAACCACGTACGAGTATGAATTCTTAATAATTAATAAATAAAAATAAAGTTTAAGATTTCATAAAAACTGATAAAATACTATATTTTAGGTATTTTATTGTACAATTAAAATAACGAACTCAAAAAATACACAGATCATCACGCAAAATTAATTATTTTACTTTTAAGAATTTCTACCATAGTTGACAAATAGTACGTATCCGCAATTCGGACCGTATCTTACAAAGATTTTTTTTGTTGTCAAAGTTGGCGATTGAAGTGTCAGTTAATGTTTGTTATTTCTATATTATTTTACTGGAATTTATTATTACGTTTTGTTTTTGTGTTCCATTGCGGTAATTAAACTTAATTGTTTGTATATCTTAAGAAAACATGAGTGCAGGTATTAAGTGATGAAGAAGGATTACATTTTTCAAGTTGTCTAATAGGTATGTTCTCACTGCGCTGAGGTGAAAAATGTTGTGTACTACACGAGATCAAAGTTATTTACATCTCGTGCGCTTTTGAGTCCCTTACTACGCTCAAGATTCTAAATTAGATTCACTCGCTACGCTCGTGAATCTATTATAGAATCTTTCGCTTGCACGGGACTCAAAATAAGCACTCGAAGAAATATCAAACTTTGATCACTTGTTGTACAAATAACTATAGTCTAATACCGTTCGAGAAATGGGCCCCAGGTCACGTGTCCGTCTTACGGTCACGTGATCTGTCGCGAGCTTAAAAATTTTACCCCACCTCAAAAAGTGCACAGCGCCGCTAAAGAAGTTTTCACTTCAATAAAATGAAACAAGTTACCATCAAAAACATATATTTTACCTACTTTCTCTCCGTTGTACGTCTATCAAGTGGTTCTCAAGATCTTTTTCTAGTCAGCCTAAACTCCACAGAAGTAAACTCAATGTGGTTATGTTTTTCCATTTGGCTACCTAGCTGCATCATCAGATCAGCTCCATCCATGTTAGCATATTTTTTTTTAATACACAAAACAAGCATTTATTATAACAATATAGGCAAAGGGGTAGATAATACGGGTAGGGTAGAAAAAGGGTTTCAATCGATGTGTGGAAGGGCGGCAATATTATTGGAAATACGGAAATTTCAGCTCAATCTGACACCGGGAAGTGGTTCAAATTTATGTTACAAGATTTGAAGCACATACTTACCTATAATTATACTTATACAGATAATATATGCGGTGAAGCTAGAGGCCTGTCCAGACGGGAACAATTTTTCGCCAATCTGATTCAATTGTCCGATCAAATCAGCAAACGCCAATTAGGCCACTTTCACCTATTTTAAATTCATGGTGATATTTGAACGCTCTAAATTAAAAAAAATGCCCCCAAACGCGAATACTAGCGTCACAAATTGGTATTCTTGCGTCCGCACCCCATTTTATCGGAAATATCGGTCATAATACTCATAATTGGCGGTCGAATTAGGAGAGCTAAATTGGCCTTTGCGTCCGCACGGCCTGATTTGATCGGACAATTTAATCAGATTGGCGAGAAATAGACCCCGTCTGGACAGGCCTTAAATTAAAGTGTGTAATATAGATAAAATTATCTTTAGTCTACTGTTTAACTAAGACGGTTGGTAAAAAGTTATTGTGGTCTGCCGAGGTCTGGTTGAAGGCAGCTAATGCATGAAGCCGATTTGTCCTAACTATGTCGAGTGCAGTGGATGAATCAACATTTTCTTGTTTAAAGTGGTAACACACTATCGCACCGCACCGCGACCTTGGAGCGTCGCACCCATAAGTGAGAGCGAGAAAGCGATATCTGTTTCTCGCTCTCACTTATGGGTGCGACGCACCAAGGTCGCGGTGCGGTGCGATAGTGTGTTAGCACGCTTACTCGTTGCCATAGTTACGGTCGCCTCGCTCGCCTGGGTCACTCTTAAAACATTGCATTGAAGTTTTGATTCATTAAATCATAGTAAATGCTTTTAATAGGTCAATAAATAAAAACACTTATTATAGTTAACATTTTGAGGGAAAAAAGGGGTAATACCATCATATACAAATTCAATATCATTTGAATATCATAGTTTTTTTCAAACAGCTTGGGTATGGTGACAGATGACAACTCAATACAATTTTGAGAGATTTTGCGTTTTGTGGTTATAAATTGTATGAAGATGACATCTGTCACCATACGCAAGCAGTTTGAAAAATACTATTAAGCTAGAGAAGTTTGATCTTTCTTACCAAGGGCAATGTGATAGTTTTATCCTTAGACTTGGGTTTATATTTTTTGTGGATGAGCACTTTCCTTGTGCGACCGTCGGCTGCCAAGAAAATTGGTTTGTCAGTGCCGATGAGCGGGTGCTCCCAGGACACTTGCTTGTAGACCAGAGTCATGGCTGCACCCTTATCTCTCTTGCATAATGTTCTGTAAGAGATATCTATTGTAATAATATAATGAATCGTCTATTACTGGCCACCTTCCAATAATTATACTGGAATTACCAAAATAAAAATGATATTTATTTATTTACACAATTCAAGTAAACCAAAATAAATACATACATTATTAGTTCTGAAAATTTACTTGGATGGCAGTATTGAGACTATTGAGTATAATAAACATAATCTTTTTTAGTATAAGATGTCCAGTTCAGTCAGTGGATCGTTCGTTCAAAGTAGTGTCTGACCGAAGTTTCTGTTTCAGTTTTGGCATAAAAGTCGTGTTTCAGCCGTAGTTTCGGATTCAGACAAAAAACTGCCGGAAACCTATCGACCGCGCCGAAACTTACAAAATTGCACTTTCGCATCGCGTTAGGCTAGTTTACTATAATGGTAAGTGGAATCTAATTACTAATTAGTCCTTCTCAATATGGAATAGTACGCAAAATTCTGCGTAGGAGGCGCCTCTAGCACATTCTGAAATTTCTGACGCCCTACCGCAAAACAAGAAGATCAAAATTTCGTTACCTACCTCTCTATCTAAAAAAAATATCTCTATCATAATGTCATATTTTATTATCTGTGAAAACTTGTCAAAAAACTGTTTAAGACATAGGATGTATAAGTTACTCAATGGTTTACAATGTGTGCTAGTGCTGCACTCTGGCAGCAGAAAATTGCAGTGATACCGCCTTACAATATATAATAGTTGTGGTCCAACATGCACTTAGGCAGTTTTTTATTTATTTTATTTACCTACTCATATACCACTTGCACAAATTATAGGAGTTTGTTCATATGACGAACAAGAAAGGCCAACATAATTTTTTTATTATCTCCCAAGTCCCACCCACCCAGTAGTAAGAATAGTAAGTAAACTCCAATGAAAAGTAGATTACTAATGACATAAAATTAATAATTTTTTAATATATAAATAATAATTAATTATAATTATAAAATATCAAATAAATAATTAATAAATCAGTAAGAAAACATAAAAAGGAGCACCTTGGACACCTTTGTTTCATACAACTAACTAGTGTCATATAAATATTACCATAATAAAATCATTTTGATTAAACATTGAGAGCTTGGCACTAATAGTATTAATGTGACAGCTTCTAAATTTCCTGATATTGGTACCTAACATGAATCTAGTATTAAACTGGATTGGGCATGAGTGGTGGGGATAACTGACAGAACAGGATAGTCTTATGTATCTTTCAGTAGGAGTAGCAGCGAAAGCGCTATTATTGTTTGTCCTTGTCACAGTCTCACATTTTTTTTTGTTCCCCACCATAAATTAGTATGCCCACCATAACAAATGAATTCGACCAATCATATCGTCACATTGTGTATGTTTTGTCCCTCACGGAGGCACACGTAGACCACTTCTATAGGATGCTATCTTCTATAGTACCTAATCATGGTTTTGTTCATTGTAGAAGCTTCTTCGGCACATGATACATTTCTGTTTGGCCCTATGATGTTTGACTGGTGTAGAATTTTGTCTGGAATAAAGTCAACCTAACTGACTTTATGCAATATGTTATGTGCAATAAAGCTGTTTGAGAATGAAACATAAATATAAGGCTTACTTATGTTGCTCCAACATGGAAGCATAGGGTATGCTAGCGATGCTGTTGATGGACATCAGCACAAAGTAGCCTCGGATCAAACCGGCAGCATCAATCTCTCTCATCACATCCCCCATCGTCTGGCAAGTGTCGGACATTAGCACCTGTGCGTCCAGGGTAAGACTCCATGGAGCCCGCTGTTCTTTTGCCGTCCTGCAAATATTCATTGAGAAAATGACATCAAGAACATTAATTATAACTTAAGCATTTTGAACACTAAAAAATATGTGAGTATAGGGCTAATTTGCAGAGTAAACTACAAGTATGCTAAAATCATTAAAGGCTAGAAACCTAGATGAAGGTAATCAGGAAGGTGAAACTAAAGTACAAAAATCTCCATCTCGGATGTTCTTAGAATTACCTTGCTTAAGACGAAAGGGGACAACCACCCTGAAACCGGCTTCCATACAAACATAATCCTCATTTTCCTCTCTTAACAAATGACCAGACTCACATTTTGTGTCAATATTATTCGTAACCTGCGTGTGTATTACATTTAGTTTTTATTTTAATAAAACGTTATTAATGTTTATGAGTTACCTTAAATGTTCTTTGATTTTAGCTCCGTCCTTACAACAAAATAAAATCACTTCATCAACTCCTCCCAACGCCAGAGATTCCAGGACGTAGTTAACTAGAGGCACTCCAGCGACCGTAAATAAACCCTAAATATAAAGTTTTCATTTATATATTTGAATTTTTAAAAGATGATGAAATGAAGATTGATTTCATCATGTCAGTACTATAAAATAAGGTAATATTCCTTACCATAGGTTTGTATTTTATTATAGGATCAAAGTTATTATTAAATATATCCATTACAACTACCGCTTGAACGGCATTTTCTTTCTCCATCTTTGATAATAAATATTTTTCTTTCGCTTTTAATATTTTTTTAGGTTAGTAAAGAAAAGTAGTAAAGTACGGACGTCATACATACGTCACTTAATTTCGACTGACATTGACATAACAATTTTTTTTGCTGACAGCAATTTCACATAGACCAAGTATTATATAGATGAGCTAACGCGTAAGCCCGTGAGGGGCACTCTACACTCGCGTTCGTGGCTTAGCGCGGTATATATAGTCCGTCAACCAAATCTTGTCAGTAGCAATGTAAAGCAAACTAAAGTAGGGCAACACTCAAAGAGCAGTATTGCGTTAAGAAAAGCAGCAATGTACATCGAACAACAGATTTTTTTTTCCGCTGAGCGCGCCCTGCGTACGTCAATTCAAATTGTCACTCGCGGTTTATTGAAAAAAATTGAAACATGGACGGGCAATTTAAAAGCGATGTTAAAACAATGTTAATTAAAATGATGAACAAATTTGAAGATATCAAAAACAACTGCTTATATTCTCTTTGTTCCCTATCTATGTCTTCTAAGTTTACTAAAATAAAATCATATCAAAATGCAGATAATTAGATAGTGCATATATTTGTTATTTACAATATAATATATGCCACTTGTTAATGTAAATTAGTGTACTGTTCTGGATGAATATGACATACCTGTGTAATTTTTTTGATTGGTATATATTGTACAATATACATATTAAAAATAAAACAACTGATATTTAGGTGTTTATTTAATTTAAAGGTAAATAAGATAAGGGTCACTTTTCGACTTGGTTGCGTTGTACACGTACATAAACCGCCATAGGTAAGTATTGTCTGAAAAGATACTACCTACTACGAACGCCTTATATTGGGCAAGATTTAATCCTGCAACAAACATGTATAGATTAGGTAGATATTGCGAAAGAACGGCGATATAATAATGGCTCTTAATACTGTTTAAAAGGTTTACCTTTGTAAATAGTCACAACTGATTGCTGAAAATATTTGACATGTGGGCCTATGGACGATTTCCAGGACACAATTTATGGTCTTGTTGGATAGATTTAGGCATACGTTTTAATTTTATTTATGCCTTTTAACCCTAAAACAAAAAAACTGAACATAATCTTAAAAGTTCGAAAGAGTTCTTCCAATACATGTCATAACCTCAATTTTTAGTAATGTTTACCATCAACGAGCATGATTGTACATTGTAGGCCCCTTAGCTTTGCTTAATCTTATTTAAGGTATTGGTATTTAATGGTGACAGCAGAAATATCTCTTGAAACAGAAACGATTCAGAATGAAAACCAAATGAAAACAAATAAGGTGACGGCTGTCATTCACGATCCACATTCCACAGATAAAACACAGATGACACGCGTTTTGGAATTATTTGAACACAGTGTTGCTAACCCGCGATTTTTCAAATTTGCCGCCTTTTACTACTGACAAGATTTGGTTGACGGACTATATATACCGCGCTAAGCCACGAACGCGAGTGTAGAGTGCCCCTCACGGGCTTACGCGTTAGCTCATCTATATAATACTTGGTCTATGTGAAATTTAAACTTTTTATATTATATTACTCTTTGGTGGAGGGCCCTTTACATGTACTATTTGTAAGTTAAATTATAGCTTTAACACACTACCGCACCGCACCGCAATCTTGGTGTGCGGACAGGCTTATCTAGGTTTACTACGAAGGGGGTAGGTATGTAGGTATAGATGGTCAAGCAGATCTCTCATCTCGGCAGTAGAAAAAGGCGGCAAATTTAACACATGTAGGCGCGAAGGGATATCGTCCCATAGAAAATTTGAATTTCGCGCCTTTTTTTTACTGACAAGATCTGCTTGACCATCTTAAGGCCCCATTACACAATGGGCCACCGCCGGCCACTCCAAGGGACGCATTTATGCGTTAGAGGGAGCAAGTGATATTGCTATGTCATTCTACCGCATGGCTGCGTCCCTTGGAGTGGCCGGCGATTGCCCATTGTGTACTGGGGCCTTTATAAAGCCCAGTACACAATGGGATGGTTTACTAAAGTGAGGTCCAAACGAGACAATTTTTCGCCAATCTGATGAAATTGTCCGATCGAATCAGGCCGTGTGTACGCAAACGCCAATTTAATTCCCATAATGATCAAATCAGCAGGTGCGGGCACAAAAATGCCAATTTTCGAAGTTAGTATCTATGCGACCGTTCCCACGATCTTCGGCCTGTAGAGGCGCGGTCAGATCTGTGAAAAAACGGGCCGTGGGAAGCCGGCATTAGAAAGAACTTCGCAGAAGTAAGCTTGTGGTTCCAAATCCGGCACTTTTAGCGGTAATAGTTTGAAGTAAATTATATGTATTGACCATGCTAGATTAGATAATTCAATAATTATTAACAATTAAAGAGCCTGATAAAAACTGCACGCTAGCTTCTGTGGAGTTCTTTCTAATGCTAAAAAAATGAACTATATACTGACTCTGATTAGGTTCTGGTAAAATAATACGGCTAAATATGGATGGAGTCATAGAAGGTAGCATCCTATAGAAGTGATCTACGCGTGCCTCCGTGAGGGACAAAACATATAAATTCGACCAATCATAGCGTCGCATTGCGGTATGGTGGGCAACAAATGAATTCGACCAATCACGGTGGTCAATTTACGGTGGGGAGTATACTTGGTCAATCAGATCTTGACAGTAGAAAAAGGCGGCAAATTTGAAAAATGTAGGCGCGAAGAGATATCGTCCCATAGAAAATTTGAATTTCTCGCCTTTTTTTACTGACAAGGTTTGGTTGACCAGCTATAAAACAAGATGTGAGACTATGACAAGGACAAACAATAATAGCGCTTTCGCTGCTACTCCTACTGAAAGGTACATAAGACTATCCCGTTCTGTCAGTTATCCCCACCACTCATGCCCAATCCAGTTATACTAGATTCATGGGATGGAGTAGTATTTTGTATGGAGGTGGCCTCTATGACGGCACCGCTATACTTACTAGGTAAACATTTAAGAGCTAACGGAAGCGGCTCCTAAAACTAGTGCGATAAGGACAAGGCGAAAAATCCTGCGTAAAAATATCAAAAATCGAGGTTTCGTACTCGACTGTTTCCTCCTCCAAAACTTAACCAATCGTAACCAAATTTGGAAATCTAAATGATTATGACATTATCTGTGTCGGACCGTTTTGCTTTTTTGACTAATTGATGTCAGTTTTGAATAGCACGCCTCTCATTGCGGCATAGTCAATTAGGCCATTTTGGCCATTTTTGAAGGGCTCTAGCGCCTTAAAAAACAAAAATATCAAAAAAAGCAAAACGGTCCGACACAGATATTGACAATATTAATCTGTGTTGAAAAAAATCATTGCTCTAGCTTCAAAACCCACGGAGGAAAGAGTCGAGTACGTTTGTATGGAGAAATGACCACTCCTGTTGGCTCTTAATCATTTAATACTTACCTCTTACCTTACCTATACACATTATACAGCAACTTCATTGTTTGTATGCTGGTTTCCAAGGTAATTATTGATTTATAAGTAGGTGGGTAAAACTACTTCATATTTACCACATATGGTATAAGTTACTCTATGATATTTACTAAGATTGCATTATATTTGCTTTTCTAACCAACTAGGTAAGAAAAGCACTTAGGTAAATAAGTATAATATTTCGATAGTAGAAATACGTAACAGGAAATTTATAGTTTCCAACCGTTAAGTACCTATCCTAGGATAGGACAACAACATGGAATATGATTTTTCGCGAATAGACTATGCAATATGTGGTATTACGTACCCGGATACTTTAAAGATATTACCCGCGCCTGGACCAAAATTTCAGCAGAAGGTGAGTAGAAGTTACCTAGTGACAAAATTTACAGTTTTTATCATAAGTAATTAATCGATTAATCTCTCATTTTCTCAGTTTGTAATCGGCGACAAAAACGGCGTTCTACAATGCTTGAGTATAAAAGATGAAGAGGCAATCGTTCAATTTAAAACTCTACCGGGGAAACCAATAACGGCTGTTCAGCTAGCTACCAACGATGGTATGCCATATTATTTGATCTATGTAGGTAGTCTATAAAATCAAACACATCACTACTAGCTATAACAAATGACGGACATAATGATACCAGTAGGTATATCGAACAAATATAAAAACTACTATCGATATTGAAATCCTTAACTTAGTATTTCTGCTGAGAATCCTAGACACCAACACTTTATGGAGGGCTGCACTGCATCGCAGGGCGTTTTGGTTTAACACTAACACAAAAAGAGGAAAGTCAGCTCCTGGTAGCGGAAAGGAAAATTTTTCGGAAGATCCTGGGACCTATCAAGAGAGAACGGCACCTGGAGGATAAGGAGGAATGCCGAAATCGAGGAGTTGGTGGCCGGACCCAATATCATCGGCGAAACGAAATCCCACAGACTTCGCTGGTTCGGGCACCTATTGAGAATGGGAGAGGACCGAGCTGCCAAGAGGGCGTACCTGGGAAGACCGACTGGTGGCCGCCCGGTAGGTCGGCCCAGATACCGCTGAGGAGACAGTGTGGAAGCGGATCTGCGTCAGCTTCAAGCCGATATTTGGCAGGAAACGGCGCAGGATCGGGAAAAATGGTGTGCTCTCGTTTCGGAGGCCAAGATCCTCTTTGGGTCGCTGAGCCGTAATAGTTAGTTAGATATTGAAATACACTTATGTATTATTTATTAGTTATCCTTTATAATTCGCCATACCAGGACGCATAGATTAGCATATGTTATCCAGGACGGTCCTCTTCGAAGTGTGCTATCTGGTCCCACCCGAGCCCGTCACCGAGGTAGCCAGCAGGAAATCAATCATCTTTATAATTCTTACACCTCGGGGAAAGTAAGCATTAGGCGTACTTTGTTAGCGTATTGTTTCAGAAAATTGAATGTAGGTAACATAATATTACAGGATCCCAAGCCGACAAAGTGTTTGCTGCATCAGGCAATGAAGTCAAAGGTTACACAAGGAAAGGAAAAGTGTTTCTTTCAATCGAAACTGCTCTATCGGAAACGATCACATCCATGTATGTTGTTTTCACCTTATGCTCTGGTTTCCTAGGATAGCGGATCCTAGGAAAACCGATCTTTACTGGAGTAAAGTGATTATTTTAATAAATATTTACAGTAGTTATTGTAAAAATCATTGCAGGTCCATTTTGGCGGGCGATCTGATTCTCTGCAGCGGTCGGACCGTGACTCATTATAGGGATTTGAGGGAATTTCATTCCTATATTTGCGAGGATAGAGTTCTAGATATTGCGTCATTTGCTACTCCCAATGTAAGTGGCTTTTACGTTGTGAACATCTTTATTACCTACCTACTTATATAACTTATAGCCTACTCAATTGAGCTACCTACCGCCACCAAGTGTACTAGATGCACCATCCACCAATTTATTTACAGAACACCAGAGTGCGACTTCTAGTCCTGATCGCTAACAAAGGAGCAGTAATGCTAGAGAACGGGCAGGTCGCAGCCAGGGCGGTGGTCACCTCCGGCCCTTCAAGACTGTTGGTCCCGCCGCCCATGCACGCCGCGGACCTTTACGCGTTCTACGGCGCTGCTGATGGTTCCGTTGGACTCGTTGCTTTTGAAGAGTAAGTAGTTATTTCGAATACACCTCACCTAATTTCACTCTCTTCGTCTTTATTACCAATCAGCTGGCTCCCTGAAGCCTGGTAGCTGGCATCAAAATCGAAGCAACAGGTTATGGGCCCATCCTGTTCTGTGCTCAGTTGATTAATTTTAAAACTACTTGCTGACTGTAATATCCATGTGATGTCATTGTCACATCCATTCCACGAGTTATGAACTTTATGAAACGCTTATTTTCATGCCTGTGAGTTTTTTAGCTCAACGCTCACCAGCAAATGCCTGGTGGAGGGCAAAGGCTTGGGTTCAGTAATGTGCCTGGGCTGGTACTTCTCCAACGGAAGCTCGCACCTTGCCGTCGGCCGCCATGATGGATCTGTGCAGCTCTACCTCGTGGATATGGACAGCCTAGGGGACAAGCCTCGGCTAAAATATACATATGTGAGTTTAAATTTATTATACCTATAGGGGTCGGTAGGAGAGTTTAGATGAATTACACACAGCTATGTACAACTTGTACATAGTTAATTAAATACTAATTGCAAAACTGTGTAAAAATAACGAATGAATGCAAGTGATTTAAGTTTAAGTACACGACAGTTAGGACCGCCACAGACGGACTGAAATTTGTATGGGAACTGTTCCCATACAAGTTGCAGTCCGCCTGTATCGTATCGGCCCGCTAAGTACCTGTAAGAAACTTTTTGGTAAATCTTGCAGTTCGTTTTGAACTTGCTATTGAATATAAAAAAAGAACACTAGGTATCAGTGTTTTGTCATTCATAGTTTGAATAGCCAAAGCACGCCAAAGGTAAATGATGTACAGAAGACGGGAAGTATAAACGCGAACTTCGAGGAACTTAAATAGTTAAACTCAACCCATACACACGGTCGTGCTCATGCGCGGACTTTAAGTAGGTACATGATAGGTAAGTATTACAGGTAGGTACTTAACCTACAATAAATACGCGATTTACAAATGATTTACTGTTTCAGTTTTCCGGAGAACCCGTTACGTCAGTCAGCGGCGGATGTGTCGGTACGGAAGAGAGCGAACTGTTGGTCACCACCTTTTCGGGCCGAGTATTCGCTCTGAGATCTCGTAGGCTGGTTTCCAGCTCTGGAATGTTTACTAATGTTCCCCCAGACGTTATAGCGGCGAGAAGGAGTAAACTAGAGTATGTTGACCAGTAGCTGGTTCATATAAGACGACGACAGGCCTATCCTATGTGTAATTATATAATGATCGGTCGTGCCTTGCCTTCATCAAACTCTCATTTACCCACTCATTCATCCAATTTAACTTGGCTTTTGTGTTAGGGCCACCCCACATCTAGCGTCTTTCGAGCGTCGGCGTCTCGTCGGCGTCTACAACTCTATGGCCCTGCTCGACGCAACGTCGACGCAACTGCGCAGCGACGTCATTTTCCATAGCGCTGACCATGTCATCATCCCACCTTATTGGACGCTGCACCGAATATTTTCCCAAAATCACCATTCACTCAGACCATTCATTTAAATATTAATGTGACATTCCTTGACCGTTTCGCAACGTAAGATAATGCTGGGCAAAATACTTAACATATTTTTATTGTCCAAAGGGCTGAAGTAGCTCGATTGGAAAAACAGGCAGCTAATGAACGAGAGAAATATCACCGAAATACCCGGTCCTTGGAAGGTGGAGTGACAATGACAACTCCTCCGCTGTTGGACATTCATTATGAGGCGAGTAAAGTCCATTCATAGGGCCCAAATAGAAAAACTAGTTCAGATTTTATAAATACCTATCTAAAGTAGGTAAGGTACGTCCATTATTAGATGATCGATTTCTCCATCGATATGAGCATATCTCTTAAGTTATGATTATGATGAAATAATTATATGGTTTGACTTAAAAAAAAAGTGTTAAAGTAAATCTAGATTTACTTAAATATTTGTTCCATGTGTTGCAGTTGTTAGGAGCGTCTAAAGACGGTTGGCAAGAAGCAAGAATTATGGCCCCCGTGCCTTTAGATATGTTATTTATATATTGCAACCGAAAGTTAGACATGAAGACTGACAGCGCAGCGGTGCTTAGTGTATGTCCGTCCCAGGTAATATACAAATTGGTGACTTGGTAAGTTTATAATCCAAGATACGATCTTATGACAACTCTGTCCCTTGAAACAATTAACAAATTAAAAACCCGGGTACTAATTTTGTCGAATATAAGTCGGGTATCACCCGGATGTCACATGTGATGGTACTGACATTTATTTAACCAGGGATCATCATCAGATTTCCTAGCAACAGTGCGATGCCAAGCCGGCACCCGGCGACTGTGGGTCCGCATGCGGCACGCGGGTCCGCCTCGGGCAGAATGTGCTCGGGTACTGATATACGCTTTGCCGGCTGGAGCGCCACGGGTCGCGCGTCTCATGACACTGAGGTTGCCGGTGCTCCCTTACTATTCCCAGCACGAAGATCCCGATTCGGATAGTGAGAGCCGGTTAGTATTTTACAACATTCGAGTACATAGGTATTCTCAATATTGCTCCGATAAAACAACTCTGTCTGCCCTTTACTTTCGTCTAAATTTGATAAAAGAATCCTGACCAAATTCTTCAGTCAGACTTTAAACTTCCAAAAGGAGGAGGTTCTCAATTCGGTTGTATTTTTTTTTGTCATTTACAATATTGTAAGTGCCTATTGTTTAATTTCCAGAGCATGGTGTGTACTGAGTGTATCAGGCAGTTTTTCCGTGGCCGAAATGACGGCATGGTTGTCAGAGGCGTTACCAGGGGAGCTTCCCAGGCCTTCTACGTCAGTGGCCGTCGGTCGGTCGCACTCCCTTCTTAAGACAATCCTCGTGTGTCGCTTGCAGTAAGTGTATATTCATATTCATATTCATATTATTTATTCACAATATTTATAATATTACATGTCATTTTTTATTTTTTTATAATAGATTGTATAATTATTCGAAACAAGTATAAGTGTACATTCGTAAAAATCAATAACAATGATAATAAAATTCATATTCGGGTAACTTAACTAATGCTCAACATTCAAAAATTCGTCATAGGTGTAGAATGTGTGTTCGAGAAGCCAAGCCTTCAGTCTAGCTTTAAAACATTGCAGCGATGGTGACGAGGTGACTGTCTCCGGCAACTTATTGTAAACAGTTGGACCCATTATGTGGGTCAGCTTATTGGACCTTGCAAGTCTACGTTTTACCGGGAGAAGTTGATTCGGGTTCCGTAGCGTGGGGGCTGAGTCGGCGCGTTTTTTATATTGCGTCAGGTTGGTATACACGTAAATAGCGACTTGTTGAATCACTATTGACGGCAGAGTCAATATACCCAGTTCTTTAAACAAGTATTTCTATAAAAACAAGTCCGTGTCAAAAATTTCAATTTTCATGCGACTGTATTTATACTCGACAGGCTTTTAGGCTCCGACCACCACCACCATATTGACAGCGACAAATGTAATATATCCCATATTAGGAATGCCATACTTGACGTAACACTTCGCGTGGTCGGACACTAGCAGTCTATGCATAGGTGTATGGTGTTTAGCGATAAGACCGCCTGTTGTCTGCCTCTACATTTAATCAATTGTTCTTTTCTTTTGTATCTTTTTACCTACTGGGGTGTGCCAATAAAGAGTATCCTATCTATCTATGTATGAAAAAAAAAAATCTATGTATGACGGACGACGGTATATTCCACCGTAAGGGAAAAACCTGCTAAGCGGATTTTACGGGTTATTCCCACTAGTTACCACCAAGTTGTTACCAGTGGTAAATACTGGGATTTTTTTCCCACCTTTTACCACTGGTAACAACTTGGTGGTAACTAGTGGGACTAACCCGATTTTACGAATAAGGTATCAAACGATTCGTTTTGCGGATAGCATAAGCTTCATTTTTGAGAGGAAAAAATCGTAGTCAGATCAAAGAATTTCAACTTCCTTGTGTAAGTACATATCTTGATACAGGTCAACATTACATCGGAGGCAGTTTTGGCTAATAAAAGATTCAACCAGAAGTTAGGCTCCAGTACCTATCCTTTTGGGGACAGAAGGGAAAGCTTATCTTGTGTGATTATACTATTTATACTGATTATGATCCAGGCACCTAAGTGTCTCAATTCTTTGTTGCAGGCGTGGCCAAGCCGTTTTCAAATCGGATAATGTTTCCACAATAGCTACGATGAGAGACGTAATTTCTAATTGCTCCTTACGAAAGAGCATTCGCCTGGAAACATCTTGTGGTATGTTTGTTAATTTACCCTGTTGTACAAAGCCGCAGTAACAGACTGGTGTAATGCAACCGACCCTAACTTATCGTTTATCGTGTCCCTTTCATAAACGAAACTAGTTTTTCATATGTTGCAGATATTCCAGAGGCAGCTTGTATAAAATCTTTCAAAAGAATAGAAGAGCAATTCAAGGTTGAGCATAAAAAATATGAAGATGTTTCTTTGAAAAAGGCATTAAAGTAAGTGTTGGTATCATTAAAAAATGTAATCACTAATCAGTCATCGATCAGTGAGGGGTGTCTACACACCCGATGGGCAAGCCGGAGCCTTACGTGTTTTTTCTTTAAGAATTGTTGGGTAAAATACTCGACAAAAAAGTGACCATACCTTTATCGACGGTAAGGAAAGGACTTTCGACGATGTTAGATATAAAAGTAATGAGGCATTGTATATGAATCTTGTATTATTATCATTCTACCTATTTTTAATTCTAATTAAAATGGAATACTAGGTACTCGTACCTACCTATATCATACCAGTTGGTTTTTGTCACAGATTAAATTTATTTGTCTGCAGTTTTGTTTCAGTACTGTAATTTTACTTAATAATACTAAACTAATAAAATTAATGTTTCAGTGCTTTAGATTTAGACGAAAACGTGTTAGCTGACAGTGAACCTGTACTATGTGAAGACTATCTCCGAGTATGGGAGGCACCATTAGATGATGAGGCAGACGCTTACTTTCAAATTCTTGTTGGTAAGATATAATCCTACCAAAAACATGTTCATGTAAAATGTTGCCAATAAGTCGAAACCATAAAGCTCGCACTGTCAAAAAGTTATCAGATCTCTTGTAGAGCCAAGCTTCTAACTCTACAAGCCCTAACTTCACAAACTCTACACCTTAGTCAAAATATGTGGTTTGACCGTTTCGTTACTACAAGAACTATTGAATAATAAAAAATAATGAACAGTGAATCCATTTTTCACCTTACGCCCATGTGACGGTAGCGAAACGGCTGCCCTCTACAGTTCACGCGCGATTCCACACGCGTTGGAGTTTGCCTAGTGTAGCCTAAATCGGAAAACTAACACAATACGATTTTGGTAATTGGCTCAAATAAACAGGGGGCTCCTGGGCTGCCCCGTACAGTTCATGCGCGCTCCCTATTTGAGCGACGGTAAGCGAAATACAAAGTACTACATATTACATATAAAAAAACAAGCAAAAAAAACGGTCACCCATCCAAGTACTGACCCCGCCCGACGTTGCTTAACTTCGGTCAAAAATCACGTTTTTTGTATGGGAGCCCCACTTAAATCTTTATTTTATTCTGTTTTTAGTATTTGTTGTTATAGCGGCAACAGAAATACATCATCTGTAAAAATTTCAACTGTCTAGCTATCACGGTTCATGAGATACAGCCTGGTGACAGACGGACGGACGGACGGACGGACAGCGGAGTCTTAGTAATAGGGTCCCGTTTTTACCCTTTGGGTACGGAACCCTAAAAAAGAACGAGACCTTGTGACCGTGACGCCATCTACGGATTACATAGGCACAATAAGGAAGGTATCTTTTTAGATCAGTAATCCAACTTCGAACATTTTATAATTCTCGTTCGAAATTTAAAATCTTAGATGCACGGCTGTACCAAAGTACTTACTACATTAAACGTTTCTATTTTCGTCTGAGAAGTGCCGGCCACCGCAGAACTACGCAACGGGCCACCCCTTAAGATCGGTTTTCCTAGGATAGCGGTGCCGTCATATAGCGGCCGTCTCCATACTAAATAATACGGCTAAATATGGATGTTGTAGTATTTGTATGGACTATATGACGGCACTGCTTTCGGAGGAAACCAAAGCTTTAGCAAACATGGTTAAACGTGGTTAAATCTGCTTAAATCTGCTGCGTCGTCACTTGTTTTCACCCGAGATCAGAAAATTTTTGAAGTGAAAACTTCTTTAGCGGCGCTGGACACTTTTTGAGGTGGGGAAAAAATGATAAACTCGAGACAGCGTAAGGCGATCACGTGACCGTAAGGTTTAGATGGCCACTCATTTAGATGACATTTAAATTAATAAAGAAAAACTCAATGACATTACATTTAGATGCGAGGTCTGCAAGGTAACTTTACAATTTCTATTCGAATTTTAAACAATTAATGCTACAAATTTGAATTTTGAATTTCGAATTTTAAACAAGCTCACTGACCAGCAATTTCGGAACTAAAGTTTTTCAATAGAAAGGAGGATGGGTCAATTATACATAGTGCTGCAGACATTTTGGACTAGTCATTGAGTTTTCACTTCTGTCGGCACTCCCGGAGTGCAACCCGTTGTTTTTTTTTCTGTTCGAAGTTGGACTACACGTTATAAAATAATAAATCGGTGTGCACTGACATAGGTACTAGTGTTTGCTTTCTGGCAGCTCTATCATCAAGGTTAAATAAACTAAATTTCAATAAAGTTTATTTTCCAGATACTGTTATGCAATGGTACACAGACTGGAAAAAGAACACATTGTACGGCACCAATCAAGGCAATGAAAAATCCGAGCTTCTCTCTGCTCTAAAAGATTGTAACTTGGACATCATCTATAAAATACTCAGTAATCAATCACAGTCACCATCATCACCTGACCTTTCAATCAATAAAATATAACAGGCAATAAGTTTTTTATTTGCAAGAAGACAATCTTAAATAAAGACAAGGCTGAACCACATTCGGTGGTGAACTCTAGGTGAGGCCTATGCTGGACAGCAAGACAATCTTCACGACCAATCTTTTATTATGAAAAATTGTTAAATAACACTTTATTTATTTTTATTATAACATTACTTGTATGGAGACTTATATTTGTATGGATAAGTTGTCTGAAGATATTTATCATACTGGTGTAAAGCATCAGGATCTTCAATGATTCGGGCAATGTCAGTCACTTGCTGGGATAAGTTATGGATAGAATTCATTTGTTCCTTGAGAAAAACTGTTGTAAGGAAATTAACACAATGATAGTCCTTATCCTTTTCTGCAGTTAAAACCAGTGTTTTTATTAGCTGCAGAAAAATTAACTAATGTTAATAAAATATTGTCTTCGGTTAACATGCATCTATTTCAGTTTAGCATGTAAATAACTTGCACCTGTTTCAATCTTGATATAAATAATAAGATACATACCTCAGTGATACAATGTTCCATATTCAATGCATGTTTGAAAGCTTCAAGCAGTATAATTTTGTCTTTTGGTGCAGGTGCATTCAATGCCTTAATTGTGGGAATGCCTCCTCTATAAAGCTGATACTGGATCAAATCTTCCATATGCTGGAGCTCTTCATGGTACATTCTCATGAAGAAACCCCCGGTTCCAAGTCTAGAGACACTAGGGTGTAGAAATGTTACCGCCAAGTTCAAGTACTCATGAGCCGCTTGCTGTTCTGCCTGAATTTGTTTATTTACACCAGCTTCCAAATCTGTACTGTACTGGTGTTTAAAGTAACAACTATCACTGAAGAAGTTGGTTGAATATTTCGATACATTTTGCATTACAGTATCTGTTAGGCACCAAATTTTTTTTAAAAGAATCAAAGACTTTTGCTTTCTCAGAACAAACATGATTTAGCCACTACTTCAAGACTAATATACTGGAATTTGTTATATACAACCAAAACACATACAAAAGTATTAACTTTTGTCAAAATATAAGAGACCAAATAGATTTATAAGATTATAAGATTGCCTCATGTGGCATGACAGTAAGCTAGTTAACTCAAAATAGTGATTTACAGTTAAATAAAACACAAACAAACGGTAAATCATGTTTATTACATTGCCTACTTATCTACAATAAAAACTATGATTAAGTTACATATTATCTAAACATTATATTACTTTTGGAACGGATAATAGTCCAAGCCAGAATTATATTTAAATTTGTAAGTAAAACGGTTGACCTGAGTTTTTCCAACTTCTATCATTTTCTGGACTTCTTTTCGGTAAGCAGGGGGCAACAGTTCAGTCTCTAGGGTGCACTTGTGATCGCTGTCTGTTTGAACCTTGTACACACGCTGCCGCACGATATCTACATCTCTGCTATATTCTTCTTTCAGATCGGCTACAGCTTGTGTCGCGGTATCAATTTTAAACACGAAATAGTTTGCTTCTCGATGAACTAAGCCGTGAGCACTCGTTTTGTACGGCATTGCACGAAAACCTAAGTTCTCGATTTCTCGTATGATACCTCCACGGTTAAATATGGCATGTGAGACACGTTTAAGTGCAGTTTTCAATTCAGGTTTCGGCATAACGCGTAACATTAGCGCTAATTCGTAACTAGGCATTTTTACAAGATTAGGGAAAATGTTTTGTAACCTAAAAAACGAAAGCCAAAGCCAACCACAGCCAGAAAAAGTTTTGACAATGACAACCATAGAAGGTAGCATCCTATTAGCCGGTTTAAACTCTCGCGTGAGCCACGAGACGAGCCCAAAGAGTAGTATAATAAAGTCCGTCAACCAAATCTTGTCAGTAGTAAAAGGCGGCAAATTTGAAAAATCGCGGGTTAGCAACACTGTGTTCAAATAATTCCAAAACGCGTGTCATCTGTGTTTTATCTGTGGAATGTGGATCGTGAATGACAGCCGTCACCTTATTTGTTTTCATTCTGAATCGTTTCTGTTTCAAGCATGTTTCAAGAGATATTTCTGCTGCCACCATTAAATACCAATACATTAAATAAGAATAAGCAAAGCTAAGGGGCCTACAATGTACAATCATGCTCGTTGATGGTAAACATTACTGAAACAAACAAACAAGTACTGGAAGAACTCTTTCGAACTTTTAAGATTATGTTCAGTTTTTTTTGTTTTAGGGTTAAAAGGCATAAATAAAATTAAAACGTACTTATGCCTAAATCTATCCAACAAGACCATAAATTGTGTCCTGGAAACCGTCCATAGGCCCACATGTCTAATATTTTCAGCAATCAGTTGTGACTATTTACAAAGGTAAACCTTTTAAACAGTATTAAGAGCCTTGATTATATCGCCGTTCTTTCGCAATATCTACCTAATCCATACATGTTTGTTGCAGGATTAAATCTTGCCCAATATAAGGCGTTCGTAGTAGGTAGTATCTCTTCAGACAATACTTACCTATGGCGGTTTATGTACGTGTACAACGCAACCAAGTCGAAAAGTGACCCTTATCTTATTTACCTTTAAATTAAATAAACACCGAAATATCAGTTGTTTTATTTTTAATATGTATATTGTACAATATACACTAATTTACATTAACAAGTGGCATATTATATTGTAAATAACAAATATATGCACTATCTAATTATCTGCATTTTGATATGATTTTATTTTAGTAAACTTAGAAGACATAGATGGGGAACAAAGAGAATATAAGCACTACGATAGGTAGTTGTTTTTGATATCTTCAAATTTGTTCATCATTTTGATTAACATTGTTTTAACATCGCTTTTAAATTGTCCGTCCATCGTCCATGTTTCAATTTTTTTCAATAAACCGCGAGTGACAATTTGAATTGACGTACGCAGGGCGCGCTCAGCGGAAAAAAAAATCTTTTGGTTCGATGTACATTGCTGCTTTTCTTAGCGCAATACTGCTCTTTGAGTGTTGCCCTACTTTAGTTTGCTTTACATTGCTACTGACAAGATTTGGTTGACGGACTATATATACTTGGTCAACCAGATCTTGACAGTAGAAAAAGGCAGCAAATTTGAAAAATATAGGCGCGAAGGGATATCGTTCCATAGAAAATTTAAATTTCGAGCCTTTTTTTAGTGACAAGATTTGGTTGACCAGCTATATATATGCTCGCGGCTCGTCTCGTGGCTCGCGCGAGAGTTTAAACCGGATACTAGATTCATGATGACAACTGTTCTTTTTAAAACCATAACACACTACTACACCGCACCAAGGTCGCGTGCGGTGCGGTAGTGTGCAGGGCTATTACGTGTGCACATTAAGCCCCCTCCACACTCGTGCGTGAATCGTGGCTTTGCGCGAGTGTAGAGGGGGCTTTTTCTATACAAGCTTTAGTAACACACTACTGCACCGCACCAAGTTCAGTGGTACACGGAAGTGTGGACGGCTTTTATGAGTGTACGCGACTAACCATAGACAAATTCAATCCTTTTTTTTGTGAAATTTATTTACAATGGTAATAACTAATATATATGGTAACATTGTTCTTACCGTCATGGCCGTGGAGGCGTTTGCTTCGCTGTTTTCCTAATATTATAGAATTTATTTTTGGCTTTCATGATGAAATCGTTTACCAAGTTTGTATCAGAATATTGTAAAACTTGGGAAAAATCTGGAAAAGAACAATTGTACGTATAAGTTGTTAATTATTTTCAACAACCGATATGTTTGTAACGTCTACCGCATGTTAAAAAATGCGTAACCTTTGTTTATTAACTTAATAAGCGTTCGTTAGTATGATCATTTACAGTAAATCGTATTTAAGTTACGGATAGTCCTCAACAATACATTCACGGCGATACATAATGCATTTTTGCATTTAGTCAAGTACTTTCAGAGTATGGCCTTATGGCATTATCTCATATTTACGGACCGTTTACCCTACAAGATTATTATTCATAATTATAAATATTATAATAAAATGTATCTGTTCAAGAAATAACATAAAATAATTGTTTATTTCAGTATCAAAACTGTGACACAATCTATAAAAGATGAAGAAAAGAGTCCATTGTTGACAAAATCTGGGAAGCTATCAGGATTGTCTGAGAACATTTACGATCTACTGCTCTGCGGTCTGCGAGGGGCGCTAAAGAGAGATGCTGTTTTGTCTACACTCCAAGAAATATGTGTCAGTATGATGTGCTTGATGTTTAACATTGAGAATGTTTAACACATTCAGTGCCAGCGCGAGCTACGCGCTACGAGCGTAGCCGATAACACGGGAAAAACCGTATGTAGCTAAAAGCGCCTACGAACAGTGAATTCCCCTAGCGAGTCGCTGGCAGTTAATGTGTTATAATACATCAATTCGAACAGAATAAATTGTGGGAGTGTCATTATAAACGTCATGCTTCCATAGGAATTTGACATTAATGATGACACTGTCATTTGCCATGCAGATTTAGCTTGGTCCAAGTCTATTTTCTAAGCTCTTATCCTACACCATTTGCTAAACGGTTATTGTTGTGATATTTTTTAGGCTTTACATGCAGATATACCATCTATAGTTCTGGACGTGGTGTGTGTACTAGACGCAGAGACCTGTTCAGACATCCAGAGCGAGGAGCGCTCCAACTTCTGCTACATAGTGCGGGAACTAGAATCATTTATATCTGAAAAACTGTTGAAGGAAAGACTGGAAATTGATACCTTACAGGATGTTGGTACATTGAAGAACAAAAACTTTTACACCAAATTTATCAAAATCAAGACAAAATTGTAGTAAGTATAATCTACCCCTAAAAATACATGTCAATTAAGTTTATTTGGGTATGTGAATTAGGTACTTATGTTTACTTATGCTACCTACAAACAAACAATGATGTTTATACAGTTGGTGTTCATAGTAGCAGATGAAATGAAGCAACTAAAGAATTCCTGCAATATTTTTGTTACTTGAGATATATCTCTTCAGGCGTTCAAAAATTGTTACAATTTAATTGTTTTATACATAGAATAGAAACATATATATTTTTGTATGGCTATTAGGGAATGGTAGATACTTTGATGCTGACTGGACCTAGAACAAATTTTTGTTCTATGTCTTAAAACAAGACATGAAACCTATCATCCCATCCTAGAATTATAATCAAATCAATATAATATGTTTTGTGGGTAACTATCTTGTGAATATGGTTTGAAAAAAAAAACAATTATGTCATAGTCTTATTTATGCTACATTTACATGTTTGCCAAGCATGTAAATGTAGCATTGGGTTATCTTTAAATTTACTTTGAACTAACCTTGTAAATGATTGTATTTTCCTCAGTTACAAACAACGTAAATTTAATTTATTCAGAGAAGAGAGTGAAGGATATGCTAAATTAATTGTGGAGTTAAATCAAGAGGTCACCGAAGAAACGGAATGGAAAGGATTATTAGAAATCATTCAATCACTTATAGGTATGTGAGAGTAAATTTTAAACATATGTAACCTTAAACACTGTACATATTTCAAGACCGGACCAGCTAAATTATTTATTTGCTGAATATGGGCTAGATGTAGTGTAGGGATGCCCTGCCAGAAACAGGCGGGCTATCAATTGCTTGTTGAGTTCATTAAGCCCAATTGCATGAAGTTGGCGCTGCAGGTTACTGTTCCGGCGCCATTCCCACACTATTCTCCACAAATCTTGTTTTCCTGCAGAACAGAAACAGAAAGTTCGATATCCTTTAGTTCACTTTCTTTTAGTCTGTCTCTACCAAATGTATGATATTGTGGTGCTGCATACATAATACATTCTGCTAGTAAGTGTATGCTAGTCTCTCTCTTTAGCCCTTTTCTACCTTTCGGGTGTATGCTAGTCTAATGAACTTTGAACATTGGTAGCAAAATGTTGTTAATCGGAACTATCACCACTCTACCCACAGATATATATTCCAAGTATATAAGTACTACCACAGATATATAAGTCCAGTCTTAACCCCTTATTCATAAAACTTAGTGACCTCCTACAAACCTTTGTTAAATGATGTCTCTTTCTAACAGAATCAAATGACGGAAAGGGACAAGACTTACAGTTTCCATTTTGGCTACTGTACCCTTAAAAAGATGTTAGCACTTGTAAGCAATGATTTGATACTATGTTTCTTACTTTCAGGTTGTTTTAATTTGGATCCAAACAGAGTGTTAGACATTATATTAGAGTCTTTTGAAGCTCGTCCCCACCTAGACTCGCTATTCATATCCTTAATCAAGCACTATATGGGTGACCCTCAAGTTATATCAGAAGTTTTAGGATTCAAACTTGGCAATATGGAAGTGCTAGATAAATATGAAGAACCACCACCACTCATGACAGTTATAGCACTGTTATTACAACATCAAGTAATAGCTCTGGATAATATCTATCCATGGGTAAGCATTTTTATAAAGTCTGTTTAATGTAACCCTTTGAGCGCCAAAGACGTGAACCGACGTTGCTACGAGTACAGCAACTAGTTGTAACATTTTATTGTTTTACAGTTGCGCCCTGATGATACGATAATGGCCAAAGAAGCGGACAAGGAATTTAAAGCCGTTCAGGAGTACATTCGCAAGATTAACATTGTGTCCACTAAAGGACCACAGGCCAATGCTCCCACTGAATTTGTTGAAGATAAATTTGATCCACAGGTAATTTAGGCTGTTCTATGAAATATATCTAAAGTCTATTTTTTTATTCCGTAGACTGAAATGACAGTTAATTGTATGAACATGAAATGTCATTTCATACTATTAACTGTCATTTCAGTCTACCGAATAAAAAAATAGACTTTAAATCAATGTCTCTCGGAATTCTTTGATGAAGTCAGTTGGAACCATGTCGGATAGCAGAGCATAATATTTATACTAAATCTATGATAAACATTTTCTTTAATTTGTGGGTTTCTAGTGTTCTAGTGCTCTAACCTAGGTTGGTCTCTAATTGACATGAAAAAATATAGTCAATGTTTCCGATTATGTTGCTGACGTAATTTTATTTCCAAGATCTGAAAATTTCAATCGTCATCCTTAATTAAAATATTAGGGAACGGCACGGGATCAGAGCCGCTCTCGGTGCCCTGTTCAATAATTCCATCCGGTGCAAAGTTGATTTTTAGGGTTCCGTACCCAAAGGGTAAAAACGGGACCCTATTACTAAGACTCCGCTGTCTGTCCGTCCGTCCGTCACCAGGCTGTATCTCACGAACCGTGATAGCTAGACAGTTGAAATTTTCACAGATGATGTATTTCTGTTGCCGCTATAACAATAAATACTAAAAACAGAATAAAATAAAGATTTAAGGGCTCCCATACAACAAACGTGATTTTTGACCGAAGTTAAGCAACGTCGGGCGGGGATCAGCACTTGGATGGGTGACCGTTTTTTTGCTTGTTTTCTTGTTGATGGTGCGGAACCCTCGGTGCGCGAGTCCGACTCGCACTTGGCCGGTTTTCTTGTAGGATTACTGGGGCAACCAGAAGCTGGTGCTGAGTGAAGCGCTGCTGCGCGTGAACGCGTGGCGCGAGTTCGCGGCGCTGGCGGCGCGGCTCCCGGGCTCGGGCGTCGCCGAGCGGCCCGCGCGCGCGCTCGCCGGCATGCTGCACGCGCTCGTCGAGCCGCTCTACAGGAAGTAAGTGCCGTTGCGGTTACTGGGGCAACAAAACGGAAAACTTTAAAAAAGAGCTACCTTTCTTTTATTGTGATTTATTTATTTATTGTGATTTTACTAATTTTTAATTTTTATTAATTTAATTTATTGTAAATTTTAATTTCATTTATTTATACTCATACTCATTTAATGATAATATTCTTAAAATATTACATGTCAACATCAGAAAATACATTTATATTGTTAAATCATTAAATTAAAATTACAATGGTAATAAATTGATTAGTTATTATTTTTGTCATGGTCAAAGAACTCCGTAACAGTATAAAAGGTCTTATCATTAAGCCATTTTTTTAGTTTCTTATTGAACATATTGGCACTATCTGATATTTTAATGTCATTCGGCAGTTTATTGTAGATCCTAGGGCCTAGGACATGCATAGTCTTTGAAGACTTGCTTAGTTTGTGGGGTATATAACTTATGTAGTATTTTTTTTTTTTTTTTTTTTAATTTATTAAGAAACAAACAGTCTTATACAACAGATAAGTATATAGAGTAACATTCTTCTAGTAATAGACTTATAGTTTCCTATATGTAAACAAATATTATAATAAAAACTTATTACTACGTATAAATGACATGCATATGTACTAGTATGTGTGACGCGATATGTGAGGAAATCTTAATCTAGGTGGTCATACTTAAAGAAGAAAAAACTAATTTTTTAAACAATCTTAGTGAGCTGCTAAATATGTCTACGTTTTGGCACTTTACATTGTACAACCTACATGTGCGTTTAATGTATGAGTGCTGCGCATGTTTAGTTCTGCTGCTTTTGATACTAAATAACATTTTATTTCGACAACTACGTTCTGTTCTGCGGGGTACGCGTAAATCTATATTTTCTAAAAGTTCAGGGGCATCTACTAAATTATTGAATATTTTGAATAAGAAAATTAAATCTGTACAGGAGCGTCTTATGGAAAGAGATTGAAGATTGTAACTGTAATATTAACTGTGTAGTATTTTAATTATTAACAATAGATTTTAAGTCACTTTGTACCTAACACCAATGGATCATCATCTAAATAAAGAAATTATATTATTATTCTCTGATTTTGCTTTTCCATGTTTAATATATTGATACTATAACATTTTTTTTCAGACACTGTCGAGTCTCCCCAAAGATCATGGGCACACCCATACCACAGCTTACGTCTCCTTTGGCCCCTTCCGCGTGCGTCACATTCGAAGACATGAAACAGAGTGTCATCCCTGCATTGATCCTATTGGGGCCTTCGCTCCATTATGATCCCATTTTAATGTATAAAGTAAGTCGATAAAACACCTACACGTACGCAGTCGCGGACAAAGATAGAGTGTAGTTTTTTAAACTGAGCTCATCCGGAGAATATTCGGTATTATTTTAAAATCACAAGCCGGACGCGCCAAAAAAAGGGCCGGAATGATGTTCACTGTTTCTTAGGTACCAACTCTATGGTTCTAGCTAGACAGTAGGTTCATAATGAACAATCAAATTTAGCTGCGATCGACACGCGTTACGAAGGCGCGTGCCGCGCGTCGCTTAGCACTCCAGGTAGATGCTGCTCAGTACAATCCATCTGGCCCCTATTTCACCAAGGTGACAGGTGCGAGAATTGTCGACATCACTGTTACTGACGTCACAGGCCTCTATAGACTACGGTAACCGCTTACCACCGGACAGGCGGTGTGCTTCTTTGCCACGAACATATTCATTAAAAAAAAAACTCCATTATATCGCCAATAAATAAGTACTTATTTTGCGAAGCTAATGACAATTGTCACAAGAAACACGACAATTGTCACGAAATTCCGACACAGAACTCATTTTCTGTCAAGAATTACCGAAAGTTCTATTAAATCGTGTGACAATTGTCATCATCAGCATCATAAACTTCGAAAGAGAAATACCTGTTTTTTGCCGATATAATAAAGTTTTTTTTAATAATACAATGATGGTGGCAAACAGGAATACGGCCCGCACAATGGTAAGTGGTAACCGTATCCCATGGATGCCTGGGACGTCAGCAACAGTGACATTTGTCGAATTGTCGCACCTGTCGCCATGGTGAAATAGGGGGTGACTACGCGATCTTCATCGAGTCATAGAATAGAATAAACTTAGTTAAACATTTGTTTTCAGATAATACGTATACTGCGAACATCCCGTTCACTAAAAGAAGATCCCTTGCAACATGAAGCCCTCACTGTGCTCGACGCTGCCATATTGCCCTCGCTCACCCTGATGGAAGGCAATTGTTGCATGGCCGAGGAAGTTTACACCCTGCTCAAACTTTATCCATATCAATGCAGGTAAAAAAACCGGCCAAGTGCGAGTCGGGTCTCCCGCACGAAGGGTTCCGTACCATTACGCAAAAGACGGCAAAAACAATCACGTTTGTTGTATGGGAGCCCCACTTAAATATTTAATATATTTTGTTTTTAGTATTTCTTGTTATAGTGGCAACAAAAATCAAGATTCATGAGTTACAGCCTGGTGACAGACAGACGGACGAACAGACGGACAGCAGAGTCTTAGTAATAGGGTCCCGTTTTTACTCTTTGGGTACGGATCCCTAAAAACACTACCCCTTATAATACAAAGTCCCCCGCCGCGTCTGCCTGTCTGTATGTTCGCGATTACTCAAAAACCACTGAACGGAATGTCATTCAATTTGTCATGTCTTATATTTATATTATATAATGACAAATTGTAGCAATGTCATTAATTCATCATTAACGTAAATTTATTACAATTTCAGTTTATGAAAATATGACGTTTATTAAGACACTTCATCCCTTTGATATGTTCAAGTCGGTGCAAAGTAAGTTTAGATGGACCCTTGTTTTTAGATACTGCCTGTACTCCCGTTGGAAGAACGAATCCGGCGAGCGTCTGCCGGCGCTCATGCGGGTGCGGGGCAACTCCCTGCAGCGGATCAAGCACATCATGAAGCGCGTGTCCAAGGAAAACATCAAGCCGCAGGGCCGCCTCATCGGCAAGCTGTCGCACGCGGCCCCGCAGTTCCTCTTCGACTACATGTTGCTACAGGTACGATCATGTTAGCGGTACTATACAACATCAGGCACATCATGAAGCGCGTGTCCAAGGAAAACATCAAGCCGCAGGGCCGCCTCATCGGCAAGCTGTCGCACGCGGCCCCGCAGTTCCTCTTCGACTACATGTTGCTACAGGTACGATCATGTTAGCGGTACTATACAACATCAAGCACATCATGAAGCGCGTGTCCAAGGAAAACATCAAGCCGCAGGGCCGCCTCATCGGCAAGCTGTCGCACGCGGCCCCGCAGTTCCTCTTCGACTACATGTTGCTACAGGTACGATCATGTTAGCGGTACTATACAACATCAGGCACATCATGAAGCGCGTGTCCAAGGAAAACATCAAGCCGCAGGGCCGCCTCATCGGCAAGCTGTCGCACGCGGCCCCGCAGTTCCTCTTCGACTACATGTTGCTACAGGTACGATCATGTTAGCGGTACTATACAACATCAGGCACATCATGAAGCGCGTGTCCAAGGAAAACATCAAGCCGCAGGGCCGCCTCATCGGCAAGCTGTCGCACGCGGCCCCGCAGTTCCTCTTCGACTACATGTTGCTACAGGTACGATCATGTTAGCGGTACTATACAACATCAGGCACATCATGAAGCGCGTGTCCAAGGAAAACATCAAGCCGCAGGGCCGCCTCATCGGCAAGCTGTCGCACGCGGCCCCGCAGTTCCTCTTCGACTACATGTTGCTACAGGTACGATCATGTTAGCGGTACTATACAACATCAGGCACATCATGAAGCGCGTGTCCAAGGAAAACATCAAGCCGCAGGGCCGCCTCATCGGCAAGCTGTCGCACGCGGCCCCGCAGTTCCTCTTCGACTACATGTTGCTACAGGTACGATCATGTTAGCGGTACTATACAACATCAGGCACATCATGAAGCGCGTGTCCAAGGAAAACATCAAGCCGCAGGGCCGCCTCATCGGCAAGCTGTCGCACGCGGCCCCGCAGTTCCTCTTCGACTACATGTTGCTACAGGTACGATCATGTTAGCGGTACTATACAACATCAAGCACATCATGAAGCGCGTGTCCAAGGAAAACATCAAGCCGCAGGGCCGCCTCATCGGCAAGCTGTCGCACGCGGCCCCGCAGTTCCTCTTCGACTACATGTTGCTACAGGTACGATCATGTTAGCGGTACTATACAACATCAGGCACATCATGAAGCGCGTGTCCAAGGAAAACATCAAGCCGCAGGGCCGCCTCATCGGCAAGCTGTCGCACGCGGCCCCGCAGTTCCTCTTCGACTACATGTTGCTACAGGTACGATCATGTTAGCGGTACTATACAACATCAGGCACATCATGAAGCGCGTGTCCAAGGAAAACATCAAGCCGCAGGGCCGCCTCATCGGCAAGCTGTCGCACGCGGCCCCGCAGTTCCTCTTCGACTACATGTTGCTACAGGTACGATCATGTTAGCGGTACTATACAACATCAGGCACATCATGAAGCGCGTGTCCAAGGAAAACATCAAGCCGCAGGGCCGCCTCATCGGCAAGCTGTCGCACGCGGCCCCGCAGTTCCTCTTCGACTACATGTTGCTACAGGTACGATCATGTTAGCGGTACTATACAACATCAGGCACATCATGAAGCGCGTGTCCAAGGAAAACATCAAGCCGCAGGGCCGCCTCATCGGCAAGCTGTCGCACGCGGCCCCGCAGTTCCTCTTCGACTACATGTTGCTACAGGTACGATCATGTTAGCGGTACTATACAACATCAGGCACATCATGAAGCGCGTGTCCAAGGAAAACATCAAGCCGCAGGGCCGCCTCATCGGCAAGCTGTCGCACGCGGCCCCGCAGTTCCTCTTCGACTACATGTTGCTACAGGTACGATCATGTTAGCGGTACTATACAACATCAGGCACATCATGAAGCGCGTGTCCAAGGAAAACATCAAGCCGCAGGGCCGCCTCATCGGCAAGCTGTCGCACGCGGCCCCGCAGTTCCTCTTCGACTACATGTTGCTACAGGTACGATCATGTTAGCGGTACTATACAACATCAGGTACATCATGAAGCGCGTGTCCAAGGAAAACATCAAGCCGCAGGGCCGCCTCATCGGCAAGCTGTCGCACGCGGCCCCGCAGTTCCTCTTCGACTACATGTTGCTACAGGTACGATCATGTTAGCGGTACTATACAACATCAGGCACATCATGAAGCGCGTGTCCAAGGAAAACATCAAGCCGCAGGGCCGCCTCATCGGCAAGCTGTCGCACGCGGCCCCGCAGTTCCTCTTCGACTACATGTTGCTACAGGTACGATCATGTTAGCGGTACTATACAACATCAGGCACATCATGAAGCGCGTGTCCAAGGAAAACATCAAGCCGCAGGGCCGCCTCATCGGCAAGCTGTCGCACGCGGCCCCGCAGTTCCTCTTCGACTACATGTTGCTACAGGTACGATCATGTTAGCGGTACTATACAACATCAGGCACATCATGAAGCGCGTGTCCAAGGAAAACATCAAGCCGCAGGGCCGCCTCATCGGCAAGCTGTCGCACGCGGCCCCGCAGTTCCTCTTCGACTACATGTTGCTACAGGTACGATCATGTTAGCGGTACTATACAACATCAGGCACATCATGAAGCGCGTGTCCAAGGAAAACATCAAGCCGCAGGGCCGCCTCATCGGCAAGCTGTCGCACGCGGCCCCGCAGTTCCTCTTCGACTACATGTTGCTACAGGTACGATCATGTTAGCGGTACTATACAACATCAGGCACATCATGAAGCGCGTGTCCAAGGAAAACATCAAGCCGCAGGGCCGCCTCATCGGCAAGCTGTCGCACGCGGCCCCGCAGTTCCTCTTCGACTACATGTTGCTACAGGTACGATCATGTTAGCGGTACTATACAACATCAGGCACATCATGAAGCGCGTGTCCAAGGAAAACATCAAGCCGCAGGGCCGCCTCATCGGCAAGCTGTCGCACGCGGCCCCGCAGTTCCTCTTCGACTACATGTTGCTACAGGTACGATCATGTTAGCGGTACTATACAACATCAGGCACATCATGAAGCGCGTGTCCAAGGAAAACATCAAGCCGCAGGGCCGCCTCATCGGCAAGCTGTCGCACGCGGCCCCGCAGTTCCTCTTCGACTACATGTTGCTACAGGTACGATCATGTTAGCGGTACTATACAACATCAGGCACATCATGAAGCGCGTGTCCAAGGAAAACATCAAGCCGCAGGGCCGCCTCATCGGCAAGCTGTCGCACGCGGCCCCGCAGTTCCTCTTCGACTACATGTTGCTACAGGTACGATCATGTTAGCGGTACTATACAACATCAGGCACATCATGAAGCGCGTGTCCAAGGAAAACATCAAGCCGCAGGGCCGCCTCATCGGCAAGCTGTCGCACGCGGCCCCGCAGTTCCTCTTCGACTACATGTTGCTACAGGTACGATCATGTTAGCGGTACTATACAACATCAGGCACATCATGAAGCGCGTGTCCAAGGAAAACATCAAGCCGCAGGGCCGCCTCATCGGCAAGCTGTCGCACGCGGCCCCGCAGTTCCTCTTCGACTACATGTTGCTACAGGTACGATCATGTTAGCGGTACTATACAACATCAGGCACATCATGAAGCGCGTGTCCAAGGAAAACATCAAGCCGCAGGGCCGCCTCATCGGCAAGCTGTCGCACGCGGCCCCGCAGTTCCTCTTCGACTACATGTTGCTACAGGTACGATCATGTTAGCGGTACTATACAACATCAGGCACATCATGAAGCGCGTGTCCAAGGAAAACATCAAGCCGCAGGGCCGCCTCATCGGCAAGCTGTCGCACGCGGCCCCGCAGTTCCTCTTCGACTACATGTTGCTACAGGTACGATCATGTTAGCGGTACTATACAACATCAGGCACATCATGAAGCGCGTGTCCAAGGAAAACATCAAGCCGCAGGGCCGCCTCATCGGCAAGCTGTCGCACGCGGCCCCGCAGTTCCTCTTCGACTACATGTTGCTACAGGTACGATCATGTTAGCGGTACTATACAACATCAGGCACATCATGAAGCGCGTATGTATTGGTAAATACGAGGGTCTGGGCGCCATTCGAGTGCGTGCTGCGAGCAGTTAACGAGCCAGATCTGGGGCCGTAGAGTAACGCCAATCGAAAAGTAAAAATGAATCGGGATAACAGATCGACAAAAGTCATTTCATCATTTTCGTTAGGTTATTTACGAGGGGCGTTCAATATATAATGAGAATGAGATGCAAACTCTTTAAATATTAGGAAAGTAAATACTGGCCGACAAAGCTAATCTACCTAGCTGATTGCCATGAAAAAAAAATCTAACTGTTCTTTGTTTAAAAAAAAATACGGCGATTTCTTTGCGATGCTATTGAGTACGTTAGCGAAAATGGAGAAAATTGAACTGCGCGCCGTTATCAAATACTTGTGTTTGAAATTTTTTTCTATGGACCAAGTCAATTTAGATTTACGGGACACTTTCATGTCTAATGCTCCTCCGTATTCAACAGTCGCACGTTGGTGCGCCGAATTTAGACGTGGAAGAACATCGACCATGGATCACCCCCGCTCCGGACGCCCTACTACAGCAGTAACTGAAGAAATTGTGAAAAAAGTTGAAAACTTAGTTTTGGCGGATTGTCGTGTCACGGTTCGTTTTATTGCTGAAAATGTAAAGATTTCAACGGGGAGCGTGCATAATATTTTAAATGAACCCTTGGGTATGAAAAAGGTATCAGCGCGTTGGGTACCCAGAATGCTTACTGACACGCAAAAACAAACTAGAGTCGAGATTTGTCAAGAAGCTTTGGACCTGATACAGCAAGACCGGGAACTTTTTTTGGCGCGATTTATAACAATGGACGAAACATGGCTCCATCATTACGACCCTGAAACGAAACTGCAGTCTATGACATGGAAAAGGCCATCATCTCCAACTCCGAAGAAATTCAAGGTGGGCCCATCTGCCGGTAAGGTCATGGGCTCTGTTTTTTGGGATGGTAAAGGGGTCGTAATGATTGAGTATCTCGAGCATGGAGCCACTATTACGGGCTCTTTATATGCCAAACAAATAGCAACATTGCGCAATTAGATCCGTGAAAAACGGCGAGGTAAACTCTCGAAAATTGTGTTGTTCCATCAGGACAATGCACGGGAACACAAGTCCGCCGTTGCAATGGCTGCAATACGTGATGCTGGGTTCGATATCCTTAAGCATCCTCCGTATTCACCAGACCTCTCCCCTAGTGATTTCTACCTATTTCCGAGATTGAAGGAATACCTAAGAGGCAAGAAATTTGAAGACGACGACGCGGTAGTCGCTGCAATACAAGATTTTTCAAGTACTCAAGATGAAACCTTTTTTAGAAATGGAATTTTAAGTTTAGAAAAAAGATATACTAAGTGTATTATGCTAAAAGGTGACTATGTCGAAAAATAAAATAACATTTAATAAAAGTTGTATATAACATACTCATTCTCACTTTTTATTGAACGCCCCTCGTAAGTTTCGATCGGAAGCACAAATCGTGTCGCAGATATAGTTTGGAAAAGAGTCGTTTGTCAGCGGAGCGTAATAGTCAGAGAAAATCAGACTATTTAACAAGCTTTTATTAGGTTGACCTGTATGTAACTATGTAATGGAATCTAAGGTAACTAATTTAACCATCTTCCAAGGATCGTAGCGTCATGAAAATTGGCAGCTGTATGTAGTTCTGATGACAATACAATAATATGGTACTGTCGAACTGATCTGATGATGGAGACAGGAGGTGGCCATAGGAACTCTGTGATGAAACAACGCAACCTAATTGTGTTAGGGGTTTTTAGAATTGTCTCGATGAGTATTAGTTGTCTGTCGTAAGAAAAGTACAGTCAGCGATAAAAGCTTGTACCAAAAATTAAATTTTCTAATTTCTTATGCTAATTTTTTACTTGGAGGGATTACTGTCAAAACTATATACGACGATTGAAATTCCAGATCCAAACGTACGACAACCTGATCGGCCCGGTGGTCGAGTCGCTCAAGTACCTGACGGCGCTCTCGCTGGACGTGCTGGGCTACTGCGTGCTGGAGGCGCTGGTGGCGTGTCGCGCCGCGCGCGGCGCCGCGTACCCGCCGTGGTTGCAGGCGTTGGCCGCCTTCGCCGGCGCCGCTTTCAAGAAGCACAACATCGAGCTGACCGCCCTGCTGCAATTCGTCGCCAACCGCCTTAAGGCGCACCAGAGGTACGTGTGTTCCATAGACTAGGAATCCTCTCATTTCATTTATTTGGTTGTAAAGTCATGGACATAAGTAAATCCAGATGTTATACAATAAAATACAAGTCAGACCATGACACCCTGTAAGGGCACACAACATTAACTTAAAAACTAAATAACCTAAAGTTTGGATTCATTTATAAATAACAATTATTAATATAAGTATTACAAAAAATAGATGTTACTCTAGACTGAGTATAAAGCAATTATTTCATGAAACCGATGCTGCCAAAAATACGGGGGTGCGGGGGGACGAGGTGAGTGAATCCCGTGCCGTGATTGGTCCGTTCAAAGACACGGACCAATCACGGCACGGGATCGACTCGAAGATGGAGTAAATCTACCGTATGAGTGGCAGAGGGGGTAGCGTTACTATGCTCAGTCTAGAGGATGTCTTGTCTGTGGTGTGTTCATAATTCATAATTCGTTTATTGTCTGTAGAACATGGGTATATACAATGATGGAACATTAAAATATAGAGCCGATGTGTGCCGAGCTTGTGGCGATTGGGTTGATCTTCATTTATCTAATACCTTTAAACGAGCAATTCTTGTTTATTTATATATATATATATATATATATTTCGGGGATCTCGGAAATTATTATATGTTTTCCGAGCGAAGCTCGGTCACCCAGATATTAAATACTAATATCTGGGTGACGAAATATATGAAAACTCGAAAATGCTCGTTTTCCCAGAGATAAGACCTAGCTAGATCGATTTTTCGCCCCCGAAATCCCCCATTTAGCAAATTTCATCGAAATCGTTAGAGCCGTTTCCGAGATCCCCGAAATATATATATATATATATAAATAAATAAATATATAAATAAACAAGAATTGCTCGTTTAAAGGTATTAGATTAGATAGATTAAAACAGGGTATTTACGATGTATAAATGAATAAATTGGGGACAATCTTACACAGATCGACCTTTGTTGTATTATGGGTGCAGTCAGCAGCAGAAGTTGCTAAGCTGGCGAGGTGTTCAAAATTACCTTGACGCGCGATTCTCTTAATAATAAAATCGCGTCAAGATCATTTTGAACACCTGGCCCGCCTAGCAACTATTGCTGCTGACTGTACTAGGCGACCATATACGTATTTATATAGATTAATACATATTTATACTAATAGGTACACATAGAAAAAACTTCCATAACTCAGGAACAAATATTAGCGATAAATAAACTTTCACATAAATTAATTTGAATTCGTATTTATGTTTGATTACAGCCAAGACCTGCTTATATTAAAAGAAATAGTGCAAAAAATGGCTGGCATAGAGGCTGCGGAAGAAATGACAGCGGAGCAATTAGATGCCATGGCTGGAGGCGAACTATTAAAAGGAGAGGTAAGTCGGGTCCACAGACAATCCAACCTCTAGACATAGCATAGTCGCGCTACCCCCTCTGCCACACATACGGTAGCGTTACTCCATCTTCGAGTCAATCCCGTGCCGTGATTGGTCCGTGTCTTTGAACGGACCAATCACGGCACGGGATTCGCTCACCTCGTCCCCCCGCACCCCCGTATTTTTGACAGCATCGGTTTTATGAAAGAATTGGCCTAAGCTCAGTCTAGAGGTTGGATTGTCAGTGGTCGGGTCTCTATTGTTTCCCAAATAATTCTAAGCCATAATGTATTGTTTGCCCGCATTTTCGTTAGTATGCATTTGGTTCAGAAACGCGTCGCTTTTCAGGATTGCCATAAAACTAACCTAACCTATCTATAGGATAACCTAACGAAAATCCTGAAATGCTAACGGTTTCAGTTTTATGACTAATGATAATATGACAAACAATACATTATGACTTATAACTTTATGGGAAACAACGGGACCCCGAGGTAAGTAATTCTTACAAAAACCAAACGTTTAGACTTGGAGAGATTTATTTTTTAATTAAGTATTTTTTGGTGGTCATTATAATTGTAGCCGTATTGTTTTCACAGGCTGGATACTTTTCTCAAGTGCGCAACACCAGAAGGTCGTCAGCGCGGTTAAAAGAGGCCATAGTTGGAAACAACCTAGACATATCACTCTGCATACTGGCCGCTCAGCAACGCCACTGCTGCGTGTGGAAAGGTAAGCTATTAACCCAGTTTTTCAAACTATCAACGAAATTTGAGTGGGCCCTGAAACATAAGACGACATCCCGATCGATGGGGTTAGCCTTTTGGACGCCAATGACCGATATATCCGCACCGTAGGTTCAACGCCAAAGACCGATTAATCACATATCACAGAGCAACATAGACCTACGTGCATATGCATAAAGTTCAATTTTAGTTTTGACACTTTGGTGACGTGGCGTCAGCGTGACAGCTTTTGTGTTTGACACGGCGTCGAAAAGGTTAACAGCCGATATTTCAGGCTCCCTATTTAACCTTTTCCACGCCGTGTCAAACACAAAAGTTGTCACTCAGACGCCACATAATTGAAGTGTCAAAACTGAAGTTGAACTTTATGTATATGCACGTAGGTCGTTGATGCTCTGTGGTCTGTGACCGATTAATCGGTCTTTGGCGTTGAACCTACGGTGCGGATATATCGGTCATTGGCGTCCCGGCGGCGCAGGTGGGTCCCGAACTTGGAAGTTTTCAGCCCAGTTAACTTTGGGAACCACTGTGTTAACCCTTTTCCAGGCATAGTACGATTTATCGAATCGACCACATCCGTGTCAATTTGAACCTTGGCAATCCGATTTAAGATTCAAATTAGATTGAGATAGAGAGAGAAAAGCGCATAGCATAGCTACAATATGGTTATTAATAAAATCAAATGTCAATATCCAGAGAGGAAACTGGAAGCTACGTTTGTAAGGGGCGTCACAGTCAAGTTTCCTACTTTTTAAAGTTCTCTCTGATTTATTAAATACAAATTGTGCCAAATATAGATGATTTCTGCTACTTTATTGCGTACTTACTAGAGCTCCCGAATCTCCCGATACACGTGTTACACGCTGACACGGGTACCCGTGTTCTTAAGCCCGGCGGTATTAAGAACCCGAACTACACGAACCCGCCCGAATTCGGAAACGTTTACACGGGTACCCGTGTACACGGGTACACGAAATAACGGATCTTATTTACCCGCGGGTTCGTCCCTTCACTCTCGTGTTGGAGAGATTCGTGCTTTGAAGACATACGATTGAATAGGCTACATGACTAATTTTTATTTATGGTATCAATCGATCGAGTTTGTTTTTAGGATCAAATGTCTATATGGGACCCATTGTATTAAAGTAACACAAAAGTCAGAAATTGTAGTCAAAGGCCGACAGTCGCACTTCATTCGCGAAACGCCCTATACAAAACGGCCAGAGGCCGTGACGTCAAGGTCTCTGGGAGCCCATCTTGTAGTATGGACAAAACAAGAAAATTGCGTTTTTGTCGGTGAAATATTGCGTTTATGTATATAGTTGCTATACAATATTTTTTTGGATGAAATGTAAGGAATCGAATGGTACCATTACTTTTATCGTTTTTGGAAGTTAAAAAAAAACTTAAACTTTTGAAACATTCAGGTCCTGTATTTTTGTAATTTTTCAATATTTTATTTTAATATCCACATTATTGTGATAAATTGCTCGTTTGCTATCTATTTTACTAGATTTTGTTATAAAATTCAACATGTGTCATCATCCCTATTGGAAAATTCGATTACTTTGCAGTTTTACCGGATTGATTGGTAATGTCTATACAATAGGTAGGTAAGTATACTTTGTTTCAATAATTCATATTTTTAGCTTTACTCTAAATAATATTAAAATTAACAATAGGTATCTTAGTATCCGTTGATTTCATTGATAGCTCGTTTTCTTCATTGTAATTTTTTGATAATGAAAGTAAACCTAAATGATAATCTAATACAAAAGTAGTTAGTTATGCTTACTGAAACTACCACGAATTTAGTTTTTTTGCGATTGTTTTCGCTATTATATCTGTCACTGAGCTTAATGCCCAGGATACTTCGTTCAATAGCTCGCTGACATGAACGTATTTTTGTCTTTATGTCCTTTGTGAAGACCCATGTTTGTGCACCGTAAGATAGACAAGGACAAGCACGCATCTATGACCTTTTTACAAACATAAGTAGGTAACCTAAAAGCATATTTAAAATGGCCATATGGTATGCAATAAACAAAGTGCAGATGTTTCATTCAATATACCGTGTTGTTTTTACAATATGAATTCGTGCTTTTGGTCTTATCTCTTTGTAACAAGCTTAACACGTCTGCAAAAAATACAACAACTAATCACTCAGTTAGAATCTTATTGTTTTGTTGCAACGCGGCACTAAAGAGCATTTTGATAATGACAAAGACAGCAAGCAATGAATAATATCTGTGCCTAAGATTTATAAAGTATCTCATCACGTACGGTATGGTCTTTATTTTATCTATGCATGTGAATCTACGTCTACGACGATAAAGAACTAAACTGTACATGTTTTTTAAGTAGCTACTAGCTACCTAATTATTACTTGAATAACGAGTTATTTTGTATATCTTAAATGATGACAAAGGCAATACAAAATCAATTAAATTAGTACAATACATATCAATTACATTGAAAATCTGATAAAACTGATCGTATTCGATTCCAATCGGAGCTCCTGATCCTGAATCTTCGTTTTATTTAAAGCTCTATACATCAATTCAATCTCCGCTACACGCCAAGGACGTGTTAGGCCCGCGTGTATTTAAGGTCCGTTCACCGTGTACACGGGTACACGGATACACGGATCTTAATTACACGGGTACCCGACTACACGTGTGGAACGGGTCAGAAAACCGTGTACGTGTAGTTCGGTACGGGTACCGAACACGTGTACACGAAACCCGGACACGACCGCGAGCGTCGTGTGAAATAATTTATTTTAAATAAATTCTTCCCTATCGTTTAAAAAGCATGTAATATCGTATGAATTATGGCCAGATATCGATGAAGACATCGGTCCCGGCTCCGCGCCCGGCTCCCGGCTGAAGGTGGTGGGGCGGCTGGCGGACCAGTGCCAGGACGCGCTCGTGCAGCTCGGCACCTTCCTCGCCTCCTCGCACGCGCCCGACGAGTACGCCGCACGCCTGCCGCCGCTGCAGGTACCGAGCCGAGCCGAGCCGAGCCGAGCCGAGCCGAGCCGAGCCTGCCCGCCTTCTCTCCGAGGCAATTCAATTCAAATTCAAAAATAATTTATTCAAGTAGGCTTAATAATGAATTAATAAGCACTTTTGACAAGTCATACAGAGTATACGTAAATATTACAATGATTAATTAAAACAGAAAATAATAATATTAAAAAACAATACAATTGGTAACAATTAACAATAAATAAAAAGACCATGTCAAACACAAAAAAAGGAATAAAAGTCAACAGAAACAATATAAATAATAGAAGTGCGTAAGTCAGCTCAGTCCCAGGCTGAAACGGCTTTCGGCAACCTGTTCCTATCAATTGACAGTCACGTGTAATCGCAAACTTTACCATTTAACACATTCATTGCCACCCAGCCAAACGAGACATCCGCGCCAGGCCACAAAAAAATCTTCATATAAAGGTGTAGTACCACGATCCCGACGGGTCATACGGCCTGGGAACTTGGAGGATACAACTAAACGGAGTAGCCATTAACAGGCTTTCCCCTCTGTCGAAAATAGGCGGCCAACGGTCATACACAATCTGACATGGCTATTTTTACGTTACGCATACATTTGACGTTCCCCTCCCCCGCAAAAATCGGCAGACTGTTTTGTACAGAAAATTACAGACATGGCGTCTCCGTTTGATTATATCCTCCAAGCCTGGGAACGAAATCATAAAATACCCGATTTTTCGGCACTGAATGTGTTAACTTCCATTGTAAATTTTTCCATCCGATTAAGGGGTTAGCCCCTTAAGGGCTGATTTCCGAGAATCGAACCATGGCTATAACAAATTCCATCTAAATCGGTTCAGCTGTTTAAGCAGAAAAAGTTACCAGACATACAGACAGAGTTACTGTCGCTTTTATAATTATGTATTAGTAATCGCGACGGCTGATCGATAATGTCTGATGGCTTTAGTCAAGATTTTATTTTACACTTAACGTAAACTCATTGTAGGACGATTTTCTGATCGTTAAAAAAATGTATTTCATATAAAAAAAAAACTAAAAAGCTAAAATGACCTAAAATTTTCTTGCAGGAACTGCTCCGCGATTACCACGTAGACGCCGACGTGGCGTTTTTCCTCCACCGCCCAGTGTTAGCCCAAAAGATCGCCGCCAAAGTGGAAATGCTGCGTAAAAGTTCGGACAGCAGCCCGGAGCTGGCTATAGAGCGCTACAGCGCCGCGGCTAAGGAGGCCCTAGAGCCGGTGGTGCACTCCGTCACACCCCTACTGCCTCTCAGGACCTGGGAGGATATATCGCCAGAGTTCTACGTCACGTTTTGGTAAACACTTATGTTATATTGTAATCTTAGTCTAAGCTCAAGACGGGTCGTAATGGTTAATCCCATTATTCATATCAGGGATGTTGCGAACATCCGCATCCGCATCCGCAACCGCGGAACTTCCGCATTATTTTCAACATCCGCATCCGCATCCGCATAAAATCGATGCGGAGCTTATGCGGATGCGGATGTCGAACAAGTCGGTACAGAAACGTCTTAGCGGCGGCGTAAGTGCTAAGTAATTTCGTCATTACCTATAACGATATCGTCTAGAATAGTCTAGATCCAGAAAAGTCGGTCAAGTTACTGTTTATTAAATATAACGCACTTATATTCTTGTACAAATACTAAACGTTTCGTTTTTTTTTAAATAAAAATTACTAAAAATGTAATATTTGACGTGTTTTAAGTACCTAATCTTGACATCCGCATCCGCATCCGCGGATGTGAGCCTTTAAATATCCGCATCCGCATCCGCGGATGTCAAAAAATCTGCATCCGCAACATCCCTGATTCATATACGCGCCACAATCGTTTGTCTTAGACTAAATAGACTCATTTGGACTTGGGCATTTAGACTTATAAATGTTTAAGAAAGGGATGAAACATAAATTAACTATTTGAGGCTTGTAGTGCGCTTATGAATAAAGGGGTAAAGCTAGAGATGGGCCGAATATGGACTTTGCCTAATACGAATATTCGCCCGAATGCTTAACTTCAGATCTTGCTGAACCGAATATTAGGCGGGATTTACCTAACAGTTTCAATGATTATTCGCACCTCCATAAAATAAATTTGCTAGAACGCAACCTCTGTTAACAAGAATTCTATACATATTTAATTACACAAACGGGTCTACCGCGATATAATTTCATTGTTTTTACCTTAAATTCCGACGTTTCAGCTGAGTTGCACCAGCTGTGGTCACGGAAAGACTGACAACCCAGCAAATGTCAACGGAGACATTAATAAAACATGTGTACAAAACGCGAGAGTTTAAAGTGAAGAATACTATAATTGCGTTCGGTTAGGTCCTCCCAGAATTTTCTTCTTTCTGTCCCGTCATCCTCGTCTAAATTCTATACCAATTCTTTCACTTTCCAATCTGTTCGACTATGGAATTCTCTGCCTGCAGACGTAAGGTGCGCCCAGTCTCCTAATTCTTTCAAGAGACTCGTTAAACTTCACTTTTTATCTGCTCCGTAATACTTTTACCTGTTTCCTTTTCCCTATAGCTGGCATATTTACACAGTGTGTGTGTATGTATATGTATCTTATCTTATTTTATTTTTATTTGTATTGTGTTTTTGTGCTAAAATTCTTATATTGAATATGAAACACCTACTGACATGACATAAATGTATTAATTTCCGCTACCTAAAGGTTGTCTGGAAGAGATCGCTTTTTAGCGATAAGACCGCCTGTTGTTTAACCTCTTCTTCCTGTATTATCCGTATTGTTTTCTGTAATGAGGTGTGCAATAAAGAGTATTTGTATTGTATTGTATTGCGGATAAAAAAAATTAACCTGGATATTTGGTACAGTCAACTTAAATGGAAAACCTAGTTAATTGAGCTAAAATTTCTGGTCCCTACAGATTTCAATTATCCCGGTTCACTGTAGTAACAAATTCTTATCTAAAAATATTTTGTTTGCTGTGGCAAACTTGTGAATATTGTTCAAATAACTGCTGTATTTGCAGGTCCCTGTCCATGTACGATCTAAAAGTTCCCGAAGAATGTTACGACAGGGAAATAGATCGGCTGAGAGCGGCCGCAGCGGCCGCCGCCAAGGACTCGTCGCAAGGCACCAAAGGCAAGAAGGAGCAGGAGCGGTTCAATACGCTTATAGATAAACTGCAGGTATTTAGAGATTTGCTTATTCAATTCAATTTATTTATTTAAAAGACAACAATGGCCCATAATAAATAAATAAATAAATAAATATTATAGGACATTATTACACAGATTGACTAAGTCCCACGGTAAGCTCAAGAAAGCTTGTGTTGTGGGTACTCAGACAGCGATATATATAATATACAAATACTTAAATACATAGAAAACAACCATGACTCAGGAACAAATATCTGTGCTCATCGCACAAATAAATGCCCTTACCGGGATTCGAACCCAGGACCGCGGCTTCACAGGCAGGGTCACTACCCACTAGGCCAGACCGGTCGTCATAATGGTTAGTAACAATTAAGATTAAAAACTAAGTGTTAGTGGAACAAAAACAGAAAGCGATTAAAACATACACAGACAGCAATAACTTAATCTATCACCTAGTAGCGGTTATGACACACTCGAAATGCCGCATTATAGGTGAGTCGTATCGGCCCGCTACAGTAGTCAGGATGGGGTTAGAGTTGGCACGCACTCTGCAGAGCAACGAGGCAACTCTCTTTCGTATTACGGCATAGTAGTCATCCGTGCGAGCTTGTGCAAACATGCCTGATGCGCTGCAGAAACGGGACAGCCCCAACAACATCCTGAAACCATTATCATATTGGACGCGCAGGGAACTGATGGTCTTTTTTTTTTTTTTTTTTTAATGGACTTGAGGGCGGTGTTACTGATGGTCTTCTGCGTATAGCTAGTCCAGAGGTTGCACGCGTAGAAAACTTGACAATAAGCTTATCTTTTAATAATCTTATCTTTTGACAATATGCTTAGCTTAGCTTATCTTTTATGTATTTTTTAAGTCATGTAATTAAATATATTATCCGTAGAACGCCTCCTGGGACCCGTTCACAGGTGTAGCAATAGACACCCTTTAACCGGTCTCAGCAGGCATTGGGACTACTGTAGAAAAAGTGAACAGTATACCGGTCTATGTTAGGCAGTTAATCCATATACCAACATCCTTAAGTGTAATTATTTATTTATTATTTCTTATACTATTATTGGGAATGGGTTGTAATTTATTCGGATGAATTCGTGGAGTGACTAATTATGGTTGTATAATTGCACTCTTTTACTAATGTTTTATTTTTATCATATTTTTTGACATGTAAACCGGTTTTATCAAATAAATGACTATGACTATGGATTGAAGTTTGGGTGGACAATGAAACTGGGTTATTGCAAAGATTTTTTTTTATTTTTTTTTTATTGATATTTAGGACAACAACAGCCGTAAATAAAAGTTTTACATATGAATGCTTACATAACAGATGGCCAATAACAGTTATCCATAGATTACATTTTACTTAAAATAACGTAAGTAGTATCTAAGTATTGCTTAACATATTAAACATTTAAAAGCTAAAAAAGATGTCGGACACCTGCCATAACACTGTTAGTACACGTTATCGAGACTTGCCGCCCACTAGATGGGCCCCTGAAACTGTCGTCGTAAAGACGACCAGGAGCAACATCGGTGTGAGCGGCTCAGGGGTGTCGAGAGGTGTGCGCCGCTTTCTACCCAGTGGCTGTTAACAGCCACTGTGCCAACTCGCGTCTTATGCATCTTTCACTTCCACTCCTGGAGCATATAGCTCTAACGACTCCTCTCTGGACGGCCAATGAAGGCCAGCCAGAGCCGAGAGTCCTGCGGGTCCCCTTGGGGTCCACTCCGACCCACGAAGACACGCCGGAGACGGAGACCCTGAACGACTCTCTGGGGTCCGTGGGGTCATTACTGCCCAACAGCTCGCCATTATTATTATAGCCTTTCTTGCTGGAAACCATCAAACTACACTTCATTGTTTATCAGTATATCACGCACGTTTTCCTTGATTTAGTGTCCAGCGTGTCCTGTGACACAAAGGCCTCTTCCAGCTTCTTCCATTCTTGTGTGTCGTTAGCTTTTTCGGGCTATTCTTTTCCTCCAATTTTATTATTTAATGGCCCCATCTTTTAAATTGGCCACCTTTCTTCCTTTTTAACAAGCTTTTATTAGGTCGACCTGTATGTAACTATGTAATGGAATCTAAGGTAACTAATTTAACCATCTTCCAAGGATCGTAGCGTCATGAAAATTGGCAGCTGTATGTAGTTCTGATGACAATACAATAATATGGCACTATTGAACTGATCTGATGATGGAGACAGGAGGTGGCCATAGGAACTCTGTGATGAAACAACGCAACCTAATTATGTTAAGGGTTTTTAGAATTGTCTCGATGAGTATTAGTTGTCTGTCGTAAGAAAAGTACAGTCAGCGATAAAAGCTTGTACCAAAAATTAAATTTTTGCCAAAAACTTATTCCATCTATGAGATGGAAATATATTATATACTGGTACTTAAATCTCCTCTAACCAATTTTTGTGAGTGTATGGCTTCATCAAAGCCTCGATGATTCCGCGAGTCGGGTGTAGTAATTTGTAGTTCGACGATAGATGGTGTTCAGAATATCTGATTAACTTAGAAAGAAACACAAATTCCTTAATATACTTATAATATAAAACTAATAAAAATCAACTTGCACATTTTTTGTCATCTGATAATGACAATTTCCTGTACATTTGTAAGGTCAGTGAGTGTCGCCGGTACTTAGCTTCAACGTCTCTCGTCAGACCAACAATGTAAGTCGGAAGGTTAAAGTTTGTTCGATAGAAAAAAATCACGAAACATGTCTAATTTTCATTTACTTCCATTTGAATATCGGGAGCAATCGGGACCCTGCATACACTGCACATCAGTATAATTTTAGTATACAATGGCTAATCGGTTAGGGATATTTAACCGAGGGATCTGTCGATCAACATTTTAATATTTTTTTTTTATATTTTTATTTATCACAAAGTACACAACAATTTTTAACAATTTATATTCCGTTGGCGAGATCGCGCTCATTTTTCAGTTTTAAACATAAATATTATGCTATGCACTAATGCACTAAATACTAAACTTAACTTTAATACATACTATCCAAAAAGCGAACATGCATGGCGATTATGATGACAAATCAAAAAAGACAAGTAGGTCATAACATTTGAAATTATTTTAACAACAAAATTAAACGGAAGAATACTGTCAGAGTAATCGAGGTAAAAGGTAAAAAAACCCGGTCGCCGGCCCCACCATCCGACGCCAGTTTCGCCGGTATCCTTCTAAATCGGTGCGGTCGTGCAGGAGGAGCGCTTGCGGCAGCAGGCGCACGTGGCGCGCGTGGCGGCGCGGCTGGCGCGCGAGTGCGGCGGCTGGTTCCCCGCGCGCGCCGCCAAGTCCGCCAAGAACGAGACCGTCACGCGCCTCATGCAGCTGTGCCTGTTCCCGCGCTGCGTGTTCACGCCCGCCGACGCGCTCTTCTGCGCCGAGTTCGTGCACGCCGTGCACGCGCTCAAGACGCCCAACTTCTCCACGCTGCTGTGCTACGACCGGGTGAGTCTGAGTGCTAGGGTTGCCAGATGGTCGGGATTTGGCGGGATTCTCCCGATTTTTAGCATGTGTTCCCGCTTCCCGACCAAGTGCAAATTGTCCCGAAAAACAGGTTCACGTTATAAAACAATGATTTCAAGTTCCGAACTGTCGTCGAGCGAGCGCGCGGGGCGTGCGTGGCGAGAGATTGTGCGGTGAGGGAGCGATGGTTTTTTTTTCCGACTTAAGTCCTAAAATCCCGATAAATTGATATTTTTTCTCGATAATAGCGCCTTTTGATCTGGCAACCCTACTGAGTGCGCCCGACTACCGCGGCCGTGACGTTTTCGATTATGCATATTGCCTTTGTTTACCGATAATTTTCGTTCGGAACGTCCCCTTGAGCTAGCTCGTTTTCGTTACCTATCGAGCGCTAAATGTTTGTTTTATAAGTTCCTCGTAACTTCGGATCTCTTAAGACCGGTCGCAGCGATTACGCTGGCCGGACTGATAAACGTCATTGTACGGAGAACTGAACAACTTCCCATTCAATAAACTTTGGCGATTTTTTGACGCCGACATATTTTGGTGCAACCGACCCCAAGAATTCATTATTCTGAATACTCAGCTTAACGCACAGACAATCCAACCTCTAGACATAGCATAGTCGCGCTACCCCCTCTGCCACACATACGGTAGCGTTACTCCATCTTTGAGTCAATCCCGTGCCTTGATTGGTCCGTGTCTTTGAACGGACCAATCACGGCACGGGATTCGCTCACCTCGTCCCCCCGCACCCCCGTATTTTTGGCAGCATCGGTTTCATGAAAGAATTGGCTTAAGCTCAGTCTAGAGGTTGGATTGTCAGTGGCTTAACGTTTAACTTAACCCGTTAGATTCGCGTTTAATTCACACAATCCACTCGGCTATCGGCTTAAGCCCTAAAAATGAAAATAGTGTCCGAGATGCGCTCAACGGGATAAGAATAATAAGTAGAGATGCACCGGATATCCGGTATCCGGCCGTTATTTTAGTATCCGGCCGGATACCGGATAGTGACCTACTATCTGGCCGGATACCGGATAGTAAAATTAACACATTTTGGGGTAAAATATGGAATCTAAAAACAGTCACGGTCATAATGCTAACGACACAGTAGATAGAAATGAATACGTAACCAATGTCACACAATACCTACACTTATTTGATTACACAAAAATACGCGCGCGCACTTGTAACGAACTTAATACGTAAAATGACATGATAAAACTCGTTACGATCCTATAAATGTGTCCGCGCGAACGTTCACTACGAAACAGGTCGAAACCTGCACGATGCGCAACTGCAAAACTCAAAATATAGGTATAGTTCCTCCGGCCGAATATCCGGCGGCCGGATACCGGATATTCGGCCAGTGTCCAGGCCGGATATCCGGTATCCGGCCAAACAACTATCCGTCGCATCTCTAATAATAAGCATGTGTCGTTGGCAGTTGTTCTGCGACATCACGTACTCGGTGATGTCGTGCACGGAGGGCGAGGCGGCGCGCTACGCGCTGTTCCTGTGCCGCGTGCTGGGCACGGCCATGCGCTGGCACGCCGACAAGGCGACCTTCCACAGGGAGTGCGCGCACTACCCCGGCTTCGTCACCAAGTACCGCGTCTCCAACCAGTTCACCGAGGCCAACGACCACGTCGGCTACGAGAACTACAGGTCAGTGTTTTTTTTAATCTTTATTGAAGAGCTTTATCGCTTAGCGATTATATCGCTCCATATAATCAACATACAATCACCCTCATTTACGATTACTAAGGCCTATATTGACTAGCTTGAAGAGTGCTCTGGCCTCGTTCGATAATGGAGAAGCCAGGGCACTATTGCAGCCACCAACATTGTGAAAAGTATTACAGGATATTTTCAGTTGACTCCTAAAGGATTCGTTCCGCACACAGGTCAGTGTTGGGCGCCTTTCAGTGCCAAACGAAACTTACGCGGCGGTGCGTTAGTGAGACAGCGTTATTGTTATGCACGTAGTGTTAGACCAGGCTAAGTTGCCAGCGATTTTGATAGCACAGACTGTGCAAGTGTTATTCTAAATGTCATTGTTGCTGCCAAGTTAGCTTGGTTTAACTCTAGGTATATAGCGATGTCCCGCTCGCAGGCGGCGTGCATTACCCACCCAATGTAAATATCGAACTTAAGAGCCAACAGGAGTGGTCATTTCTCCATACAAACGTACTCAACTGTTTCCTCCGTGGGTTTTGAAGCTAGAGCAATGATTTTTTCAACACAGATTAATAATATCTGTGTCGGACCGTTTTGCTTTTTTTGATATTTTTGTTTTTTAAGGCGCTAGAGCCCTTCAAAAATGGCCAAAATGACCTAATTGGCTATGCCGCAATGAGAGGCGTGCTATTCAAAACTGACATCAATTAGTCAAAAAAGCAAAACGGTCCGACACAGATAATGTCATAATCATTTAGATTTCCAAATTTGGTTACGATTGGTTAAGTTTTGGAGGAGGAAACAGTCGAGTACGAAACCTCGATTTTTGATATTTTTACGCAGGATTTTTCGCCTTGTCCTTATCGCATAGTTTTAGGAGCCGCTTCCGTTAGGGAGACGGGTATATTTACCTAAAATATTTAAAAGCTCCTGTTGGCTCTTAATCCCTGAAATCCCAGAGGTCCAAAGGGTGCGACCATTATATAATTATGCGAGGGTTTTGAGAATTTTCTGGCCACTCTTCCCCGTGGTAAAATGACGTGAGATTTGTTTCGACTCCCTCCCTCTCTCCCTTAATCTCACGTGAGATCTTCAAATTTTGTATTTTTTAGTATAAATGCGTTTCATTTATTAACATACTTTTTTATTTCATTTATTTTTATAAATGCATTCTCCAGACACGTGTGCCACAAGTGGCACTACAAGATCACCAAGGCCATGGTGGTGTGCCTGGAGTCTGGCGACTACGTGCAGATCCGCAACGCGCTGATCGTCCTCATCCGGGTGCTGCCCCGGTTTCCCGTGCTCGCTAAACTGGCGCAGATCATCGAGAAGAAAGTTGAGAAAGTAAGGAATACATTTTTCTCAAACTTGCAGTGAAATGTTGACATGACTTACTTCAAAAGAAGTCCGAAAATACTACGTATACGGTGCGATGAGTGTATGTAAAGGAATTTCGTCTAGCCTTAGGCTTCGTTCACACGGCATTGTCCTGCACGTTTTTTTGCAGTATACGTCTTAACGGATAAATAGTGGCACATACTTTGTGCATAGAACCATTCACACGGCGTTTGTACTGCAAAGAAACGTACATTCTTTATACGTTTAAACGGATACTCACCGGACTTGTCAAGCAAATCGAATGAACTTTAACGTATTCGGTTTGCAGTGACGAATAGTATAGTTCTGTTTCATTCACACGGCACAATTTTATACGTTTTTTAACGAACAAGCGTCTATAGTACTCGAGCGTTTTTCGGAGGGGTCACACGTATTTTGTTTGGAATTTCGAGGTTATTTCAAAATGGTTGACGAATCTTCTATAGATAACGAATTATTAATTAATTTAGTGGAACAAAACTTTATATAGACATCCGAAATAAATTGAAAAAAATTGTTTCATCATTCCTAAGTTTAGCGTACCTATAAATTTTCAAATATTTTATTACGCACAGATTTTTCATTTATGGGATGTAGCCAAAACCTTCTATTTTGTCGGCGGCGAAACCGTTATCGCCATCGATACCAAAATAAAAGTACGATGAAGCGTGAATTCATCTCAGACGTCTGCCCACTGCGACAACTGCGTGAAAACTGTCGCTATTCGGCGTGAAAACGGTTTTTAAACGAATGAAAATCTACCGTGTGAACACCCGACTGGTTGTACGTTTAACATCGAATACGTGAAAAAACGTGCAGGACGTTGCCGTGTGAACCTAGCCTTACACACGTAGGCCTGTATAGCGGCCCGCGATAACTCATACTCGTGCCGGGGCCCGGCGGGTTGGTCAACGACACCATCTCGTAACTCATGAGGCCCTGGTACTTGTTCCGCGCTAAATTACATTTTTAGTCAGTTTTTTGCATTGAGGTTTTTACAAGAGACGACATCTCGAACAAAATGTTTCCGCACCTTAGAGAAGTGCATGCATGCATGCGAAGCCGAAAATTGTTAATAAAGACGCCACGAGTATTTTTTGACTCAGTTAAACAACGTTACATACAATATTTTTCTACGACCAAATATTTACTTAATACAGAAAAAAAAATTAAAATTGCCTTCGTGCGTGTTAAAAAGTTGCAACAATAGCACAAGAAAATATAATAAAAGGGATGGAATAACATTTCACCGGTAAGCAATGGAATAACTGTTGATTTACTATTATTTAGTTTTAAAAGTAAATATTTGGTCGTAGAAAAAGTATTGTATGCAACGTTGTTTAACTGAGTCAAAAAATACTCGTGGCGTCTTTATTAACAATTTTCGGCTTCGCATGCATGCATGCACTTCTCTGAGGTGCGGAAACATTTTGTCCGAGATGTCGTCTCTTGTATATACCTCAATGGTTTTTTGCTCGATTTTAGCCACCGTAACCTATGGATATTTGATTGTGAGTTCGAAGAAAAGCACTATACAAAGCTCGGACTAGAAACGGGGTTGCCGGCCGTGTATTCCCGTCTCCATCTTGGCTTGCACGTTTCCCGGCTTCTATATTATTGTACTATTAATCTGTCAGCTCCCACGGCTCATATATGAGCCAGAACGCTTATGGTGACGTCATATCGTGGGATTCGACAGGTTAAAATGTCATGTACTAATCGAATAAACGAAACAAACTAACAATGAACACGTTTCACCAGGTAAGAGAAGAGGAGAAGACGCATAGGCAAGATCTGTACGTGCTGGCGACGGGCTACAGCGGGCAACTGCGCAACCGCATGTCCAGCATGATGCGGGAGAGCGAATTCCATCAGGTCGGTGCAGCTGAAGTAGGCCAGGGCTCTCCAAACTACGGCCCGCGATCCTGCCAATTTTGCTCGCAAAAGGAATCCACACAATAGGCTACATGACTATTTTTTTATGGTATCAATCGATCGGGTTTGTTTTTAGGATCAAATGTCTAATGGGATACATTAAAGTAACACAAAAGTCAGAAATTGTAGTCAAAGTCCGACAGTTGCACTTCACTCGCGAAACGCCCTATACAAGACGGCCAGAGGCCGTGACGTCATCGCCCATCTTGTAGTATGGACAAAACAAGAAAATTGCGTTTTTGTCGGTGAAATATTGCGTTTATGTATATAGTTGCTATACAATATTTTTTTGGATGAAATGTAAGGAATCGAATGGTACCCTTACTTTTATCGTTTTTGGAAGTTAAAATAAACTTAAATTTTGAAACTTTCAGGTCCTGTAATTTTGTAATTTTTCAATATTTTATTTTAATATCCACATTATTGTGATAAATTGCTCGTTTGCTATCTATTTTACTAGATTTTGTTATAAAATTCAACATGTGTCATCATCCCTATTCGACGGTGTTAATACTGTCAATGTGCTTAGCACATCAGAAAACTTAACATATACTAAAAGTTTAGTTTTCGTTTCATTACACTGCTGTGGTATGCAGAGTAGTATAAAATAGCTAGTTACTGTATAGCAGAAACGAGACGAGCAAAATTTTAAACATAAGTAGTATTTTTAGAGTTATGGAGGTAAAACTTAATGGTACGTTTACACGCTTGCCGAGGCTTGGCAAGCGTCTACAAGCTTCAAGCCTTTACAAACGCTTGGATGCCATTTACATGCTTGCGAGTGCGTTACTGTGTTCCGGACAAGCAAGCATGGCAGACGTGGACGTTGAAGTTGTGTCGGAAATTGCTCTAAGTAAACACTAAACACGCGCCAACGTGTAAATACGTCGCAAGCGCTTGCCGCAAGCTCCTTTTGATCTGTCTCCAAAAACCGACACTAGCCCGGATCGCGACAAGCTCTTGCAAGCTCACGCAAGCCAAGCCAAACAACCCCGTTCACACGCTTGTGTTTCTGGAAGCTTGTTGAGACTTGCCAAGCGTGTAAACGGACCATAAGAACTCGGGCTATAATATATTACGTCGCAAGTTTCGCGCGGGTCGCCATATATTTTGTTCCTTTCTAGTTTCCTGGCTCTACGCCTCCTTTTAGGCCGGGGACTGGTCGCGAGCGGCAAGGCCGGGCCGTTCATACAGTCGGTCGAGCGCTATGTATCAATGGTCTCGCTCGATATGCCGCGCGCCGCTCCGCTTGCGACTAGTCCGCGGCCTTAAGGCGTCGGAATGTTGGATGTGGAGTTAGCTGTTAGATAATAGTACATTATTGTCGAGGTTCGGAAGTAGCTACTTGCTGGCTGAGGATTCGTTTTAAACGGACGACCTTGGGAGTCCGTTTAATTGAATCCGAAGCCAGCAAGTAGCCTTCCAGCCGAGTCATATATAGTGCTTTTCTCAAAAATGGTGCAAGAAATAGAAATTTTTTACCGGAGCAACGGTCTAATTATCACAGAAAAAAGTAAAACCATTGAAAATATTTGCTTTGCCGCCTTTAAAAAAAAGAAGTGTATTTTTCTGCTGAAAATACGCCAACCTATTTGAGACACCTAAATAGTCACGGTACCAACATTATAATAATAAGTGCTGATCATCTGTTTGGCTGTTTAATTGGACCTATACCTTCATTTGATATGGCCATTTCAACTTTTAAAAAGTTTGGAACTCGTTAAATAATGGAATTCGTATGCAACATTGCAGTCCCGAAATCGAGACTGCAATGTTTTTAACTTTTTAATTTTTTGACTGACCATAAACTACGCACTTCGCGACCAATTTTTTAACCGTCAACGTCGACTTTGCCGTCCATTTTTGAGAAAATAATATTGTGTCTGGGGCTGGGCTCTGGGCAGGTGGTGCAACTGCAGCCGGGCGACAAGCACAAGGCGGCAGCGCCCGCCGCGCCGCGCGACGAGCCGCACAAGCCGGAGCCGGACACCGCGCCGCCGCCCGCGCCCGGTATGTACTAAACATTATTCCCACTATAGTTCGTTTTTTAGGCGTGAAGCGCTGGTGGCCTAGCGGTAAGAGCGTGCGACTTTCAATCCGGAGGTCGCCGGTTCGAACCCCGGCTCGTACCAATGAGTTTTTCGGAACTTATGTACGAAATATCATTTGATATTTACCAGTCGCTTTTCGGTGAAGGAAAACATCGTGAGGAAACCGGACTAATCCCAATACGGGCCTAGTTTACCCTCTGGGTTGGAAGGTCAGATGGCAGTCGCTTTCGTAAAAACTAGTGCCCACGCCAATTACTGGGATTAGTTGCCAAAGCGGACCCCAGGCTCCCATGAGCCGTGGCAAAATGCCGGGACAACGCGAGGAAGACGAGTTCGTTTTTTAGGGTTCCGTACCCAAAGGGTAAAAACGGGACCCTATTACTAAGACTCCGCTGTCCGTCCGTCCGTCCGTCCGTCCGTCTGTCACCAGGCTGTATCTCACGAATCGTGATAGCTAGACAGTTGAAATTTTCACAGATGATGTATTTCTGTTGCCGCTATAACAACAAATACTAAAAACAGAATAAAATAAAGATTTAAGTGGGGCTCCCATACAACAAACGTGATTTTTGACCGAAGTTAAGCAACGTCGGGCGGGGTCAGTACTTGGATGGGTGACCGTTTTTTGCTTGTTTTACTCTATTTTTTGTTGATGGTGCGGAACCCTCCGTGCGCGAGTCCGACTCGCACTTGGCCGGTTTTTTAAATACATAATACAAATACAAATGTTTATTTCTTAGAATATGGTTGTACCTACCATAAGATGGTCAAATTACAATAAATGCGTCATTTTAGTAATAAAACTGAACATTTATCTTGATCAGAAACAGACAAACGGGAGTCACGCACGAGCGACCGGCGCCGAGAGGAGGCCGACCGCGACAAAGAATCCAAACGCGAAACACGAGTGTGAGTACAGCTTTATTACTTCCAAATTACTACATTTATTATGCTACTAGCTTTTGCCCGCGACTTCGTCTGCGTGGAGTTAGTAATTTGGGTAGCTTATTTTTACCCAATCTGCTTTTTAACGATTCCCCATACAAACTTTCAACCCCCTTTTCACGCCCTTAAAGGGAGATTTTTGAGATAAAAACTACTGTCCTTCCCCGGGACTCAAACTATCTTCATATCAAATTTCAACTAAATCGGTTCAGCGGTTTAGGCGTGAAGAGGTGACAGACACACAGACAGACAGACACTTTTCGCATTTATAATATTAGTATGGATTACGCCAGAAAAGACATTAAACACGTCAATTAATTAAACTGCTGTCATTTGGCGGCAAAAAAAACCATTATAATAATCGTTAAAATAAAAAAGTGACATCGTCCTATTCTTTCTTTTATTTCAGTTTATTTTATAATTTATTTATTATTTAGTGTGGTGTAACTATTTTAAAAAACACATCCAAGTATTTTATAAATAATTTGTTCCCAAAGTTATACATTGCATATTGTACAAATTACCTAAACTAAATTGATGATACATTGCATGTTGTACAAATTACCTAAACTAAATTGATGTATTATATTTACATTCAGGACATCTAAAGAAAGAGCCAAAGAAGAAATTAGAAGCAAAGAAAGATCACCGAGAGATCGTCAACACAGAGTAAGTTGAAACATAATAATGTTGTGTCATTTTAGAAATAAAAACAAATGAATCCTCAATTAACATTATATCTTTTTGCCAGCTACTAAGTTACAACGAATCAGTTACTCGCTGGTAGAGTGGAGGACCAATCAGACAGATTGATCAAATACTGCAATAAACTCGCATACAAGTTCTCGCATTACCCCACAGACAAGACACCCTCTAGACTGAGCATAGTAACGCTATCCCCTCTGCCACTTATACGGTAGTTTTACTCCATCTTCGAGTCAATCCCGTGCCGTGATTGGTCCGTGTCTTTGAACGGACCAATCACGGCACGGGATTCGCTCACCTCGTCCCCCCGCACCCCCGTATTTTTGGCAGCATCGGTTTCATGAAATAATTGCTCTAAACTCAGTCTAGAGGATTCCTAGTCTATGCATTACCCAAATGATCATTTAATCCAGCGGTCGGCAACCTCGGCCTGTCAACCTGTCACTTGCGGCCCGCGAGCCTTATTTTGTATGTAATATTGACAAACGACAATATCTGATAGTCATAAATATTAACAAAGTACGGCCCGCGTCGACTTCGTTAACTACTATGTGGCCCTTGGCTATTAAAAGGTTGCCGACCGCTGCTTTAATCCCTCGAGTCCCAGCCATAGGCAATGCCAAAGACCTCCAAGTGGCATGGGTTTTTGACCATACAATTTTTAACCTCCTAAGCTGTATGGCTGGGATACAAGATAAAGAAATTCGAACCTATATATAACCACAGAATAAATAATAGTACTAAGTACAGAAGACTCACTCTCTAACAAAACGCGTTTGTTACGATCAGCACTGATATAAAAAAAATATATATATATTCTGGGGGACATCTTACACAGATCAACCTATCCCCAAACTAAAGCAAAGCTTGTATTATGGGTGCTAGGCGACGATATACATACTTATATAGATAAATACATACTTATATACATAGAAAACATCCATGACTCCGGAACAAATATAAGTGTTCATCGCACAAATAAATGCCCTTACCGGGATTCGAACCCAGAACCATCGGCTTAGCAGGCAGGGTCACTACCCACTAGGCCAGACCGGTCGTCAGCATATGGCCGCTAGGTGGCGACAGCGCCACGCGCGGCTTATGGCTTTCCCCAAAATTGGGGCCGAACGGATGTACTTTTAGCTACCTGTAGCAAAGCGACGAAATCGCGGAGTGAGACACGCCTGATATGACTTAGAAAATAAGAGTTGATTTTTCTGTTTGAAAACTTTGAACAAAAGAAATGCCACTTATTAAGTACGTAACGTGCCACGTATTAAGTCTTACTGATCTTGAGCCTAAGGAGGGTGTGAAATCTCGTTGTAATTTCGCGTGGGATGTCGCGTCCTTGGGACTCGATGTGTTACGTTAAGTGCCACTTGCACCATTCCACTAACCCTGGGTTAGCAGAGTTTACCCTGGAGTTACCATGGTTACCAGTACAATTTGACACTGAGTTAACGGTTTAACCGCTTAACCTTGGCTTAGTGGGATGGTGCAAGTGGCCCTAAGTGTATGTGTTGGTGCAGGAGGAGCGGTACCTGGAGACCGTGTCGCCGCCGCTCGACCACCGCCACCCGCCCGACGACATCGATCGAGGTAAACAATCAACCTACTGCTCAAATATACAGCGGGGCCAGTCATTCATGGATAACCTTCTAACCACCTTAGGCTGGTCCACAAAATGCATTTATAGGTCAAGTTAAAATTTTGTGGTTTACGAGATAATTGAAATTTTCTGTCTTTTTAGCTACCACCTTAACTTCATTCATCATTTAGGCCATATGCTATGGCGCCATCTTTTCGAGCGATGGCTCGATTATTCACACCTTTGACCTATACTCGAGTAGATGAAATTTAATTTAAGACATAAAAATAAGGATCAAAATCAAATGGCGTTCTAAAAGGTTTAATCATGTGTTGAAAGATGGCAGTAAATTTACTATGACTACAAAATTTACTTTGACAATCCGCCTCTATACTAAATTCTCTTTGGTAAAATGTATGCGTATTGACCTCGTGCCCTTTGCAAACGCTTCTTAACCCCTCGAACGCCATTGTCAAAAATTTGCTACTGAACCTTTCAACTGTTCATTACAGTCCAAATTGTCTGGGACGTATACGGGACAAGGCAGTTGAGGGGTTAATGCGGTGCAAAATAAATAATTAATCAATATTAGGACATGTTACACCAATCGATTAAGGCCCACAGTAAGCTCACAAAGCCTTGTGTTGTGGGTAATCACACAATGGCGTATGTAACATATACATGTAAAATAGTCGGGAACAAATAAGGAATCTGTGTATGCGTGGTGTCTGTGGTTAATCTGAATTAAACGTTAAACTTATAACATTCGGAATTGTCCGCAGATGTGAAACGCCGTAAAGTCGAAAGCAGCAGTAACGGCAAGGTGAGTATCGTTGTAAGTAGCCGGCCTCGCGTCGCGCCCGCGCCGGACTGAGCTGAGGATTGGGCTGGGCCACGACCGCACCGGAACCTAAACTAGTACAAGTGCTTGCTAACTACCCGGACCCTCAAGAAATAGTGTGTAAAAGACTTTAAAAACATTAGCCAGTGATAAATAAGTGTCTAAAAAATCAATTTAAAAACAACGGACTGTGTAAAACATGTAAAATAAATAATATCAGAAACGAAACTCCGGCGTCACAGCAAGAACCACTGAGCAATAATTATATAAAGAAAATGCAAACCGTGAGAGAATAATTGAGGACAGCACAAACAAAGGAAAAATGAAAAAAAAAAACATAATGTGAAAGAAACATCGAATACAGCATAAAGAAAAGAACAAAGTAAGAAATGAAGAAAGCATAGTGTAAGAAAAAATCAAAACCAGCATGAACAACGGAGTAACAAATGAAAACAATGACCACAAATACCTTATATAAATACTAATAAAATAGAAAAATGTGATAAAATAAAAAACTTGATTTTATTGAAGACCATCAACTGCACCATTAACCATAAACTACAAGGAGGGAAAAGTTGGGAATCGTCCACATTCACACACTACTTTGTGAACATCGGCAACTAAGACGACGCTTCGTGTTCAAACGTAAAAAGATAAGACTGAAGACGCACGAAGATTGACAATACAAAGGAATACTAAAATATCATTGAATTGAAGCTTGCTGCGAATCTGAAGAATATCAGCAATTTAAACAATCTAATAACCCTGAGTGAAACTTCCATCAAGATTTTTATGAAGAATGAAGATGAAGAAAATACAAAAAAAGCCTTATAAATATAAAATACTATCAAACAATACTAAACGTCTCGTACCAGGAAACCGTAAAATCAGAAAAGCTGTGAGTCGTTGGTCTGTCAGCCCAGTCCAAGTACGCTATGGTAAGGTATTATCTGTCGTAAAAATGTTGAGTCAAATGATCCAGTGAATATGTGCAACTAATTATTTGTCAAAAAGGAAGGTACACCATGCAAGAGGAATCGGAACATATATGTTTATACACATACAGCCTGCTGAGAGATACCGGACGGATTAAGTGGACTTATAGTAGAATTGAAGACGACCATTGTGTACAGATGAAGTATTGTTACAAAAGAAATATACTTCTGGAAGGAATGCAAGGATTTGATGTCTGACTGAATACAAATAACTGAATGATAATAATAAGTTGCCGTATTCAACGTTTCCTTTGACTCAATTATATAATAGCTAGTAAAAAAAAATTCTAGATTCGTAAGCTGTAAATATGTAGATAACACTGACAATCCAACCTCTAGACTGAGCTTAGGCCAATTCTTTCATGAAACCGATGCTGCCAAAAATACGGGGGTGCGGGGGGACGAGGTGAGCGAATCCCGTGCCGTGATTGGTCCGTTCAAAGACACGGACCAATCACGGCACGGGATTGACTCGAAGATGGAGTAACGCTACCGTATGTGTGGCAGAGGGGGTAGCGCGACTATGCTATGTCTAGAGGTTGGATTGTCTGTGGTAGATAATTATACAATGATTTTTATAATTGCTTGGTTATCTGAATGTATGATTTAACATGTTTTTTTGAACAAGCAGGGCAAAGAGTTAGAGGAACGGTCACCCGAGAAGGAAAAGCGAAAGACTAAAGTCAGAGGTGATGAACGTAAAGAACGTAAGATGAGCCGCAAACGGGTAAGTTGGACCAACACTGCACACACTAGATAAATCATAAATTAAAAAAAATAAATGGGAACAATCTTACACAGATCGACCTAGCCCCAAACTAAATAAAGCTTGTACTATGGGTGCTATGCGACGATATAATATGTACATACTTAAAATAGATAAACACATTAAATACATACTTGTACATATCATTCATAACACGGCAAAATTTTTCGTGATGAAACACAAATAGAGGCAAGGGTAGTCTAGGTGCCCTTTTTACTTGCAATCCACACTAATATTATAAATGCGAAAGTGTGTCTGTGTGTTGCCTCTTCATCCTTTAACCGCTAAACCGATTTATTTCCCGGGAAAGACATAGTTTTTATGTCGGAACTGTCGGAAGTCATCCCTAAAGAGCTGAAAAGGGGGGGTGGAAATGAGAAAATAAATGAATTGCCTGTTCAGTGGTGTAAGCAATTAAACATATTATGCTCAATGTTATTGCCATGAGATTTTATCCAGGCGCTGTACTCACTTAACTGCTGGAACTAATTCCACGCAGACGAAGTCGCGGGCAAAAGCTAGTATTATGTAAAGCCTCTACTGTATCCCCAAGAACACCGAAAAATGCATCGGAATTTTAAAAATGTCAACAATTTGACAAAGGATATTCGGTAATATCACCACAACACTTTACAAATGCCATTGTAGTATCTGGGTATAAAACAAATAAAGGTCAATGTGGACAAGACCGTCTAAGTACAAGTTGTTTCGTCGCTTTTAACTGTGGCGTTTGCACGCATACTCACGCATACTCCCACTTACACGCCGGTAAAGATAAAAGATAGTTTATTCAAGTAGGCATAATTACAATGCGCTTATGAACGTCAAATAAAGCTAGGTAGACCGGCTCCAACCCTACACCTCTGCCCCGAGAAGATTTAAATTCCCCCTCAATTGGAGGAGGGTATCCCATTATGGGACCGGCAACAAACTTGGCGGGACACATCTTTTCAAAAATAATTACATATCTTCTAAATAATTACATCTTATAATTAACATGCATTACGAGAAAAGGAGCATTAGAGACGAAGGAGTGTAGCTCTTCCTTACTGACTGTGTTTCAGATCTGAACGTACGTACAACAATAAGAGAGTTTTTGCCCTCTGATGGTCTTACCTGCAATACATTCTCCACATTTACCTAATATACAGAAAACCTCGCATATTTGAAAATATTAAATCCAGGAACAGGAATGAGGAAGTCTAGGTATCAGCAGTACAAATTCGTAGGAGGTTTAATTAAAGACTGACGAACTACAACTATCCTATACCTAAGTAAACATAATCTAGGTGTACCCACATCGTATATACCTATATACATATATCACAAAATATAATAAAGATTTTTTTCTTCTGTAGGATAGAGCTGATGAATCAGCAATTGTAGAACAGAAAAGACGGCGCGACGAACAAAAAGGTAATGGCAGCTTCTTACCTTACAGCCTGGCCACGATACTGCGTGACTGACTTCGGCTAAAGGTAGACTTCCGAGCGAAGCGGCTCACTGACGCGGCGACAGAGCGATAGTATTATGCAGTATGGAAATGTATGAAATTACTTCCGAGCGCAGCGTCTCAGTCGCAGCGACAATGCCGTCGCGTCAGTATCGCCCGGCGATAGCGGCCGTGCTATGTCTGCGCAAGCACTGTCGCGCAGTCGCTACTATCGCACGTAGTTCCTTTATGTTTTTGGCGCAAGTTCTTCATGTACCATCGATAAAATAACTGACATAAGCTCCTGAATTTTGCATTGTTCTCAGTTTTTTTAGTTTTTTTTTATCGAGATGCTAGTGTCTTCATCATTTATACTTTTGAAAATTGAGTTGGGTAGGCTTCGCTCCATATTATAATAGAAGCGAAACTCTTCTTCTAATAATATTTTCATAATTGATCGGTTCATCATGTATCAACATGTCTGCCCTGTATGGAATAACAACTGCGACTGTCGCCGGTTTCGCGCCGCTCTCGGAAGTGTATCTGCGTCGTTACCGCTGCGACACTGACGCAGCGGCTCTGATGCTGCGGCCGTTGCGACAGAGCCGCTTTGCTCGGAAGTCCAGCTTTAGGCGACTACCATAGGTTGGAGCGAGACAGCGATCGGACTTTTCGTTCCCACCTATGGTTTTCGCCTTAGCCCGCTTAGTCGCAGCCAGTCGCGAAATGTCGTAGCCAGGCCGTTACTTTAGACGGGATCTACCGAATAAATAAATCAATTAAATATTTTGCCATTTTCATTTGCATAATCACATGATTTAACCAACAAAGTTCGTTCGAAGTGATCGTAATAAAATTGTTATAGTATACATTATTTATGAAGTAAGGTCAGGTTGGGTAAGTGAAACACCGGGGCAATTGAAACACTTTTATGGAATTCTCAAACTGTTTCTCTTGCCCCAAGCAAAATAGTTTCACTTACCCAACCTGACCTTACCTATTACTTCCATAAAGAATGCTTAAATTTAGCTTATATGTTTTAGCTGTTTTAAAGATGGGAGGTCACCAAAACGGAGCGCAGGAAGAGCATCATTACGAGAAATATCATAAACGGGTAAGAAACTTCACATATAGTTTCTGACTAGAATGGAAATAGACCCATGGCAAAGAGAATTTGAAATAGAGGCGGATTGTCAAAGTAAATTATGTAGCCACAGTAAATTTACTGCCATCTTTTGACCGAAGATTAAAACTGTTAAAACGCCATTTGACTTTGATCCTTATTCTTTCACTGACATGTGTTAATTTGTAAATATTGAAATTACCGCCATCTAGCCGAGCATAGGCCAAAGGTATGGTGCAAACTTTTCGAGAGATGGCGCCATAACCTTTGGCCTATGCTTGGCTAGATGGCGTTAATATCAATATTTACAAGTTAATACATATGAGTGAAAGAATAAGGATCAAAGTCAAATGGCGTTCTAACAGTTTTAATCTTAGTCAAAAGATGGCAGTAAATGTACTGTGGCTACATAATTTACTATGACATTAACTCTCTAGACACTCTATACTCTTTGCCCATGGTGTGACTACGAAAAAAAAACGACAAATGGAAATAAATACTAAACGTTTTCAAATTGCAGCTAACCCCTTGGCGGGGCGCGCTAATCTATATATGGGGCATTATCTATGAAAAGGGACCTTATTGTCGATGGCGCTAACGCCGCACAGCGTCGCGCGGCATTGTATTTATATCGGAGCATCGTTAATAATGGCGTAAGCGCCATCGACAATAAGGTCCCTTTTCATAGATAACGCCACATATGAGATCCTAAGATTTCAGCTCAAGATGCGTAGACAAGATGCCAATCGTTCACGCTCCGTAGCGTAGCGCAATTATCTCTTTCATTCTTCTATATTGGTGCGACAGAGACAGTTGCGTTTCGTTCGCCAGATTTTACACACGATTATTGGTATCTTGTCTAAGCATCCTGAACTCGGAACACACAAGAAAATATGTTTTAGCAAATAGCAATAGAGTCGAAATATGTAAAACAAGGCAACAACATACCATTTATTGTTTGCAACGCAAGCCCAAGCTCCAAGTTCCGGCTTGCCCAAGTAGCCTATTTTTTTTTTTCAAAATAACATTGTATATGAGATCTTAGGGCTCGATGCTAAGGTTTTTTAGCTTAAATCAATGTATTTGTTCTGTAAATAGGCCACACGCGCACGTTTGCAAGTCTGACTACTAGCACTTCTGAAATTACGACATCGGTCGAGAAGAACCGGCGCAACAAACTTGTCAGTTAGTCGAAGTCGTTTACGTTTAGTAGATTTATAAAATACAATGCGTTAACCCTTAGTTTGTTATGGACAGGTGGGTTTACGTTTTTAATTTCTTTTTTGCTTTAAAAAAATCATAAAAGTACATACTACAAGCATCGTACCGTTCGTACGATATGGCGGCGTGATTGAAATATTCACTTTATGGGTCGAAATCGAAATAATATTAAATGTCAGGGTATGTATAAATAGGTACATATGAGATATGACAGATAGCTTACTGGCAATTGGCATTACAAACTGGTTTTGACAGACCTGTAAAGGCCCCAGTACACAATGGGTCATCGCCGGCCACTCCAAGGGACGCAGCCATGCGGTAGAATGACATAGCAATATCACTTGCTCCCTCTAACGCATAAATGCGTCCCTTGGAGTGGCCGGCGATGGCCCATTGTGTACTGGGGCCTTAAAGTATAGTAACGATCAACAACAAGAATGTTATAACACACACACAACAGTTATAACATAAAATTGTGTAGTAGTTACATAAAAATGTACGAGTTATGGGTGTCAGATTTAATAAAACATTTCTTTTTTTACAGGAAAAGTCGCCGTTCAGGGATCGGTCGCATGAAGAACCGAGAGATAAACAATATCCTTTTTAATATCTTTATGTTGTCGTTTACGTGTCTAACGTTACGTATAATGCGGCCGCATCGCATCACAATTCTCCGTATTTATATACGCCGGTTTTTTTTCGATTTCGTTAGCTTTCATTTGTACAGTACTTTTCATTGCTCTCAAGTAATTTATCATCGACACAAAATAATCAACACTTAAGACATTGAGGACATGTCTTACCAAAAGAGTTAAACATGGCTTCATACATTAAAAATGGAACAAATCCTCACAAGATCTGTCAAATTTATGATAAAAGTATGTACATATTTATAATACAATTTATTTATTTAGAGAGATTTAGAGGGAATATTTTGGCTTGCATGGTGTTCAAGATTATTGCTTACATACCTAATATTAAAATATAAACCTACTGTCGTAAATAAGGTCCCGTTGAAGTTAACGGAATCCAAGAAAATCACTGTATAATGTCTTAAGAAATTAATATTGAACGCAAAAGTATATTTCGGACACGTTGACAGAGGCAGGGTCGCTCGAGATAAAACGGTGACTTACCGTACAATACAATATTCTTCACATACATAGTTTACAATAAACTGTATTATAACTAGAGATGCCACGAATATTCGGTATTCGGCCACATTGCCGAATATTCGGTATTCGGCCGAATGTTCCCTACTATTCGGCCGAATGTTCCCTACTATTCGGCCGAATACCGAATATTTGTTGCCCCTACCTAAAAAGAAAAATTACACAAAAAAATACCAAAAATTAGGTACTAAAATGTATTATTGGAAAGTTGTTAAATAGGAATACCCTTTTTTAAGCATTTGTTGATTATGAAATATTTTAAGTATTTTTATCATGGGTCTGATTCGATTGACTCTAACTACATTCATTAAGTAGTTCTGTTTTACAAAAATATGTCTTAGCAAACGTTGTGCTTTGTTGGCGAACAGTTTTCATAATAATTGCGACTCACAATGTTCGCATATTCGGCCGAGAGTTTGGCCGATTATTCGGTATTCGGCCAAAGCCATTATTCGGGGCATCTCTAATATTTTATAACATTTTTCTACTCCAGCACTTAAATGTGTCAATTAAATGACTGACAGTGATATCTAAAGCAATGTCATTTGAATGATTTGTCTATAGGCTCATAAGATGACTGCTAGCAGTCATCTTATGAGTATAATACAACTGCTTTATTTTTTTTAAAGATATAAGTTCCGTTTTTTTAAATAATAACTCTTTTTTTTTTAATAATAACTCTTTTTTTTTGCTGCAGCTGTCATAGAAAAAGTAATGTATGCAACAGCTCATAATTGGTTCTTAAAATTCTCGGGTCTTTTTTTACAAAACTCGACTACGTCTCGTTTTGTAACTTCGACCCTTGAATTTTAAGAACCCTTATTATATCACTGTTGCATAAACTACTATTATAACATTCCTTAACTATGCTATACTAGACGGTCCAACGAGTCAAAGTTGAGAAGATAAGAAGAGAGAAGAAAATTCGTGGCTCCTGAGTTTAGAGATAATTTAAATAGTCGGATTAAGAAAATACATTTTGCATGACAAGTGCAATAAAATATCTTTCTTGACAACTCAGAATGGCTTTATTTGAATATGATCGATGAACAAGTATGATCTTATGGTAATTTAGAAATTTCTAGTTGCGGCACGTTCGACGTTTAAATCTCGGGCGCAAATATTGTCCATCTCCACTACAGGTTATTCTACACTTTCTACAGGTAGTTCAAGCTTTGCTAAGTTTGAGGCTAGGTCGATCCGTGTAAGATTGTCCATAAAAATGATTATTTGTTTATTCTTAAAATAGAGTGCTCACTCCATACATCAGTTTTGGTACCAAAAAGACTATTGTTTTCAGTGTCGACATCTAGCATCGAGTACCGGAATTATCAGTAGCGCTACTTGATACTAGACTAGATGTCTAGTGAGTCGCAACTCACTAAAATTGTATTGAACAACAATTTACAATACTAAAGCAGAAGGAGTTGAAAATAGTTCCGGATAATCCGGTTAGCTACTTATATTATTAGCTGAAATTTGTTGAGCATTAGGATTTTGGGTTGGTGCAACATCTATTGTCAAGTAGCAGTACTGATAATTCCACTACTGGATGCTAGATGTCGACTATGAAAATAATAATCTTTTTGATACCAAAACTGATGTATGGAGTGAGCACTATGTACGAGTATTTTTATATCTATGGTAGTAAAGTCTATTTTTTTATTCGGTAGACTAAAATGACATTTCATAGTATGAGATGACACATGTTGTTCATACTATGAAATGTCATTTCAGTCTACGGAATAAAAAAATAGACTTTAGTAGTTTATTTAAAGGGTACTCCCATTTTGATGGTCGGGCCAATAGTCTGTTCGGAAAGAGAAGAGTCGTGGAATGTATTGGGCCCCATAAACTTATCTTTGATATAAACAAGGTTTGCGAATCCTGATAGCTTATTTACATTCGCGGCTTGTGGTTCGGCTCGCGGCTCGTCTTGTGTTTAGGTTTACTCGCGCCTCGTGTCTCGGCCACAGCTCGTAAGCTCGTCGAACTAATCGATTTTAAACCAGAAGACCGGTTACACGCTGAGGGTGTTCCAGCTTCGATCGCGCCACTACGTGCACTTCAACTCTTTTGAGGTGCGCGTGCCGCGACCGCTGCAGAGGACCATCGAGTGCGCCGACTTCTGGCCGAAAGGTGTCGGGTTTCGGAGGTTCCGGGGCAAACTGCCGAATCCGACACAAGAGCAGCCGATGCAACGAAGCCATGCCGTTTTGTCGACTAAATAACTAGTGTTTAGTTTTTAGTTTATAAAATACATATGTATTTTATAAACTAAAAACTAAGTTAGTATGTAAGGTACCTATATGTATTTGTAATATGGGCCTTATTGCCTGATTTAAATTTCTAAATAAATAAATAAAATAAACACAAACGGCACTGTATAAGGTTTATAACCAAATGACAGACGAACGCGAATGTAGACAGCAAGCGCGCGAGCCCCTTGACTCGTGCTCAAAAAACCGCTCCACGCGAGCCAGGCGAGCACGAGCCGAGCCGCGAGCCCACCGCTTATATGCGTTTACATTCTCGCGCGAGCTACGAGCCGAGACGCGAGTGTAAGCGGTGGACTCGTGGCTCGTCTCGCGGCTCGGCTCGTGTGGAGGAGCGGTTTTTTGGGCACGAGCCAAAGGGGCTCTTGCGTTCACACTCGCGTTCGGCTTGTCATTCGATTATAAACCTTATGCCGTGCTGTTAGTGTTTAAAATATATTAGCTTGACGAGCTTACGAGCCACGGGACGAGCCACGAGGCGAGAGTGTAATCATTAGCTCGACGGGCTTACGCGCTCGAGGCGAGCCACGAGGCGCGCCGAGAGCCGACGAGACGCGCCGAGAGCCGAGCCACGAGCCGCGAGTCTAAACCGGCTATAACACTCGTCTCGTGGCTCGCACGCGAATATAAACCGGCGGCGAAATGTTTACTTCATGCGAAAGAGGAAAGTAAGTATAATGTTACTTCATGTTTACTTGACAGCAAAGAGAATAGAGTGAATAGTCCAATAGAGAGTTACTGTCATGGTAAATTTAAATTATGTGGGCATTTTCACTTAACTGTGCACCTTTAACTGCCGGTTAGCAATCGTTACAAAACTGACGGTCAATGTCAGATCCCTTACATTTTGTCAGGAATGTAACGGTTAGACGTTACTGAAACACGACTTAAGGTGCACAGTTAAGTGAGAATGCTCATATAGCCCCAGTACATTTACTGCCATCTTGAAAGATTAAAACTGTTAGAACGCCATTTGAGTTTGACCCATATTCTTTCACTGATTGTGTTAATTACGTCATCTATTCTCCCCCCCCCCCCCCCCCCCCCCGCCTAAAATCATGCTTCGAATGACCCCGTTTCCTACCATCGTCCGATGTCCAGACCCCCCCCCCCCCTCTAATTTGAAATGACGGCCACTCATTTAGATGGCATTTAAATCAATAAAGAAAAACTCAATGACATAATTCAATAAAGCTACATCTTGATGAAATTGCTAATAAAAGTGGACTCTAGTACCTACTGGTGAATAAAACTCAAAATATCATGATTCATGACCTCCAATAGTATTTTATACAATCGTGATATAATGAAGAGCTTTTCAGTCGAGTACCGTGTTTAGGCAACGAAGCTTGCTGAGTTGCCTAAGGAAGGTACGAGATTGAAAAGCTTGGTTATATCACTATTGTATACAATACTTTTTCTACGAGTCAACAAAAAAAATACTTTAAACTAGTAGAAGAATCAAATATGTAGGTAAAAAAAAACAAAAGTATACAGCTAAGATGCGCGAGCAGCCGCGATACCTTCATACTCGTACGCGATCCGGCCCCCGCGCCCCGCGCCACCGGCCGGTTGGTCAACTGCCTAAACTGTATCGAAATGAATATTATTTGAGTTGGGGTCCCATAGTCAAAAAAGTATGCGATTTCACTTTGGTACCTATACGAAGTCTTAATTCAAGCATTGCAGTCGACGAGTAGAATAGTTATTTTCGATACAAGTGCGAAAAAGAGGAAATTCGAAACGAGTGGCGATAAATTAAAACACGACCGAAGGGAGTGTTTTAAATCGACACGAGTTGCGAATTACCTATTCGCACGTGTTGTAAGTTTTTCAATAGAATGGAGGATGGATCAATTATGCATCATAGAAGGTAGCATCCTATAGAAGTAGTCTACGCGTGCCTCCGTGGGGGACAAAACATACGCAATGCGACGCTATGATTGGTCGAATTTATTTGTTATGGTGGGCAACAAATCAATTCGACCAATCATCCATACTAATTTACGGTGGGGAATAAAAAAAAAGCGAGACTGTGACAAGGACAAACAATAATAGCGCTTTCGCTGCTACTCCTACTAAAAGATACATAAGACTATCCCGTTCTGTCAGTTATCCCCACCACTCATGCCCAATCCAGTTTAATACTAGATTCATGTTATACATAGTGCTAACAGAAAAAGTAAGGGCAAACCGCCTAGCCTGGTACGGACATGTGATGCGGAGGGATGAAAGTCATGTGACGAGAAAGGTATTACGAATGAATGTGGAGGGAAGTACAAGGAGAGGAAACCGAGGAAAAGGTGGATGGACTGTGTGAGAGATGGTATGAAACGAACGCAAGTGAATGATGAGATGACGGGTGACAGAGAGGTATGGAAGAGGAAGACATGCTGCGCCGACCCCAAGTAAATGGGACAAGGGCAAGAGAATGATGATGTTATACATAGTGCTGCAGACATTTTGGGTTTTCACTTCTGTCGGCACTCCCGGAGTGCAACCCGTTGTTTTTTGTTACCTACTTAACGTGTCTGAACACCAAAAATGTAGTCGAGTAGATTAGTAAGAGTGGTGGGGGGAGGCTCACTCGCCAGAAAAAAAAATGGATCCACTCGACTAAATTGTTGCTGTTCAGATACGTAATACTCGCCACTCGGCTAAATTACTAACGTAGTCCGAACTAGGCTCTATGGTTTACGATGAGTGCTAGTGTTGCACTCTGGCGGCAGAACATTGCAGTACTTACTCTAATTTTCATCCCTATATAGCCATTGACTGAAGATGTATGAAATTATGAATCTGCCCACTTTCCCCTGTATTTAGAGGTTAGAAATTTTTTTACCAAACTAATACCGAAGTAAAAGACGACGCTTCTCTTTATTACAATAATTACTAAACATAAATATGAAGCCTGTGTCCCATCATTCATTGCAAATATATTATCAATCCTTCGTCAAAAATAAACTACAGCCTAAGTTGTGTGTCACGTAAAGGGACAAGGCATACGAACCACTGACCACTATAATACGATACGAACGGTTAACGTGGGCACCAACATTCGCCTTGTATCTCTTAGTAACTTGGTAAGTATGAAGAAAAACAAAAGAGATTCATAGCTATCTTTGCACAAAATAAGCAAGTACTTACTTATTCTGGAAATTGTAGATACATAAATATAGTTTGTCAAAGGACTGTCTCATTTCAAACAGAGAGAATCAAACTATCATTGTCTTACACTAGTACTAGCACCTAAAAGAAAAGGATGAGTATAGTTTGGTTGGTTGGTTCTTATTTACTGTCAAATTGGTTTGAACCTCCGGTGGTTACTTACATCGACAAATATAATGACCGTAGGTAGGTACTATATTAAGAATATAAATACCTTTCGATTGTAATCATAATACAGACTATGATTAGTTTCGTATACGAAGATAAAATTCACTAAGTTTTGTTTAATTATGCAGTAAATACACAATAATAAAATCACATTCATCACATCAATCACATCCCAGTTTTAACTAGTTTTAAGTCAACAACGAGTGGTGAATGGTGAATGAAATGAAATTTGCACTGACAGGTACGTTCCATAAGTTCCATTCTTTCAACATATTACCTATAAAATAATATGGTCGTTCATGTTCATGACATCCGTTGTCTTCATTGCTTCGTTAAATTCGCGACTCGCAAGTGTCGCTACGATAAAACGTTGTCAACCATTTCCAATAACATCTTCTTTCTTTTAGTGCTTTTACCAGCATTTTCCAGTGGGTCAGTGTTTAATCAAAACAGATGTAATCTCAGATTAGTAGAGGACTAGTTCAGCACTTAATTTAACTTCATTCAAAACAAATGTGTTTACATTGATAAGGTCATTGAAGTATTGTATTATTTAGGTATTGGTATGATTCGTTCCCTATATTAAATAATGAACGGCTCTTTCTTTAAAACGCCATGTTGATTTTCATTATCTGTGGGATGCAATGAATGAATGAATGACTTAGGGATAATTGAATACTGATAACGTGTCCCAACAAACTTAGTGATATTATTAGTGGTATATGTTAAAAATAAGACAAATTGTTAATTTTTCACAGTGACAAAGCATTATACTATCCATTAACAGTGCAAAATTTCAAACGGTTAAAAAGATACGTTCGGATGTAACCGAGTGTCAAGTAGTTCTAGAAAGGTGTTTGCAGCCATTTTGAAAATGGTACTTAATACATCTTGTAATGTGATGTGATGATTGATAAAATGCCTAAAAGCTGTTGGTAACTGAGGTAAGGCAACGCTTGGTACCACTTATTGCTTTTAAAACAGTGCGCTTATTCGGCATATAATACAGGTAGTAAACATAAATCATGCGTGTAAATACACACGCCGCCATTTTGCATTTCCTAAATTCGTAAGGCATAGATAAGATAGACTTGTATCTACAATTAAAATGTAGTATTTGGTTGGTCATTTGTTGTATGTTGTATACCACGTGTCACATGGTTAGTTATGTTATGTGGTGTTGGTGTGTTTAAGTTTAAAATTTTTAAGATCATTGGTTTGGTTAACCGCAAACTTACGATATTGTGATTTGTGTCGCTCTTTATTACGCGCGGTTAGTACCTTATACCTACTTACTTACTTCGTGTTTACGATTTCCGGTAAATGAAAGTAGGTGTGTTTAGTGTTTATAAGCGAGGGAATAATATTAAAAAAGAGTTTGATGAAATATGTTGTCGTAAATGTAATAAAGTTAATAAATAATGCAGACTTCTCTTGGTTCAACCCAACTCATGAATCTTCCTACCATCTATGGTTCAACTCTATGGCTTGAGAGTTGAGGCGTTCATGAGTTGTTTTTTGGCCATGATTTGGACATCGATGATGCATCGATGTGTGTCAAATCAAATCCCATAAAATACCGGCAGTCCGGCACTGACGAGTAAAACTAAAGCTACTCCCAGATTAACTAATTTGTATGGTTTTAATTTATTATAGTTAAGTTGATATTATTAATAAACGCGTAGTGATGCAATTCGATGTAGAATTGATCGAGTTTTCCCGGTCGTTTCGATCGAGTATTTTTGACGTCAGCCATCTTAAGATGCTAAATGAGGCAGTGAAGTTTGTCGTTCGTTTGTATTGAAAGTAGAAGACTTTGGTAGAAGACAATTTTAATGATACCTACTAACTTTTTCTCATCTTTGTTGACACTTCATTTTATAAATAAGTAAGTAAATTAATAAAACCCATTTTTGATGTGTTTGCTTTTAAACGTTAGATAGATACCTATATTTACCTATCTTTAAATATGTTAAGGTCTACCTAACCTATCCAACTGCAAAAATGTCTCTGATTTCCAGTTCCTGAATGGCCGCGCAGGCCGCGAGTAGTGGAGTTGGCAATTTGTTATGGAATTATAATAACGGAAGGTAAGCTTGTTCCTTCAGAGTTCCTTTGGTTCCTATATTGACATGTCATTGAACATTCAACAAAAGAAAAACAAAAAGCTAAGGCTTATTAGTGGGACAATTTTTCACTCAATCTGATTAAATTGTCATTTTGTGGTGTGGACGCAAAAATGAAATTGCCTTGTCGATCCCACTGGATTCGAACGCTCCAACCATAAATCTAAATGGTCTAAGAGCTAGCCACGGAAAAAGGTATGCAATTTATAAAGAATTTATTTGCTCATGGTCTTCCTGCAGGCGCTCAAGTGGTTTGTGTACTTTCATCACCTGGCACTACTTTTCCCCCAAATAAAACGCCTGGCATTGTTATATTTGAATTAAATACACTTGACCAAGTATAATTAGGAAAGTATAATTGGTCAAAAAATCAAGTAGAAAAAGGCGGCGGCGGTTTGAATTGTTTGAAAATCGCGTGTCATTTATATCTTATCTGTGGAACATGTTTACATTTCATCGTTGTTCGATGTATATTGCTGCTTTTTGTTCGTTTCCTAGGGATACCATACTTTAGTTTGCTTTACATTAATTATTGCTACTGACATATCCGGCTTGACAGACTATATTTCATTTTAGCGGTATCAATGAAAGGGAACCCCCTTCCTAGAGCTAAGTCAAATGAACGGGTAAGCAATTCAAAGGGAAAACCAATCGTTGGGGCCATTCGATAAACGACTAAGCCATTTAAAGGCTTTTTTCTGGGAAGGGGTGGACGGACGGTGGATCTTAAGACATTAAGGGATTAGTTGTCAAGGGAACTCCAGCCCCAGGCTCCCATGAGCCATGGCAATAAGGCGGGACAAACGCTAGGAAGGAGAAGGGGGCATTAGGTCATATCTTTGACATTATATTTTAGACCGTAACATACCATACCTACCTACAGTTGATATTCATTCTAGAAATGTCAACCGGTAACACCCTATTGGAATGTAAAGTTGCTTTTAGCAACTTGCTACTAATGTATGCCGTGTTGTAAGTAACTTACTATGAATGTGTGTTCGGCGACGATGGTTTTCATACTAAAAAGCTGTCATTTCATATCAGTTTATAAATTCGTGGGTAAGGTGAAAAGCGCTCGGCAGAGCAGCTAATAAGGCCAATCTGACGGTGCCCATGGCTCGCATCAGCTGACCGTGTACCATTTATATTCTCACTCATTCGTGCAAGTGCTCCGCGGTTTTGTGTGTTTTGATCCTCAGTGTATTGATGTAAATGTTGTTTGAAATATTGATGTAAGTAAATTTCTTATAGAAAAGACCTTCCTACAAAACCGAAGTTTAACAGCGATTCAGGGACGAATCATGCTGCCCTTTCTAATGTATGGCACTATCCCTTCCGGCTATAATACAGTATCGTATTTAAAAACACGCGTTATTTAGAATCAATATCGTTTGACATGTTTTCATTCAAATATAGCGACAACATTTTTGGTTACAGGTTAAGTTGCTGATAATGGACCAAGAACCTCAAGTGTTTACTTCAAATATAACACGAAGTTCAAAACCGTTGAAAAATGATCTCACTGATCTCTTAAAAGTCAATCCCGCTGAACCTATTGAACAAAAAAAATACGAGAAAAGGAATACTTGCGATTTTATACCGAAGACTGGTAAAACTTATGAACCAAAGAGAAAATCAAAATTTAAGGTTAGTACTGTGAGAGACGTTAGACACTTGTTTGAAAAGGATGTCTACTCAACCTTACTGGTCGATTTGGAGAAACAGCAAAATGTTTTACTGCGAAAAATTAAAGCTGGGTCCGCTAGAGATGAAAATACAAAAACGATTACTAGAAATATCTTCAAATCCGATAAACCGGTGTCAAGATCCGCGTGGCAAATGTTAACAAATCTAAACCCAGAAGAATATGCACACCCTACTCAGTTTGTTTTGTGGAACAGTAAACGCATCCGAGTCAACGGAAGCAGGGGAGGATCGTGTAAGTTCTTGTGTAAATACGATCTAGCAATGAGACAATTCCCGAAAAAAACAAAATCCTCATTAACACGGAAACATGTGCTAAAGAGAAAAGGTTTACTGCAAAACTCTTTGAGTGTTAATTTTAAACCTGGGCCACTTAGAAAAAAGAGTTTTCTTGATCATTCCTATCAAAAATATCATGTTGGCGGGATAGAGTTACAGAATTTACCAAAACCTGCTCTTGAGATTAATCCGACCGTGGGAAAAACCATAGATCCAACGATATCTCATTTTCTCCAAAACATGCGAGAGGAAGATGGAACAATAACTGAGAAATGGGCTGAGTTTTCAGTTTCCGTTTTGGCTACGGTAAAAAATGAAATTGTAACTCAAATCGAAAGTGAATGTTGTGTAACATTTGATCTCAATTATAAATGCGATCAACAACGAATATTAATGCGTCGTGATTTAAATAGTGAGTTTACGCCGTCACCGCTCGCTACGATTATAGACGATAGTTATTGTTACACACATCAGGATTCAGTTGTAACATCTGAAATTGAAGGTCTACTTGATAAAATTATAGATTCAGTAGAAATCAGCTTAAAACAAGACAATATGTACACCGGTGAAGATGAACCCCGAGATGTAAAATCAGAAGAAACTACAAACATTACAACTGTTATTCAACCTAAAGAAACCCGACTGAAACGCAAATGTGGGGAACTAGAAAGACTAGATGTAACCATTATAAGATTAACAGAAAATGTTGATACAACTTCTCATACGTGCCCCAAAGCGTGCTGTAGTATGGGTTGTGTTTGCCCATCATTGGAATGTAGCTATAATTTTAAAACACACTGTGGCCGAATAGAATGTATGTTTGAATGTAAATGTGATTTCTCAAAGTACAAAGTAGTTGATTCATTTGAACGTGATTGTTCTAATTTATTGCCTGGTTTGCTCAAATTAGACACTGAAATGAGTTCAAACATGGCTAAAGAAGAACAAAAGTTTCATCACACTGTAATTGTTACACCTGAAAACAGTATGTTGTTAAAATCTAAACGCAGAGATTGGAAATCTTCAAGAAAATACGCAGAGTTCTTTAGTAACATGTCCCTAAAAAATGAGTACAAACCCGAAAAAGTAGCAGAACTTGTAATCGAAAAACTTAATTTGCCAAATGTAGAACCGTGGTGTATGGTTCATGGTTTATATAAATGTTTTTGTAAATGCATATTTACTGATAATTCGCTCCCCGAAGTAAAAACCGACGAGGTTAAAGAAATTAATGTAGTCCACCAACACAAAGACAGCGTAGTTCTAACTGATGATGTGGAAAAACCTAACTTAAGAGGCATTAGGGCGCGTATGCCTTCTTATAGAAATATATATGACAAAAATCATGTGAAAGACAAAACAATTGAAAGCTTGGCAACAGATTGCACTCAGCTAGTTTTGCCTCATTACTATTCTAGAAGCGCAAGAGTAAACTCCTATACAGGCCGAAAATTCTCAGATGGATATTATTTTAATGCAAATAGAAAAATCTCGGAAATGGAACAGCACGATAAGTCACTTCGCAAACGATTGGAATACCTTTATCATGCCAGTACAAGTAACCAAGGACAGTTAAATTCGAGTAAGGTTGTGGGATCCGTACCAACTCTTTTGCCAACAAAATCAGTACCTACTGGATCTCTACCCCCCACCCTACCTCCATTGCCACCACTAACATCAGCCCCGACTATTAAACCAGCCAATGCAAATGAAAAGGCCTTAAATACAAAAATAAACTTGTATACAAACCGATTGCCAGACAAGAAAAAATTAGTGGCATGGTTAGAGGTGAGTTACAAACAGTACAAACAACGCATCAATAGCGGAATTGTGAAAATTTCGCTAGAACCACCACATCTTGGAAAAATGGCTCTGTATCCATGGGAGTTCATTTTAGGTAGATACCGAGATAAAAAAAATCTGTTTTTGATTACAACTAAACTGCCTTATCGCCTATTCATGGCAGTGGATCCCCGAAATCCATTCTTCAGGCATTGCATAAATATAAATGATATCCGCTTTGCCGATTTATCCAAATATCCAGTGACTGTTAAAAATTTGCTTGCGAATGCAAATGATCTAAAAGACAACTTTTGCATATTATGGGGCTTATCACATTGTTGGGAATTAATTGGTTCTGTCACTAAAGTGTGTAGTCCGGAAGAAGTCCATGAAAGTATCCAAGTGAGTGACGAAACTGATGAGGAATTAAAAAATAACACTCCCGAGGCGTTGAGTGATTACGTCCGCGATGATTCGGAAGATTCTAACGCTACGATTTTATCACTCGGGCAATATCGTGAAGAAGAAAATATGAGCTCAGATAAAACAATTGACGAAGGTCATGATACGCTACCAGATGACTCTTCTAGGTGGTTTGTGATGACAGTAGAAAATGACTTTGAGGAGATTCAATTCTACAATAAAGGTTTTTTTGTGAAATTGGATAGTATAATTAAGGCAATTGATGTAGCACGTGCTTCAAAAAAAACAGTAAGGTTATCTTCTCAAAAATGCGCGGACAATAGCACTGGCCCACAATTTGGGATTTATGCTATACCAAACGAAAATGAGCCGTGCGTGTTTGTTGGCCCGTACGAAAAAGGCGAACCACTTGGTATAGAAACTGTAAAAAATATGTCCGATATTCGCAAACAAAGGAGAACCAAAGGTGTATGGATTACAACGAAAAAACTCGAAAATTTTAACGTTCTTGACAATCCTTTGTCATTCATGCCACCAAGAAATGGCCCAGACACCGAAATGATGACGCTTGCTGGAGATTCTGTGGACACTGATAAAGGTACTGATAGTTTTGTAGAAATGTCAAAATGGGATAATAAACTCACAAGCCAAAATGCAGAAAAACAAGGTTCGAATGGAACTCATAACTCAAAAATCTTAAAACCTATTAAAATTTGCAAGACTAACAGTTTTTATCAACTTGCGCCAAATGGAACTCTAAAACAAATATCTCCGCAACACACTAATGAACAGAGTCAAGTATGTATTCCTACTACGATTCAACCAAGGGTGATCAGCGCTCAAGTTTGTGCTCCTACTAATATTCAACCTAAGGTGATAAACGCGTCCCTTTTAAAACGGTCTGACTCTGGCTACGCTCCTTTATTAAAGACTTCTTCAATACTGAAGAGTATACCCAAACCTACTATATGTCATCTCAAGAGAAAAATTGTTACAATTCACAAAAAACCGGTCGCTGAAATTGCGCCTCAAGTAAAACAATCCGATAGTCCAAAGATAGCAGTAGCACCAAGCGCAAAGGATGAGTCTACAAAAAAAGAAAAAGGCATGTTTATTCTCAAACCCGAAGAAATAAATAAGAGACTAATGCAGAGTCAAGTGCCTACGAATTTAGAGCATTTAAATGCACACCAATCTGGATCTGATACGGGGACAGACGCCGAATTGGAAATGGATATAGAAAATTTTCTAGCTACTGCAGAAGAATGTGAAGCTCCAAATGATGATGTTTTAATTATTTCTGATGATGAAATGGATGGACGTGGTGGACAGACACTTTGGACAGACATGTGGATCGAATGTAAATCTATTGAAGGCTTAGGTTGGGTACGAGGAAGAAAAAATAATCAAGGCTCCGTGAGTTTTGAGTTTCCTGGATTCAACTACACAGAATTCTACAAGCAAGAGGAAGCATTCACTAAGCTCACTCAGTAAGTATTTGCTTATTTATTATTTTAACAGTCTGCGGACCTTGTGATACAAGTTAAGGAGAGACAAATTAAACACGATTCACTGTAGATGTTTATTTATACATTTTCAGAGTTTTATCGAGAAAAATCTACATACCTAAATTTATACATTTGGAATGGCATATAGTAGAAACAGAAAAGGACTTACGTGCCACGCATATGCTAACACAGGAGGAATTGGGTCCTGATTTTGTAAGTATATTTATAATTTATTTATACAGTAGGCCAACGCAAAAAGCAAGTTGCCAATTATGGAAAAAACAGTTGACATTACGTTTCGGTTTTAGAGTAGGTACATAAATAAGACCCAAAATGACATTGACATTGAACACACAATGAATTATATTTTTGTAAAGTTTTATTTGTTTATTAGGTTATGACTAAACGAGGCATACAACACAAACAGGAACTGTTAATCAGTAAGCTATTAAAGAAAGAAATCGCGGACGATAGCGGAGACAGTAACCCGAGAACTGAGAGCGACGTTAGCGACGCTCCTGATAACGAGGAAGAGGTCTGTACCTTTGTTTAAACGACAACGTTTATTAAAATAAGAAAATTAATTATTTCATAATTTTAATAATTTCAAACTAAAACTCAATAGTCTTCAAAATTCCAGGGATTGTGTTGCGATTCAGCACGATAAAGGAATTTAATATTAGTAGGTACTATTTCGTACCTTGTCACAGAGTATGAGGTCCCTAGTGACAAATTGATTGTCACTGTGACAAGGTACGAAATGGCACGGAAATTAAATTATTTGACTGTAGATAGGTATTTATACCAATAAGTATGTATCTTAAACCTACACCTAGTACCTACAAATTTAAACAGTTCCAAACCAAATGATGTGATTGTATTTTTAATTTTTAACAAGCAGAAACGTCTGCGATCGATGCTATTAAGCTTAGAATAAATTTAAAAGTGGAAAAAATTATTCTAAGCTTGATATGATTGTATGTTAATACAGAAACACATACACAACACACAGTACAGTGTTCGTTTTAATAAAATAACCTGTTCTGTATGTATTACGAGCATTTTACTTTAGCCCTGAGAATACTATGTAATAAGTACATATATAGAGACGTAAGAATAGTAATCACTTAATTTTCATCAATTATGAACCTTTTAAGCAATAAACAGGTTGATTTCAGCCCATGGACATCGCGAGCCTAGAAGCGGCGAGCCAACAATTAGAACAGGAAGGCGAGGAATTATTAAAGACATTCAAAACCAGCGCCAGCAACGCCGTAATCGACCAAGGACTGATGGAGCTGGACGGCATGCGGGAAGAGATCGCTGCGCGACTTCAGAGTATGGTGGCTGACACTTGAGAGGAAAATGGACGACAGCGCGCGATCGCTTTGCCATACAAACGTAATCCACATTTTCCTCTTTGAATATTGGCATAAAGTAAAAAATCAGAGTCAAAACGAAGGGAAAATGGGATTTGCAATTGAACGGAGAAACGGTCGTCCGCTATCTTCTTAATGTTGTATATTTCTCTCGCCTGACGTATTATTGTAGAGTTCGAGAACTCGACTCAGGTTTCCGAGTCAAGTCAAAGCGTGGTACGGATTTGAATCTTTTCATAAAAGCCAAGTATCAAATAAGGTTCAGAACTAGAGTACAAATCCATTCCTAGTGGCGAAGATCCCAAATAATTGTATTTACCTACATTTAGCGCTAGAGTCGTAGAGTCGGTATATTTGTGCCGTGCAGTAAAAAGTAATCGATTGGCTAGGTGTTCAAAATCATCTGTACCTAATACACAAACTCTGACACCAGCTAGAGTATTTAGAGAGGCCTAGCAAAGAAGCAACGCGGCAGTATCTATCTGCGAGATTCTACCAGTATTTTTCTAACTGTATTAATTAGGGAGGAACGGGTAGGGCGAGATACTGTCGCGCCGCTCCTGTGCTAGGGCATATTGGTCTGTTTAGCCACTTATCTATGCCGCTGATTGCACCTAAATGTTAGACGATAATACTAAGTTTGGTCTTGTACAGCATGACCTCGATTTTGATGATCCAACACATTAGTTTGAAAACACTATGAGTGTGCTATTTATGACCGATATAATTTGTTTTCGGCGGATATATAAAAGCGATTCAACTCGGAAAGTAAGTGTAAGGCCTGAGTGGACGCTCGAGTTGGGCGTGCAGCGGGGCGGGGCATGCGGCGCGTAGTAGTAGTATATATATATATATAGGTACTGTAAATAAATATCTACTTGAATAAAAACGAGAGACGGGGTACGCAAAATCTAAAGAAGTTGATTTTAATTGAAATGGATCGATTTTAAGTTGAAATTTTTAGACTGCCATAAGATGTTAAGAATCGGAAGATTTCCTACATGAAAAGAATTTGAGTTCTTTTGGACTGAGTGGTCGCTTAGGTTCATTACGTAAGTGGATTTTAACCTTGCGTGTAAAAAAACTGTGATATTATTCTGTAACTACAAACAATTGGACGTTATTTAGGAGAAATGTTAAACTGGATAACTCACAAAAATATATATAATTATAAATCCACATATTCATAAAACTTTACAAGCCTCAATTAGTACATTTATCATCTTTTTCTTACAAATAGATATAGGTACAGTCAGCTGCAGAGAGAGGGACCCCCCTGCATAGAAGTTTGCACTTTGCATGCAGGGGAGGTACCTTTTCTCTGCAGCTGACTGTACATACATAAGAACATTAAGACAAAGTGAGAGATTGACAAACGATTAATAACCACTTAATTGAGGCTTGTAGCGCGTTTATAAATAACGCCAAAAGTCATCACAATTTTAACCTTCTGTCAAAAAGTCATCCTTGTAATTTCGCTAAACTACGTCTAATTATATACTTATGTGTACTTTACATAATATACATATAAGTAACTAGTATTTAAATAATGGTTAATAAGCAATTGTAAGATTCTTAGGGAACACCAGGGGCTCCCAACCTTTTTTAAGTATTGTCAAAACAGGTCGTATTTTCAATTTTGTGGAGGTATAAAACCGAAAAGCCACGGGATCTCTTGGAAAAGCTTCTCCGGCCAAATTACCCCCCAGCTGTGCGCCTGTTCCCGTTTTTAATGGTTGGGAACTCCTGACGTATAACAGTGCGTACGCGGAATAGTTGAACATTTTAGTATTATTGTCTTTCTAACCACTAGCAAAGAGAATTGAAAGAAATATATTACAGTAGGTAGGACACCTAAACGTGTCTATATTGTCAATATCAGACTAGGTGCTAAAATGTTCAGCGAGTAATGTCTTAGGTACAGTCGGCAAAACTATTAGCTTATCATCCCTGCATATATGCAAATGTATGTATATGTAAACAAACTCACATATGAGCAAATCGTTTTGCCGATTGCCTTCGCGGGGCGGGGCTGTTGTCTGAAACTCAAACACAAACAGCTGTACTGCTCGTATTCTCTACAAGAACTAGTTAATACATACAATACCTGTAGTGTTACTAATGTAAGTATGGAATTGTTTTTAAATACTTAAGTTATCAGGCGGGCCGTATGCTTGTTGGCCACCGATGTGGTATAAAAAAATATTTAATAGGCGCCTGATGTACGTAAAAGTTTGCTTTAAATACCTACTCTCCGTGTTTATAAGCGAAATGCAAAATATTAAAACACCAATTTTAACAGCTGACGGTACGTATTATTTATGCGGTAACTTTCCATTAGGTACCTACTTATTAATAAAATTCTACAAGTCTCAGTTAATTTCTGTTTTACACTTTTCTTACAAATAAATTAGTCAAAAAGACCGATTAAAGGGCGTTGCACCAACCACAATTAACAGACTGATCAACGTCATATAGAAGAGAACTGTGAAAGTTCCCATACAATAAAATCTCGCGAACGCTTTAACGGTGACAGATGTTTTGGTGCAACCGAAGCTAAGACAAGCGATTAATAGCTAATATAATTGAGGGGGTTGTAGTTGTAGCACATTTTATGAAAAACGCCATGTGTGTTGAAGAACTAACGTTTAAATTGTCATGTTTTCCAATCACATACGTACCTATAATATGGCGGCACCGTATAGCAGTTACAGCACCACCTACTTAAGTTGACAAAATTGCGGCATTAATATTTTGCACCACTATACTAGTCTCCATTCCTTTGTCTATGGCTATTCCAAGTGCAGACAGCATGCTTGCCCCAAGTTATGTAAATATACCCTATAATTGGCGTTAATTAGGTTATTTTAAATGTACATACATTTCAGACTGATTTTAGAAGGTTTGAACACTAAGTTCAGACAATTACCTTGTTAGATATGAGTTAATAAAACTACATTAATGAAAATATTATACTTTATTATTCTACTAAAAAAGGTTTACGACTTACTATAATCTATGATATTTATCTATGGGCCAATAGTTGCCTGAGAATAAATATTTTCATTTCATTTTCATAATCCTAATGACAATATTATGTCTAGGCATATTAGAGAAAAAAATTATATTATAATTTGGTACAGTATTGGGTTTGTGGGATTATAAAAGCAAGTGAGAAGCTTACATTTGTTATAACTGATACATTTGGTTACTAAAAGTACCTACTTTCATAGACATTCGATGAAAGCACACAAATTTGCATCCATTGTGCTCGCAGAAAAAAAATGTTTATTGCGATCTCCAATAAGCATTTTTTACTTTAACGAGATGTTCTTGCTTCTTCGGCGGTAAAACTTGCTTACAAGTCTTACGAAATGTATATCTGAAATTAGTTAACAAAAAAAATTATGCAATTATGTACAAAATACATGTATATAAATAAATACAATTTAAAACTAGCAGGTAGTTCGCCCCAAACTGTGAATTTATTTAGCAGATTTTTCGTCTACGTATATTAGGTAGGTATACCTACCTACTTTGAGCAATTTGCTATAACGGCGAAAATCGAAGTTCGTAAATTTATAAACCTACTCCCATCTTAAAGGCCAGTAACGCACTTAACCCCTCTGGTGTTGCAGGTGTCCATGGGCGACGGCAATCGCTTACCATAAGGCGATTCGTTTGCTCGTTTGCCTTCTATCTCTTATATCATTTTGTCACTCTAATTACGCCTTAATTGGAATAAAAGAGAAAGGATGCCCAAAATTTGCGAACTTCGGTGTTCGCGGTTCGCGGTAGGCCCTCTGATTATTTGGATTGCCAACCAGCTTGTCAGGGTCAACCCGAGAGGATAATAAGTTGTGAAGTGGAAGGGAGATTGGTGAATTTCGTCGTGGCTGTCGCGAAGAGTTATGAAACGGTGGCTGACCAAACGCTTAGAAACTTGCAGTCGAGGCCCAATTTTTATCTTGTCCGAGGATTATCACAAATAATTGACTTGATTGAGTAGTGTCCGGCTGTCTGTCTGCCCGGCTGTTCTCAGATCCTCTGCAGGTCGCATTTCTCAACCAGGTTTGATAACGTAACTAGTTTTCATTTGTTGGTTCAGTTATATGTTTTTTTCATCAACCACAAGGGTTTGCGAGGTCTACAGCTCACAGAGCCACTAGTAATTACCGGTGCCACAAAATCTCTCCGGTCAGTATGAGGGCAGATAGCAAGATGAACTCGGCGAGCAGCAGAAACGCCGGCGCAGCCTGCCCAAGGGACAGGGCGCGCGGCGTGTGCCCCGAGCAAGGGGGAATCTGCCCCCCCACGCGGGCTCGGGTTGCCCGCGTATGCCCCCGCTCCAACAGACGCATCATACTGAAAAGGAATGTAATATCAAAACAGATTTAGTTCTGTGATTCGTAAATTGCGCTCTATCAAATGTATTGAACAGCCTTAATTTGCCGCACAAGGTGGCAGACCCAAAGCGTACGGTCCCTACAAGACTAACCTCCATACAAAGAACTGCCTGTACGGGCTATTCTTCTGCCCCATGACGTACACTTGCGACGGCGGCATGATCTGCAGACCCGCCAGCGAGCACAACTCCTTGTCCGCGAACGTTCGCGAGATCACCTGACTCGCCGTGTACGGCTCCGTGTGATACGCACATTCTGCACATTCATTAAATACATTACGTACTATTATTTATTCTGTGACGGCGTGGCTAAGGAATTAGATATAGGTATCAGCTTCCTTGGACCTAACTGACCTAAGCTACGCTAACGCTAACGCTACGGTCAATTATCGTCTAAAGTCCGTCAACCAAATCTTGTCAGTAGTAAAAGGCGGCAAATTTGAAAAATCGCGGGTTAGCAACACTGTGTTCAAATAATTCCAAAACGCGTGTCATCTGTGTTTTATCTGTGGAATGTGGATCGTGAATGACAGCCGTCACCTTATTTGTTTTCATTTGGTTTTCATTCTGAATCGTTTCTGTTTCAAGAGATATTTCTGCTGTCACCATTAAATACCAATACATTAAATAAGAATAAGCAAAGCTAAGGGGCCTACAATGTACAATCATGCTCGTTGATGGTAAACATTACTGAAACAAACAAACAAGTACTGGAAGAACTCTTTCGAACTTTTAAGATTGTGTTCAGTTTTTTTGTTTTAGGGTTAAAAGGCATAAATAAAATTAAAACGTATGCCTAAATCTATCCAACAAGACCATAAATTGTGTCCTGGAAACCGTCCATAGGCCCACATGTCTAATATTTTCAGCAATCGGTTGTGACTATTTACAAAGGTAAACCTTTTAAACAGTATTAAGAGCCTTGATTATATCGCCGTTCTTTCGCAATATCTACCTAATCCATACATGTTTGTTGCAGGATTAAATCTTGCCCAATATAAGGCGTTCGTAGTAGGTAGTATCTCTTCAGACAATACTTACCTATGGCGGTTTATGTACGTGTACAACGCAACCAAGTCGAAAAGTGACCCTTATCTTATTTACCTTTAAATTAAATAAACACCCAAATATCAGTTGTTTTATTTTTAATATGTATATTGTACAATATATACCAATCAAAAAAAATACACAGGTATGTCATATTCATCCAGAACAGTACACTAATTTACATTATCAAGTGGCATATTATATTGTAAATAACAAATATATGCACTATCTAATTATCTGCATTTTGATATGATTTTATTTTAGTAAACTTAGAAGACATAGATAGGGAACAAATAGAATATAAGCACTACGATAGAGAGTTGTTTTTGATATCTTCAAATTTGTTCATCATTTTGATTAACATTGTTTTAACATCGCTTTTAAATTGTCCGTCCATGTTTTAATTTTTTTCAATAAACCGCGAGTGACAATTTGAATTGACGTACGCAGGGCGCGCTCAGCGGAAAAAAAAAATCTTTTGGTTCGATGTACATTGCTGCTTTTCTTAGCGCAATACTGCTCTTTGAGTGTTGCCCTACTTCAGTTTGCTTTACATTGCTACTGACAAGATTTGGTTGACGGACTATATTTACATACTTATCGTTTATAGATGTAAAGCGCTTACTTCCAGTACGCATTAGTTCTATCCCATCCTCAATGTTTTCAAAGAGAGGCAGCGTTCGCTTGGCGTTGGTCACTTTCTTCGCACGCAATTCATCTTCCTTCTCATTCTTGTAACCCATGTAGTAAAAGAATCCGGGGTTCTGCGGAGAATAGGTATTAAAACATTCCAAAGAAAATATGGCATATGTAGGTAGTTGGGTCACATGGAAATTTAGGTACCTTCTTACCTATATCTATTTGTCTTTTTCTGTTTAGGTGTTTCCCGAAGGTCATGTTGTTTTAACATGACCTTCGGGAAACACCTAAATCCCTACAATTAAGCAAAGCAACATTTACCTATATAAAAATTAATTCTAAACCGTTTACTGTGCTGCAAGTATCTAATTCTAAATTCAAGTAAGTAACAAACTGGATTTATTAAGCGATGATAAGTACAAGTAGGTACCTACACTTCATACATTGAATACAAATAGTTAGGTACACGCTCGCAAAATAGAGTTTACTCCATGTAACTCCATTAAAACAATGTACTTAACAAGCCTTTTCTTTCGGGTTGATACTTGATAGGTGTACCTAATGTTGGACCACTCACGTCAAGCCACTGCCGAGTGTATCCAATGTCCTCAAAGACCAGTTCGAAGTCGCTCTTTATCAGGCCATCTAGGGAGTCCAAGCTGGGGGCGGCCGCGCTCAGCAGCCAGGACACAACGCTGCTGGTGTAGTAGTTGTACAGCAGCATGCTGGTGAGCCCGACCACCAGCAGGGCTAGCTTTCGGCCTGGTAACAACTTGGCCTATCAAGTCATTGGTCATCAATGTAGGTACAACTATGTTTGATCAATCGATTGACAAAATTAAAATGGCAGATAAGTATTAGGTAGGTTGGGCCCACAGGTTGGGCCATTTGCTATCTTCTCAGATACATAGTTGGAAGCCTGATATAGGTTATTTTATAACTGGAGCGATGACACTGTGTTGTGTGCAACCCGCCAATTTATATGGTTTAAACAATAATATTTTTTAATGTAGGTAGGTATAGGTATACCTATCTTATCTGACTGATGATAGAATGAGGTGAATAATAAAAATTCTTACTGGAACTATCTTTCTCCGTCTGATGTCCATCGTCGTAATCTGTAAAAAATGTACCTTAGGTCATTACTAAATGATTTATTTAGAAAGTACGTGATTTAATTCTCTTTGGAAAGTACTTAATAAAATATGATTTCAAATGTTTGTAACAATAATTAAATCCTTTTTTACGTCCTGGGTGGCAAACTTGTATAAGGAACTCGTCAAACGTGATTGTTTCATAGTTGTCTGTAAGCAATCCGTAGCTCTATAAAACAGGAAACCGCTTAGAGGATGAGGAAGACCTTGTTGAAACCCGGCCGCGAGCACGCTGAACACGCCGTAGGGGCCGGGCTCCGGGCGGCGCTCCACGGCGGCCGCGGCCCCTAGCACCAGCGCGCACACCACCCCCGCCGCCGCCGCGCACCACCACACCCCCGGAGACATGGGGGTCAGGAACTGGTTCTCGTAGTCGCCGATACCTTTGTCTGATATCGTGTAGTAGAATTTGGTCCTGATATAAGAATTTAATTTACTTCGGGGATTTTATGAATTAGTGGTTCTTAATGAGGTTTCAAATGCTATGTAGATTAAAAGGAAGCTCTTGTTTTGTTAAAAAAAAACTCTTAACGGTCCATATGCATTGTAAAGTATAGTAAGTAAGTAGTAAGTGTTGTGTGTATAGTAGTTTCAGTTAATTTCTTACTCGAGTTCGGTGGCGGAGGGGAAAAACGGGTCCATCCAGTCCAGCCAATTGGAGAACATCCGGGTACACGTCGACGAGATATCCTGTTCGCGCCACAATAACAAGTTCGACATTGCCTGTACATAACATTGTTCCCTGTTTTTATATCATACTCGTAGATATTTAGGCCGCGGACTTTTGTCGCAATGACGTCATAATAGGGTAGTTTGGGGAGTAAATGGAACGGTGTTAATTAATACGGCTGTGTTCATTAAAATTTAATAATCAGGCATTCACGATATCAATTACATATAAGTCAATACAAATAAATCCAAGCAACCTTTATAAATCCTGCTTTGATAACATACTTTTCAAATATGCACCAATAACATCCCATCGAGGTGGATAGAAGCTTTCCTTTTTGAAGTGGATATGTTCTGATAGAAGACGTAGCCTAACCGCGAGTCATTTAAAAAAACTCTTGATCTGTTACGGAGAGTCAGTTAACGAAAGAACAACGTCGATATCGATGTATCAACAATCAATTGACAATTAACTTATAGGTAATTTATACCGTGGATGCCTGATTTTTTAATTTAACAAAGGCGTATTAATTAACACCGCTCCATTAACTCCCCAGACTACCCTATTGTGACGTCATTGCGACAAAAGTCCGGGGTCTGGATATTACATATATTAAAATGACGGTTGGATTGAAAAGTTTAAATTGTAACAGGGTTGAACTTATGTATAAGTATATATAAGTAAGTATTAGCAATAGTAGCTTAGGGAAAAGGTTTCATTTCAAGCACCTACCTAGTTGCAATGCCTATTCTTCATAGAAATTGACACATATAGATAGCTATGGGTTCTATTTTCGCCATTTCGGCTTCGGAATGCCTAATGAATGTTACCTTAGTGGAGTTTCGTTCTGGCGTGCCGATCCAGCGCCCCACAATAGTATAGTTGAAACTGAAAAACAAAACCCTTCATATTTTTAGGCTATGATTATCGCACTCGAGGCCTTGCTACCTACTACCTCGACATCTTGCTGATCTGATGATGAAGCCCGGAGTCTAATAGATGATAATACTATGACTTATTCTGTGCTAATAGTAAAAGTGGTAGGAAGCTCTTCGGAAGCTTGGGCACAAATGAATCATTTTAACACATTCACTGCCAAACTGCCAACGACCCACTAGGTGATCTCTGTTCGTAGGCGCATTTCGCTACATACAGGTTTTCCCATGTTATCGACTACGCTCGTAGCGCGTAGCGGGCGCTGACGTTGAATTGAATGTGATAATTAATACAGTATCTAACTATCTATACCTACTTTGGTTGGAGGCGTAAAGTACAGTCAGTAAAAAAGGTTAATTAGGTAGGTAAGGTACCTAAATAAAATATATATATATATATATATATATATAGTATTCAGTTTTCACAGGAACTTATTATTTTGAAATGCGTAAAATGGCCTAAGTGTTCTGATGTCCTGATCTCCATTTGATCCCCGTTAGGGAGGTCTGGGATTTAGGGTGATACAGTCGCCATCAGTTAAATCTGTTGTAAACTTTATTGCGAGCCGCCGAGGTGCTCAAAAATATCTGAACACGCACTCTAACGCCTTGACAATAGTGGCGTGTTCACCTTGTGAGCACCTTGGCCGCTCCAATATATCTAAATGGCGACTACAAAAATCGCCTTTAGGGGGTAGCCCTTGAGTGGTACTGACCGAAAATTGTGCATTTCTTTAAGCAGATTGAGCAGCTGCGTGGAGATCTTGGTCATGGCGGCCACGCCCACCGTGAACCCGGGCTCGTACAGCATGCCCTCATGGAACACCTTGGAACTGTTGCGTATCTAGGTATAAACATGGCAATGGTTACAAAAATACCTCTTCTGGTCCTGAAAGGTAAGGATAAAGAATGGCTCACGCTAGAAAGGTCCGGGTCTTCGTATTCAATGATAGGTCACGTGGTTTTTTTTTAAACGAAGTATCGGAGGCCTCAGCCCGGACCCGGACCGTTTTAGCGTGAGGCCTCCTTAACACTTTGACTACCGAGAACCCGCCTGGTAGGCACTCGTAATGTTTGCTCAGATGCCGGACAACCCGCCTAGCGGGTGTTTTGTACGCAGATATAGACGACCGGTTTCTGGGGTAGTGCGCCGTTTTTTGCCCGGTTGCGAAAGTGTTAATGATCTCGCCTAATTTCTAGTAGTTCCACATATCTATCTAATACCTTTAAACGAGCAATTCTTGTTTATTTATTTATTTATTTATATATATATATATTTCGGGGATCTCGGAAACGGCTCTAACGATTTAGATGAAATTCGCTATATGGGGGTTTTTGGGGGCGAAAAATCGATCTAGCTAGGTCTTATTTCTGGGAAAACGCGCATTTTCGTTTTAAGTTAAAAGGTAAAACTCCACGTGAAAAAACTTGCGGTCAATAGATAGAATAATAATAACAATATGGAATACTAGCTGTTGCCCGCGACTTCGTACGCGTGGATTTGTATATTGGTGGTTATATATTCTATATTAGCTTAGAACATTATGCAGAAAACGATAGCAGTAGGGACTGCAGTTAATCATTTGTTAATTATTATACACAACCTGGCTACGAAGTTTCAAGCCCCTAACTGAATAAAATTGTTCTCTATATAATCCCTCTCAACCCCCAGCATATTTTCAAGTCCACTATTTAGTAAAACCTACTACCTAACTACCTATTTACGAAGTTTGAAGTTCCTAGCTTTAAATAACATTTGAACTCTCTACCAACTTTCAACCCCTTCTTAAACCTTTTAGGGGATGAATTTTTAAAAAAGCTGAAATTACTTATTATGTATTATAATAATATGCCTTTTTTATACAACGATTAAAGCCCCGCACTCAAAAAAATGTTTGACCTCCATACAAATTTTCAACCCCTTTTTTACCAACTTGAGGGAAGAATTTTCAAAAATGCCGAAATTACTTTTCTTGTATTCTAATAATATGTCTTTATACAAAGATTCAAGTCCCGCACACAAAAATGTTTGATCTCCATACAAACTTTCAACCCCTATTTAAACCTTTTAAGGGATGAATTTTTAAAAACTCTAAAATCACTTTTCTTGTATTCTTATAATATGCCCTTATACGAAGATTCAAATCCCGCACTCAATAAAATATTTGATGTGCATACAAACTTTCAACCCCTTTTTCACCACCTTGGGGGATGAATTTTCAAAAACGCTGAAATCACTTTTCTTGTATTCTAATAATATGCCTTTATACAAAGATTCAAGTCCCGCACTCAAAAAAAATGTTTGATCTCCATACAAACTTTCAACCCCTATTTAACCCTTTCAAGGGATGAATTTTTAAAAACGCTGAAATTACTTTTCTTGTATTCTTATATTATGTCCTTGTACAAAGATTCAAGTCCCGCACTCAAAAAAATATTTGATGTGCATACAAACTTTCAACCCCTTTTTCACCACCTTGAGGGATGAATTTTCCAAAACGCTGAAATTAGTTTTCTTCTCTTTTATTATAATACCTTTTTACGAAGTTTCAAGTTCCTAGCTTAAAATAAAATTTGTACCCTGTACAAACTTTCAACCCCTTTTTAAACCTGTTAGGGGATGAATTTTACAAAACGCTGAAATTACTTGTATTATCTTCTAATAATATCCCCAAATACAAAGATTCAAGTCCCGCGCTCGAAAAAATTTTTGATATCCATACAAACTTTCAACCCCTTTTTCGTCACCTTAGGGGATGAATTTTCAAAAACACTGAAATTAGTTTTCTTGTGTTTAAATTTAATATCTATTTGCAAATTTTCAAGTTCCTACCTTAAAATAAAATTTGCGCCCCAAGACGAACTTTCATCCCCTTTTTAAATCCCTTAGGGGTTTGAACTTCCAAAAACGTTGCAATTACTTTATTTTGTAATCGGCTATTATGCCTTTCTAAGAAGTTTCAAAGCATTTGTTATGGATTCAAACTTTTAACCCCTTTTTAACCCTGTTAGGGGATGAATTTTACAAAACGCTGAAATTACTTTTCCTGTCTTTTAATAATATCCCCAAATACAAAGATTCAAGTCCCGCGTTCGAAAAAATGTTTGATATCCATACAAACTTTCAACCCCTTTTTTACCACTTTACGGGATGAATTTTCAAAAACGCAGAAATTTCTTTTCTTGTATTTTAATAATATATCTTTTTACGAACTGTCAAGTACCTAGCTTAAAATAAAATTTGAACCACATACAAACTTTCAACCTCTTTTTAACCCTGTTAGGGGATGAATTTTACAAAACGCTGAAATTACTTTCCTGTCTTTTCATAATATCCCCAAATACAAAGATTCCAGTCCCGCGCTCGAAAAAACGTTTGATATCCATACAAACGTCAACCCTTTTTTCACCACCTTAGGGGATGAACTTTCAAAAACGCTGAAATTAGTTTTCTTGCATTTTAATAATATATCTTTTTACGAACTTTCAAGTACCTAGCTTAAAATAAAATTTCAACCACATACAAACTTTCAACCTCTTTTTAACCCTGTTAGGGGATGAATTTTACAAAACGCTGAAATTACTTTTCCTGTCTTTTAATAATATCCCCAAATACAAAGATTCCAGTCCCGCGCTCGAAAAAATGTTTGATATCCATACAAACTTTCAACCCTTTTTTCACCACCTTAGGGGATGAATTTTCAAAAACGCTGAAATTAGTTTTCTTGTATTTTAATAATATATCTTTTTACGAACTTTCAAGTACCTAGCTTAAAATAAAATTTGAACCACATACAAACTTTCAACCTCTTTTTAACCCTGTTAGGGGATGAATTTTACAAAAGGCTGAAATTACTTTTCTTGTCTTTTAATAATATCCCCAAATACAAAGATTCAAGTCCCGCGCTAGAAAAAATGTTTGATATCCATACAAACTTTCAACCCTTTTTTCACCATCTTAGGGGATGAATTTTCAAAAACGCTGAAATTAGTTTTCTTGTATTTAAATTTAATATCTATATGCAAAGTTTCAAGTTCCTAGCTTAAAATTAAATTTGCACCCCAAGACGAACTTTCATCCCCTTTTTAACCCCCTTAGGGGTTGAATTTCCAAAAACGTCGCAATTACTTTATTTTGTAATCGGCTATTATGCCTTTCTAAGAAGTTTCAAAGCATTTGTAATAGATTCAATCTTTCAACCCCTTTTTAACCCTGTTAGGGGATGAATTTTCAAAAACGCTGAAATTACTTTTCTTGACTTATAATAATATCCCCACATACAAAGTTTCAAGTCCCACACTCACAAAAATATTTGATCTCCATACAAACTTTCAACCCCTTTTTCACCACCTTAGGGGATGAATTTTCAAAAACGCTGAAATTAGTTTTCTTGTTTTTTAATATAATACATTTTTACAAAGTTTTAAATTCCTAGCTTAAAATAAAACTTGTACCCCATACAACCTTTCATCCCCTTTTTAACCCCCTTAGGGGTTGAATTTTTCAAAATCGCTTCTTATCTCTTGTACACTTTATAAATGCAACCTAGTGTGCAAATTTCAACTTTCTAGCTTTTGTAGTTTCGGCTCTGCGTTGATGAATCAGTCAGTCAGTCAGTCAGTCAGTCAGTCAGGACACTTGCATTTATATATATAGACTAGCTGTTGCCCGCGACTTCGTACGCGTGGATTTGTATATTGGTGGTTATATATTCTACATTAGCTTAGAACATTGTGCAGCAAGAGATTGCGGTAGGACGGTTAATCATTTGTTAATTATTAATATTATACAACGAATGAGACTTTGTCTTTCACAACCTACGAAGTTTCAAGCCCCTAACTGAATAAAATTGTCCTCGTTATAATCCCTCTAAACCCCCTTAGAAGATTTTCATGTCCTCTATTTAATAAAACCTACTACCTAACTACCTATTTACAAAGTTTGAAGTTCCTAGCTTTAAATAAAATTTGAACCCTATACAAACTTTCAACCCCTTTTTAATCATTTTAGGGGATGATTTTTTAAAAGCTGAAATTATTTTTCTTGTATTCTAATAATATGCCTTTATACAACGATTCAAGTCCCGCACTCAAAAAAATGTTTGGCCTCCAAACAAATTTTCAACCCCTTTTTCACCACCTCGGGGGATGAATTATCAAAATCTCTGAAATTAGTTTTCTTCTCTTTTGACAAAATACATTTTTACGAAGTTTCAAGTTTGTAGCTTTAAATAAAATTTAAACCCTATACAAACTTTCACCCTGTTTTAACCCTGTTAGGGGATGAATTTTACAAAACGCTAAAATAACTTTTCCTGTCTTCTAATAATATCCCAAAATAGAAAGATTCAAGTCGCGCATTCGAAAAAATGTTTGATATCCATACAAACTTCCAACCCCTTATTCACCACCTTAGGGGATGAATTTTCAAAAACGCTGAAATTAGTTTTCTTGTATCTTAATTTAATACCTTTTTACAAAGTTTCAAGTTCCATGCTTAAAATAAAATTTGCACCCTAAGACGAAGTTTCATCCTCTTTTAGGGGTTGAATTTCCAAAAACGTAGCAATTACTTTTTTTTGTAATCGGCTATTATGCCTTTCTAAGAAGTTTCAAAGCATTTGTAATGGATTAAAACTTTCAACCCCTTTTTAACCCTGTTGGGGGATGAATTTTACAAAACGCTGAAATTATTTTTCCTGTATTTTAATAATATCCCGAAATACAAAGATTCAAGTCCCACGTTCGAAAAAATGTTTGATATCCATACAAACTTTCAACCCCTTTTTCACCACCTTAGGGGATGAATTTTCAAAAACGCTGAAATTAGTTTTCTTGTATCTTAATTTAATACCTTTTTACAAAGTTTCAAGTTCCATGCTTAAAATAAAATTTGCACCCTAAGACGAAGTTTCATCCTCTTTTAGGGGTTGAATTTCCAAAAACGTAGCAATTACTTTTTTTTGTAATCGGCTATTATGCCTTTCTAAGAAGTTTCAAAGCATTTGTAATGGATATTTCAACCCCTTTTTAACCCTGTTGGGGGATGAATTTTACAAAACGCTGAAATTATTTTTCCTGTATTTTAATAATATCCCGAAATACAAAGATTCAAGTCCCACGTTCGAAAAAATGTTTGATATCCATACAAACTTTCAACCCCCTTTTTACCACCTTAGGAGATGATAATTCAAAAACGCTGAAATTAGTTTTCTTGTATTTTAATAACATATATTTTTACGAAGTTTCAAGTTCTTAATTTAAAATAAAATTTGAACTCCATACAAACTTTCAACCCCCTTTTAAATGAGGGGATGAATTTTACAAAACGCTGAAATAACCTTTCCTGTCTTCTAATAATATCCTCAAATACAAAGATTCAAGTCCCGCACTCTCAAAAATATCTGATCTCCGTACAAAATTTCAACCCCGTTTTTACCACCTCGGGGGATGAAGTTTTAAAAACGCTGAAATTAGTTTTCTTGTTTTTTTTTAATTTAATACCTTTTTACGAAGTTTTAAGGTCCTAGCTTAAAATAAAATTTGCACCCCAGGTCAAAGTTTCATCCCCTTTTTTACCCCCTTAGGGGTTGAATTACCTAAAACGTCGCAATTCCTGTTTTTTGTCATCGGCTATTATGTCTTTCTAAGAAGTTTCAAAGCATTTGTAATGGATTCAAACTTTCAACCCCTTTTTAACCCTGTTAGGGGATGAATTTTCAAAAACGCTGAAATTACTTTTCCCGTCTTATAATAATATCCCCATATACAAAGTTTCAAGTCCAACACTCACAAAAATATTTGATCTCCATACAAACTTTCAACCCCTTTTCACCACCTTGGGGGATGAATTTTCAAAAACGCTGAAATTACTTTTCCCGTCTTATAATAATATCCCCATATACAACGTTTCAAGTCCAACACTCACAAAAATATTTGATCTCCATACAAACTTTCAACCCCTTTTTCACCACCTTGGGGGATGAATTTTCAAAAACGCTGAAATTACTTTTCCCGTCTTATAATAATATCCCCATATACAAAGTTTGAAGTCCAACACTCACAAAAATATTTGATCTCCATACAAATTTTCAACCCCTTTTCACCACCTTGGGGGATGAATTTTCAAAAACGCTGAAATTACTTTTCCCGTCTTATAATAATATCCCCATATACAAAGTTTCAAGTCCAACACTCACAAAAATATTTGATCTCCATACAAACTTTCAACCCCTTTTTCACCACCTTGGGGGATGAATTTTCAAAAACGCTGATATTACTTTTCCCGTCTTATAATAACATCCCCATATACAAAGTTTCAAGTCCAACACTCACAAAAATATTTGATCTCCATACAAACTTTCAACCCCTTATTCACCACCTTGGAGGATGAATTTTCGAAAACGCAGAAATTAGTTTTCTTGTTTTTTAATTTAATACCTTTTTACGAAGTTTCAAGGTCCTAGCTTAAAATAAAATTTGCACCCCAGGACAAAGTTTCATCCCCTTTTTACCCCCTTAGGGGTTGAATTACCTAAAACGTCGCAATTCCTTTTTTTTTGTCATCGGCTATTATGTCTTTCTAAGAAGTTTCAAAGCATTTGTAATGGATTCAAACTTTCAACCCCTTTTTAACCCTGTTAGGGGATGAATTTTCAAAAACGCTGAAATTACTTTTCCCGTCTTATAATAATATCCCCATATACAAAGTTTCAAGTCCAACACTCACAAAAATATTTGATCTCCATACAAACTTTCAACCCCTTTTTCACCACCTTGGGGGATGAATTTTCAAAAACGCTGAAATTACTTTTCCCGTCTTATAATAATATCCCCATATACAAAGTTTCAAGTCCAACACTCACAAAAATATTTGATCTCCATACAAACTTTCAACCCCTTTTTCACCACCTTGGGGGATGAATTTTCAAAAACGCTGAAATTACTTTTCCCGTCTTATAATAATATCCCCATATACAAAGTTTCAAGTCAAGTTTTTTGTCATCGGCTATTATGTCTTTCTAAGAAGTTTCAAAGCATTTGTAATGAATTCAAACTTTCAACCCCTTTTTAACCCTGTTAGGGGATGAATTTTCAAAAACCCTGAAATTACTTTTCCCGTCTTATAATAATATCCCCATATACAAAGTTTCAAGTCCAACACTTACAAAAATATTTGATCTCCATACAAACTTTCAACCCCTTATTCAGCACCTTGGGGGATGAATTTTCGAAAACGCAGAAATTAGTTGTCTTGTTTTTTAATTTAATACCTTTTTACGAAGTTTCAAGGTCCTAGCTTAAAATAAAATTTGCACCCCAGGACAAAGTTTCATCCCCTTTTTACCCCCTTAGGGGTTGAATTACCTAAAACGTCGCAATTCCTTTTTTTTGTCATCGGCTATTATGTCTTTCTAAGAAGTTTCAATGCATTTGTAATGGATTCAAACTTTCAACCCCTTTTGAACCCTGTTAGGGGATGAATTTTCAAAAACGCTGAAATTACTTTTCCCGTCTTATAATAATATCCCCATATACAAAGTTTCAAGTCCAACACTCACAAAAATATTTGATCTCCATACAAACTTTCAACCCCTTTTTCACCACCTTGGGGGATGAATTTTCAAAAACGCTGAAATTACTTTTCCCGTCTTATAATAATATCCCCATATACAAAGTTTCAAGTCCAACACTCACAAAAATATTTGATCTCCATACAAACTTTCAACCCCTTTTTCACCACCTTGGGGGATGAATTTTCAAAAACGCTGAAATTACTTTTCCCGTCTTATAATAATATCCCCATATACAAAGTTTCAAGTCCAACACTCACAAAAATATTTGATCTCCATACAAACTTTCAACCCCTTATTCACCACCTTGGGGGATGAATTTTCGAAAACGCAGAAATTAGTTTTCTTGTTTTTTAATTTAATACCTTTTTACGAAGTTTCAAGGTCCTAGCTTAAAATAAAATTTGCACCCCGGGACAAAGTTTCATCCCCTTTTTACCCCCTTAGGGGTTGAATTACCTAAAACGTCGCAATTCCTTTTTTTTTGTCATCGGCTATTATGTCTTTCTAAGAAGTTTCAAAGCATTTGTAATGGATTCAAACTTTCAACCCCTTTTTAACCCTGTTAGGGGATGAATTTTCAAAAACGCTGAAATTACTTTTCCCGTCTTATAATAATATCCCCATATACAAAGTTTCAAGTCCAACACTCACAAAAATATTTGATCTCCATACAAACTTTCAACCCCTTTTTCACCACCTTGGGGGATGAATTTTCGAAAACGCAGAAATTAGTTTTCTTGTTTTTTAATATAGTACATTTTTACAAAGTTTCAAATTCCTAGCTTAAAATAAAACTTGCACCCCATACAACCTTTCATCCCCTTTTTAACCCCCTTAGGGGTTGAATTTTTCAAAATCGCTTCTTATCTCTTGTACACTTTATAAATTCAACCTAGTGTGCAAATTTCAACTTTCTAGCTTTTGTAGTTTCGGCTCTGCGTTGATGAATCAGTCAGTCAGTCAGTCAGTCAGTCAGTCAGTCAGGACACTTGCATTTATATATATAGATTTAGCTTCTTACCACCGACACGGCGCGCAGCGTTAGATTATGAAAATCCCAGCGATTGTAGTACTTGAAGCCTTGGAATAAAATCTCCAAACCTGCAATTTGTACAGTCAGTATTGTACCTGAGACATCCCGACCTAGATTCGCGTTGTCACATAGAAAATATCGGCATTTGATAAGTCGTAAGTAATATCTATCTATTATGAATCAGTCGAAATTTTTGCTGTGAATTCTGGGCTGGTCACAATAATAGTACTTTGCTCAGTGTGACCTGTTTCATCGCAAGGTATGGATGGGTTGAAAAATTCTTATGCATATCTACCTAAGTATATATCTAGTCTACCTTCAGGTACGTATTTGCCTTACAGTCAAAAGCAGCCAAGGCCCGGGGCTACGGGGCGGCAAACATTAAGGCCGAGGCCGCTAAATCTTCAGGCCATTGTTACCTCTCTTGGAAGTCCAAGCTCCAAGTTCTCTGGTCTCCAGCGCGTTACCCTGCACGCGGCCAAAGTTGAACACATCCGTAAGCTGATAGGTGTCTCCTGTCGTCAAATATGTCAGATACAGTACCCGGCGACAAATATTGCATATCGGCTTGAAGATAGGTTATAAGGAGACATTTTGGCTGTTGAAATATTTCAACCACCGCTAAATATAGAAACGGTAGCCGGAGAAACGGTAGCAACTGTATGATGGTCACGGGCGCAGCATGGTTCCATTTTTATCGCTTGTCACTATGTCCGTCACTTTCGCACTTACATACTTGTTAGAACGTGACAGGCGGCCTAGCTAAGGTGCCAATGGCTTACGCTCCGTAGCGATCGAAACGCAACTGTCACTGTCACACTTATATATGGAAGAGAGATAGAGAGACACAAAAGCGATTCGATGGCGAAGAGATGGCGATTGTCACCTTGGCTAGGCGGTCAGGAATGGTCAAAAGCATGTGACAAGCGATAAAAATGCGACCGTGCTACCAGCCGTAGGCAGGACTCACCGCAATACAAAGCCACTACAACATCAGCGTTCACGCTAAGCTTCAGATCTTGGAAAGTTTCCTCCACGAAACTAGTATTACTGCAGTTGTCGTTCGTAACCAACCAGGAATGCGTGTCATCAAACATTGTTGACTCTGAGGCCTAGAAACAAATGCTCAAATATCGTGTATTTTATATGTTCGTTGTTGTCATGTCGAAATGATTACAAGATGCCGTAGCTAAAGCTCCAAATAGGTATATTATGTAGTTCCCCATTGATCCCCATTTTATATCCATGGGATACGTTAGTTTTCGATTGTCGAATTGGGCCCCAAGATAACAGATACGTAGGTACGAAAAGTCTCTTGAACATTTCCATAAAACGGCCCGGCGCGACGTTTTTAGTTGAAAGAATGTCACATTTGACAATGGCAGATCTGTACCTATCGTATCGCCGTGACATCTTATAATCATTCATTGTTCGAATCGGGCCGTTTGACATCCAAATGACCTCTAAATGATGTAATGTCATTTAACTCATTTATTTAGGCCTTTTCTAAATACGTGACAACCGTCCTTCTGGCTAGGCTCCTGTAATAAGTACCTACGCACGTAGCGCTGTAGCGCTACGGCGTAGCCTGTATAATATAGTCGTAGGCGATAGCATGAGGGTTTTTCCAGGCACCAATTGGCACGACAATATCAGGCGTATTCTGATTTTAATCATGGGGTATGAATTCGTTCTGGATTAGATATGGATCGAATTATGATTAAAATTAGAATACGCCTGTTTGAAACAGCAAAGTGCCGTGACAAGCACTAAGTGTCTGTCTACGGTCTACGGGCGGACTGAGGGCCATTGTGAAACTGACGGTGCCTTTAAGATATAAAGCCTAACCAGAAATATAAGATCATTGTCAAGAGGGCGCTGTTATTTCATGTATGTATAAGATGACAGTTCATTTTTTTAGTATGAATAAATTTGTTCGAGTGAAATTCCGCAACATAGCGCGTGATCATATATTCCTGGTCAGGCTTTACTAATCTATGGCTTTGTTCGCCGCGTAACCTTAAAAAAACCAAACGCTTAGATTTAAATTTCCGATGCGTAAGAGATTGTTATACCTAATTTTGACACGTATCTGAGGTGTGTCTGTCGGTAGCATCGTAGCTCCCAACTGGATGGTCCGATTTGAGCACTCAAAATTTGAGTGCAGTTTTCGGTAAAACGATAGGTATAACTACTTTTATTAATCTAAGAGCATAGCATCGACTTACGTTGTTCAAAATGTCCCGTGTGTTGAGACAATCTCCGTCCAGAAGTACCCCAACGTTCGCGTCGTACTGATACAACAGTCGCATCATATTTATAGGCCCCTGGTCTATCAAGTCTACCGTTGCTCGTATGCCTGCATTCATCAATAGGCGCAATACGGCCCTGATTCCTATAAAAAGTCAAAGTTACAGCGAAAAGTGAACAAAGTAATATTTTACTTACTTTGTCTATAATGCATTGTAACGCATACATGTAGCCCTTACCACATTTGTAGGCATATATGGCGAATATGATATTCAACTCTATTGACAACTATTAAAGTTCAAATTTAAACAAATATTTTTTATTACATGCATTAAGGGGTTAAATAGGTTTTTTTTTTAGTTTTAAGTCGGTTTTCTGTTTATTGTAAAAAGTTTTTATTCTATTAGGTATCTCACCAGCAGCGTCCTTGCACGACAAGTGCGTAACATACTTGACGTGCTTGTGCTGAAAGTAGTCGACGACCATGTTCGGCCAATCCGTCGCGAGACTCGCGACACTCGCCATCAGAAACAACAATCGCCACATCTGAAGATAGTTGTCAAATTACATTAACATTATTTAGCGCTCGGTTTCTTTTTTTTTGTTGGCAGTGGAAATTTTTAATACTTGCCTTACCTTGCTTTTTTGTCAAATAAAGTAGGTAGGTATTTACATTATCTTTAAAACCGAACGACCAATATAAGCAGTATAGGCTGCTAAGTATAATATAGTTAATATTGGCCCCTCCATAGTAAGGCAATTAGAAACAAGGCAATGAAGAAGTCTATAGTTGAGAGTGACCAACTACTATGGAGGGGCCAATAACTATAGCAATCACCCTAGTATACAACCTACTGACAGTGGTGGATCTATCTAGTGACACTGAATACAGCAAACGATGTAGGACATGTAGGATTGTAGGTACATGACTATGAAATATAAAATGAGATCTAGCAATTACTCGTATATTGCAACGTGTTACGTGAAGCCAAGAAAGTAAAATATTACTTTGAGAGCAGGCAGCTCATTATTAGTCAGCACATCATCATTATCCCTGTCTTGGCATTATGCAGAGCCTAAGGTCCGCTAGGCTACATATTCCCAAGAATGTCTATAGGCATTAGTTTCTATGCAAAGCGACTGCTATCTAAGAGAAGCTTATATTGGGATTAGCCCACGCAATCTTCGGTTTGAAAGTCTTTCTCTAACCATCATTAAAGCTGGCTCGTTCGTGCAAATCACTTAGTCATTTAGGTATTTTAACTGCGTATAAATGATAACATAGAAGAAAATAACTAAAATAAAAACTGGCTAAGTGCGAGTCGGACTCGCGCACGAAGGGTTCCGTACCATTACGCAAAAAAACGGCAAAAAATCACGTTTGTTGTATGAGTATTAATTATACCTACTTTTTCTACTCGTCGACTGCAATGCTTGACTTCCTATACCAAAGTGAAATCGCATACTTTTTTCACTATGGGACCCCAACTCAACTATAATATTTATTTTTTGTTGACTCGTAGAAAAAGTATTGTATACAATAGTGATATAATCAAGCTTTTCAATCTCGAACCTTTACTTAGGCAACTCAGCAAGCTTCGTTGCCTAAACACGGTACTCGACTGAAAAGCTCTCTATTATATCACGATTGTATAAAATACTATTTTATAAATATCATGAATTTAAAAATAAGGTAGGTAATTTTCTCATTTTATTAATAAAAGAAAATTATGTTTTCCGAAACGAATAGGTACTTACCTCCAAATGTATTATTCATTCATGACATGGTCAGAGCCAAGATGGGCGGTTTGCAATATAAATTCCGCAATTTTCACAACTGCGACCGACATGATTGCGGTCATTAAACCATATTTCTGTCAATCAGTCTCTCGGGCCTTATTCTCAAATCATACAAATTAAAATAATATCGAATTTGTATTCGTTGCGTAATTGAGAGTCTAGTCTAACCCGAGGCGAGGGCCAGTTTTTAAGTTTTAGACCTTCTCTTTCCAAACAGTCTTGTCTTGTCTGCCGTGAATTTAAATGTCGGTCGTTCCAAATATGTGTCTGTCAGTCGGTCTATGTCAGGCCACCAAGGAGGTTAGAAGCCAAGACACGGAGCGAGTGGTTCGAAAAATGGAAATGTGAGTATTACGAGGATTTTTAATAGGGACAAACTTTTTTACCACACCACACTGAGGAAAATATTACCTAACTGTAAAACATTAAAAATACGAGGGTTTTTAATAGGGACAAACTTTTTTACCACACCACACTGAGGAAAATATTACCTAACTGTAAAACATTAAAAATCCAAATGAAACCCATTAAATATTTATCATTCAAAATCATCACTTAAAAGTCAATTCCATCATTTCTACCAGCCAACATGAGTTAAACAACTCAACATTTGCATCTTACATTTGCTACTCTTGTGGATAAAACGCAACTTTCTCATCACTTATTCGAAGAATAAAGGAAAGCCGGTAAAGGGGCTGTTCATAAATTACGTCATCTATTTTTGACGATTTTTGACCCCGCTTCGAATGACCCCGTTTCCTCCTACGTTATGCTACCATCATGAAAAATGCACTTATTGTATTATATAGCGGTCGGTGTCGGCATCGAGTAAAGTGCAAAGCATCTAGTTCTGAATAAAGCAGACGTTTACGCGCATGTATTTAACTAGATTGGTAACGCATACTATTAGGTATTAGGCTGTGGGAGGTACTATCATATACATGCATATTTCATGCACATTTTATTCATATTTTAATCACGACAAATAAAATATACCTTGTAGGTACCTAGTAAAATCATTCTGAGAAAAATAAATTGTTTAGGGATTTCTAATTTGCACGTAAGAGCGGAGACAGACCTACCTATGCTAAATCCGCGTCACTGTCTGTTACCTACTGAAATTGAATTGGTGTTATATTGCTATCTTATTTTCATTTCTGAATAAGGCCTCCGTTTTAAGGCAGCAGTTTTCTGCGAATAGAATTATGAAATTGAAAAATAATGAAAACGTATGGAGAGTCCCTCTAATAAGCTACCTAATTCTGCAGTGACTGATCGGCCCTATTTTCCCTTCATAAGGGAAATTTCCCGGGAGTAATCCCACCTAGAGAATTTTCCCGGGCACGGCACATCACTAGTCGTGTATTATATATTTTTGGCACTTTGTCCGTATCGACATTTTTAGACGCGACTGTACAAATATAGTTTCGGTTTTCTTTTTAGCCCGTCCATTTTTTACAGTATCAAAATAGTAACAGGGCTTTTTCTAAAATAAATATCGAAAACCTGATTCTTTCAAATCTGGACATTCTTGGGCTCATTCTACTCAGAATCGACAGCACTCTCCATCCTACCATTAAAAAAAGATGTCCCAAAATGTCCATTACATTACGTCACGTTTTTAGTATGAGAAAATTTTTCACTTGTATGTAACGTGACGTAGTGGAATGTACAATTTTCATACAAAATTTTGGGACAATTTTTTTTATCATCAGGATTGAATATGCTAGTGATTCTGAGTTGAAAGAACCCAAAAACACCAGGATCTGGGAGAATCGGGTTTTCAATATTTATTTTAGAAAACGCCCAACAGACAATTTACCAAACAGATCAAAACACATCCTTTCCTCGTCATGATGGTAACAAAGTAGGTAGGTACACTAGTGTTGCAATAAATTATTTGTAACTATTTATTTGGTACTGACTGTACAGTGTACCTATATACGAAGTATAGGTATATGCCGTCTATATTAGGTATTGTTATTAGAATCGTTCTAAGACTTTTCTACTATTTAGGTAATGAGCATTTATTTGAAGAAAAAAAAACAATTAAGGAAATACTTCTTTTATTATAAACGGTACACATAATTATGTTACTAAAGCTATTACTAAATAAACAATAGTATTACTTATTTTATATACACAAACATTAAATCAATATTGCTTTATAATCAATTATTTATAATTCAATTTATTATCATTTTCAGATAAAGAGAATAAATGATGTAGGTATTTTTTTCATAAAATAATTAGCAGAATAAATTGATTACGAAACTAAATACATAAGTAGGGAACACTAACCGACGGATCACTATATAGAACTTATGACCTGACTAATAAGTGTAAGGCTGACGCTAGTAGCGTCGAGCGTAATACATTTGTTTTTCATTTTAGATAGGTATACTTATTACTCTTAGTGTAAGGCCTGAGTGGACGCTCGAGTTAGGCGTGCAGTGTGGCGTCGAGATCAGGAGTAATTTGAGCAGCGTGCACTAAGGCCGCTCCTATACGTTTGCATTTGTTTAACATGCACGCCGCACGCCCCGTCCCGCTGCACGCCCAACTCGAGCGTCTACTCAGGTCTTACACTAACCTATCTAAAATGAAAAAAACAAATGTATTACGCTCGACGCTATTAGCGTCAGCGTTAAGTGGATTCCTTCGGATTATTTTGTCAATTAAAACTAAATGATAAAGATAGGATCGTGTCCTTGGTCTATTTATTAATTAAATGGTGACCAAATTGTAGAATTGTCGGCCGACAATGGCAACACACAAATAGTTTATAAAATACGACAGGTAAAGTCAATAAATACTCTGGGTTTAATAGAGACAGTTTTATAGCACTTCTGCTTTGTGAGATCGCCAAGCGTTAATAGGTAATTCATATCGTATAATGTATCTAACTATTATCCATTATGACTAGCCATTTCATGAAACTGCTATAAATTTTCCGATCAGCGTGGCGTCTTTTACACGCACATAAGTTATTGGTTTCGAACAGACCCAAAAAAAGTCCTAATTTTCATATTTATAAATAATCATAGCATAATATGTTATATTACTTACTTAGATTTCGTTTCTCAGGTAGCCATTGTCTATTGCCCGTAACATAACACACTTGCGCAGATATTCCGGAACGGAATGTGTGAGCCTATTGCCGGTTAAGAACCACTTATTGCCGGCATATGACTTATTAGGGGGTCCCGTTGTTTCCCATAAAGTTTTAATTCATAATGTATTGTTTGTCATATTATCGTTAGTCATAAAACTGAAACCGTTAACATTTCAAGATTTTTGTTAGGTTATCCTATAGATAGGTTAGGTTAGGTTTGTTTTATGGCAATCCTGAAAAGTGACGCGTTTCTGAACCAAATGAATTATGAATAACGAAAATTCGGGCAAACAATACATTATGGCTTAAAACTATTTGGGAAACAATAGAGACCCGACTTATTAGACGTGTACAGGGGGCCGATTTTTTAAATTCGACCACTCGATTTCGTGTATTTCGTTCAGTAATATCTCCAATAAGGCATGTAAATTCTACTAATAGAATTGAAAACGAGTGGTCAATGGCACTAGATTCCCAATTTCTATCGCTTGTATTTCAAAAATCAGCATTTCGCCGTTTTCCACCGATTTTCGAGTGACGAAATCGAGCGATCGAAATTCAAAAAGTCTGCACTTTTAATATCGGATAAGATTGTTAATAAATTACAAAAAATACCTACAAAAATTACTTTAACTCTAAAACATGTCAACATTCTAGCTAGGAACATCACAGCTCACTAAGGGACATAAGACTAAAACTTAAATACAATAATATATCAATACCACAAAGCAATACATACAATTTTTGTAAGATTTATTTAAAGTACATATTTATTTGTCGATATTATCATAATGGTCGGTAAGATGATTATGTATGAATAAAATTCAATGCGGACCTGATCGCACGCTGTGCTTTCATAAAAAAATAGTCAAGCTCTGGAGAAACTACATATTACATCGTTTCCCTTGATTATGTTTATTCAGATATAAGTACCTAGTATATAAAAGTATAGTTGCGGAGGGCACATACTTATACGGGTAACGGGATTATACCGAACAATTTTTTATTTTATCTAGATACATTAGTTAGACCGTCAACGACATTTACGGTTAAATAATCTATATTAACTAAAAACGTTGACAAATTGTATAAATAGACATCCTAGATATTTATGTAAGGGATTTTATAAAGGGCATCGGTATTCAATGCATACCAAAATACAAACAGGTCACTTTGTAGTTACGCATCGATTTTCTCTGAATACCTATTTTATATGTGAATTTACTATTTTATTAGGTACTACATCGGTAGTTCAAGGCATAGAGAAATATAATAAGACAAGCGTGCTCACTCCATACATCAGTTCAGACTATTAATTTCAGTGTCTACATCTAGCATCGAGTAGCGGAACTACCAGTACTGCTACTTGACAATAGATGTAGCACCGACCGGAAAGTCTTATCTCAACAGCATAAGACTTTCCGGCCGGTGCTACATCTATTGTCAAGTAGCAGTACTGATAGTTCCGCTACTCGATGCTAGATGCTAATAGTCTTTTTGGTACTAAAACTGATGTATGGAGTGAGCACTCTATGTATTTTTTTCTCTATGTTCAAGGTTAGAACAAGAGTCAAACAAAAGTTTCTATTGAATAAGTATCGTGTTCGGTGTGATACTAAAATGTAACGGATAATAAAATCGAGTCCAAAGGGTTTGTATTACTCGTATACCTCGGCCACGGAAAAAACTTCGAGCAAATCGGCAGCGTCAATCGCTATACAGCGTGATAAAAAAAAATGTCAGCGTGAAGCGATTACACTCGAAAAAAAATTCGTGGCCTTCAACTCGAGTGTAGAGTTTGTAAATAAATATATTATGTATTTTACGAGTTGTTGGTGTCGGTGGAGGGGCGGCGCGCGTTGTTGCGCTGCGGGATGACGAACTCGGCGTGGCGCGGCGCCGTGAAGGGGTTGGTGGCGGCGAACGGGCCGCTCACGGAGCCCTGCCGCTCGCGCAGCGCAGCGCGGCGTGCCGGCGGCGTTACTGTGCCGGCACCCGTCAGAGGCTGCGGCTGAGCTTCTCTACAAAAAAACACATTGTTCTTTGTTATTCCTTCTAATAGCCTTTCCCGCTATATTATTGTCTGTACCTAAACAAGATATTATATTATAATTATAGAGTTATTGTGCCATTACTTTTTATGTTACAAATTAAGTCTGATTGTTCTATCAAATTCCAAATGATTATGTAATACGGGCAACCACTGGGGCTGCAACACAGTGTAAACTAACGCAGTCTCCAGGGCTCCAACTTCATTTATGTAGCATGTATGTTTTGAACAATAAAGATTTATTTATTATTATTATTCCATTTAGATTTTAGGTAATGAATTCGAAGATCGAAAAGCTATCTCCGGTTCGCAAAGACAAACCTCTGTCCAGACATGCCGGCAGGCAGGAAGAAATTGGGTGTGGCATGGTATTAACTAATTCATACATCAGTATTTTCTATATATACAGGTGGACTAATTTTGAGATTGCACACTCGGTACAAAGGTTTTTCCACGAATATATCTCTAGACATTTTTGTTAGATTAGGTTTTCTGCAAGTATAATTGATAAAATAAAAATAAAAAACACGAATTTTGAAAATCATAACTTCTGGGCACGAATGTGAAAAATACTTTCACTTTACTATTGTATTGGGAATATTTAATTCTACAACTATAATTAAATTTCTACATACTTACACCTACACTACAAAGTTTTAACTAGGTTTCAGTCATTCATTGGGACCTCAAGCGATTAATTGAAAGACGAAAATGAAGTGAAATTTGAATATTAGTGGATTTGTGAATGAAATATTCGTAAAGAACATGTCGGTAAGTCCATAGCCTTGTGCGAAATGATTTGTTTAAAGCGCGATATGCCTAGAGAATTTGTGATATTTTTGATTGGCTTTTAAAGAGCGAATTTTAGACATGTCACGTAAATATATTACTACTTACACTTAATCGTGTAAAATAAATAATGTCGCTATATTCGGTCCAAAAGTAATGTAACTAAACAAAAAAGCACTTAAAACGAAACCACATGACTCGACTCGACCATAGACCAATAGATAATACCACAGAAACAAAATGTTGTAGGTACTTCGTTGATCAAATGACCCGAATCACCTGGTTTTATTATATTATTTTAAGATCGGAATAAAATGAAAATACCTACTATACATAGTTAAAAATAACAAATATATACCTAACATTTATATTCGAGTCAAAAATACCACAAATCGGTCTGTACTCCTAGTGTAAATTTCATTCGACATCGTGACGTGACGTACCTACGCGTTTGCGTTATGTGTGTCATTTTGTATGGGATTTTGAGCTACCAAAACGTCCCGCTTGGCGTGCTGTTTAAAATCCCATACTTAAATAGACATAAACGCAAACGCATGTCACGCTATCGAATGAAATTTACACTAGGAGATCTGAGCATAGCCCGCCTTAAGTTGAGCGCGGAGGATCTATCACGACCGCTAGCTATGTTCACCTTTTTGTCGGCACCACACAGCGGCTACGGTCGGTTAACTCTTAAGTTAGTTTCGCTTAAGCTCACCAAAAGGATTGCTGAAAATGGTAATTAACACAGATTCAAATAAATCACACATTATTAAGATAGGTTTAAGTCTCTAATCAATTGTAAGTATATATCAATCAATGCATGAGTATTGGCTTATTTCGAAAAACTGTTAACCTGCCAATAAGAACGTCACGCCGGTAATAGAGTCTTACCAGTAAGCGAGTCAGAGGAATCTAAAATAAATCACCAGAATAGCTTTGGCAAAACTAATGCGGTGGACACACCACGGAACGCACGCACGTCGTTCGTGGCCCTCGGGTTAGACCTGGCACTCGTGTGGTGTTATAGTACGGCTCTTCTGAGGTGAACTTTTCGCTTCGAACCTTAATCTTTCAAACAAAGGCCATTGTCTCTATTATCGCAAAACCGCTTGCTCCCGACTTAGCACGTGCCAGTACAACATTCATATTGAAAAACAACCGCTATCGTCATAGTATTAAGGTTCAAATTTAATGTCACTGATATTCTATATATTACGTTTTGGTAGTGTAGGACGATAGACCGCCCCGAAGCGATACGGCACTCATATTATTTTGATACTGGCGTATACCTGGGCACGGCGTTGAGGTCGGCGGCGGCGGACATCTGCCGCGGCGGCAGCGCGGGCGGTCCCGCTGCGGCCCCGGCCCGGGCGCTGGGTCGCGGAGGGAGCTGCAACACAAAAGACAGACTAAGAGGAAAGTGGACGACGGCGCGTGAGGCTTCTCCAACGTTCTCAGTTTTCCCTCTGGATATGGCGTTATATGGCGTTACTCATAAACGGCTGCTAATTACTTATAGTCTGTCAAGCCGGATATGTCAGTAGCAATGTAAAGCAAACTAAAGTATGGTATCCCTAGGAAACGAACAAAAAGCAGCAATGTACATCGAACATCGATGAAATGTAAACAAAACAGTTCCACAGATAAGATATAAATGACACGCGATTTTAGAATAATTCAAACGTAGTGTTGCTAACCCGCGATTTTTCAAATCTGCCGCCTTTTTCTACTGACAAGATTTGCTTGAACGAGTATAGTTGATGATCGTCGTTTGTTCCTATCTGTCGTCGTGCCATAGAGAGGGGACAAGCGATGATCATCAGCTGATTAACTTAGCAGACATTTATGAATAACGCCGATAGAAAATATTTATAAAACAAAATACCCAAAGAGGAAAATGGAGACTATGCTCGTTCGGAGAAGCGGTAAACTGTTTTCTTAAACTTTATCTTTTTAGGGCCCGGGCTATAACCGTAAAATCAAAGTTTGTAAATTTCGAGCAACCTAAAATTACACCTTTATTGGAGAAAAAGAGAAAGATGCCCCAAATTTGCGCTGTTCTATATTATAGGCGAATTAGACTCTCGCACGAGCCACGAGACGAGCCGCGAGCCGCGCCACGAGACGCGAGTGTAAGCGGTGGGCTCGCGGCTCGTCTCGTGGCTCGCAAGCTCGTCGAGCTAATATAATTTAAACACTAACGGCACGGCATAAGGTTTATAACCGAATGACAAGCCGAACGCGAGTGTAAGCGGTGGACTCGCGTCTCGTGGCGCGGCTCGCGGCTCGTCTCGTGGCTCGCGCGAGAGTCTAATCTGCGTATTAGCGGGAGGCCCTCATGTCCTAACCCCTCTTTCCTTTTGGTCAGGTCCGGCAGGCCGGTGTAGGGTGTACTCACCCGGGGCGGGTCGGGCTGCGGGACGGCGCGCGCGGGCGGCGCGGGCGGCGGCGGGCGGCGCGGCGGCACGCTGGCCCGCCGCCCCGCCCCGCCCCGCGCCCAGCTAGCCTCCGTGGCCGGCTCCTGCACACAATACAGCAGTGTTGGCCGAAATGTTAATGCAATTGAAAATGTTGGCCATTAACCGTTATAAATTGAACCGTAAACTGTAATCGTCCGTTACGGTTTAAGGTTTAATTTATAATGGTTAATGGCCAACATTTTCAATTGCATTAACGTTTCGGCCAACACTGCAATACAGCCCGCACGTTTAGGTATAGTGCGTAACGTGTAAGAGGCATACTCTTTCTCTTCCATATTAGTGCGGCAGCGACCGTTGCGTTTCGTTCTGTACGAAGCGTAAACGATTGGCGTGTTGGCAACGCAGCCTGGTTTAAATTAACTTATTGGTCAGCGGAGTAAAAATATTAAAAAGCTAAGGGACCACTTTTTCAATAGGGATGATGACACGTGTTGAATTTTATAACGAAATCTAGTAAAATAAATAGCAAACGAGCAATTTATCACAATAATGTGGATATTAAAATAAAATATTGAAAAATTACAAAAATACGGGACTTGTAAGTTTCAAAATTTAAGTTTTTTTTAACTTTCAAAAACGATAAAAGTAAGGGTACCATTCGATTCCTTACATTTCATAAAAAAATATATTGTATAGCAACTATATACATAAACGCAATATTTCACCGACAAAAACGCAATTTTCTTGTTTTGTCCATACTACTTTACATGGGCTCCCAGAGACCTTGACGTCACGTTCCCTTAACCTTTTGTTTAGTTAGGGCGTTTCGCGAGTGAAGTGCGACTGTCGGCCTTTGACTACAATTTCTGACTTTTGTGTTACTTTAATGCAATGGGTCCCATATAGACATTTGATCCTAAAAACAAACCCGATCGATTGATACGAAAATGAAAATTAGTCATGTAGCCTATTCGGAACCAATTTTTCCGATGATTTGGTTACCTGATGCGACTGCGACGCGGTTCGCGACGGCTCGGGTCGGCTCGGCTCGGGTCGGCTCGGCTCGGGTCGGCTCGGCTCGGGTCGGCTCGGCTCGGGTCGACTCGCCTCAGCCCGCTGCGCCTCCGTCCGGATGGGAGATGGGTCCTTCGGCGATGTCCGCGGGTCTGCCGGCCGGTTCACTGGTGATCTTCTGTCTACCTGCAACTGTACAAAAAATATATATTTAGAAATCAACATTTGATTATCAATAGAATAGAATAGAATAGAAATCATTTATTCAGACAACACATCAATACAAACAAAACACATATTGCAAATACAAGGCAAAGATAAACAAATCAGCGGATATAGTATAGAGATGTGAAGCCGAAATGGTCTCCACTCAGCAATGCAGCTGGCACGACTAGCGTGGCCAACGGCGCTGGTTTTCCGTGGAGCCAGCGGAGTGTGCGGGACAGCATGCAGTGCAGGACACGTTGTGGACGACGGGAACAAATAATATTTAATACTATTATAAATAAATATATATCAAAATTATATTATATATACATATACAATAATAAAAAAAACACTAAACTAAAGATGATCTAGTATTCTAAATAGTAACTACGTTGTTTAGAAGGTACCTACGAGGCAGTCTACAATACCTATCAGTGTACCCGATTAACATGGCACTTCTGGTTTTGCTCACGTGACATACGAGCAAAACCGCGATGCACACCTGTGGACTGGTCCGGTTCTTGAGCCCGGGCGCGTCGGGCCCCAGGTCGGACACGCTGCGCTGCGCGGGAGGCGCGGCGAGCGCGGGCGGTGGCGGCACGCGCGCCGCCTGCTCCAAAATCGCCTTTTTCTGATCGTGCCCCGCAGCGAAATACGAGAACACACATAGCACCGCGTAGCATATCTGGTCTGCCTGAAATACCATAAACCATAATCATACCTAGTTGAAACGGCCACAACCGCTAAGTTTCTTGTTCACTACCGAAACGTGAAAGTCAGCCAGATTGGAGGACCGACACATCAAAACTTTCTAACATGTCGAGTTTTTTTGAAATGCATCGAAAACATAAAGGCTTACTCAAGTCTACTTTACCGCCCTTCCTTTAAAATCTTTAAATTAAAGAATCTTTCATACCAAATGATCGATACTATCAATAATAAACTATTTATTACATTAACATTGACACGTATTGGAGTTATTTTCAAATAAAGAAACAATACGTTATAACCAAACACTATTAACAGTTATCTTTTGTTGTTTTGTCTTAATGGATGTTAAATTTGCCGTGGCTACAAAAAAAAGAACTTTGTTCCGTTCCATGGCCGTGGCAAATCTTCAAAGCACGATAGTTATACAAAACTGACCAATTAAATTACAAAAGCGTCATTAAAAAATAAATAAACGTATGAAATTAACGATGTCGTTTGACGCAAATGCTTGCGGTGAGAGCCGAACTGAGTCTAGAGGAAGTATATATTGTAAAATAGAGCCACAAGTGAAGTCAATCCTTATAGAATCCTGGGAGCCTAGCCAAGATGACAATCGTTGATAGAAAACGCCTATCGAAACTTGCATAACGTATAGAAATAGTCACGTGACGTTTCGTAGCATCTGTCATCCTGATACATTTTTTCTTTTCGTTCTTGGCATTTGCCGACGTATGACTGTCATCATGGCTGCCCCCCTTGAGTACGCCTGTGGCCCTATTTTTGAATTTCGACTGCTCGATTTCGTGTATTACATTCAATAATATCTCCACTACTAGGCATTTAAATTCTACTAGTCGAATTGAAAACGAGTGGCTAATACCACTGGATTCCTAATTTATATCGCTCGTATTTCTTAAATTAGCATTTCACCGTTTTCCGCCGATATTCGAGTGACGAAATCGAGCGAATCGAGCGATCGAAATTCAATAATCGCCCCCCAGGTGATAAATCCACGACCACCTTATGCGTGCTGGAATTCAAAATTCGAAAAAAAAAACCTTAAAATAAGACAGATAAGAAAAAAGGAAAAAAAAGCAACAGACAAAGAAAATACAAAGGTAACATGAGCAATACAAATAAACAGTTGTAAAGATTATAAAACTTTGGGTACATCTATCGTACCTATTATACTACCAAAGTAACTGCAGCATAGTTAAAGGGGCCCACTGATTAACAGTCCGCCGTACGATATCGGCCTGTCAGTTAGAACAAAAGGTTGACAGTTCCGAACAACTGACAGGCTGATCGTCCGGCGGACTGATAATCAGTGGGCCCCTTAAAGGAGTTAAAACATAAAAAATCTGTTAGAGGCAATAATAAAAATTAAGCAAAAATGGATAGGTAAAGAGTAAAAAATAATGCAAAATAAAACAAACACGTTGTGTACATACATCCGTACATTCCGTACGAGCTATGAAATGAAAGGTGCATAATTCATTTCACTTCTAGTGGTCTTGATATAATACCGAGAAAGCCATATGGAGAAGAAACGATGCAGGTCAAGCACTACTTTTTCTGCCTACAACATAAAAAAAATCAGATTTTCAATAAAAAAAAACAAGACAGGAAATTATGATAAACATACAGGACATTTTACAATAGTGACCAGAAGAAGATATCAATGTTGTTGAATTTCACGATATGCCTGATCTTACGATCGGCCGCCGACATATACACCTTATTTAAAAGATTATCTCTATGAAATCTTCTCCTAGGTTTTGTACACTCATTATGATAAAATACAAATAAAACACACTTACCATTATTGATTTGTACTTTCTCTGTATTATTTGCCTTGTTTTTGGATCTAAAAGAAAAAAATAAGGATTTACATTAAATTAACTTTATGGTTTAACTCGCGTATTTTTAGAGGGTATAAGGGGGCCCAACCAACACCTTTTGGGCTCCAAGTCAACCTCTCCTGCACGTGACAGGTATACACCCTGCTGAATAACGAACGTGGCTCTGACGACCCACCAACCCGCACTGGACCAGCGTGGTGGGCTTATGGTCCAAACCCCCTCATGAAAAATGCACAACTCCCCGTCATGGCCCCGAGTGCCCGGCTGATATTCTGTGCAGAGTGGCGGGAATGTGCATTGGACAGAGTCAAGTAAGAGTTAGAGGGGAGGCCTTTTTCCAGCAGTGGGGTGGGACACACTAATAGGCTAAGTAATTTAAAAAAAAAACATTTTTAGTCACCCTCAACCGCACCCAACAGGCTCTTCTCGAAACAGTCGCGCGAGTGACTAAACATACGCAAGTTAAACCGTAAACACAAGTTTATGTTAGACTCACGACAGCTTAAATGCGAATAATAAGATTTACAGTCAAATTACTACGATGGTTAATTCAAATGAAATACGGACGGACGCATTACATTTATTGAAATAAAAACTCATAGTCATCAGTACAGCAGCTTATGCGATACAATTGTCCAATAGGTTTTACGGCTTTTTTGTCATATTTACTTTTTTTCGACTGCAAGTGGAAGCCGGTGCAATTCCAAAAACATCATGTAAAGACGGTGCAGATTTTAAACAAATTTCACTAAATAACTTACTAAATTCTTCTAAAACGAAGATACCGCCGTTCTGTGTAAAGCACTTCCGGATGTGGTCAAGCCTCACAAAGAACTGGAACACGGAGAAGAGAATATTGACACACCTGTTAAAGTTAAAGTATTTACATATTTATTAGTAAGTAACTCTGGCTGACGTCATGTACGAATTTAGACGGGTTTAGCCTAACCAGTATGTTCATGTTGAATGTGTGTATAAATGTTTTTCAGAGAAATACGAAGTGAGGATGTATTCACATTATTTTGTATGTAACTGTAAGTGTGTGAAAAACAATGAGCTACATAAATAACACATGCGATGAAACTTCACACATTCAGTTTAGCAGCTAGGCAAGTCGACTAACTACTAACATACAAATCAAATTCTAGCTTGAATTTTGGATAAGTACCTAGTACAAACAGTTTTTACATATAATGGCATTATTTACATATTTATCCTATAGTCTGTGGATACTTACCATACTCGTATACCTATATATAGGTACCTATATATATTATACTAATCATGTTAATTTTTTGAATGGTCTACTGGTTAGCAATTATTTTTATAACAAAAAATGTGTTTATATACAACCTGTGTCCTTCCTTGAAGATATGTTAGAAAATAAGCATTCCAGTTGTTTCGTTTTATAGGTCCGCTCTGAACTTTTTGTACACTTTACAATAACTGACATTAAGGTTCAAGGCAGATGATAGTTTAAAATTCATAAGACTCAGTCATGCAAACATGCGATACGAGCAGCGCAACGCGGATATATAGTATCGGGCGGGTACACTAATGCCTGCTCACATGTGCAGAAACCTTTCTCATGCAAGCCAGAAGATCACGCACGCCCAATGAACACGGGAGAGCAGACAATTAGTGTATCTCACTACCATACTGTAGTTCAAAATTCAACGACAAAAACTGCTACTCAGAGCAGAGAGTCTTCTGCATGTCGCGTTTCTGTTGGTTGAATGTTGACAGCAAGAGCGCACGTGAGCAGTGGGGATTGCGGTGTGCGGGGTGCGGCGTGTGCGGGGGGGGGGGGGGGGCGGGAGGGAGAGCGGGAGGCGAGGAGCACCACGCGGCCGGGCCCGGAGCCGCACCAGAACTTGTGAGATGGCAATGCTCTACGACTGACCTCCGACCCGCGTCCGGCTCGGGGCGGACGTGACGCCAGGGTTCCGGGAGACAGACACAAGGGACCAACGAACTGACCGCCGCGGAGGGCGTGGCGAAAGGGAATCGAGACCGCTCGCCGGACGATCCGCGATACGATTGCAAGCTATCGGGTGCGATAATAAACAAATAAATAAACAAAGGGCTTCTATGTGCATGCACGACGCGCGCTTCGGCGCTCGTCGCACTCGGGAGAACTAAAACAACGCTAACAACGGCTAAAAACAATCTGTAAGCCTCAAAACTACAAGTAAAGCCCTACGACCTCGAACGATCATCGCTAATTGCATGTCTATGTAACCGTGATAGAAATCATAAGGTCGTGTCGATCATCGTAAGAGCCAGCCATTACTAGTGTATGAACCACTGAGTACCTCGAAATCCTTGAGCGCAGCGGCGCGGTTCGGCGTGTCCGGGAAGAGTAGAACAGACAAAAAGAAAATTAGTTGGGGGCGGCGAGCGCGTGTCAAGGACCATCTCAAAAGTTCCTAGCGTCGCGGGCGCCCGAGCCTCGGCTCGCGCTCGGCCGGGCTGACCCGACAGCCCGAGCCTCGGCTCGCGCTCGGCCGGGCTGACCCGACAGCCCGAGCCTCGGCTCGCGCTCGGCCGGGCTGACCCGACAGCCCGAGCGACCCGAGCGGCCGAGCGCGGCCCCCGCTGCCCGCCACGAGAGCCCGCGGCCGCGGCCGACGAGGGAGGTTGCAGACAATAGCACATGCACAAAGTATTGTACCAAAATCAGATGGACAACGGTCAACCTTAAAATGTAAAAACTTCTAACTATTACATCGATTGTAATAATAGAGAAAGATAATTTATGGGCGTAAGTAGTGATTTTATTCGACCAAAGCTGAATTCGTTTTGATTGTAGAATGATCATTAATACGTTCTCTACGAATACACCATTACTTAAAGAGTTTCGATATACTAATATAAATAGGTATGTAATACAAATATGAAACAGAAAAATCGGACAATGAAGAAGAGTTAAGATAGGAAAGTTTGAGTGGTCCTTGAATCCGGATTAAATATTGCTAGGATCTGAGGGGCAAGCAAGTTTAAAAGTATGATTTGCCATTCAGCGTTTTCAAATACATATTTTATTTGAACGATATCGTGGCGGGTGCCTTTTGTTTGATATCGTAAGAGATGGCACATCGCGTACGCGGATGGGAAAGCTTCGTATTGAGTCGCCCGATGGCGACGCCGCGGTCGAGCGGCACAACAAGACAGAAGCGCCTTCGCCGTTCATACCGACACGATCTCTGAATGAAGCGTCACACTGACAGATACCTTACCTGACCAATCGGTGTAATGACCATACCAAAACAGTGGCTAACTAGCTTTGACCAGACGTTCAACAGTTTTGGTAAATTCATTACTATACAAAATATATAAGCTGACGAAAAATACGGACATATAGATACGAAAGAAAAAAACACATACCTTGCTGTGCTGGAACAGTAGGCCAACACCTTCCATGCACACCTTCGAATGATAAAACAATCAGTATACTGTAAACCGAGTCAATGTTACAATGTAGGTATTTGATACGTCAAATTATAACTTTTCACTGTATATGTCTGTATTGCATTAACCCAATTCACATAAATCTTAATAAGGAAGACCCTATAATCTCTTAGATTTCGACAGGTTTACCGCAGCCACAGAATACTTTTGATAACAGTTGACTCAATCAAACTGGAGGCAAAACCGGGGTAGTAGGCTATGGAAAGCATATACGGCGGGTATAAAAGGACGGCTTGAATAAACCGGGTAGTATTTTACGAGTAGATCCTCCCAAATTATTCTTATTAGGTATAATTTGTATTCGCTTTGTTCACATATGTGGCTGCGGTAGTGCGTAACCTTAGTATAGTCAGGCGTGTCTCACTCCGCGATTTCGTCGCTTTGCTACAGGTAGCTAAAAGTACATCCGTTCGGCCCCAATTTTGGGGAAAGCCATAAGCCGCGCGTGGCGCTGTCGCCACCTAGCGGCCATATCTGTGCTGATCGTAACAGACGCGTTTTGTTAGAGAGTGAGTCTTCTGTACTTAGTACTATTATTTATTCTGTGGTATAGTATCTACCTATTAGTTTATTATTTAGTCACTACCCGTGAGTTCAATTGTGGTTGTGGCTCTTTGGAAACCGGTATAATTGAGAAACGGATTTTTTTCCGAAACCGAAGGTTCGGTTTTGAATTGACTCAGTTTCGGCCTAAACTGAAAAGGTTGGTTAAGGAGTTGCGTGGTGATTTTTTAGTAGAAAGTAGCTGAGTTTTTGGACATATAATCTAGTTTGTATACTTATTGCATTATTACTTACAAACATATTACAAATCAGCTTTATGCAGCCATGCCCTCACTTAGTCCATGGTTGTCCCTAACAACATCTTACCAACCGCCTCAGTTAAACGGCTGGCCTATATTTATATTTTTTTTACAAGCTTTAAGTTAACTTGCCCTGTTAGTATGTATGTAGTAGGTATCTTTAGTTTGTTATAGTGTGGGTCAAATCTTGGAAGCTAAATTTGACCCACTTCCCAATTTCCGATTGAGCTAAAATTTTGCATAGATATGTAAATCGGATGACGATGCAATATTATGATGACATGGAGCTGATCTGATGATGGAGACAGAAGGTGGCCATGGGGACTCTGTGATAAAACAACGCGAACTAATTGTGTTTGGGGTTGTTACTATTGTCTCGACGAGTACCTATAAGTCGCCTGTGGAAAGATAAGTACAGTCAAGCTTGTATCAAAAAAGTTTTCTTTTGGTAAGACTTATTCGTTTGCGCTTACAAGTTTTTCTTATGTTATCTTAAATACCTGTATAAGTCCGCCTTCCCCCGAGGCACAGTCTTGTATGGGGAACTCTCCTCCTAGCTCCGCGGCGTCCTGACTTCGCCCGCTCTTTTCCATGGCCTCTTTTATACAATAATATAGCGATTTGCACTGAAAATATTATAGAAATTACGATACCATACCAAGGATACTCTTAATAAGTTACTTAACTATGCACTACTCAGTGATTGATTGAAAAAAATTAAATACACTCAGCATCGGTACTGTCTTATTTTTAGGGTTCCGTACCCAAAGGGTAAAAACGGGACCCTATTACTAAGACTCCGCTGTCCGTCCGTCCGTCCGTCTGTCACCGGGCTGTATCTCACGAACCGTGATAGCTAGACAGTTGAAATTTTCACAGATGATGTATTTCTGTTGCCGCTATAACAACAAATACTAAAAACAGAATAAAATAAAGATTTAAGTGGGGCTCCCGTACAACAAACGTGATTTTTGACCGAAATTAAGCAACGTCGGGCGGGGTCAGTACTTGGATGGGTGACAGTTTTTTTGCTTGTTTTGCTCTATTTTTTGTTGATGGTGCGGAACCCTCCGTGCGCGAGTCCGACTCGCACTTGGCCGGTTTTTTATATTAAACAAAAAATATGTTTGCAGGTGGGGTCAGCTACCTATTTTTGCAGCTGACTGTACGTTCAGGGAAAAAAAAGACCTAATCTTTTTGCGCAGTTTATATACCTACGCAAAAACTAATTTAAAGGAAGTAGGTACATAATAATATTTTATATTCAGACGTCACACCACACGTCTTTCTCACTAACTCCATAAACAATTCGTTTCATCGTACATACTCGTAGTACAGACAGACGATTTTGTCGACAAGTAGGTACTTGCGGCCCACAGCAATTTTGGTGTCTACTGTCTAGCCATATTAGTTGCCGCGCACCGCTACGGAACGGAGGCCTGCTTGCGCTTGCGCCACCTAGCGGTCATATCTGTCGTAATAGACGCGATTTGTTAGAGAGTGCATCTTCTGTACCCAGTACTATTAGGTATTTATTCTGTGGTACAGAACACTCATATAACCTGTGTTGAACAAATAAATCTTTGAAACTTTGAAAAAGAAAACTGAAAAAAAAAGCAAGTATTTACCTTTTTCGTATAGTATTTATGTAGTTGCGTCTGACCACCATTCTTCCTCCAAAGGCACAAAACTCGTATTTTCGGACTATATGTCATATTGACAAGCCTTTCGTACCACCATCGCTCCACGATTGTTCCTGCAAAAACATTAAGTTTATAACATTTGCGATCGACAACGGTTTTCAAGTAGGTAGGTATGGTAAGTAGGTACAAGGTAGGTTTTCACGTGAGAGAGACCTCAGAGTTTAAAGTACTTCTGCCCGCGACTTCGTCTGCGTGGAATGGTGATGACTGATGATGATTGATAAAAACTGTCCTATGTCCTTCCCCGGGCCTCAAACAATTAGGTTGAATTTCATTTGTTCGAAAATTTTACGAGACTAATTTGACATTCCATCGAAACTGAGTGTACATCCTAATGTACATTGGGCGGCACGAGGATAATGCTATTCGTACAGATATTCGAGATATGAGCAAAAATATGAAAAAAGGTACCTTCACCCCCCCCCCCCCCCCCCCTTCCCGCACGAGGTGATAGCGTCGGTCTCGTACACCATGAACGAGGCCGCGGGTCGGTGACGTCACAACACTCACCCTGCGTGGAGCGCAGCACGAGCCCGTCGTCGCGCACTTCCATGAAGCGCAGCTCGCCGCTGGCGTCGGTCTCGTGCACCGTGAACGAGGCCGCGGGTCGGTGACGTCACAACACTCACCCTGCGTGGAGCGCAGCACGAGCCCGTCGTCGCGCACCTCCATGAAGCGCAGCTCGCCGCTGGCGTCGGTCTCGTGCACCGTGAACGAGGCCGCGGGTCGGTGACGTCACAACACTCACCCTGCGTGGAGCGCAGCACGAGCCCGTCGTCGCGCACCTCCATGAAGCGCAGCTCGCCGCTGGCGTCGGTCTCGTGCACCGTGAACGAGGCCGCGGGTCGGTGACGTCACAACACTCACCCTGCGTGGAGCGCAGCACGAGCCCGTCGTCGCGCACCTCCATGAAGCGCAGCTCGCCGCTGGCGTGGGTCTCGTGCACCGTGAACGAGGCCGCGGGTCGGTGACGTCACAACACTCACCCTGCGTGGAGCGCAGCACGAGCCCGTCGTCGCGCACCTCCATGAAGCGCAGCTCGCCGCTGGCGTGGGTCTCGTGCACCGTGAACGAGGCCGCGGGTCGGTGACGTCACAACACTCACCCTGCGTGGAGCGCAGCACGAGCCCGTCGTCGCGCACCTCCATGAAGCGCAGCTCGCCGCTGGCGTCGGTCTCGTGCACCGTGAACGAGGCCGCGGGTCGGTGACGTCACAACACTCACCCTGCGTGGAGCGCAGCACGAGCCCGTCGTCGCGCACCTCCATGAAGCGCAGCTCGCCGCTGGCGTCGGTCTCGTGCACCGTGAACGAGGCCGCGGGTCGGTGACGTCACAACACTCACCCTGCGTGGAGCGCAGCACGAGCCCGTCGTCGCGCACCTCCATGAAGCGCAGCTCGCCGCTGGCGTGGGTCTCGTGCACCGTGAACGAGGCCGCGGGTCGGTGACGTCACAACACTCACCCTGCGTGGAGCGCAGCACGAGCCCGTCGTCGCGCACCTCCATGAAGCGCAGCTCGCCGCTGGCGTGGGTCTCGTGCACCGTGAACGAGGCCGCGGGTCGGTGACGTCACAACACTCACCCTGCGTGGAGCGCAGCACGAGCCCGTCGTCGCGCACCTCCATGAAGCGCAGCTCGCCGCTGGCGTGGGTCTCGTGCACCGTGAACGAGGCCGCGGGTCGGTGACGTCACAACACTCACCCTGCGTGGAGCGCAGCACGAGCCCGTCGTCGCGCACCTCCATGAAGCGCAGCTCGCCGCTGGCGTGGGTCTCGTGCACCGTGAACGAGGCCGCGGGTCGGTGACGTCACAACACTCACCCTGCGTGGAGCGCAGCACGAGCCCGTCGTCGCGCACCTCCATGAAGCGCAGCTCGCCGCTGGCGTCGGTCTCGTGCACCGTGAACGACGCTCGTCGCAGCAGCCGCGAGCCCAGGGGCTTCAGGTCGATGTCGTTGCCGTGCTGCCATTACGAACAATTTGTTTACTCTTTTCGCTTATATTTACATTTACGCACAACGCGATATCACACCAATGTACTGGCCCACTTCGTACCGCCCTTAAAGCCCGTCTTTACGAAGTAATAATATAAGTCAATGGGTAAAAACTGCAATTAAATGTTGTAATTGCATTGCAAGCCATGGTTGACATTACCGTCAAAAGTATTATAAGTAGATGTTAAGAAATACAGAAAAAATATTTTTTTTTAAATTAATAATTCGTCACTTACCAACGTGTGAACAACGTCAAGCAGATGATTGACTTCTTGGCTATAAACGAGTCCTATATGGCTCTTCGCAAGCAACCTCCGCACTTTATTCCGTACGATATCCGCTTGCACATCGAAAAGCACCATAGCTGCCGTCAGATTATACAGAGCGGTAGAAAGCAGTCTATCCTCTTCGTGTTCCAGGCGTTTTCGTTCCGTTTCGCTCAGACATTTGTACCGTTCCATCATTTCGTTGGCGCCTTGGTCCATGCCAATCATATCACGTTCTTGGCTCACGGCGTCTAAAAATGAATCTTCCCAGAACTGCATTTGGTCCCATAGGTTTGATCTCTCCTTGCCTTAAAATATAAGTTAGTTTTATAGGTATGTAGAAGAAACAATTGCATTTTATACAATCGTGATTTTATATAGAGCTTTTCAGTCGATTACCGTGTTTAGGCCACTCAGCAAGGTTCGTGGACCAATGAAGGTACGAGATTAGGTAAGTATCTCAGTAGTACAAAAGACATCAACGCGTGCATAATATATGATATGAATATTACTCATGAAATAGTCGCGCGTTGGTGTCTTTTTCGAGTTTTTCGCTGGACCGTGGCAACACGTGATTGGCCAAATGCATTATAATAGTTGACTACATACAGCGTTTGCTTATGAATATTATAGTTAAGTTGGGAGTTCCCACTCCCAACATACAAGTACGCAATTACAGTTTGGTATACGAAATCTCAATTCAACCATTACAGTCGACGAGTAGAAAAAATGTAAGTGTTATAGGCAGAGATCGGACAGATTGGCGTCATTGCTCGCAATAATGTGGACATGACTCAAAATTTTATTAAATAATTAATCATTTAATTATTTTAATTAACTTTTTACCTAAGATTTAATTTTGTTCCCTAGTCAATAAATAGCACTTAAATAAATGTTTGATATAAAAAAATGATTACCTACAGAAAATTTGGAAAACATACTGTTTTTTTTTTAATAAATTTACACTATAAGAAATCTTTGTGTTATTCATTGATTAGGAATCAAAATTAAACCTCAGGTAAGAAATTAATTTAATGCTTAATTATTTAATCAAATTTGGAGTCATGTCCACATTATTGCGAGCAATGACACCAATCTGTCCGATCTCTGGTTATAGGTGACGTGACTACCACATTATGTAAAGAATATTATTAGATTGTTACCTCTTTGAAAAGAGGGACATTCGTGTACAAGTTACGTCAGGAATTTTGTGGATGAGTATTGCGAGTGTAAGAGTGGAGAATACTAGGAGTGGTGTGTCTGGCAGGGGAAACGATTGAGTTCCTAGCCTGTATCAGGGAGCATCTGTCTTATGCGCGCTAGAATCAGTGGCCGATGTCGGCGTTCCTGCAGCTCGGCCTTTAGCCTTACACGGAAGCGCGCTAGGCCCTCACACGACCCTATGAAAGGCTCTACCTGTGAACTACGCAAGATCTAAAGGTCTCTGCCCACTACACCGTATCATACCAGGAACGTATCAGGCACGAAATGTAACACGATACGGACTACTATGCCCACTACACCGTGTCCAAATCGTTTCATATCCGTACATAACGGGTTTAGTGACCGTAGTAACTGCGTATCATCCCCATAGCATCCGCCTATAATCCCTGTAGCATCCGCGTATCGTCCCCTTAGTCCCCGCGTTTTATTCGCGAGAGCCAGACTCGTCAGACAGAGCAAGCGAATAGTTATCATACTGGCAAGAGCGAGCAACAGATACGGCAACGTGTTTATAACGGGCTTAAGACGGTCACCATACGCGGTCATAACCCGTATGCTCACCGTTTCGCCGCCTGCACGCACCGTTGCGGCAACGTTGCGTGCCGTGCACGGAGTGTTTCGACACCGGCAAAATATCCTCGCCGACAATTTTTGACGGTCCGTGCATGGCACGCTACGGGTATGGCCGGTGACGGAACGGGCTAGTGGGCATAGTCTCATACTTTTTAACACAAAGAATATTTTTTTGCCTGACACGTTCCTACTACGGTCATACTACGGTCATGGTACGATACGGTGTAGTGGGCAGAGACCTTAAAAGGTCACCTTCATGGGTTCACGATTCACTTTTTAACACATATTTACGTCGTGTGCGCTCTCAACTGCCCTCCGGGCTTGCGCGAGCTTTGGCCGTACACGAAGCTCAGGCTTAGTGTAGCCTGAGTGGACGCTCGAGTTAGGCGTGCAGCGGGGCGGGGCGTGCCGCGTGCATGTTAAACAAATGCAAGCGTATAGGAGCGGCCTTAGTGCACGCTGCTCAAATTACTTGTGAGCCCGACGCCACGCCGCACGCCCCGCCGAACGCTCCGCTTCGAGCGTCCACTCAGGCCTTACACTTACCGATAAGCCCTTGGAACAGATACGTCCTCGCGGTGTCGGGCGACGTGACGGGCGACGTGGCCGGCGCCCGCGACGGCGGCCGGTACCCGCCGAGCGACGACTTCGACGAGAACACGCTGGAGGCCCGAGGCTTGCCGCTCGCAGCGCCGCGACCCATCTGCGTACGAAAATTAACCTTATACACATGCCCTTAAAGGAGATTTTCTTTTTAGGGTACAATGATAGACATTTCCACACATTCATTCAGGTGTTCAGTGAAGATTTACTTCATGGGTATTCAAGAAATATGTAGGTAGTATTGAAACATGCACATAACTTTGAATACCTACTTACGTAAGTATGTATTTACATTATTTTTACCCATATATTGTTGACGGCTCCAACAAATTAAATATAACAAATATGCTTCATTTATCTACTGTATAAAACTATTTTCGAAAATCTTTCTTTGACTTTTCATTTCTGCGCTGTAATTTAATTTCTAAATGAACAGGCGCAGATTAAAGATACACTCTAGCGTGGCTAGCGTGGGGACTATAGCCCACGCCCTCTCGCGCATGAGGAGGCCTGTGCCCAGCAGTGCGACGTATAGAAATCATTATCATCATATTATTTTAAGCAATAACTTAACGGTGAAGCGGTAACTTGACGGTGATTATGAACAGAAGTGTCACTCGGCTTTTCCTTTGCACTTCGGACACTTCTGTGTTTAGCGATGTAAGTAAGTATACATATGTATGATCGGTCTACGGATTATTAGCATGCACGGATCACTACAGTGGCGCGACAGGTCTTGGTTGGCAGTACAAGTCTTTGGACACAAGACGGCTCAGTTTTAAGAGTAATCATTAAGTCATCAGATCAATATTTTAAGTATATTTTAACATTTCTATACCGAATGGGTTTTCTTCATCTCATATTCAGATAGAACGGAAAGGACCTCCAAATTTCATTACAGAGGCTATTGTTAATATAGGACTAGAGTTATGCCCACGTTATAGCGTTCTATGTGGAATGTTCTCGTTCTCCAGAACGGCACAAGTATATATTGTAATCGTAACAGAGCTTTTTTTTACCACGTGTCTACGTCCCATATTTCAATCCATCAAGAAAAAGGAGTCGATTCACGACTCAAAACATATCAGAAATACATACCAATATGGAATGAGAATACCAGGCCCTGGGCCAATCAGGATCTCTTAAAACTGAGTCAACTTAGTCCTTTAAATATGGGGCATTATCTATGAAAAGGGACCGTATTGTCGATGGCGCTTACGCCGCTCAGCGTCGCGCGGCATTGTATTTATATCGGAGCATCGTTAACAAAGGCGTAAGCGCCACCGACAATAAGGTCCCTTTTTATAGATAACGTCACATAGAGACTCGAGTTACCAACAGTAGCGACAAGTCGCGGCAAGCGGGCGCTAGTCACGACAGCGACTAAAGGCTGATTTAGACGGCGCGCGAACTCGCATGCGATTTTAGTTACATTGCGGACTGTTGGTTATAGTTTGTAGCTTTCTAGTAGAGCCCGAAGGCTTATCCTATTGTCTATTGTTCAGTAAAACCGCACGTGCCACTTACCTGCAAAAAAGAGTCTTAATTATTATATTTTTCACCTGAGCGCGGGCTAGTCCAACGCTCAAAAAACCAGTGTAGGTGCACTCTCCGATAACGCGCCTTTGTTACGCGTCTCGATGACACATTTTAGACTGGTTCTGTAGCGTTCGACTCGCCGGCTCTGAGTAACCGAAGTACTGACCACACACATCGTAACAAAATATTTATCCATTAGTTCATTTTGAATCTTATTGCAATTTCCATAGGAGTTGTAATTCATATACCTGGGTAAAGTGAACGAGCGATTTTTTATGCAGGTGGTTGTGGCACGTGGCACGAGCGGTTTTACTTAACAATAGACAATAGGATTAGCCATTGGGCTCTATTAGAAAGCTACAAACTATACGTCCAATTCAACCGACCAATCAAAACCCGCAATGTAATGAAACTCGCATGCGAGTTCTCGCATCGTCTAATTGAGCCCTAAGACTTACATTGAGGAACATGACCTCTGTATCAGAGAGGTTGGACTTAAAGGAGGCGCGGTGGTCGTTGAGATTGGCTCGGTTGGTGGTGATCGAGCCGCTCTCGTCCGCGGAGCAGTCCGACGACGGCCCCGCCTGGCACACACAACCTCTGTAGCCGACGAACAACGATCCCGGACAAAACAATTTTACAGTGGAACCTCGACAAAACGAAATGCTTAACGGGTCATAACAATATATAAGTTGATGTACCTGGGTATGCTATAAGTACCGGTATCCAAATAAATTTGTAAGTTCAAATTGCTTTCTCCTTTTTCCGAAAGTTAAGAACACTTGTGAAACAAATGGCAAGAATTTTGATATAGGCCTAAACTATGTCAGCACCAGTTTTGGCATATTAAACCAGTCAGAGAGCAGGTTACAGCAGCTTTAACTGTCGGGACACGCGGTGTGTGTGCTGTGTGTATGAAATCTGTACCTGAGCTCAGCACGAGAGCGCCGGGTCATAATCTCGCGTGCAAGATACTGTTGCGGTACACTCGCGTGCTAAGCCTACTGACCTAAGAGTCATCAATGCTGATCATGTAAAAAGGACATGTATGAAATAAAACGCAATTGCATTTATTTTCAACCCCTAAAACCACTGCAGCCCGCTATATATTTGCCCTCGGTACATGCAACCTAACCTAACAAACGCTTTCCTTCTCGGTATATATAATTTCTTTAGAATAATTTTAACTCAAAAAATGAATAATGCAGGTCCTTCCCTATATGTATATGTCACTTCACATTACCCCTGAAATACCTACCTCTAGGTATATCTAGAAATCATATTACAAATTAAATTGGAACTCCTAAAAGATGGAAATTATTCAAGAGCCAATTTTCGATCGAAATTTCCTTTCGGGTTCATGTTAGTGAGGTTCCACAGTCTGGATAGGTATACGAAAAATATTTAGATATTTTTTTATAAACCCTGGTCTCTTTGCTCGTTTGCATCACTCCGAATCTTATACAGGGTGGAAAGATACGTCGGGCCCTGGAGGGAAACTACCTTAAATCCTTAAGCTGGCTCATTTTACTTAAAGGAGACATTCCTTTATTTTTAAAAAGAAACAAAACTGCATTCAAAGTATTTTTCTTTTTTTCTTCTTTGGCTTGTCTAAAAAAATCTTGAGTACTAAATATTAGATTTTATGGATATTTTGTACGATAGACGAGTGTAAGACCTAATGTTTCTTGGAGAAATGTTATCATTAACATTAACTGTATCGACTAGTATAATAAAATTGCGAGTTTTTATTTTTTGGAATTTTTAGTCGGTTCGAGTCCCGGGCGAGGCAAGCGAGTTTTAGAAAATTTTTGAATGGAGTTTTGTTTCTTTTTAAAAATGAAGGAATGTCTCCTTTAAGTAAAATGAGCCAGCTTAAGGATTTAAGGTAGTTTCCCTCCAGGGCCCGACTTATCTTTCCACCCTGTATAAATATTATGTGACGATTATTAGGTACTGATTACAGTCGCCGCGAACAGTAGGTAAACATGCTTGCGCAAAGCATGTTTACTGTACCTACATTACGCGCTTTAAGCGAGCCTTGCGCGAGTGGCGCTAAATAGGCGCGCAATCTAAAGCAAACATGCTTGCACACTCGCGGCGTACTTCTCTGGACGCACCTTACCAGCCAGGGCACAACGAAACGAAATACAGAGTTATACATAAGTATAAAAATATCACATTGCGATCGTATATTGATAAAATATAAAATATTTATCATATTTACTATTAATTAGAGTTAAATACAGACACGGAATGCACTAAAATACTTAAAATGGCACTTTATTATACATGTATACTTCGTGTCATGCTCAAGAATGCAATAACACTGTTAAATAAATATTTTTAGTAGGTAATAGAAATGAACACAGTTACTGGTCACAGTATAATATATATATCTCATGCAGTAGCACAACATGAACCCTTCCCATGTCGGTGATGCTTACATCGGAGTCGAACGAGGTGAGTTTGCTGAACAGCAGGTTTCGCTTCTGGTTCAGCATGTCTTTGAACATCTCGGTGGTGCTCTGGGCTTCAGACGACTCCATCTCGGGATAATTCAATGTGGGCACATCTGCGTGAAAATATATTTAATAATTACGAACTGATTTTGTTTATTCGTCATGTCTGCCCTAATAATTAATTTTAATTTGAACACCCACTAATCTTATTGAATGATATACCTAATAGTAATTGGAGGTGAACTGAAAACCAGCGCTGTGGCTGCCGGTCTATTGTACACCACAGCAAATGCTGAGATCATCCCTATTGTCACACTGCTTGTTATTTTCTTGTCTAGTATTAGAAAAGCCTGTTTCGTTCTTTTTTTCTTCTCTATGTTATCTTATTGTATGTTTACGACTATGTGAGTGGCAAGAAATCATTATTATATTCTATTTGCTGGAAAATAATAAGGCTCTTTCTTTACAAATTTTCTTTATTTAGGTTTTTGGTGAGTAAAGTATTACAACGCGAATATACTTCGAAGTGTAGGTAAAGGCTAGGTCAAGAGCACCCTAAACCGGCGAGCGTGTACTTATGAGGAATGTTATGAAAGTAACGGAAGCGAAAGATGTATGTCAGGATCGTAGCAAGTGGAAATCCGTGGTCTCTGCCTACCCCTCCGGGAAATAGGCGTGATTATATGTATTATATATTATATGTATGTAGGTAAATATGTGATATACCACTAAATCGTCAAGGGTTCGCTGCCTTCGCAGGTTGTCAAGTCGGCATATTTATCAATTATGAGCGCTTATTTCCTATGCACATATAAATACAGTAGGTAATGAACATAAATTCATACGGCCATCCACACCATAGGTTTATAATAGCACCTATCTCTTCTTTTACTTCAATCATTTTACGGTCCGCTAGTATGGCGGAATAATTGTGTTAATCTGCATAACCTTTCAAGTGGCATATGTCATATTTGAGTTGTTGGAATTTCGATTTTATCTCAATTAATCGAGATTCAGATCTAAATGACTTAAATTGTCCGGAAGCCGGTTCCTGCCACTTGAAGAGATAAATATGTAGGTAAGTACAGTCGCCATCAGATATATCGGGGCGGTCGAGGTGCTCAAAAATATCTGGACACGCACTCTAACGCTTTGACAATATAGACTTGTTCAAATGTTTGTGAGCGCTTTGACCGCTCCGATGTATCAGATGGCGAACTGTACACACACATAGGATGGATATAGGATGTTCAAGAAATTGTCATTTGTTTTACAAGGAGGCAAAATTGTTGTTTCTAAAATTGAACCACGAGCGTAGCGAGCATGAGATTTTATCATGGAGATTGACATTGACACCGCCCACGTCAATCCTGCTGCTGCAGGCGTCATTCGAATGTCACGGGCTCTAGAATCGGTACGCACGGGTTTGCGTTTTCCGGATTCGGATTCTGTCCTCTATAGTTCGTTTTTTTAGCATTAGAAAAAAGGTAAATAATAATGACAAATATACAATATGAAAAATAAGTCACGGCAAATATATAACAATTATGAATCATATACGATTATTTACACTATTTTTTTGCTCTCATGATAATAGTTACTGATTTTTTAAAAGCGTTTTTCAGTTAAAAGGCATGTCAAGGGCCATGTTGCATAACAAACTACAACTAATATTACAAGCGGAACTCCTTTTCTAATTTCACTAATTAAAAAAGGAGTTCCGCTTGTAATATTAGTTGTAGATTGTTATGCAACATGGGCCAGTGGCCCCGATCGCGTAGTCTTTTTGTAATGCTAAAAAACGAACTATATAGATAGGGGTAACGATGATTAGGTAGTTTAGTTAAAATATATAAGGTACGTATTTAACCGGTCAACTAATTAATCGATTTTGGGTAGTTTAAAAAAATAGAAATGGCTACTAAAATTAATAGTTTGGCAACAAAAACGGAGCCTTATAATATATCAATATGAGCTGTATTTTAATGCCGTTACAGCGTTTGAATATTTTTAGGCAGGTACCAAGTATTTATGTGGCAACTGAATAATTATATTGGAGACCATTTATGAAGCACATTTTAAAAAGAAAACGGCAATCTATTAATTCAAAAATGAAGTTCTTTTAAAATATTTTGTTTGGTCATTACACGGTCAACCTAACACGCTCCTCCTCGCTTCGCTCGTCATCGCACCTATCTGTTGATTCTAGCAGTACACAGTGGTAACTATTGAAATTAGTAATTAAATTTTTTATAGATCTAGTGGTATAATGACCATTAGGCGTTTCATGATTAGAAATTTCGACTATAAGTATACTGACCATTGCGTATTGGTAAATTAATTTGAAGTGTTTTGTGTAAAAAGTGTCCAATATTCATTAAATATAACTGCTTTCGTGTTATTAAAATACTACCTAGCTGAAACGATATGCTCAGTTATGATTAGTTGATTACTTAGGTGTGAACAACTAGATGACAACTAAATTTTATGATCGCTTTACAATATTAGTTGCCAATTTATTATTTTAGACGCCAACCTATCACTTTAAGTTCCCTATACATTTTTTGGGTGGCTTGATTTTGCTGCCAGTTTTTTTAATAATATGATGCTTATATTTGAGGCTGATATATATTTTTTGGCGCTAAAATATTAATGCACAGCCAAATTATATTATTATATGCCCAATGAAAGTTCCTGTTTAATATTTTAGTTGCCCGGTTAATAATAAGCCAATATATAACCTGACCTGACTGCGAGCTCTTCCTCGAGCACGGCTCGGACGGCGTGTCGAGGTAGTTGTCGGCGAGCGCCGAGCCGCCCATGCCGCTCGGCTCCAGCCCGGCCACCTGGGTCATGACACATGTTGAATTTTATAACAAAATCTAGTAAAATAGATAGCAAACGAGCAATTTATCACAATAATGTGGATATTAAAATAAAATATTGAAACATTACAAAAATACTGGACCAGAAAGTTTCAAAATTTAAGTTTTTTTTTAACTTCCAAAAACGATAAAAGTAAGGGTACAGTCACCAGCATAAATATATGACTGTGGGCAGCCGTGCAAAAATATCTGATGCTCCATTGGAGGCATAAGTACATGACGACACTACCTCGGTAAAAATATGTGATGCTTTGTGGCCGGCAAAAATATCGTTAGTCTTTATCCGCATAAATATCGGATCGGGTCGCTTAAAAATATTTGATTACTTATAAAAATCAAAATTATCTGATTACTCTCATCTGGCATAAATATCTCTCCACTGTGAAAGCAAATACATCGGATGGACGACGGACCGCCTATTATAATATCTGACACGTTGGAAAATCACAAATATGTTATCGACCTTCAAAAACGAACCATACATGTTTGGTATAGAGCCGTAAATTGTATGAAGTGATTTGACAATTCACGAAAAGAGTGCAGTCTTGTCATTGTATATGTCTGTCTCACATTATATTCTATCATCGATTTGACGGAATAAAATGGATATAATTTTTTTGTAAATTTGAACGTATTGCAATCATATCATGAATCTAGTATATAACTGGATCTGGCATGAGGGGTGGGGGAAATGACCGAACGGGATAGTCTTATGTATCATTCAGTAGGAGTAGCAGCGAAAGCACTATTATTGTTTGTCCTTGTCACAGTCCACAAGTTGACTTCTTTATCATCCTTTTTTATGTAAGAAGGAGGTTTATTAGTTTTATTACACATCTTCTATTAAAAGTCTACCTGAATTATGTCACAATTTAAAATTGCAAATGAAATACGTGAGACAGACATATGCAATGACAAGTCTGCACTCTTTTCGTGAATTGTCAAATCACTTCATACAATTTAAGACTCTATGCTATCCAGGTATGGTTCGTTTTTGCCGATTGATGACGTACATATTTCATAATTTCGTGTCAGATATATAGGCGGTCCGTCTGCCATCCCATGTATTTGCATTCACAGTGGAGAGATATTTATGCCAGATGAGAGTAATCACATAATTTTGATTTTTATGAGGCGTCAAATATTTTTAAGCGACCCGATTCGATATTTATGCGGATACAGACTAACGATGTTTTTGCCGGCCACAAAGCATCACATATTTTTACCGAGGTAGTGTCGTCATATACTTATGCCTCCAATGGAGCATCAGATATTTTTGCACGGCTGCCCACAGTCATATATGTTTGCTGGTGACTGTACCATTCGATTCCTTACATTTCATCCAAAAAAATATTGTATAGCAACTATATACATAAACGCAATATTTCACCGACAAAAACGCAATTTTCTTGTTTTGTCCATACTACAAGATGGGCGATGACGTCACGGCCTCTGGCCGTTTTGTATAGGGCGTTTCGCGAGTGAAGTGCGACTGTCGGACTTTGACTACAATTTCTGACTTTTGTGTTACTTTAATGCAATGGGTCCCATATAGACATTTGATCCTAAAAACAAATCCGATCGATTGATACCATAAAAAAAAATTAGTCATGTAGCCTATTGGTTGGCTATGCCCCCTGTCGCAATAGTTACCTCCTTGCTCCAATAGTGCGTGTGCGCCATCTCGGCCAACTGGAACACGGAGGCCATGCCGCCCAGCCCGAAGTTGGAGTAGGTGTGCTCGAGCCCGTGCACCACGGCTTGGAGCACCCGCAGCATGCCCTTCCACACTGGCTTGCTGACAAACTGTTCAAAGATACGGCAATATTGTATCTATAGCTGGTCAACCAAATCTTGTCAGTAAAAAAGGCGCGAAATTCAAATTTTCTATGAGACGATATCCCTTCGCGCCTACATTTTTCAAATTTGCCGCCTTTTTCTACTGTCAAGATCTGGTTGACCAAGTATATATCTACTAGGACGGCAAAACTGATTTGACGCCCGATCACCAATAAAAAATTACTTTTACAAGACAGATGATAAAGTTTTTTATTCTTTTATAGGTATTTAAGAACTGATCACGTTGTCGTTAGGCGCGGTCTTGCGGTTGAGGTAGTCGTTGAGTATGCTCAATGCCATAACACAGTTAAGGTTTTTGGTAAAGAATACCTCATGCTATTAAATCCGCCTTTCGTACCTACATAAAGTTTAACTTTTTTCAAAACAGTTTGAAATAATATATATGACACCGTAAGATTGTGGACCCGTTAGTTTACAATCTAACGTAGGTTAGGTTAGTTTATAATCTCCCTACCGTCAGTTTATAATTTAACTAGCGAGATTATAATCTGACGAGTGCTTACAATTTTACGGTGACATATATAAAAATATCATTAGGACTCATAAAATAGGTTTAAGTAAGGGCCAAGTTAACTTGCCACGTCGTAGACTTTGTCGTTAGGCGTGGTCTTGCGGTTGAGGTTCCGATTGAGCTTGCTCAGCACCATGTTGCGGTAAGACTCGTCCTCCATCAACTTCTTCAGCCTGTTCAGCTTGAGCCAACCCACGCCTTCACCCTCCAGGACATGTTGCACCAACTGTGTACAAAATGTATGTATTTATATTCCTAACATTTTTCATTAGGAAACTTAATTGTGAAACTGTGAAACTTACCCACTCCTTTTACGGACACATGGATCCATGAACATCGCTAAAGCTTTGGATTCCTCCGAAAGCGGTGCCGTCATATAGCGGCCGCAAAAGACGCCCGTCTTTACGATGACGACATGTGGAAAGTACCACGGCGTCATAACACACCGTCAGCCACCAAGGTCAAAGCGGCAAATTTGAAAAATGTAGGCGCGAAGGGATAACGTCCCATAGAAAATTTGAATTTCGCGCCTTTTTCTACTGACAAGATTTGCTTGACCATCTACAATTTACTTGGAGGATGAAATATCATCAGAAGAGGAAAATAATCGTAGTACGGAAGATCATTTATCCAAATCTCGTGTCATTTATTCAAAATGGCTTCACCGCTATCTAATAAAACGTTCACGAAACCATCGACACCGTCATGACGGGCGTCATCCAAATAAATGACGGCACCGCTTTTTTACGTTATGTTGACAATCAACGCCGTCTAGGAAACCGCGCCATATTGTTTACATAGACAACGTTCTAGTGACGTCATTCACCGCTATATAGCGGTCGCTATATATATGACGGCACCGCTTTCGGAGGAATCCAAAGCTTAAGACTACTGTGTCCTGTGTGTGATTTCATAACATAACGATTTTTCTCATAAGTATAGCGTATAATATACGCTCCTACGCACACATTCACATCTCGAGGAACGGGCGGTAATTCGGTGAAACCTGATAAGCAAATAACTGTATGCGTGATAAATTGGCGAGTTTAAGTCAGTTTTATCTTAGCGACGTGAAATTCAGACTTTACCTTAGTGTGATTTATAAGATAACCTATGATTAGTTCATGCCTATGTATAATATTTTTGTTAAAAATGTCATTCATGATACAAGATTTTAAGGTAGAGCGTACTTTTCTTTTAACAGTCAACTAATACACATCGAACACATCGCGTCGCATAAGATTGCGATATTTTATCACCGTGTTCCCCCGGCTACCTCTGGTCTCCACCCTCGGAGCAACTCGACACCTATATCGGTAGTCATGCGAAGTTTCAGGTCAATGGAATAACGGGAAGTGGGTCTAATTTAGCTCGCAAGAGTACATACAAACCAGGGATGTTGCGAACATCCGCATCCGCAACCGCGGAACTTCCGCATTATTTTCAACATCCGCATCTGCATCCGCATCCGCATAAAATCGATGCGGAGCTTATGCGGATGCGGATGTCGAACAAGTCAGTACAGGAACGTCTTAGCGGCGGCGTAAGTGCTAGGTCATTTCGTCATTACCTATAACGAAATCGTCTAGATCCAGAAAAGTCGGCCAAGTAACTATTTATTAAATATATAACGCACAAATACTAAAAGTTTAGTTTTTTTAAATATAAAAATACTAAAAATTTAATATTTGACGTTTTATGAGTACCTAATCTTGACATCCGCATCCGCGGTTGTGAGCCTCTAAATATCCGCATCCGCATCCGCATCCGCGGATGTCAAAAAATCTGCATCCGCAACATCCCTGATACAAACAATGGGACAAATAGAATCTTATAAAAGCACGTACGTCGTTGAGGAAGGCCTGGTTCTCCGCGTTGGCGCTGGAGCGGTCCTGCGGCGGGGGCTGAGGCGCGGCGGGCGCGGCGTGGCGCACGAGCGGCGAGCGCGCCACCAGCCCGCGCGCGCCGCCCGAGAACGGCCCGAACGCGGCCGCCGCGCCGCCGCGCCCGGCCCCGAGCCCAGCCGAGCCCGACTTCTGCTGCTTACCTGACAATTTTGGATTTGGGGATAAAAAAATTCTAACCTCAATAGGTAACTAACTTTTGAGGTTATAAAATTTTAATCTGAAAATGTACGGACTACAAGTGTGGTGCGAGTTTATCGTTCCGAAGCGAGGGGTACGATTTAAATATGTATATATATACAGTGAAACCTGGATAACTGCAATCTCAAGGGACCGGCAATTTTTTGTCAATTAACCAGGTTTTTCATTTAAGCAGGTCGTGCCAATTAACGTGGTTTCAAAAAATCGTTGTGTCAATTCTCATTAATAGAGGTTGCGTTCTGAGAAATTGCTTTTATGGAGGTTCAAATAACCATTGAAAGTAGATTCTGGGTTTCTGGTCTGTATATTATATAACATGCACTTTTACACTTCATTAGTTACTGCTTATAATCATTTGGGTTTTTTAAATAATCCCTTGAATTGTAGAAGAAAGTTTTATTGGAATGTAAAAAGCATATTATGTTTTTGATTTAATCAAAACTGTTCACGTGCGTTGAACATACGACTACATCAGCAGCAGAGCAAATTGGGACAACAAAACCGCCGACTACGGAAACGCACACGAACGTAACTTTTAATTGTATAGAATCACTCATATGCAGAATTTTTGTATAAATAGAATAATCATTGTAAATAAAATCTTTTTTCTCATTTGGACTCCGTGTTTACTTCATCGACCAGGTTACTCTCCGTCACTGTGGCATAAGACACCTTCACGCCTTAATTAGTTGCATGAGTCTGTGTAACTAGCAGTGACTATCCAAAACCCATTTACCCATATCCTTCAAACCTTCCGTCTGTACCCGTAGGTCGCAAAGGTGCAGACATCCCTGTTTATTATATTTATTTATATGTAAACTGAATCTATGGTAGGGCTAGGGAATTAGGGTTGTTTAGGGTTGACTAGGGCAGTAGGAGGTAGGCATAATAGGTTTACAGCTCTCCCATAGATAAAGTTGGTTGAATCCCTTCCGGATTTAACATTTGGTCCTTCGAGCAACTTATGAACCGCGGCCCTCTTTGTCCCTTATTTGATTTGACTGACTGACACTTTGGAAAGCTGTGTACTGGTGTACTCAAAGCATCAGTGCGTGGTGGACTGAAGTACCTATACGTTAGTGTTCCCTGAGAAGGTACCCATATAGTAGCAAATCGGTCGCTGGCTTCCCACAAGCGGGTTCCACCAGTTGATTGAGAGTTGAGTTGCACATACTATATGCGAGGGCGCAGGGTCACTGACGTATTGACGTTGTAGGTAAATAGGAGTAGGTTAGGGAAAGTAGGGCATCAAGAAAGAAAAAAGAAGACTGAAGACACAATGGACGTGTTGCAGATCAACGAAGTAATCAAAAGCCAAGAAAAAGACTATTTGGATATCGAGAGGATATGGGATAACATCAAAAAAGACTCAAAAACACGTAAGACGCAGAAATACATCGACGAGAGAAGAGCATTACTGGAGGAGCCGCCAATTATCTACATAAAGAAATACTAGACATAACTCAATCACCGCAGTTTCAAAATGCAGTAACGAACATTGGCACGCAGTGGCATTTTATACCACCAGCAGCCCCGCACTTCGGAGGAATTTGGGAAGCAGGAGTCAAGTCAATGAAACATCATTTACGAAGAGTGATAGGAGACAGCACGTTAACATATCAGGAGCTGGCCACATTCTTGACCCAAATTGAAGCATGCCTGAACTCCAGACCTCTGTGCATACAGTCGGACAACATTAACGACAATATTATATTGACTCCAAGTCATTTTCTAATCGGTCGAGAAGCAGTAGGCGTACCCGACCCTATATCTGACACAAACACAGACTTATTAAACCGCTGGAGACTCGTAAATAAGATGAAGAAAGACTTCTGGAACAGCTGGACTAAAGAATATTTACATCAATTACAACAACGCTATAAATGGAAAACAAACGAGCAGAATTTAAAAATCGGTACTGTTGTATTAATCAAAGACCAGAACATATCGCCTAGCAAATGGCCTTTAGCAAAAATTAAATACATTCATCCGGGAAACGACGGAGCGACAAGGGTTGTAACTCTGGAGAGATCGCAGGGAGCCGACCAGAAACGAGCCATCCACACACTTATACCATTACCAGTTAATGAAAACTTAGATACAGCAACGAGTAAAACGCCTGCCAAAAACACAACCGCAAACAAATATACGACAAATCACTATACAACGAAAAAAGGAGCCTTTTATTACTGGATGACAATGTGTTTGACCATGTTGTCATTGTGTAGTCTCACAGGAGCGAACTACACAACCAAGAACCTTAGCCCAGGACTCTATATTGAGCAAATGGGAAATGCGACTCTAGATAGAGGAACATTTAGAATCGAATTACATTACGAAAGACGCATGTTAGAAGAAAATTTAAACAAGACGAAAGACGTGTCAAACCAATTTCAGGCGCTATGTAATTACGCGACGTCAATTGAAAGTAAAACTTACTGTACACAGTATTATCACCACTTGCAAGAAGAAATTTATAAACTTGAAAAAGTTCACGAATACTTAACCGAAATTAATCACACTCGGAAAAAAAGAGGATTACTGGGCCAGTTTATGACGTCAGTTTTCGGGGTCAATGACGAAGTGTACAAAAATATGGACACTTTGCAAAAAAACCAGCAAAAGCTAATAGATGCTGCTAATCATCAAACAAAATTTATGATCTCGACAATCTCAACCGTTAACGACACAGAAGAAAGGATTAGAAATAAATTAGAACGATTTCAGACGAAGCTTAACCTAGCAATGACCTACATTAATGAAAACAGCAAATGGTACAAGTCAATAAACAGTAATACTATTCAAATACAAGTACTTCAATCGTACCAATTGGCACACAACTACATTGAGGAAATAATGGACTATTATTCGGGGATCGTGCAGATATACATTTCAAAAGCAACAATATACAGTGTATTGAACCCTAAAAATGTCGCAAACATTATCACCAAAGCGAACAGCAAGTTACCGTCAAATTTAAATATCATTCAGACTCAGTTGATTCGTACGCGATTGTCCGAAAACGAAACTCACATTCAAGTATTAGCCTATTATCCCATAGCAGAAAAGGCAAGATACATGTTAGTACACATTACTCCGATTCCTAAGAAAAATAGTAACGGAACATTTGAGAGCATGGACATTCCACAGACATTTATGGGAATAGACTATAACAATGAACGATATTTTCAACTTACTCACGATGAATTTAAGAACTGTTTGCATAGACTAACTAATTATATTTGTTTTCCTCTGGCGGTGAAGAACATGCAATTACACCAAAATTGCATTGTTAAACTGATAACCAAAAACGACAACACTACCGACTGTCCTATTCGCAGTTATAACATACCTAGCGATATCATTTGGAAACAACTTCAGATGACAAACACTTGGCTATATTTGACTAGATACCCAGAGACTGTGTCCATTGTGTGTGACGGTCAGAGGCAAGAAATTATCATTCATGACGTAGGAATAATACGAATTTCAGAAAACTGTATTATAAAAACAATTACGACTACGTTAGCTGCCAAGAGATTAGCCCTAACAAACGTGTTAGAGTCATTTAGTAAAGTAGCTAAGTTTAAGTTAATTAATCAAACGTTAATTCATAGTCATAAAGATATTTCAAGAGAACAAGTATTAGACAATTCATTAGATATTTTTACTAAGTTAAAGAATAAAGAAACTGCCCTACAAACAACCCTAGACAATACTGTTTGGAGTAGCATAACTACCCAAACCTACGTAGCTAGCTTTTCGACTATTTTAGGATGCATAATTATAACGATACTAATATATTGTTTTGGTCCAAAGGTGATACGGCGACTACGAGCAACGGCAGCCAGACGATCATGGTCACCGGCGAGCGACGACAATCCTGAGCCACCTCAACCCAGTGGTGGCAGCGATCAACCTCAACCCAGTGGCGGCAGCGTCCAGCCTGCAACCCGGCGCCCCACCACACCACACATCTACGCTCTTCCAAAGAGACGACAGAACGAGCTCGCACTAGAACTATACGAGCTGGAAACATACACTGATCCTGCTCCGGAGACGCGCCAGAATGTTCACGTGCGTTGAACATACGACTACATCAGCAGCAGAGCAAATTGGGACAACAAAACCGCCGACTACGGAAACGCACACGAACGTAACTTTTAATTGTATAGAATCACTCATATGCAGAATTTTTGTATAAATAGAATAATCATTGTAAATAAAATCTTTTTTCTCATTTGGACTCCGTGTTTACTTCATCGACCAGGTTACTCTCCGTCACTGTGGCATAAGACACCTTCACGCCTTAATTAGTTGCATGAGTCTGTGTAACTAGCAGTGACTATCCAAAACCCATTTACCCATATCCTTCAAACCTTCCGTCTGTACCCGTAGGTCGCAAAGGTGCAGACATCCCTGTTTATTATATTTATTTATATGTAAACTGAATCTATGGTAGGGCTAGGGAATTAGGGTTGTTTAGGGTTGACTAGGGCAGTAGGAGGTAGGCATAATAGGTTTACAGCTCTCCCATAGATAAAGTTGGTTGAATCCCTTCCGGATTTAACACCTACTACAGTCTGTGATAGATACCCAATTAATAAATTGAATTCTGGGTGAAGATTTAAAATAAAATTATCATTGCTATTTAAATATTGTTTCTGCTCTCTACAAGTCTACATTATTTCAGTAACAGAGGTCTTACTTATAGACTCGTTTCAATTATAGAGGTATTAAGAAGAGCTAAAATAACGGTTTTTTTCACAGTGTCAATTATAGAGGTCTTAGTTGCGATGTGGTCAATTACAGAGGTAAAATTACGAAAAGCACTAAAATCTATATTGCAATTATAGAGGTTCAAAAATTTCAATTATAGAGGCCTTTTGGTCTCAAGGGACCGGGACCGGTCCTTTGGTTGCAAGTATTGAGGTTTTGCATTTATCCAGGTGCCAATTAACCAGGTTTCACAGTATTAAGTGTTCGTCTTGCCCCGCTGTTGTGTTGCTAGAAGTACCTCACCCAACCTTGTTATATTCATCCCAAAATATGTTGTACTAACTTATGATCGTACTGTAGAGCAGAAGTAGTGGAACGGGCGAAATGTTTTGATTAATCTGAGTACCTACAATTTCATTAATAAAAGCGGGTGCAGAACATTAAAAACTGCTTAATTACCTACTACTACTTACTGCTAATTGTAGGTACATATACTTACGTTAGTAATTGCTAATCGATTTTCTCCTGTATTCTCTAAGGCTTGATACGCAAATGACTTAATGATTATATAAGGATTGTCATTAGTCAGGCTCGGGCGTGACTAAATTGTTATGTGAGTACCGTAACTAAATAAAGTAAGTCATTTATTGGAGCCCAGTCAGTTAAACACCACGCAACTTCTAGGAGTGATACTAATTGTGACTATTAAAACCAAAACGTTTATTTATATTATTACGTACTTCATATTAAAATTATATTTGTGCCCCAAATAGGTACTTTTACAATACTTACACGTATATTTAAGTGCCTATATAGATAGGTACTTATAAGTAGTTAGCCAAAATCTAAAAACCAACGTTTAAATAATCATTTTTCTAAGCAAAGAAATGAGCACACGCTGTGATTTTTCGGATATATCATGGATGTGTCTTAAAGGAACATTTGAAGAGCAATTTGAGCAGTTGTTTTGTCATGTGCGACTGTCGGCAGAACAAGCAGAAAACGATCTACTGCGATTGTACGAGGATGTCATGAACACAGTGGGGTCACACTGGCCAGGTCAATTTCTATTCTATAATGAAATTTTTCTCCCATACGACGACAATATGATTTGGTGGTACCTAATCGTATCATTAAATATGGCGGTAAGCCAAACGTTTATCATCAAACCAAAAGCTAATCGAAAATTAAACTTAATATCGGAATGACAGACGCGACGAAAAGTGACGTCATCAACACAGTGTTATAAGCATGTCATTTTCACTAAAAGATGGGTACCTTCAAATCACATTGTAATTGACTGTACTCGTGGTTGTGGAAAAAATGTTTTCAAAAGTATAGTATTTTTAATACGTGTCCTTTTTAATGTCACAGGTTGCGAATTGTCACTGTTCGGCTCCCTACACGGAGGCACAGCTCTGAAGACTAGCGACGTAGATTACTACCTCCAAATTCCAGACCAGAATATGCCCGTTGAAGAGATGTGCAAAGAAGCTAAAGCTATTCTAAGTCGCCGTCCTGACGTCTTCAAGATTTTAGCCGCCATCGCACATGACGTTCCCTGCCGGAAGGTTACCATCTTACATTTGCCATCAAACAGGGAATGTGATTTGATCATAACATCCCCTGAATTATTTAGCAAAGAAAAAAATTATATACATTTATTGCACCACCTGTTACATTTGGATAAGAAAATTCGGGATCTAGTGGTTCTGGTTAAATATTGGGCGATAGTGCATAAACTGTTAGGACCATACTTTAGAAATTATATCATAATTCTTATGATGATATTCTACTTGCAATATTTGAATGTTTTGCCTAGCATACGGAGGCTACAAACAAATGTTCCATATATATTTTGGCGGAACTGGAACGTAGCCTTTGAAGAGTTTACACATTTTAACAATATTCAGTCTTCGCTTAGGCAGTTGTTGATGGGCTTTTTCCAATTCTACAGCGCTTACGACTTCGAAGAAAATGTAATATCCGTGTTCACCGGTCGTTCTATTGCCCGCAAGAGTTATAAAGATATCAGTGGCGTTTCAGAGGACTTTGAATTGTATAAAGACAATTTGAGACGCAAGCTATGCGAGCCAATTGACCTAAGCACGCCGATGTGTGTGCAGGACGTGTTTAGGCACAACAGAAACTGCGCTTATGGCGTTTCGCCTGTACTCTTTCAAAATATAAGGATGTGTTTGAAGTCGGCGGCGCAGCTTTGTGGATCAGAATCTGATGAGACCTTCCTTCTCGCTATTCTAACAAAACCAAATTAGGAATGTCTAGTTTGTTATTTTAGGTTTCCTACCAACCTGCCAGGTTGGCTTAAAGTAATGAGAATTTTTATTTGCAAAAACATCAATAAAAACTCAATTGCTATAGGTTTAAGGATTTTAATATGGTAAACTCAATCGTGTTTTTGAAAATAAAAATTTCACATTACTTTAAGCCAACCCGTTAGTATTGAAATAAAAAGTTTTTGAAAAATGTTTTACCCGCTTATCAATGATATGGATTTAATCCAGCGTTAGTCACCTTTGGAGCCAAACAAGTCGCTGAACATGCTCGAGGTGGAAGCCGCGAGGCCGTTTAGGTCGGAGCTAATGTTCGAGAAGAAATCCCGATGCGTGGCCGCCAAGAGGTTGGTCGTCTGCAGCGCCGTCGAGTCCCGCCGCGGCGCCGGCGCGGTCGGCGTAGACCCGCCATCTTGGCTTTCACCCTGTTTGGAACATATTGGAGTAAGGTTAAGAGCCAACAGGAGGGGTCATTTCTCCATACAAACGTACTCGACTGTTTCCTCCTTGGTTTTAGAAGCTAGAGCAATGATTTTTTCAACACAGATTATTATTATCAATATCTGTGTCGGACCGTTTTGCTTTTTTGGATATTTTAGTTTTTTAAGGCGCTAGAGCCCTTGAAACATGGCGAAAATGGCCTAATTTATTTTGCCGCAATGAGAGGCGTGGTATTCAAAACTGATACCAGTTAGCCAAAAAAGCAAAACGGTCCGACACAGATAATTTCATAATCATTCATATTCCCAAATCTAGTTACGATTGGTTAAGTTTTGGAGGAGGAAACAGTCGAGTACGAAACCTCGATTTTTGAGATTTTTACGCGGAATTGCAGTAGGTTCAGACAACAGAGTTTTTGAAAAATCGTAGCGCTTTTTTAGATCACAATACGGTTGCCCAAAATTTTATTAGCAGTCTTAAGGTCTTTCTAGAAATTTCATCGATTAGAATCCTGACTTTTTGACTTTCGCTCGAAAGAAAAAAATCACACATAGGTTTAAAATGCAACTTACAAATTCGTAACAATTATTGCACAAAAACTAAAAATGTGCAATTTTATTTTTGATGGAACTCGTCCATTACTTTTTATCTCATCGATTTACACGATGCATAAATCTCTGTAAAATATATTAATAGTATGAATCTCACCTTAAGCAGTCCTTTCTTAGCCGCGGCTTCCTTAGCGCTCTTAGTGAGGTCTCCCAGAGTCGACTTCCCCACATAGGTGAGGTCCTCGAAGGTGTTTTTGCTGACGGCCGTGGCTGTTTTGCTGGCTTCGAGGGCGGACTTGGATGCTTCCTGTACGCTTTTAGACGCTTCCTCTGCTGCTTTTTTGGCGTGTAGCGTCAGCTATAAACATTTAGATATTGGAATACGGCAATTGCAAGTTTGTTTCAAGGAATCAATTAGGAATAAAAATTATATAAACAAAAATGATTATCATTGCAAAAACTAGTTATTTAACTGTTCAGCGAATAAAAAAAAACAAAACCGTAAAAAACCATAAGTTAAAGTGACGTCACAAAGTTTGTGACTTCCTCTCCCTTGTCACATGTCACATTTTCTTCACCACCTATACTTCGTTTTTTTTTAGGATTAGAAATTTGGTAAACAATCTTGATGTGTCTTTTAATTGAAAAACACTTTTTAAAAATCAATAACTATTACTTATGAAAGCAGAAGACTATAAAAGATCGTATTAGATTCATAATAGTTACATATTTACCGTAACTTATTTTTAAAATGTGTTTTTCAATTAAAAGACATATCAAGATTGTTTACCAAATTTCTAATCCTTAAAAAAACGAAGTATACCTCTCCCTATTACGTGTGACGCAATTAATGGATAAACCCTTGCCAAGGCCACTTGCGCCATCCAGGGTTAGCCTTTCACTCGTGGTTAACCGGTTAAACTCGGAGTTAGTTAACCCTAGATGGAGCAAGTGGCCCCAAGTATAATTTATGTCAGATTTCCGTCTTAAGCCAAAAAGTCATAGGTACCTACCATTATTAAACGCATGTGACTACGATACAATTTTCAACGCAGTTCTAATTGATAGATCTAATGATATGACAGAGTTAAAACATGAACAGAGTTAGGGTTTCTGAGACAAAACTGTGAATTCATGACAAGCCGAGACGTTAAACAGTGCATAAGCCAACAAAAATTATTTACTTTATATTGGAAGTAAATTATCATCTATTAGATGGTAACTATATGGCATGTTTGTCAAAGGATTTAGTGAAAGCTTTAAGACTAAGTGACTATTTGTAAATTGTGATCCTTGTTACATAATAAAGAAAAATTGGTGTTTTGTACTTGTATTATTAGATATTACTTAATCAAAAGTTTTAAGTACCTAAAAAATCGCATATGAAGGTTCATTCGCGACATACAGGAGCGGTATGGTATGCGGGAGAAAAAATCACATTCTGGCCCATGGTTTGGTTGGGTTTTTCTATACCTACCATAAACAAAAAATAAGGGATATATATATGTACCTTAAAAATCCCATATAATATATCTGATATAAATTGCAGATTTTTATTTTAGACCGTATGGGAAGCGCCTAGGAAACCTAACCTCTCACCGCTCCACTACAAACGGATTATGTAAGAATTTATATTTAAGATCTATAAATTGACCCTTGTATAATACATATATGAAGCTCTTAGCTTCATATATGTATTATACAAGGGTCAATTAGTACGTAGAGTCACCTGCAATAATATGTTACACAACGAAGGCCGAAAAAATATCTAACACGATCCTATTCGTAGAGCCATAAGAGCGTGTCATATATTTTCGCGGCCTTCGAAGAGTAACATACGAGGGGCGTTCAATAAAAAGTGAGAATGAGTATGTTATATACAACTTTTATTAAATGTTATTTTATTTTTCGACATAGTCACCTTTTAGCATAATACACTTAGTATATCTTTTTTCTAAACTTAAAATTCCATTTCTAAAAAAGGTTTCATCTTGAGTACTTGAAAAATCTTATATTGCAGCGACTACCGCGTCGTCGTCTTCAAATTTCTTGCCTCTTAGGTATTCCTTCAATCTCGGAAATAGGTAGAAATCACGAGGGGAGAGGTCTGGTGAATACGGAGGATGCTTAAGGATATCGAACCCAGCATCACGTATTGCAGCCATTGCAACGGCGGACTTGTGTGCCCGTGCATTGTCCTGATGGAACAACACAATTTTCGAGAGTTTACCTCGCCGTTTTTCACGGATCTAATTGCGCAATGTTGCTATTTGTTTGGCATATAAAGAGCCCGTAATAGTGGCTCCATGCTCGAGATACTCAATCATTACGACCCCTTGGTCCGATGGTAATCCCAAAAAACAGAGCCCATGACCTTACCGGCAGATGGGCCCACCTTGAATTTCTTCGGAGTTGGAGATGATGGCCTTTTCCATGTCATAGACTGCAGTTTCGTTTCAGGGTCGTAATGATGGAGCCATGTTTCGTCCATTGTTATAAATCGCGCCAAAAAAAGTTCCCGGTCTTGCTGTATCAGGTCCAAAGCTTCTTGACAAATCTCGACTCTAGTTTGTTTTTGCGTGTCAGTAAGCATTCTGGGTACCCAACGCGCTGATACCTTTTTCATACCCAAGGGTTCATGTAAAATATTATGCACGCTCCCCGTTGAAATCTTTACATTTTCAGCAATAAAACGAACCGTGACACGACGATCCGCCAAAACTAAGTTTTCAACTTTTTTCACAATTTCTTCAGTTACTGCTGTAGTAGGGCGTCCGGAGCGGGGGTGATCCATGGTCGATGTTCTTCCACGTCTAAATTCGGCGCACCAACGTGCGACTGTCGAATACGGAGGAGGATTAGACCTTAAAGTGTCCCGTAAATCTAAATTGACTTGGTCCATAGAAAAAAAATTCAAACACAAGTATTTGATAACGGCGCGCAGTTCAATTTTCTCCATTTTCGCTAACGTACTCAATATCATCGCAAAGAAATCGCCGTATTTTTTTTTAAACAAAGAACAGTTAGTTTTTTTTTTCATGGCAATCAGCTAGGTAGATTAGCTTTGTCGGCCAGTATTTACTTTCCTAATATTTAAAGAGTTTGCATCTCATTCTCATTATATATTGAACGCCCCTCGTACTATTGAAAGAAAGAAAGAAAGAAAGAAAATACATTTATTTATGACAAACACAGATGACAAAAACTTGTTGACACATATACAATGTATATATTATATAACATAAAGTGCAAATGCCATAAAAGGGTCACAACTCAGCATGTAGCTGGCCTATTGCAGGTGACTGTACCGTTAAAGTGATGGGTAGCCCTAGCATCATATATGTATAGGTACTAAACAAGGGTCAATTCATAACTGTAGAATATTAATTCAATCTTACGTTTCGCCGACTATACCTTATTATTTGGGGTAGTTGTTCACCCTCGTCACTGGCAAAACAATGAGTAAACAATCATTTCGTAGGTACTTAATGGGATTGAGTGATCCTTAAAGAAATTAATGTTAGTCAAATTTAAGCTAAGATGTGCCTAAAATGCCGAAATATTATCTTGCGAGTTAAAACTACCTATTCTAATTGGTATAGGTACTATTAGGTACCTACGTTAAATCTTCAAAGTTTTAAAACAGTGTTAGCTAAGCAATGTAATGAAAAAGTGGAAAATTAGCTAAGTTGAGGTACAAGCAAAATGTTCGATCAAATCTTGTATCAAGTGAGTTAATTACATTTATATCTCTAATTAATTAAGTCTAAGCGATATGGCTCTAATCAGTTAAACTACACAAGCAGGTGCCCACATTGATTCGCGAAAGTTACGTGTTTTTATAATTTTGGTGATATTTTTGTGGTAGCTGGCGATGTTTCGGCAGAAATGAGAAATTTTGATAGATATTTATTTTGGTAGTGACGCCTGTCTCGTTCTCGAGTCAAAGCGGGCCCCAGTGCTAAGTAAGTGATTATCATTAGTTGACTGTGATGCTTCCAAGCGGTCACGCAGTGGTCGATACCTGTCCGAAAGGCGCAAACAGTTTCTTATCTTCACCATCTGCCGCTTTTCCTTTCTTCGAATTTCGATACAAATAAAAACTCGTGTTAAAAGAGAAACCGTTGTAATTTATTTTGCGCTTTATATTGGCATTAAACAGACGGATGTCATTTGTCGCGCGTCCGGCTTTATGTTACCAAAGAGTTATTGATTGTAATAGAAAGGTAAAGTCTAAGTGTAAGGCCTGAGTGGACGCTCGGAGCGGAGCGTTCGGCGGGGCGTGCAGCGTAGCGTCGGGCTCACAAGTGATTTGAGCAGCGTGCACTAAGGCCGCTCCTATACGCTTGCATTTGTTTAACATGCACGCCACACGCCCCGCCCCGCTGCACGCCCAACCCGAGCGTCCACTCAGGCCTTACACTAAGTTAAACACATGCCCGCTAGGGCCGCTAGGTTACCAGCCGAAACAGATGGCGCTGTATTGCACCATATGTTTTTTGGTTAATGAATTTTCAAACAAAACTTTGACAACCAAAGTTACCGCACTAAGTACGGAGTCGTACGGCGCCATCTCGATCTCGTTGAGCTGCCAAATTCGAACTTCGATTTTAGATTCTCCTTATCTCACACAAACACAATTAATAAGCCTTAGATATTAGGACGATCAGAGTGTACCTAGTTAGTATTAATTTTACATAAAGCTACTTGTATTACCTTGTCCATATGTGCGAGCAGTCCGTCCTGGCTGCCTTGGCGCGTCGTTTCTCGCACCAGCTCCTTCGCCTGCGCCGCAAACTGCTCGAGCAAGGAGCTCTGAGACGCCTGTCGGGATACGCCACTGTTTGCGCGCTGAAACATCAAGCAATACCATAGAGAAAAAAATACATAGAGTGCTCACTCCATACATCAGTTTTAGTACCAAAAAGACTATTAGCATCTAGCATCGAGTAGCGGAACTATCAGTACTGCTACTTGACAATAGATGTAGCACCGACCGGAAAGTCTTATGCTGTTGAGATAAGACTTTCCGGTCGGTGCTACATCTATTGTCAAGTAGCAGTACTGATAGTTCCGCTACTCGATGCTAGATGTAGACACTGAAATTAGTAGTCTGAACTGATGTATGGAGTGAGCACTCTTGTCTTTATTTCTCTATGGCAATGCTCACAAAACCATCAAAAAAATCTGGATAATAGAACGGTTGTTAAGTTTAAGTATGAATTGTATGACCAATTTTACAGGTGAATTAGATAGCGCTGTACGCTCGTAAACGATCACTATGTTGTAAAGTCGTGACTGCAAATTTTTACTATAAATAACAATATTTGGCGTTGTCAAACTGCACGCTGTACACTTGTACTGTTGAGTCACGTGGGGTAATTTTTAGGGTTCCGTACCCAAAGGGTAAAAACGGGACCCTATTACTAAGACTCCGCTGTCCGTCCGTCCGTCCGTCCGTTTGTCACCAGGCTGTATCTCACGAACCGTGATAGCTAGACAGTTGAAATTTTCACAGATGATGTATTTCTGTTGCCGCTATAACAACAAATACTAAAAACAGAATAAAATAAAGATTTAAGTGGGGCTCCCATACAACAAACGTGATTTTTGACTGAAGTTAAGCAACGTCGGGCGGGGTCAGTACTTGGATGGGTGACCGTTTTTTTTGCTTGTTTTACTCTATTTTTTGTTGATGGTGCGGAACCCTCCGTGCGCGAGTCCGACTCGCACTTGGCCGGTTTTTTTGCTTGTTTTGCTCTATTTTTTGTTGATGGTGCGGAACCGTGCGCGAGTCCGACTCGCACTTGGCCGGTTTTTGAGCTCTAGTCAGGCTTCTGTAGGTAGTTATTCTAGTTTGATTTACCCACCTTGACATGTGGTGGGTGTGAGGGCGTGAGCGCTCTGTCGCTGTCACTAGTGGAGCCGCTAGCGCTGTCCGCGGCGCGGCCGCGCGCCACCACGGTCTTCGGCGTCGTCGTCGAGTTCGAGTCAGACTCTCGCCCGAAACTGCCGCTGTCCGTGTCCTGGATACACAAGATAGATAGATAAACCATTTATTAGCTTGCCACAATACACACATTGACAGAAAAAACAGAAACAATATATAACAATATCAAACTAAAACTAAAATCAGGAACAAGATGTATCAATAAATGTGCTGTGTGCGTTGCAGCAAAACAAAAGGGTTCTGGCTCAGTAATACGCTCCACTCTTTCGGGTGAAGCACTGATAATTCTGCTAGAACCCAGATCACGGACAGATTATCGAGTAAAAATTAATAATACAAAAATACAAAAATATTTAGAAACTTGCCTATTAAATAATAATTAGCTACGGATTGTGTAAAAGTGTGGTGCCTGTTAGTGTATATGTAGTATGATATCAGATGGGGGATAGAAAACGGCCTACAATAACACAAAGGGATAAGGTCAAGTGAGGTAAATGCAACTATGGGGTTATTGCGTCTCTCCGTTTTTTCCAAGTAGCTCAGGCATGAAACGTTACATAGTAGAGGGCGTTTCGACCAATCGTATTCGAGAAAGAACGGAGAGACGCAATAACCCCATAGTTGCATTTACCTCACTTGACCTTAGCTCAGACGCTAGTCGTTCATACTAACTATACTAACGTTTATAATTTGGTAGTTTTGTTTATGTTTCAAAATATTGAATTAGATTAATTTAATAGCCGTTAATTAAAAATAATTTATTTTAAGGTAGGTACATAATTTTCATGTCTAACCTGTCAAAAAAAATGGCGGACGAATGTTTGAAATATCACCATATTTAAGAATTATTTCGCTTAAGTTTTTTGTTCCCAAGTGTAATAAAAACATCACCCTCGTCTCCAATATTTCACTTACATCCGCGCATTATCCGCGGGGAGGGCTCGGCGGGTAGGCCGCTTGTGTGTAGGTATGTACATAATTGTGAAATCTCCGCCAAAAGCCCCTAGTCTTTTAAGATGGAGTGTACAATACGTGCACTCAAGATCTTCTTAGGACCTCTTGCACCATCCCACTAACCCGAGATCAAGCTGTTAAACCGTTAACCCAGTGTCAAATTGTACTGGTAACCATAGCAACTCCAGGTTTAACCGGTTAACCCCGGGTTAGTGAATGGTGCAAGTGAACCTAAACGGGCGACGAGTGTTTTTTTTACTTTGGGTAGGTCGCCGGGCGGCTCGTCTGGACTGGACTGGCGGCTTCACCTCGCGTTTCAAGATGGACTGTATAATATATATGAAGGTAAGGATTACGTTACAGAACTCACGCTCTTCTTAACGGGCGGCGAGGGCTCTGCGGGCAGGTCGCCGGGCGGCTCGTCTGGACTGGACTGGAGGCTGGCGGCTTCGCCTCGCGTTTCAAGATGGACTGTATAATATGAAGGTAAGGATTACGTTACAGAACTCACGCTCTTCTTAACGGGCGGCGAGGGCTCTGCGGGCAGGTCGCCGGGCGGCTCGTCTGGACTGGACTGGAGGCTGGCGGCTTCGCCTCGCGTTTCAAGATGGACTGTATAATATGAAGGTAAGGATTACGTTACAGAACTCACGCTCTTCTTAACGGGCGGCGAGGGCTCTGCGGGCAGGTCGCCGGGCGGCTCGTCTGGACTGGACTGGAGGCTGGCGGCTTCGCCTCGCGTTTCAAGATGGACTGTATAATATGAAGGTAAGGATTACGTTACAGAACTCACGCTCTTCTTAACGGGCGGCGAGGGCTCTGCGGGCAGGTCGCCGGGCGGCTCGTCTGGACTGGACTGGAGGCTGGCGGCTTCGCCTCGCGTTTCAAGATGGACTGTATAATATGAAGGTAAGGATTACGTTACAGAACTCACGCTCTTCTTAACGGGCGGCGAGGGCTCTGCGGGCAGGTCGCCGGGCGGCTCGTCTGGACTGGACTGGAGGCTGGCGGCTTCGCCTCGCGTTTCAAGATGGACTGTATAATATGAAGGTAAGGATTACGTTACAGAACTCACGCTCTTCTTAACGGGCGGCGAGGGCTCTGCGGGCAGGTCGCCGGGCGGCTCGTCTGGACTGGACTGGAGGCTGGCGGCTTCGCCTCGCGTTTCAAGATGGACTGTATAATATGAAGGTAAGGATTACGTTACAGAACTCACGCTCTTCTTAACGGGCGGCGAGGGCTCTGCGGGCAGGTCGCCGGGCGGCTCGTCGTCGGACAGCTCGCTGTGGTCGCTACTGGAGCCCGAGGGCGACGGCGACGCCGACGCGCGCGCGCGCGGCTCCTCGCCGTACATCAGCGACGACGGCGGGCTGTACACCTGACAACACGCATACACATAAACTTTTTCTACTCGTCGACTGCAATGCTTGAATTAAGACTTCGTATAATAAAGAATAAAAAAAAAAGCCTCTTTATTTCCTTATCAGTTTACAAACTTGATATCGTTTAGGTACATACTATTAATTCTTAATTTATTTCATCTATTATCTTTTTTCTCTTTTTAAGCTTATTTTAATTAGTTAGTAAAAATATTTAGACTTTCGTATACCAAAGTGAAATCGCATACTTTTTTCACTATGGGACCCCAACTCAACTATAATATTCATTTCGATACTGTTTAGGCAACTATAATATTCATTATGATACTGTTTAGGCAACTATAATATTCATTTCGATACAGTTTAGTCAACTATAATGAAATTGACCAATCGAAAGCGCGGAGCAAGTACCAGGACCTCATGAGTTACGAGAAGGTGTCGTTGACCAACCGGCCGGGGGCGCGGGGCGCGGGGGCCGGGTCGCGTACGAATATGAATGTATCGCGGCTGCTCGCGCATCTTAGCTGTATACTTTTGGTTTTTTACCTACATATATGATTCTTCTACTAGTTTTAAGTATTTTTTTTTGTTGAATCGTAGAAAAAGTATTGTATACAATAGTAATATAATCAACCTCTCTCGTACCTTCCTTAGGCAACTCAGCAAGCTTCGTTGCCTAAACACGGTACTCGACTGAAAAGCTCTCCATTATATCACGATTGTATAAAATACTATTACAAGCCGCAATTACTTCATTTATGTTTTAACGGTGGTTAGCATAGGACCTAAGAAGTATATTGACATAGATTTTGCTTACAATTAGAAATACAATGAAAATGTTATCCATACAAAATAATTCGTGACTGTACTAATATAACACACAAGTTACGCGATACGAGCTTTTCAAATCGTGCTTCGAAATCGACAACTAAAGTCTAGCTAAAGTAAAGCTAATTCATTAACCACAAAATGTATGTCACTTTTTCTTATACTTTACACGTTTTATACAGTCGATGAATAGGGGAAATACAGGGTATAAATATAGTCTACGCTATACATAACAAGAAGTATTTATTGTTGCCACAGATATCGTCTTTCATTGAATGCCCTTATTATCCACCATTGAAGGTTTTATCATGTTCTCAACATGATACGCCCACAACATAAAAATAAACAAGTAATGTAAACTTACTGTTCCTGGATCTAATGAGGACGATAGAGTCATCGGCACTTGAACCACGGCGCTGTAGGTTTCTCCGATCACGTGTTGTTGATGATGGTTTCCTTTCAAATAACAAAATAACGTTAACCCTTAAAGGTCTCTGCCCACTACACCGTATCATACCATGACCGTAGTAGGAACGTGTCAGGCAAAAAAATATTCTTTGTATTAAAAAACCGGCCAAGTGCGAGTCGGACTCGCGCACGGAGGGTTCCGCACCATCAACAAAAAGTAGAGCAAAACAAGCAAAAAAACGGTCACCCATCCAAGTACTGACCCCGCCCGACGTTGCTTAACTTCGGTCAAAAATCACGTTTGTTGTATGGGAGCCCCACTTAAATCTTTATTTTATTCTGTTTTTAGTATTTGTTGTTATAGCGGCAACAGAAATACATCATCTGTGAAAATTTCAACTGTCTAGCTATCACGGTTCGTGAGATACATCCTGGTGACAGACGGACGGACGGACGGACGGACGGACGGACGGACAGCGGAGTCTTAGTAATAGGGTCCCGTTTTTACCCTTTGGGTACGGAACCCTAAAAGTATGAGACTATGTGTTAGAATAGATAGTTAAACGCAAACTAGCAACACAGTTTTGACATGTATGTGTCACATCTTTATTTAAAAAAAATAAAACTTCTTCTTGTCTTTGTCTTACACCCGATGGTTTCATTTTGCATTTTCCTAAGCCCTTAAATATTAATTAAAACATTAATCTGCTTAATATAAGAGGTTTCTAAGAGGTTATGGGCTATTTTTACCTCAAATAATTAAAATTAGTGTTTTACCGATAAGTTTCGCGGCTCAGTTGTCAAACAAGTTAACTTAACCTCAAAGTGCCCACGCGCTGTGTGGCAAGTTTTTATCTTTTCAGCAATTTCAGCCTAAATTATCATTAAATCATGGCTGCGCAAATATCAATGGGCACAATTGAGAAGTTAATTGGCAGGGAAAATTACCCGACATGGAAATTTGCGGTCCAAAATTACTTGGAACATGAAGACTTGTGGGACACTATCGAACCAAGTGCCGGTTATGTGGCAAACGTCAAGAAGGATACTAAAGCAAAGTCGAAGATAATACTTCTGATTGATCCAATTAACTACGTCCATGTACAGGAGGCGACCACGGCGAAACAGGTATGGACTAAATTAGGACAAGTGTTTGACGACTCCGGGCTCAGTAGAAAAGTAGGTTTATTAAGAGATCTGATATCAGCCAAGTTGGAGGACAGCTCTGGTATTGAAGAGTATGTAAATAAAGTAATGACAACAGCTCATAAGCTTAGAAATATTAAATTTGTAGTCGAAGATGAGTGGCTTGGTACTTTGCTGCTCGCTGGCCTTCCTGATGTCTACAAACCGATGATTATGGCTATTGAGAGCTCAGGTGTGTCCATTACAGCTGATTTTGTAAAAACAAAGCTGCTCCAGGAGGTGAAAACTTCAGATTCTGCAGCGTTATATGTAAACCATAATAAAACTAAAAATATACCTAAGTCTCAGAAAAGTTCACATGGAAATCAACAAAAGAAGGGGCCGAGATGCTATAATTGCAATAAGTACGGCCATTTTAGCAGTAACTGTCACTTCCAGAAGAAAAATAAAACAAATACCCAAAATAATGGTTATTTTGCCGCTTTTTCTGTTGCAGACAATTTGGATGAGAACCGCTGGTATATCAATTCCGGCTGTGCTTACCACATGTGTAGGGACAGAAACTGGATGTACAATGTTACTTCGTCAACAGTAAGTAGCATTAAGGTGGCAGATAAGGAGACTTTAAAAGTGGAAGGATGTGGTAACGTGAACTTACAAATAAAAGACTCCGAAGGCAAACCTCAGACAATTCAGGTTAGAAATGTGTTATATGTACCTACTCTGGCTACTAACTTACTTTCTGTGAGTGAGATGACAAATAATGGCTGTGTGCTTCAATTTGAAAAAAATGTCTGTAGAGTCTATCAAAATAAAAGACTGATCATGACAGCTTATAAGTGCAATAACATGTATCTTTTAAAAGAAATTTCTGTAGCTCCGGCATTTTTATCAACCGTTGAAGAACAAGATATAAATATTTGGCATCTTCGAATGGCTCATCTGAACTTCACAGACTTACAGAAAATAGTTGATTGTACAGAGGGTGTTAAATTATCAAAGAAAGGCAGCCAAGTCTGTACAACCTGTATGGCAGGTAAGATGAAACGACAACCATTTAAAAATATTGGAACCAGGGCTACTGAACCTTTGCAACTAATTCATACAGATGTTTGTGGACCGATGGAAACTAGCTCTATAGGAGGTTCCAAATATTATGTCAATTTTATTGACGATTATAGTAGGAAAGTTTATGTTTATTTTATGAAAAACAAGTCTGAAACTTTACAGAGCTTTAAGGATTTTAAGAATCTAGTGGAAAATGAGACTGGAAAAAGAATAAAAATGATCCGTTCTGACAATGGAACAGAATATGTTAATAAGGAATTTAAATTATTTTTGAATAAATTCGGCATACAACATCAAACAACTAATCCTTACTGCAGTGAACAGAATGGGATGGCCGAGAGGATGCACCAAAATCTGGTGCAAAAAGCTAAATGTTTGATTCTGAATTCCAGGTTAGAAAAAGCATTTTGGGCCGAGGCAGTATCCACGGCTGCTTACATAATTAATCGGTCACCAACCAAAGCTCTGGACTACAAAACACCATATGAAATGTGGTCTGGTAAGAAGCCTAATATTGATAATTTAAGAATATTTGGTTGTCAAGCCATGGTTCATGTGCCTAAAGAAAAAAGACAAAAATGGGACCCCAAGGCGGTCGAAATGTTATTTGTTGGATACTGTGAATACACCAAGGGATACAGATTTTATGATTTAAAGCAGAGAAGAATATACAAAAGCAGGGATGCTGTTTTTCTTGAGCACAAAGTTCAAAATAATAGCGTTATTGTACCATTATCAGAACTGCAGGAAGAGGAGACCGAAGACTTGTTTCAAACAGTTGATACTTCTAGTGAACCTTCTGACACATCTGAGCCTCAAAATTCAGCCGATACGACTCTAAATGGGAGCCTTAAAAAAGAATTATCTGAAGATGAGGATACTTACTTTACTGATAATGCCGATGAGGAGTACTTACCAGATGAAACACTAAGTGATGAATTATCTCGTAAAATGACGCTAAGGCCAAGAAATAATAAGCCTGTCACCTACTTATGTCAAGAAAGCACGAGTGGTTCAAACCAAGCAGTAGCTTTTTTTGCAAAAGAGCCAGAAACACTGAAGGAAGCTCTTTCAGGTCCAAACGCAAAAGAATGGAAAAATGCCATGAGTAATGAATATGAGTCACTCCTGCAAAATAATACATGGACGTTAGTACCCTTACCAGAAGGCAAGAGAGCCATTCCGTGTAAATGGGTCTATAAAATAAAGACTGATGCCAAGGGCGAGATTGTACGATACAAAGCAAGACTGGTCATTAAAGGTTTCATTCAGAGAAAAGGAATGGAATATAATGAAATATTTGCTCCGGTTGTTCGTCATACTTCAATCAGATATTTATTAGCATTGGCAGTCAAGTACAATTTATTCATTGAACAAATGGATGCGGTTACGGCCTTCTTACAAGGGGATATAGATACAGAATACATGTACCAACCACCGTCTTATGAACATGGAGAAGAAGTATGCAAGTTGAATAAATCAATTTATGGCCTGAAGCAGGCGAGTCGACAGTGGAACTTGAAGCTTACATCTGTGTTAAAGGAATTGGGACTGAAAAGTTCATCAGTGGACCCTTGCATATTTCACAAAACATTTGAAGGAAATATTCTAATTGTACTCATTTATGTTGATGACATATTGATATTTTATAACAATGAACACATGGGTCAAGAAATAAAAAAACAATTAAAAAGCAAATTCGACATGAAGGAGCTTGGTTACATACATCATTTTGTCGGTTGGAGAATTGAACAAAATTCGTCTAGAAGTGAAATTTATATTGATCAGACCGCTTACATAGAGAAAATTCTGCAAAGATTCAAGATGACAGATTGTAATCCGGTGCATTCACCATGTGACCCTAGCATTAAATTGATCAGCACAGAAGATGAAAAAAATATACTTACAAACATACCTTACCAAGAAGCAATTGGAAGCCTGTTGTATTTATCCCAAGGGACCAGGCCGGATATATGTTTTATAGTAAACAAATTAAGTAGCTTTAATAACAAGCCAGAACAGCAGCACTGGCTTGCTTTGAAAAGAGTGCTGCGATATATTAAAGGTACTAAGGAAATGAAATTAATATATAGCCAAAATACTGAAGAAAAAAGAACGTCTGGCTACTGTGACTCTGACTGGGCTTCAGACATTAACAGCCGAAGATCTTGCTCCGGCTACACTTTTTTGTTTCAGGGTGCAGCAATATCATGGCGTTCTAAACGTCAAAACACCATTGCGCTTTCAACCATGGAAGCAGAATTTATGTCGCTTGCTGCTGCCATACAAGAAGCGATGTGGCTCCGACACTTGGAGTCTGAATTACATTATGATGTTGGAACATCATCGACTGTTATATATTGTGATAATCAAAGCGCCATTAAATTTGCAGGTACAGAATCCTATTGTGCCCGCAGCAAACATATAGACATCAGATACCACTTTGTTCGAGAGAAAGTAGCTAAAAAGGAAATAGAAGTCATCTACCTTGGAACCGAGGATATGGTGGCTGATGTCCTGACCAAATCCACTTCACAAGTGAAAATTCAAAAATGTTCCAGTGCCATGGGTTTGCGCTTAAAGGGAGGATGTTAGAATAGATAGTTAAACGCAAACTAGCAACACAGTTTTGACATGTATGTGTCACATCTTTATTTAAAAAAAATAAAACTTCTTCTTGTCTTTGTCTTACACCCGATGGTTTCATTTTGCATTTTCCTAAGCCCTTAAATATTAATTAAAACATTAATCTGCTTAATATAAGAGGTTTCTAAGACTATGCCCACTAGCCCGTTCCGTCACCGAACATGCCATGCACGGACCGTCAAAAATTGTCGGCGAGGATATTTTGCCGGTGCCGTAACGCTACGCGCACGGCACGCAACGTTGCCAGAACGGTGCGTGCAGGCGGCGAAACGGTGAGCAAACGGGTTATAACCGCGTATGGTGACCGTTCTAAGCCCGTTATAAACACGTTGCCGTATCTATTGCTCGCTCTTGCCAGTATGACAACCATTCGCTCGCTCTTTCTGACGAGTCTGGCTCTCGCGAATACAACGCGGGTACTAAGGGGATGAAACGCGGATGCTACGGGGATTATAGGCGGATGCTACGGGGATGATACACGGATACATACGGTCACTAAACCCGTTATGCACGGATATGAAACGATGTGAACACGGTGTAATGGGCATAGTAGTCCGTGTCGCGTTACATTCCGTGCTTGATACGTTGATAGCACGGTCATGGTATGATACGGTGTGGTGGGCAGAGACCTTAAATTGGCGAAAAACGTGGACGGTTTGGAGTTCAAGCCTGCTCGGAGCTCAATAGTGCTAATGATGATATGATTCAGAAAAAAATGCAAAAAGATAGTCAAAGGTAATATGCCTCCTGTGTCCCGTTGGCAATTTTATTTCTCAAGTTCAACATTCAGCCAGTTCAACATCGGACAACGCTGCGGGGCGAGATCTAGAAGGTTTTCGATGCGATTTTTATTTAGATAAACATTTTTTTGCCTGTAATATTGTAATAGGTTAATGCTTTCTATAGTACCTGGTGATAGATCGGACGAGACTATTTCGGAGACGAAATCACTGAGCGAAGAGTATGAAGAGCTCGTGCTTTCGGCGGCTTCGGAGTCTGATCCACTTTCATCTGTAAAAACAATGATATTATATAACCAATACCAATATATAAAAAATACTTCCATATTTTATTTCTGTGCCTACTAAGAAATCTGTTATTTTTGATTAATTTTCTCATTCCATCCCTCTTTGTCACACTCGTTGTTAAACATAAGGTCATCTCTTTCTCTTTCGGCGTGCGGGAGCTCGTTAGCACGTGCACATTTCTCGCTTGTCCAGCCGCGACTAAAGGCAACTTGTCCAATTTGTCACAAGTTAAGGGCTTCAATTTTGGAACGCCTATGACCTATCTTGAGTTATAAATCATTGTGTAAAAACGGTAATAATGATAATTTCGCGACTTCACTAGTTTAAAGCGCTGACGCAGGGACCGAATAACTTTTGTAGAGATGAGCCATCCACAGTGGAAATCATGAATTTGACATTCAGCCACAAAAGTAGATTTGACAAAGAGTCGCATATGGCTTGCCGCGGTTTTCTGATCCTCTAACGTTAGGTCTAACGTTAAGAAAGTGCTGCTTCCAAAACGAAGGTCGGGGATTCAAACGTTGGAACAAACCAACGAGTTTCTAGACTTTCTAGAAGCGATGTATGAAACATCAATAGATAATCAGTTATTTTTAAGAAGCCGAAATAAGCCGTTTCATTTAAATATTTATTGTCGGGTACTGTTAGATATTATATTGTAACCTTTATTGCAGACAAATAGTCCATATTATACACATAATAAATTAACAAACAGTATTAAAATAGTATTTTATGCAACCTTGTTTAAGAGAGGTCAAAAAAGGCGAGCGGCATGAGTAACAATTTGAGGCGAAGCCGAAAATTGTTAATAAAGACGCCACGAGTATTTTTTGACTCAGTTAAACAACGTTGCATACAATACTTTTTCTACGACCAAGCACTTACTTTGAAATAAAATTGTAAATTTAACAAATATTTTTAATTCAAGAAGTAGCAAAAATGAAAGCTACGTGCGGGAAAAGAATGAATGAATGAATGAAATTTAAAAAAAAACATGTCTATGGTTCACTTATTTGTCAGGGATGACATTTAAAATAAGGTTGGCAACACTGTATTTCATTCAATATTTTTTAAGTGGTCATTACACGAAGTATCGTAAAATCGCCAAAAAGATACTGCGTGTATGCACAAGTTCTTTTTTGGGGAATAGACTAAAGACTTGTCTTGACAACTATAAGGTAGGGTTTTAAAGGTGTGTGCACGACCCTTTAAATGACAAATAAAAGTACGGGAGTAGAAAAAAGTTTTAAAAAGTTTTTGAACTCGTTAAATAATGGAATTTGTATGCAACATTACAGTCCCGAAATCGAGACTGCAATGTTTTTAACTTTTTTATTTTTTGAATGACCATAAACTACGCACTTCGCCGAGAAAATATTTATTGCCGGGTACTGTGAGATATTGTCGTGACCTGTGGGCTGGTTGTCGTGGCGCTGCAGCTGCCGCAGCGCGCCGTTGAGCGAGCTGCCGTCGTCCCACACGGCGAACCGGATCGGCTGCAGCTGCTCGGCGAACCACTTGGGCTTGTCGCCGACCTGCCGCGGGTCGAACAGGCCCGTCTGCACGCGCAGGAACGCCACGTTGCAGGGCGTGAGCGACCACTCCGCTAGGAACTCGACCGCCTGACCAAATAATTAATGTAATGTAATTTAATTGGTATAGTTTGTAGCTTTCTAATAGACCCCGAAGGCTAATCCTATTGTCTATTGTTAAGAAAAACCGCTCGTGCCACGTGCCACAACCACCTGCATAAAAATCGGTACTTCGGTTACTGAGTGCCGGCGAGTCGAACGCCACAGAACCAGTCTAAAATGTGTCATCGAGATGCGTAACAAAGGCGCGTTATCGGAGAGCGCACCTACACTGGTTTTTTGAGCGTTGGACTAGCCCGCGCTCAGGTGCCAAATAGAATAATTAGGACCCTTTTTTGCAGGTAAGTAGCACGTGCGGTTTTACTGAACAATAGACAATAGGATTAGCCTTCGGGGTCTATTAGAAAGCTACAAACTATATGTGTATACCTAATTTCAAATTTGTATGCTTGCCGACGAAACATAGCGTTCTCAAATACTTTTTGTACCTATCCAACACTGTTACCTATGTTCACAAATAAATAATTTGTCTTGTAAAAAAAAATATACATATATTTTTTTTTTACAAGACAAATTATTTATTAACCGACTTCCAAATCTAAAAGGAGGAGGTTATCAATTCGGTTGTATGTTTTTTTTTTTTTTATATTTTTTTTTTTTTATGTTTGTTACTCCATATCTCCGTCATTGCTGGACCGATTTTGAAATTTTTTTTTTGATTGCATGTATATGCTTACAGATTGGTCCCGTTTTTGTCAAAGCCCAGTTCTGATGATGGGATCCATGAGGAATCGAGGGAACTCCTCAAATCTTAAAGGCATACATATAGTGATTTTTGTATTTTTATCAACAAATCAAGCACATACATTCAAAAAAGTGACATTTGATGAAGTGGAACTGCTGATGATGATCAGAACGGAACTCTTCAACGACGCATAGTACACGTTTGACGATTTGTCCTCTTCGTTATGTTTGTTAAGCAAGTTAAGTTTTTAAGCCACATTTTTGTCAAGCTCGAGTTCTGATGATGGAATCCATGAGGAATCGAGGGAACTCCTCAAATCTTAAAGGCATGCATTTAGAGATTTTTGTATTTTCATCAGAAAATCGAGCATTTTCATTAAAAACTGTCGCATTTGATGAAGTGGAACTGCTGATGATGATCATAACGGAACTCTTCAACGACGCATAGCTCGCATTTGGCGATTTGTCCTTTTCGTTATGTTTGTTAAGCAAGTTAGGTTTTTAGGCATATTTATGTCAATCTCAAGTCCTGAACATGGGATCCATGAGGAATAGAGGGAACTTCTAAAATCTTAAAGGCATACGTATAGAATTTTATATATTTTCATCAGAACATCAAGCATTTACATTACAAACTGTGGCATTTGATGAAGTGGAACTGCTGATGATGATCAGAACAGAACTCTTCAACGACGCATAGTACACGTTTTGTGATTTTGAATTTCGATTTTGACTTGGACTGGGCCCCGGACTCCGGACTCGGACCCGTACTCGGACTCGGACTCGGATCCGGACACGGACCCGGACCTTGACCCGGAAAATCATTATGGTATCTAAACTAAATATACCACTATGATTACCATAAAATGTATACATATTACCAAATAAAGTATAAGCGCCGTTAAGTGGGTCCAGGCTAGTAGTTAGAGAAGTCGGTTTTTTTCTATTAAAGATTATTTTCTTATACGTATATTACACTTGCTCATAAAGGGGCTTCACGCAGGTATAGCGAGAGTAATAGGTAGCAATAAAGTGGTACTCTCTAGGGAATAATGGATTTTTTTAAATTATGTGTGGTCATATGTATGAACCAAGAAGGTTATAATAAGCTATATCGTTTTTTTTAGCATTAGAAAGAACTTGAAAGAAGGTGAGCGATTATGACATGTCTTTTAATTGAAAAACACTTTTTTAAATTCAATAACTATTATTTATGAAAGCAGAAGACTATAAAAGATCGTATTAGATTCATAATTGTTACATATTTACCGTAACTTATTTTTAAAATGTGTTTTTCAATTAAAAGACACATCAAGATTGTTTACCTTATTTCTAATGCTAAAAAAAACGAAGTATATAAATACATTATACAAGTAACATTATGAATATATAGAGACTCAACATGTAACTGCAGCATTGATATATACATATAGGTAGGTACTCGTAACAATGTGATACAGTTGACAAAACACGAAACTTTCTTTAAAATTGTAGGTATTAAAACACAAGAACGAAGTTAGAAGAGGAAACGGAAAACCGAGAGGAATTTATACGCAACAAATAAAAGAAAAAGTAAATATTGCGTCTTACAGGGACCTAGAAACAGCGATAAGTGTGAGAGGCCCTAACACGGAAAACGTAAATCGAAATTTCTTTATCGCTCGAATATTTACCTATGCAAGAGCATAGAGAAATAAGTAAGACAAGAGTGCTCACTCCATACATCAGTTCAGACTATTAATTTCAGTGTCTACATCTAGCATCGAGTAGCGGAACTATCAGTACTGCTACTTGACAATAGATGTAGCACCGACCGGAAAGTCTTATCTCAACAGCATAAGACTTTCCGGTCGGTGCTACATCTATTGTCAAGTAGCAGTACTGATAGTTCCGCTACTCGATGATAGATGCTAATAGTCTTTTTGGTACTAAAACTGATGTATGGAGTGAGCACTCTATGTATTTTTTTCTCTATGGCAAGAGCGATAGAGAGTTAGATAACGAAATTTCGAGTTTTAATTTTTAACAAGCAGAAACGTCTGCGAACGATGCTATTAAGCTTAGAATTTTAAAAGTGGAAGTGGATCCAGAGGCCGTATGTTCAAGTCTCACCCAAGACAGTAATTTTTCCACTTTTAAATTTATTCTAAATTCGAGTTTTCATTATAATGATGACGTCCTACCTGTGTGCGTGCGAACTTGTTCAGGAACGAGGTGGTCCGCGGCCGAGACCGCAGGAAGCTGTTGATCTGAAAGGCGACCACGGGCCGCGGGTACAGCCGCAGCGTCCGCGTGTGCTCCATAAAGTTCGCCAGGATGTTTTGGGAGTTGAAGAAGCGAACCTGACGAAAACAATCATGTAATTAGTACGTACGTACACTAATGTAAGCGAATCAAATTCTTGTTTTTTATCGGAAAAGTAATTAAGTGTCTTGTCTTGTCTAAGTAGTGAGTGAATATTTTATCTATATAGTTCTACCTACTTATGCGGATAAGGATACGATACTGGCAATCCTATTTTTCGTCGATGCATAACACCCTACACTAAAGCGCCCACAAAATTTCAGCCCATGTTTGATAAAACATTAGCCTCAATCTTATATCTTTAGTTGAAGAGTCACGGGTGGACAGATGCTGTTGCGGCGTCATCAGACAGAACCACTCCAGGAACATTATCCTATTTGTTAACGAGTGGATTGTTTTTGCCTTTCACGATGGCGACGACGTTGCAGCAGATTAGTGTAAGTGTAAGGCCTGAGTGGACGCTCGAGTTGGGCGTGTTAAACAAATGCAGACGTATAGGAGCGGCCTTAGTGCACGTTGCTCAAATCACTTGGGAGCCCGACGCTACGCTGCACGCCCCGCCGAACGCTCCGCTCCGAGCGTCCACTCAGGCCTTACACTAAGGCCTGAGTGGACGCTCATGTTGGGCGTGCAGCTGGGCGGGGCGTGCGGCGTGCATGTTAAACAAATGCAATCGTATAATAGCGGCCTTAGTGCACGCTGCTCAAATTACTTGTGAGCCCGACGCCACGCTGCACGCCCCGCCGAACGCTCCGCTTCGAGCGTCCACTCAGGCCTTACACTAGAGGGTTGAAGGGTCCCCAGCCCGGAGGCGCCGTGGCGTGTGGCTACACTAGTAGTTAGTTACCATGGCGACCCTTGTGGCCACGTCCACCGAGTCCACGTCGTTGCCGTAGATGAGGGGGTTGAAGGGCTGGTTAGAGGCGAGGGAGCCCCGCTGCGGCGTGTGGCCGACGCTGGCGGCGCCGGCGCTGGCGACGGACACGCGCCGGCTCTCGGGCGTGCTGTGCGGCAGGGACTGCGCGCCCTCCGTCGACGACCGGAACGTTGGGGGATGCACTCTGCAAACGTAACAAAATAGCACTTAGTGTAAGGCCTGAGTGGACGCTCAAAGCGGAGCGTTCGGCGGGGCGTGCAGCGTGGCGTCGGGCTCACAAGTAATTTGAGCAGCGTGCACTAAGGCCGCTACTATACGTTTGCATTTGTTTAACATGCACGCCGCACGCCCCGCCCCGCTGCACGCCCAACTCGAGCGTCCACTCAGGCCTTACACTTACACGTGACGGAGGCCAAGGAAGGGGAAGGAAACAATGATTTATAACTCAAGATAGGTTATAGGCGTTCCAAAATTGAAGCGCTTAACTAGTGACAAATTGGACAAGTTGCCTTTAGACGCGGCTGGACAAGCGAGAAATGTGCACGTGCTAACGAGCTCCCGCACACCGTAAGAGAAAGAGACGACCTTATGTTTAACAACGAGGGTGACAAAGATGGATGGAATGAGAAAATTAATCAAAAATAACAGATTTCTTCGTAGGCACAGAAATAAATATGGAAGTATTTTTTATGCTCCTCAAGTATGAGTATAACCTATCTATGGTTATATAATATCATTGGAAGGAAAGTGACGCTGCGTTGCGGTGATGCTACTTGGTTTTTATAATGGCAGTCAACGCCACCAGTGTCACGCTAGGACTGTCACCAGTGTCACATACGAATTCGGTTCAGGCCTTGATATGTGATTTCCTTAGAGGGCTACTAAAGAACAACCTCTTTGGTTTAAAATAATAGGTACCTACCTAATTAGAACAGTGTAATTTAATCGATAACTTACTTGAGAGTAGCACCACCGACGCTGTCTCTTCTCGAAGGCATGAGGGTGGCCGTGGCCTGCTCTGCTGAGCTGTTTGTGAGGCTGCTCAGAGCCTGGGAAGCAAGCAGTCGATACTAAACATCCTGTATACACAGGGTGGGTCATCCGAATGGGCACTCACGGGACGATCAGCGAATAGTTTTTTTTTTACAAAGGGAGTTGTTGTTTAAGCCCTCGTGTGATATTGGTACGAGCAAACGAAAGATTCCAAAATTAAACCACAAGCGTAACGAGTGGTTCGAAAAGTGGAATCTTCAGCGCTGTGAGGGTTTCTAGGCACGAAGGTTAAACAAAGTTTGCTACCGAGTTAAACACAAATATGTTCACCACACTATTGTAAAATACTGTAACACAGCAAATCATTCAAAATCATCACTTAAAAGTCAATTCTACCAGCCAACGCGAGGAATTGTTTTTCGTCGCTCACAATTCAAACTTTAACATTTTGTTTGGATATTTTCTTATCTTCATTCATATCATAATCTTCTGAATGAAAAATACATTTTATGACAAAGTATGAAAATCACTCATTTAGCAATTTTCCTATAAGTTTTTGATTGTTTTCAATGCCAAATCTTACTTTTATCCAAAATAAATATTACTTACACTTGCAATTATAAAAAGCAGTAGGTAAAGCATAATGGTTAAACTCAATAAAGTACGAAGAGTATTTGTTAAGTAAGTAATACTAAGTATACCTATCTACTTTTATTCCTATAACCTAATTTAAGTACTAAGGCTAACTTTGTAACATCACAATTTTGTATCAACGTCATTTCACAATTTATACAAGGTCTAACTCAGCATTCAAATATATACATATTTCTAGTCAACAGTAGGTATTGGTTCATACTTCAATCAATTTTGTAAATATTTTTAGAGGCGAGGTGAAATTCAAAGGCATAGCAGATATTATCAAATGTAGCATGCAAAAAACACACAGTCAAGCACATAATAATAGCACGCTTTTATACTTTATAGATGTCCGACACGATGCTATCGTCACGACAGTATTAAGGCCGGCAACGCACTTCCAACCTTATGTTGCTAGAGTGTCAGACAGGCGCTTCCCTCAACTTTAGATATAGATAGCGTAAAAGCGTGGCGATAATATTGTGTCGTATCACAATAAAGTATAAAAGCGCCCATATTATAACACATATAGGTACATAGTATTAGCACCAAATGGTCAAATATTGATCAGATACGTGTATATGTACCTACTAACTGATCATTCGTAGGCCTTAAATCGTTGCAATAAGGTTTATGACTAATTAGGGAACAGTCTCGATGATGGGTCATGAAACACCTTTCGGAAAACACACGATAGATAAACAGAATGTGCCAAATGTAGCCAAACCATGCCAAACACAACAGAAGCGAGGAAACGGACTGAAATTGTGTCACGTTTTGTAACTACAACAGAGATGTATAAAGGTGACATTCGTTTGATGACTACATATAGTAGCATTACTAAGCAATGTCAGTGCTGCGGCGTTGACGCGGGACAACAGTAATGCTGCTACAGTTGCCATTCGAATGTTACATTGCATTATTTGATTTGAGGAAGTGACCGGGACGTGGATAATTTTGCTACTTTTGATATTGCATCACAGTCGAACGGTAAAATTTTACAATTTGACATGTCGCCATACAGAAGGTCACCGCCACGTAGGTATCAGAAAAGTAGCGATATGGTAGTCACATATCTAACTATAGTTATTTACGATACAAGTGCGGAAAAGAGGAAATTCGAAACTAGTGGCGATAAATTAAAACACGACCGAAGGGAGTGTTTTAAATCGACACGAGTTGCGAACTAACTACCTATTCGCACGTGTATCGTACAACGTTTTACAGTATATATGGAACTTTAAACTTTCGACATACACACGGAAAGTGCTATTTCCGCTATTTCCCGCACTAGTTCGGGAAAGTAGCACCATGTGTACAGTCACCTGCAATAATATGTTACTCTTCGAAGGCCGCAAAAATATGTGACATGCTCTTATGGCTCTACAAATAGGATCGTATCAGATATTTTTGCGGCCTTCGTTGTGTAACATATTATTGCCGGTGACTGTACTGTAAACATAATTGCGTGCGTCTCCCGCCACTTCCACGAGTCAAAATAGCTCATCAGTTGAAGTAATGAATGTTGCATTGAATATATGTATTAGGATAATGCTTGTTGTGTAGGTACCGTCCCCAACACTTATTTCAGTAAATAAATTAGCTAAATGTGCCATTTTACAATTAACATACGCATATAGTTGTTCCAATGTGTTTTAAAACTAAATTCCATGTGTCTGATTTTTGTAATGAATGATGGATGATGTTTGCTGGTCTATATCAGTTTTTTGTGAGCATTTCTAAAATGGCGGCATTCTTCAACATAATACCTACTGCCTTCTGAGTAAGTTTACCTACTGTCGTGGATATAGGGATTAGTCAAAGTGTGCAATAAAATATAGTAGTAATATTTACACCAGATCCGTTGTTATCCATAAGATGCATGGCCTAGCGAAGAGAAGAAGTGAGGGCGAAGTTAGTCAAGTCGAAACAAAACTTAAGGAATTCTGCGGTAATCTAATAAAATAAAACGTTTGTATTGTACTTATATAAAATGTAGGTTAAGTAGGTATGTAGTGTAAGGTTTAATGTTCTTTTAAAAATATAATATGTTTTAGATATTAAAGATTTCCAGAAGACAATTAGCAGAACTGTTCCAACCACGTATAACAGCCGTAAGAGATAATAAAACCAGAGGGCCTACCGCGAACCACGTTCGACGTGTTGCCTCCCTGTCACACTTACGTACGAATTTACAAGTGCGACAGAGAGCCAACACGTCGAACGTGGTTCGCGGTAGGCCCTCAGTCTGAATGTTGAGTTTAGTGTGCGAGAATAAGGTACACAATCGGGTTGGCAACTGTCAAAGGTTTGCATAGAGGGCGCCAGCATAGTTTTTGCCTGTCTCTCGTTTTATTCTATGAGATTTACCTTGAAGGGCTAGCATCCAATCCAAGCCATAAAATTTAAAAAAAAAAACCAAGAATACACAATTTTAGGTATTGACAGGTAAAACCTAAGCTGGCGTCATCTTTAAAATACTTCGACCGGCCAACCGTATTGAGAACTGAAATATATGACATCTATTTTAGTTTATAATGTATATTGAATAGTGATTGAATACTTAAAAAACACAAATCAAAATATTTTATAAAAATAATTTGATTTGTTCCCAAAGTTGCGTATTGAGAACGTTTTGATAATGGCTGTTTAGCGAGTTGGAGTAGTATAGAGACATCGACCACAATGCGCCAAGTGCATTTAGTAGAAAGAAAGTGAATAAGATAAAGATAAGACACGATATATGTAACATTCATTTACCTGTTTTAAGTGACTTTTAAGCACGGATCCTTCTGGCTCGGGCAACGGCGGTAGTTCATGGTCATTGCCGCTAGGTGCGCACAGTTTTGTAGCGTCGAGATCCACTAGCCATATGTCATCTGGTAACCTGTAGAAAACAAAACAGTTTTTTTTTACAAAAACTCTAAGGAAACAGTAACATACAATAAATAAAGCCCAAACAAAATTTGCGTAAAGTGACTTCTTAGTGTAAGGCCTGAGTGGACGCTCGAAGCGGAGCGTTCGGCGGGGCGTGCAGCGTGGCGTCGGGCTCAGGAGTAATTTGAGCAGCGTGCACTAAGGTCGCTCCTATACGCTTGCATTTGTTTAACATGCACGCCGCACGCCCCGCCCCGTTGCACACCCAACTCGAGCGTCCACTCAGGCCTTACACTAAGGGAACTCTTCAAATCTTATGTGCCTATACTTATAACGATTGTTTTATTTTCATCTAAAAACAAGCATTTCAGATCACGAAGACCAGAATGGAACTCCTCCACGACAACTATTTTACGTCTTGGGGCTAAATGTAATTGTTATGAGATGCACTAGGTATGGTAGTAAATAATTTTAATGGCATTTCAAACTGTTTCGTAAGGTTTTTTTATGAGGTCGTTTTCGGCGGCCGGCACTGCAGCGCGCATCATACGTTATCACTTATCAGGCTTTGCTCGACTTTTCTAGTGTAGAGGGCCAAAGGCGCTCGTCATTCGGACTCCACCCGACTTTGTTGACAGCCCGAGCAGCGCGCGACGGACGTCGCCCAACTTTGTTGGTATGAGTCTTGGAGGATATAATCAAACGGAGACGCCATGTCTGTAATTTTCTGTACAAAACATTCTGCCGATTTTTGCGGGGGAGGGGAACGTCAAATGTATGCGTAGGTAACGTAAAAATAGCCATGTCAGATAAACGTCAGTCCATACATTGTGTATGACCGTTGGCCGCCTATTTTCGACAGAGGGGAAAGCCTGTTAATGGCTACTCCGTTTAGTTGTATCCTCCAAGGTATGAGTAGATGTCCAGCGCTGATGCACGCGTAGAGTGCCGCGGACGTCGATCTTTGCCGGACTTTTTGAAGTGAAAACTTCTTTAGCGGCGCTGGGCACTTTTTGAGGTGGGGAAAAAAAATGATAAACTCGGTAGGGTGCCGCGCTTCAATAGGATAGGTTTGGTTAGGTTAAGTTAATTTAGATGGCATTTAAATCAATAAAGAAAAACTCAATGTTATTTGACATTTATGTTGCGGACTCCTTTTCAAGACTCTTTACCTATGTTCAAATAATTTGACGTTGTCATGGCAGTATGTAAATAAACATGTCAATGAAAAAGTGTGATCTTATTTGAGAATGATAATAATTGAATAATAAATAAATAGAATACCTCCGCTAAACGTATGTATCGTATTACCGGGCGTCGGTAACATGGTGAGGTGAGTTTTCACTTCTATCGGCACTCCCGGAGTGCAACCGTTGTTGCTTGTTTTAAAAATTACCTCGTTGATTGATTACTTAACATGCCTACAACTTTAATACCAATCTGCGTCCACCAAAAAGTAAGTCTATTTTCAAGTCCATCCACGTGGTATGGGAATAGTTTGCATTGGTACCTTCGCATTAGCGCTCTTTAAAGGATGACTCACGCTAGAAAGGTCCGGGCCCGGGACCTGGCTTCCGACACTTCTTTTTCTATGATTACTGGTCGTTGATCACGTGATGCTTTCATAGAAAACTGAAGTGTCGGCCACCCGGCTCTGGCCCGGACCGTTGTAGCTTCCTTAACCCTAGCAGCGAAGTATTACAAATATCACGTCGTTTATTAATATGATCACGATAGCATTATAATAATAAATTAAAATGTTTGTATGCTGAGTGACCCTTAATACGCCTAACATGAATTGTCATAATATGAATTCGCATAACATATTTGGCATAACATTAAACAGTCATAATAAGGGCTATAAATAATATGCTATGAAACTATTATCGCATACCAGGGCATTCACTCCATTTTCCATTTCAAGTTCCCATGCTTTCCCTGAGCGCATCGTACTTTGCATCGTGCTGTAACTGTATGCGCTCACCTAAAGTTTTTCTTGTACTGCAGGAACGTGGCCGGGATGCCGATGAGGAACGGCGTTGGCGCAAGCAGAAGCTGTTCCGCGCAGCTCATGCAGCTCGGCAGCAGCGGGATGGCCGGGAACATGTACTCCAGCGGGTACAGCATGGCCACTAGCGCCATCACCGACATCGACAGCGCGTTGTAGTCGCGGGACTGCACCACCACTTTGTTCTCCAGGATGATCAGGGTTAGCACCTTGAGACATGTGTCGACGCCTGGAAATTTTTATTTTATTTATTATAAATAATGTATTTTATCTTATCTTATACCTTTAAAGTTTTTGTAAAGTCCTAATATTCGCTGTTCAGAAAATGGCCTAATATTGACTCCTCCAAATATTATAAGTTCAAAATTATGGTAATAAAAGTCTATTATATTTCAACTAGGGATTGCTCCCGGTACTGGTTTTCTATACAAATACAGTACCGGAACCGGGAAATTCCCGGTTCTCGCCATACAAACTCAGTACCGGGAGCAATCCCTAATTTCAACCCGTAATTTTTTTAATTTTTTCTCCTGAACGTAATTAAGGAGTATGTACCTATTTAATTTTATTGTATGATTACATATAAAAGGATTAAAGAGACCCACACTTGTCCTACGCAGCAATTATAATAGATGGCCAAAGTTGCTCGTTAAAGTGTTTATTGGTCCTGGGTATTAATGACCTAAAATAAATGTTCTGCAGCTCAAATTGTAGACTGGCTGGTACTTCAGGTAAAATTATGGGCTCGAGCTTATAGCCGTATAAAGATAACTGAAATAAATGTGGGTGAGTTTTCGTATTGCCTTATTTTATTTAGTAATCACAACGACCTAACAGAATGCGATTTATTACTAGAACTAGAACTACAAATATACTAATTTGGTATTACATAGCCCATCACACCAATCAATGCCCTCACCAGCTTCGAAGACATTACTATCGACTAGGCTAAGCCGCCATTCATATAAAAAAAGTTCGTTTTAGGGCCACTTGCACCATTCACTAACCCGGAGTTAACCGGTTAAACTTGGAGTTACCACGGTTACCAGTACAATTTGACACTGGGTTAACGGGTTAACCCAGGGTAAGTGTGATGGTGCAAGTGGCCCTTAGAGGATAAAAAAGCGGCCAAGTGCGAGTCGGACTCGCCCATGAAGGGTTCCGTATTTAGAGGATTTATGACGTATTAAAAAAAAACTACTACCTAGATCTCGTTCAAACCAATTTTCGGTGGAAGTTTGCATGGTAATGTACATTATATATATTCTTTTGTTTTATCATTCTCTTATTTTAGAAGTTACAGGGGGGGGGGGGGGACACATTTTACCACTTTGGAAGTGTCTCTCGCGCAAACTATTCAGTTTAGAAAAAAATGATATTAGAAACCTCAATATCATTTTTGAAGACCTATCCATAGATACCCCACACGTATGGGTTTGATGAAAAAAAATTTTTTTGAGTTTCAGTTCTAAGTATGGGGAACCCCCAAACTTTACTGTTTTTTTTTTCTATTTTTGTGTGAAAATCTTAATGCGGTTCACAGAATACATCTACTTACCAAGTTTCAACAGTATGGTCTTATAGTTTCGGAAAAAAGTGGCTGCGACATACGGACGGACAGACAGATAGACATGACGAATCCATAAGGGTTCCGTGTTTTGCCATTTGGCTACGGAACCCTAAAAACTAACCTAAGAGCTCGAGAGGTAAATGCAGTGGGAAATCCACGAGGGTGAATCTCGTGTGGTCCGGCAGCGCGAAGAGCAGGGGCGAGTGCGCGGTGGGCGACAGCACCTCGAGCTCGACGCGCGTCTTGCCGGGCACCGGCACCGGCGCCGACAGCAGCCGGAGGATCCACGTCTCGATCTCCTTCACGTCGTGCAGGACTATCGTGGGCGTGTTGTCGTACGCTTGGCCCGTTATGACTGACCATACTGTATCCCTGCGACGAATAGTTAAGTATGAGTTAAGGCGCGTCATGATACACTTGTGAACACAGGACTATCGTGGGCGTGTTGTCGTACGCTTGGCCCGTTATGACTGACCATACTGTATCCCTGCGACGAATAGAGTTAAGTATGAGTTAAGGCGCGTCATGATACACTTGTGAACACAGGACTATCGTGGGCGTGTTGTCGTACGCTTGGCCCGTTATGACTGACCATACTGTATCCCTGCGACGAATAGAGTTAAGTATGAGTTAAGGCGCGTCATGATACACTTGTGAACACAGGACTATCGTGGGCGTGTTGTCGTGCGCTTGGCCCGTTATGACTGACCATACTGTATCCCTGCGACGAATAGAGTTAAGTATGAGTTAAGGCGCGTCATGATACACTTGTGAACACAGGACTATCGTGGGCGTGTTGTCGTGCGCTTGGCCCGTTATGACTGACCATACTGTATCCCTGCGACGAATAGAGTTAAGTATGAGTTAAGGCGCGTCATGATACACTTGTGAACACAGGACTATCGTGGGCGTGTTGTCGTGCGCTTGGCCCGTTATGACTGACCATACTGTATCCCTGCGACGAATAGAGTTAAGTATGAGTTAAGGCGCGTCATGATACACTTGTGAACACAGGACTATCGTGGGCGTGTTGTCGTACGCTTGGCCCGTTATGACTGACCATACTGTATCCCTGTGACGAATAGAGTTAAGTATGAGTTAAGGCGCGTCATGATACACTTGTGAACACAGGACTATCGTGGGCGTGTTGTCGTGCGCTTGGCCCGTTATGACTGACCATACTGTATCCCTGCGACGACAAGAGTTGCGTATGAGTTAAGGCGCGTCATGATACACTTGTGAACACAGGACTATCGTGGGCGTGTTGTCGTACGCTTGGCCCGTTATGACTGACCATACTGTATCCCTGCGACGAATAGAGTTGCGTATGAGTTAAGGCGCGTCATGATACACTTGTGAACACTGGTGACTAGAAGGCGGTGTTACGGTGACGGACTATTTAGAAAGAGGGGTCATAAAGCCAGTAAATTAGAAGGAAAAAGATATGGCGCGCCTAAGAACCTTGCGACGGAAGCATTGGCCATCGCTCGGATTTTTACCTTTTATCTCAATAACTCTGAAAATACACTCCTGTTTAAAATTGTGCTCCTCCTTCTGTTTACAATCCTTCTGCTATATTACTAGCTATATTATACATACTTCTATGGTATGCAGGGTAACGACGTACTATTTAGTAACTGAAAATAAATGAAAATTAAGACATGTCTTCGTGGTTTTAAGGTTTTGGTTGGTGTCTTCAAATAAAGACTAGTTTCCGTGTGGACTTTTTCATGGCATTTGCCCTTGAACAAAACGTATAAAAATGCAATATAATAAAACTGAAATTTTGCGTTACCCTTTCTTTAGTTTAACTTGACTGTGCGCCTAAGAATAAAATTCACAATGCAATAGAATAAGTAGGTATAATACTTGGTACGGGGACTCCACACATTGCCAATCACAAGACACCGTCAGTGGCGGATTTACAGTCTTTGCCGCCCTAGGCCCCAGGCCCTGTAGTAAGCACTAGCCGCCCCTTTCTCAGCACCCTTCATATAGACTGCCGCCCCAAATATCTGGCTGGCCCGGGCCTACTCGGCCTTAGGGCAAATCCGCCACTGGACACCGTGGCTACGTAACACTACCTATTTCGAAGTTACGATTCAGCCTGTTATGTACCTGTGCCTAGAGAGCTTTGATCTCGGACTGTCTAGAACACAAAATGACTAGTGTAATATTTTGCCTATATCTCTTTTAGTCTACATCGCAAACGGTCTAGAACACAAAATGACCACATATAGGTAGGTTAGGTTCGTTAGGTATCTTCAAATGGCCGAAGGCCAAACCGGACAGAAATAGGAGCCCCGCGGCAGCGGGGCTCCGTCGACATCGCTAACGTAAAGATAAACCGACGAAATGTCGGTAAATAAAGGTCTAAATAATTGTAGTCATTTTGTGTTCTAGACCGTTTGCGATGTAGACTAAAAGGGATATAGGCAAAATATTACACTAGTCATTTTGTGTTCTAGACAGTCCGAGACCAACCCATAATTTCGATAGTTCGGTGTGCAATGTGTGCATCCAATTATAGCAAAATATTACCTAAATAATTGTCTGGACGCGCCGACGCGCCGCGGACTGGAAGACTCGTTACAGGCATCGATTAACCTCTTCAGGATAAACAGGCACTCTCGGAATGTGGAGAAGAATGGGTGGTGCGACAGCAGGCACAGTGACGTCAGGGAGTGGTTCCGTATTCGCTGCAACATAAACATCAGAAGGTTAAGGCCCACAGACCACCTCAATAACTAGACGGAGCACATAAGATAATCGAGGTCACCACACATAGGCGATCCCGTACAAAATTTGATATGGGAGCGCGACCGCTCATTTCATTAGCGGCAGTGTACGCATATCCTGATTAGCGGCCCACACTTACGACCGGTACTCGTATAAATTAAAATTATTTATAAAATTTAGCTTTAGTGGTGCGCCTGGGCTATTATAGTAAGTAGGTATCTATAAAATGGTGTATATAATAAGTACAACTCAATTGTGCTGGTCGATTATAAAATTTTAGAAGTAAAATTGCGAAATTGTTAAAGAGCGTACTCCCATCTTAAACGTCCGGCAGCGCACTTACAACCCCTCTAGACTCAACAACACCTTTGAAATAAAGAACTAATGGAATCTCGCAAGTTGGCTGCATATTCCGAAATCGCGAATTCGAGCTGTGGCAGTAATATTTCGGTTTTTGCTTGAGAAATTATTAGTTCTCGGCGTGGCCTAGCAAGGTCGCGCCCACTCGTTATTATTTATTTATTTTATTTAAGCCTTTTATTTCTTTAATAATACATTACATACATAGTATAAAACAAAGTCGCTTCCCTGTCTGTCTGTCTGTCTGTATGCTTAGATCTTTAAAACTACGCAACGGATTTTGATGCGGTTTTTTTTAATAGATACAGTGATTCAAGACGAAGGTTTATATATAATTTGTTAACCCGTGCGAAGCCGGGGCGGGTCGCTAGTAATATATAAAATATAATTAAATTTAAATTATACATTTTACAATTATACAATTATTGTTGATATAGAATTTGATTATTATTATTTATTTTTTAACTTTTTAACTTTTATTATTATTAAAGACCTCTCGACGAGTATAGGCCTCCTCCATTTCTCTCCACTTTTTCCTATCTTGGGCTATTTTTGTCCAGTCGTCGTTTGTAAATTTTGTAAGTTCGTCCGCCCATCTTTCTAAAGGGTGACCTCTTTTTCTTTTACCGGGGGGCCAGCCCATGTTGAGATTCTTTTAGTCCACCTTTCTTTGTCGTGGCGTGCAACATGTCCGGCCCATCTCCATTTAAGCTTTTTGCAGTGGGTTAGAGCGTCAATGACTTTTGTCTTCCTCCTTATCTCGGCATTTCGTTGCCTGTCCCTGAGTTTCAGATTAAGAATACTTCGTTCCATGGCTCTCTGACATGTCTCAATTTTTATTTTTGTGTGGGTGTTGTAGATCCAAGTTTGGCTTCCATACGAGATACAAGGTAAAAGGCATGAGTCTAAAACTTTCTTATTTAGCTTAACGGGCAGATTAGATTTTAAAACTTCTTTGTGGCCCCAGAATTTATTCCACGTCATGCTCATCCGTCTGTTTAGTTCTTCAAGGTGTCTGTCTTTTGAGAAAGATATTTGCTTTCCTAAACATATATATTTCTGGACATATTCCAACTGCCGGTCGTCCACGGATATGGGTCTTTGAGCGCTATTAGTCATAATTTTGGTTTTTTCTATGTTTAGTTCAAAGGTGTATGTGAAGGTGTACGTGGGGACTATAGCCCGAGCCCTCTCGCGCATGAGAGGAGGCCTGTGCCCAGCAGTGGGACGTATAAAGGCTCAATTATTAATAAAAAAAAATTATGTTTAGTTCTAGACCGATATCGCGGCTGAGTTAAGTTCGCTAGTCATTTCTTCGAGTTGTGATGCGCTTTCTGAAAACAGCACTATGTCATCGGCGAAACGTAGGTTGTTAAGGTACCTAATTGCCTTTAATATTAATGCCTTTCTTTGACCAGTTTAATTGTTTCATGATGCTTTGCAAAACCGTTATAAATAGAGTAGGGGAAAGGGGGTCGCCCTGCCGTACGCCTCTCCAAATGTTTATTTCGGGGCCGGCTCTATCCAGTTTTACTCGGCTTACGCTTTTTTCGTAGATGTTCTGTATTAGTTCTATTGTTTATGTTGTACTTATTTTTAACTTAGTTCTGAGAAGTTTAATTTTGTACCTCGTAACTTGGCCGCACACCGTTTTAGATATCTAAATAGCTCGGCAAATTAACAGAATTACATATAGTAGGTGCATTAACTATTACATTAGCTGAGTTAAGCGCATTGTGGTATTGATTTAACTACTTTCAAATTTAGTCATGGAAATTCTATGAAATGTAGGTAGGTAAAAATATGTTGATAAATGGTGGCAAATTCTATTGTAAAACATCTTCTTTTTGGTGGTGTAGAATAAGTGTATTTTTTTTATTTTTTTATTGAGAAACAAACAGTCTTAATAAACATATGAGCAACTTAGCTAATAGCTACAAATTGTAATGTACCCCAATTTAATATTTGTCCTTTATTGATTGTTTGACAATTAATTATTTAGTCTTAATCAGCTCAGCGCTGCAAGGTCGTGTTATCTGTCGCTTCCTGCTGGCATGGGGCTGGGCGCGTGCGAGCCGCGCTTTCAGAGTCGGGCGCGGCCGAGCCGCGCACCCAGCGCCGCGCTGCAGCCTGTCGCTTCCTGCTGGCCGAGGGCCGCCTCACTGCAGGCGCTAGTAGTCGGTTACCTGTCGCTTCCTGCTGGCCGAGGGCCGCCTCACTGCAGGCGCTAGTAGTCGGTTACCTGTCGCTTCCTGCTGGCCGAGGGCCGCCTCACTGCAGGCGCTAGTAGTCGGTTACCTGTCGCTTCCTGCTGGCCGTGGGCCGCCTCACTGCAGGCGCTAGTAGTCGGTTACCTGTCGCTTCCTGCTGGCCGAGGGCCGCCTCACTGCAGGCGCTAGTAGTCGGTTACCTGTCGCTTCCTGCTGGCCGAGGGCCGCCTCACTGCAGGCGCTAGTAGTCGGTTACCTGTCGCTTCCTGCTGGCCGAGGGCCGCCTCACTGCAGGCGCTAGTAGTCGGTTACCTGTCGCTTCCTGCTGGCGCGGGGGCTGGGCGTGTGCGAGCCGCCGCTCTCAGAGTCGGGCGCAGCCGCGAGCCTCGGCCCGAGCGTGGCGCTGCAGTCGCGCTCCGAGTCGCTTGGGGCCACATTGCTGCTCCTATAGTCACTGAAACATTCGCGCCGCGTTAGAAATGGACATCTTTAACTAATCCTACTAAACATTGAATGTTTTGGATCTTTAACTAATCCTACTAAACATTGAATACATGTATAAATAAGTACATAGAGACAAAAGGAAGGTAGCTGGTACTTATAGCTCAGGTTTATACCTAATTTAAGTATCAGCGAAAGATCTTGGACAGAGAATACTATGTAACATATCTTAAGAAATTATGTATGTGATGTAACCTTTTGAACTTAATAAACTTTATCTTATCTTATCTTTTAGGGCCCATAAGTTAGGATCACTTGTTTTAATTATGTGGGTTTCATAGTTGGTTTGAGGTTAAGGCTTGATTTAATCAAGCCAGATGTGAAATGCAGCACGGATAAAGCTGTCGGAATGTCTAATAACATAACTATACATCTAATTTGGCATACAGATAGTTAAAACCCCATAATAGTACACACGATAATTTATAGTACAACCGCGTAGATCCTTTTAACACTGCCCTTTCCGAGAAGACGTAACCTACGCTTGAAATAGTGTAAATTTTGAAAGTAGGCAAGCTTAAGAACCGGGCCTTCTTTGGCACAGGTGCCATAGTCTAAAAATTGCATAACGCAAAGTACGTATCACCTGGAGAAGGCAGAGTCGGAGCTTTTCTCCACGGACTTGCGCCACGACTCGCGGCGCAGCATGGAGCGCTCGCGCGGGCCCGGCGCCGGCGCACGCTCCACCGCGCGGTAGAAGTTCACGCAGATGCCGTAGCGGGTCTTGCCTGTTCACATTAATCTTGACTTAGAGCCAGTTGTACCGACCGCTAAACAGCGAACGCTTTGACGATGAGAGACGGTCTGATGTAAACGACCCTTAGTTAATAGTTTAGTAGTTGCGTCTTGCCTTAGTCATCGATTGTATAGTGAAAGTTTACTGTACAGCTCATTACATTATGCCGATTATGCGGTAACTTTGAGTGCCAAAAGTTGAAGTTTGATAATACTGTTACCGCCAAATATTGGTTAAAGCAAATATAAAGTCTATTTTTTTATTCGGTAGACTGAAATGACAGTTAATAATATGGAATGACATTTCATGTTCATACTATTAACTGTCATTTCAGTCTACCGAATAAAAAAATAGACTTTAGGTACCTAGCGGTCGGCGTAAGCGTCGAGCTTGCATGCCCGCAGCGTGGGTACCTATGGTTTGCTCGCAGCATTACCCGAGTCCTTGTCCGTGAGCGTGAACACGAACGACGTGGTGTCCCGCGCCGCCATGTTGCCGGGCGCGCGGCGCGGCCCCACCGACCCGCACGGGAGTGTACCGTACCCGAGTCCTTGTCCGTGAGCGTGAACACGAACGACGTGGTGTCCCGCGCCGCCATGTTGCCGGGCGCGCGGCGCGGCCCCACCGACCCGCACGGGAGTGTACCGTACCCGAGTCCTTGTCCGTGAGCGTGAACACGAACGACGTGGTGTCCCGCGCCGCCATGTTGCCGGGCGCGCGGCGCGGCCCCACCGACCCGCACGGGAGTGTACCGTACCCGAGTCCTTGTCCGTGAGCGTGAACACGAACGACGTGGTGTCCCGCGCCGCCATGTTGCCGGGCGCGCGGCGCGGCCCCACCGACCCGCACGGGAGTGTACCGTACCCGAGTCCTTGTCCGTGAGCGTGAACACGAACGACGTGGTGTCCCGCGCCGCCATGTTGCCGGGCGCGCGGCGCGGCCCCACCGACACGCAGCCCTCGGGCTGGCAGAAGTACACCATGTCCAGCGGCAGCGGGAAGTCATCGTGGTTCGTCAGCGGGTACCGCCGAAGCAACTCCGGTGCCTGCGCGATTCAATTGAAACATGTACATACTTATACAAGTCTGCTCGTAATGTCTGTAAAAGTAAAGGCTACCTAAATTTTACCGATAGTGAGGCAAGTAGACGAACACACTAAAAAGTTTGAGTAAGTTTTCTGTCAGGTGCGTCTCGTGAGAAATATCATTTCGCCGGCTTAACCTCTAGCCGCCCAGAGACCTATAAAAAGGTCTCCTGTTCCATTCTAATTTGAACTTTGTGTTGACAAAATAAAATTTCATTTTGCTTGGCAAGGTTTGACGTATGGCCGGCTAGAGGTTAAAGAGTTTACCCCGTTTTCAATGTTGCAAAAATACATACCCTAAATTCGCTTTTAGTAGGTACGTAGATAACTCTGTACTCGCCTTAAAAAGCATTCAATCATAATTATGCTCCAAAAATATTTCATGGGGTTCATAGGTGTATTCAATATTAAAGATCTGGAATAAGATTAAATATAGTCACCTCGTTCAGTGGAACCTCGTTAAAACGAAATCATCCTTTAGGTACTACACTAAAATTTATTGCTGGTAAGATCATCATGGGACAAGAACTCTCGTATTATATGTACAGGTAGTCAGCAAAGCTATATATTACCCTGCATACAAATACGCGTATGTAATAGGGGTGCTTAGCTAATAATAGTTTTGCTGACAACGTGGCTCGGACACATTCAGAAAGGTAGAGCTTCATTCCTTCTGCTCTACCGACATTAGTGGAATATTTCTTTTACTGAAATTTGTTAAACTGAAAGCGCAGAAAGAGCCAGTAGACGGTCTTTCCTTATAAACTCACACTTCCCCACATTGGCCTTGGCTGAAATAAATAATAGGCCGAACTCATTGAGTAGGTAGGTACCTAATTCAAAAAATAACTGAACTTAAGTCCTAAAGAAATAAATTTTGATTCATATTTTAAAATCGATTTTGTTGTTACACACCGACTTATGCGTTGGTCTAACAAATAGTTAGCAAATCAAATCTCAATTTGTTTATGTTAGTTACTTTACAAAATATTTGGTTACTTTTATCAAACATTTCTAATTTTCTATCATTGTAGTTATATGTTTAATAATTGTTTGGCACGGCCTATATAGTAGGTAGTGGCTAAGCATAGAAGCCTGAATGTATCAACATATCTACAATCAAGCTAAGTATAACTTAAAAACACTTCCATAAATACCTAATAACGTTAAGTCGAATTCTCAATGTGACTGAAACGCCTTCTCATGATTGACATGACTTTTGGCGTTGTCATGAGATCAAAAAACGACTCCACTGTTTAATTAAAAATAGATTACCTGAACTGGAGCGAGGCCTTTCCCCGTGGTGTAAGGCCGCGCGCCCACGATGGTTAGATAATCCACCAGCCGCGGGCACAGGTGCTGCTTCTGGATGTCCATGTTTCCGATGTGTGACTATTCCAGTACCCCTCTGCTCTAAGCGCCGGATTTCTCGAATTCATTGTAGTTAATTAAGATATTGCTTGTCATAATTATCACTTTTAACTAAAATGCTGAAACAAAGAAAAGATTATTGTATAACGTTGCCTTCAGTAAGCTCGGTAAATTCAAAAAGTTTTTATTTGTAAATAACACGTAAATAAGCTAGCAACAAAGCCCGAACTTTTTCAATATAATCTGATATGACATGTATCTGCCCAAACTTTGTAATTGGATTTAACAATGGGAAAATATAAAATCATGAAGTATGAGACAGATTTTTTAAATAATTTCTACATTCGAGTTTCCGAGCTTATAGACATGTGTACCTATAACAATGCGCATTGCCGAGAGTTTTCGAGCTGCGGCTCCATCGACTGTTATTGATTTAATACACAATCAAACCTATAGACCATGACCCAATAGCACTGACCTATATAGTTAAACTGATCCCAGAAGCTCCCAGGAACTTTATTGTTCTTGCGGACCCAATAAAAAATCGAAAAGCGATTTAGACCCAAAGAGTAGTATAATATATATATTTAGACCTATGATAAATTTTATGTCAAAAGTTTCATTTTTGGTACAAGGTTTATTCGATGACTATACTCTTCTTATCACAGGCAAATAATATTTATCAACATTATTAATATTTATTATACAATAATTTTAATATTTATATCTAAAATTACAAATTAAAATTATAAATTAAAAAAAAAGACAACGCTTCAAGTCGTTCCCGGCGCAAAGGTGCCCATGATGCTCGCAGCATTGCCACGCTGGATCACCAGGGACATCCTTTGCACTTTATCAACATATTTAACAACCCCAAACAGATTGCATTGCATTAATGCAATCCGATTGCATTTATGCAATGTAAAATGTCATCCGATTTACCTACATACTTATATGCACGCAAAATTTCAGCTCAATCTGAAATCGGGAAATGAGTCAAAAGCTTCCAATAGGAAATAGGAGTAGGTAATAGGAAGTACTTAAGGATACAATATGATATGACCTAGATATTCGATGTATGACGCGGCACATCGCGGAACTTCAGAATTTATTGAATGTGAAATACTGCCCTCCTAAGCCAAGTAGCGCTATCTCAAAAACAAATGATTTTGAAAATGGAATTCTCAGCTATAGAAACTAAAGTATAAGTTAGCAATGAATTTTCTTTTGAGATAGCACTTTTCGGCTTAGCAGGGCAGAATAATATCGGTAACCACGTTCCATTTTCATGGCAAGCGTTGTCTAGTTATAGTTACAAGGAATTGGTAAAGTAAATGTTTGCTGAAATGGTAATAGATATTTGTTTTGCAAGGACGCAAAGTTGTTGTTTACTTTCTCAAGTAAACAACAACTTTGAATTTTGGAAGCTTTAGCTAACCCCAGTTAGTTCGTTTTATATTTACCTAAGAATAAGCCAACGAACACATGAACCTATCTACCTTAATAATTTTATAATATTACGTTATTTGTGATGAATCACTTATTTCTTTAGGTAAGAAAATTGATTTTGAAGGTAACACAATCTGGCACACCATTTCCTCCCTCTTCAATTTCCCCGTCGTTCAGTTTAATCAACAGGCGCAACGTCGCGAAATGATTTCACCGCCAAACAAGAAAATAATACTATGCGAGTAGTATAAGTAGATACAATTAGGAGGCACCTCCACTAGCTAACAGGTACTAATATAATGGACCCTGTAAGGGTATAGCAAAGCAGTTTATGTTCAGTATATTATTGCTTATTACTAATTTTCTATATTACACTTCTAACCAAGTAATTAAGTAACAAAAAATATGTATACTTAATAACAAATAACATAGGTAGCCTCTTTTAATTAAAACTATACTTATTACCTGTGAACTAGAATTAAATATACCTACCTATTAAAGTATTATATTTAAAGTACAAGTTACATATTAAGTATATCATCCTCCATAAATTCAGCTACTCAATAGCTAGCTAGTAAATTTACCCACCAGCTTACATTTAAATACCGGCTACCGATATGAATTGCATGCGTATATTATTAATGCGAATGTGTGTCTGTCTTTCTGTGTGTTACCTAACTCTTCACGCTTAAACCGCTAAACGGATTTAGTTTAAATTTGGCATAGAAATCGTTTGAATCCCGGGGAAGGACATAGGATAGTTTTTATGTCGGAAGTCATCCCTAGAGAGGGTGAAAAGTGGGGTGGAAATAAGAAAATTAATTAATTGCCTGTTAATTGGTGTAAGTAATTAAGCATTTATATATGCTTAAAAGTATTGCCATAAGATCCAGGCGCTATACTTATCCTAACTGCGGGAAATAATTCCACGCCGACGAAGTCGCGGGCAAAAGCTAGTGTACATACTTATAAGTATGTATTGTACGTACCTATTTATGTTATAGATGCCTACCTAATGCCATGCTTGCGTTTATCGGTGACACGTCGCTGCTAGGGCGAGATACTTCGTGAAATCTTTATTTCAGGCAACTAGTGGCCCATACATAAATATATAGGTACTTACCTTAAAACTAGCATACATATAATGGCAGAGACCGACGCCACTTTAGGGCCACCCCACATCTAGCGTCTTTCGAGCGTCGGCGTCTGGTCAGCGCTATGGAAAATGACGTTGCGTCGACGTTCGGCCATAGAGTTGTAGACTGGCTGGGGTGGCCCTTATCCTATTAGCCATTTGATATTCCGGGAAAGCCTATAAGTAATGGAGTGCAGCCTCATCGAGAGTAGGTAGCGATCAATCGATACCACCAATGAATGATAAGGCGAGATGTTGACGGTCTGGCGTCCGGCGACGGAAACCACCCGGGCACTGATTGACTAGAACGAGTAGAACGTTATTGTTTCGCGGAGTAGCAAAGTAGGTAATATTTCTGTTTTCAGTAAATGACGTTTTACAAAATTTGTTAATTTTAAATCACCTTTCGGCAGGTATATGCCAGCCAGAATTGACATCACCTATGTATTCTAAAATGCTTTTCTTCCCTGCTCCCCAGGGATCAAAGTGCCACTTTTCTGTTCTATTAGGACACTCTAAAACTTTGTTTTTTTTTGCATAGGTAAAATGAAAATAAGAATGAATATGATTTCCTTATAGGTGATATGTGAAAAGCAGTATGTGTCACATGGTAGCAAAAGTATTTCTATCTTGGGCGTTAACACAATACGCTCGGGATCCTGTTATAGAATCCTTCGCTTCGTTCAGGATTCAATGTATGCCCTCGCTGTAAATATGTCATTTTGTTCCCTTGTGATACAATCTACTATTTTGTTATACGGGAATATTGTTAATAGTCATAGAACAAGCAGATAAATCTAGTCGTGTAAAATAAGTTAAAAAAAATCAGGTCAAAATTGGAATAACGCTCGACATACAATTTTGAAATACAAATGAAAACTGAACGACATATCTCAAAAAAAGTTATATTTTCATAATATATGTTTCCTTTTAGTTGTATGATCTGTACTGTGGCCTTTTCCAAGAACTTTCAGTGTTGTCTGTATACTTGTATAAACAAAGCATGGCATTGATTAGCGCACTGCCCACGCAACTCATCCCGGTGACTAATAATACACAGCCAATTGATTCTGCCCTACAACAACGCTGAAGGTTATACACTCGACTTTGTTATCCGTAATGTCATTTTCCCAATAATTACATCAGAACTCGCAAGTCTCATTTCTTTAGTTTTCTAACTCTAGCATTTAGGAACGGCTTCCATATTTACGACTCTCGGGAATATAGGTACCTATTCGTAGCCACCCTGGAGATCGTTGGATAAATCGTTTGTAAGCAAAACCTCGGCCCCACGCGTGTAATAAGTATAGTTATTAGCTACGATACGTATCGACGGGTCCTGTAAAGACGTAAAGGTTTTGTAAGACGTCGTTAAATAAGTGTATCGAGCAATAACTTTAAGTAGACGGTCTCCCGTCGTCTCATTGCTGTCAAAGATGTCTCCTGCAGGGCGTAAATTGGAGTAAGGTTAACGAAATAGGCAGTTACTCGTGTCGCTGTACTTCGCTCTTAGATATAATGGCTTCGAATTTCAGGCCGAGGGTTGGGTGTAACTTTTAGGTAAGTACATTATGTAGGTCCCTAAACTTTAAGCGTTGGGATTTGGCCCACGATAAATAAATACCTACGGTGTTAGAGTAGATTTATTTAGCTCGCGTGTTAGTAAGGCCGACCGATCTCACTGTTACATATTAAACTTCCCTTGTTATCTTTCGGTTATAGTTAGTTTCGCATACAAATTTGGCGTAAAATAAGTTTTGGCAAAAATTTAATTTTTGGTACAAGCTTTTATCGCTGACTGTACTTTTTTTACAACAGACAACTAATACTCATCGAGACAATTCTAAAAACCCCTAACACAATTAGGTTGCGTTGTTTCATCACAGAGTTCCTATGGCCACCTCCTGTCTCCATCATCAGATCAGCTCGATGGTACCATAATATTGCATTGTCACCCGACTTACATGTGTATGCAAAATTTCAGCTCAATCGGAAACCGGGAAGTGGATCAAATTTAACTTGCAAGATTCCATTACAAGTTAGTTACATACAGGTCGACCTAATAATGGCCACCTCCTGTCTCCATCATCAGATCAGCTCGATGGTACCCATAATATTGCATTGTCACCCGACTTACATGTGTATGCAAAATTTCAGCTCATTCGGAAACCGGGAAGTGGATCAAATTTAACTTGCAAGATTCCATTACAAGTTAGTTACAGACAGGTCGACCTAATAAAAGCGTGTTAAAAAAGACTATATTTTCAGTGTCCTAGATGAAATGAGCTTTGTTCACTCACCCAGATTATTATTAAGGGGAAACTTTTTGCGATAACTCAAAAACGGCTCACCAGATCATATTCGCTATTGTCTTTCTTAAGTTCTATTTCCATTATTTTTGGACTCGTGGTTCAAGGAACCCTAAAAATGAATTATCAAAGGGATCATCCATTGGACGCGCGAGGCATAAACGTCTTTAATACACCTCGCTGGCTGCTACACGTGGTGGGGCAGTACGAGTATAGGGCTTAAGTCGACACATTTCACTTAGGTACCAATCATTTAATCGCTTGAAAGCCTAAATGGCTTACGTAATTTGCATGACCGATATGCAAAGTAGGTGTTCCATTAAAGTAATCGCAACGCACCAGCATTATGTTAAAGTCAATGCCGTTAGTCCTGATAGCGGAGATAACAAGGCCTTCCTATCGAACCGAACCCCGCTTTGCATCGCTCATACGGTTTAGGCAGTCAAAATGTTTACTGACTAAATATTTTTCATTTCCCATGCTCTGAAAGCGGGTCGTTGTTGTTCTAAAAAGTGTGCAGAAAATGATACGTTTTTGCTCTAGAGCTAAGTATCTATGTATTATTTTTTTACGATAAGCATATTAAAGTTTGCGCCACAGCAGCAGTAAGTAAGTCAACTAACTAGGTGTTATAATTTATTTTGATTTATTTTTTCTTATATAGATAATCTCCAGGGATGTTATTTTATATTATCTTAAATCATCCCTATTAATCTGCTATAAATATGAACACCAGATGACACCAGTGGGTAGCGTGACGCGTCAGGCAAGGTCGAATATAATCCGAACATAAAATGAGTAGGTAGGACTTATGACATTACCGAGTTATGTATACAGGGTGACCTTAGCCATTGGACAAAGCCTGAAATCCCACATAGGGTTACTTCTCAGAAATGCTCTAAAGTTAATATTTTTGAAGTGAAAACTTCTTTAGCGGCGCTGGTCACTTTTTGAGGTGGGGAAAAAATGATAAACTCGAGACAGCGTAAGGCGATCACGTGACCGTAAGGGGCGTAAGATTTAGATGGCCACTGATAATTTAGATGGCATTTAAATAAATAAAGAAAAACTCAATGTTATTTGACATTTATGTTGCGGACTCCTTTTCAAGACTCAAATAATTTGACGTTGTCATGGCAGTATGTAAATAAACATGTCAATGAAAAAGTGTGATCTTATTTGAGAATGATAATAATATATAATAAATAAATAGAATACCTCCGCTAAACGTATGTATCGTGTTACCGGGCGTCGATAACATAGTGAGGTGAGTTTTCACTTCTATCGGCACTCCCGGAGTGCAACCGTTGTTAGTAGAATAGAATAACTTTATTGCGCACATGTTGGTGTACAGGTCTTATTCTATTAGGTACAATATTTACAACATATGTTACCCTACAAGGATATTGCGATTACATGTGCATATAAAATATACACATAAGAAAGGGTACACAAATTAATAAACAACTATTTCTACGCATATTAAATATAGGTAACTAAAATATTATTTTATTATCTTAGAATAATACTTATTTGCATTGAAAAATTCTTGCAGAGTAAAAATTGTGGTCTATTGTAGGTACATATTTAGCTTGGTAGCGAATTTTGTGATATGTTTGCTCTTTAGTTAGGTATTTCTTTTGGAAGGTAATTATAAATTCTTATAGTCATTACGTGAGGGCTCTTATTACTAATTTGTAAGTTACTTGATGGTATGGCTATTTTATCTTTATTTATTATATTTATGGCACATGTGGCGATCTGTTGGTTTTTGTATATAGTCTTGGATTCTTGCGGACAAATTCACTGGCTTCTAGAATATATAAAGTAATATAAACACGGTAAAGTTAAAAGTTTTAAGTTTTTAAAGTGAGGTCTACACTACAGGTTTCAAGGTTTTTAATATTTGTAAGAATCCTTATGCACCTTTTCTGCCGTATGAATAGTTGTATTATGTCTGTGCTATTGCCCCACGAAATGGTTCCATATTGGAGGCAGGTTTGGGTAAATGCATAATAAGCAGCAACGGCCGTTTTAAAATCTGTGCTTTTTTAAAATATTTCTTAAGACATAAGTAAATACATAGTAAAAGGTCAGATCGCCAGATACAGGAGAAGTGTCGTGAACAAAAGACCCCCTTGGTTATGGCTTTCGTTGACCTTAACAAGGCCTTCGACACGGTCAGCCGGGAGGGCTTGTACACAGTGCTCGAGAGCATTGGGTGTCCACCTAAGCTTCTGAGGCTAGTGGCATCCTTCCACGATAATATGAAAGGCACAGTAGTCTTTGATGGTAAGCTTTCAGAGTCGTTCGTTGTTTCCAGAGGAGTGCGGCAGGGCTGCGTCTTGGCTCCTACCCGGTTTGGTATATACTTCTCGCTTATTCTACGTTCCGCTTTCGGCGATAACCAACAGGGTATCCATCTGCATACGAGGGCCGACGGAAAGATATTTAACATCTCTCTCCTCAAGTCGAAAAGAAACCGCGAGGACCTTTTCGTTGACAGCCTCCTATATGCCGACGACGCAGCCTTCGTTGCTAGCTCTGAAAGCGAGCTCCAGTCAATGGTGAGTCGATTCTCACAGGCGTGTTCCCTGTTTGCCATGTCCATTAACACGAGGAAGACCGTTGTGCTAGCACAAGGTACTTCTGTGTTACCAGCTATTTCCCTCAACAGCACGCTGTTAGAAGTAGTTGACAGATTTTGCTACCTAGGGTCGACCGTAACGAACAACCTCTCGCTTGACGCGGAGGTCGACATACGTATCGGCAAAGCGGCGACTACGTTCGGGAAGCTTAGTACTCGAGTATGGCAAAACAAGCATCTCACAACAAAGACCAAGATGTTGGTCTTCCATGCTTCTATATTAAGCATACTCTTGTACGGAGCTGAAACCTGGACGACGTACGCAAAAATAGAACGTCGGATAAACTCTTTTTACATGCGTTGCCTTCGTAAGATCTTGGGAATATCATGGCAAGACAGGGTAACAAACGAAAGAGTTCTAGAAATTGCACAGCTGCCTAGCTTAACCGCGTTTCTCAAACAGAGACGTCTGCGTTGGCTAGGGCATGTGCACAGGATGGAACCCTCTCGACTACCCCGCCGTGTTCTTCTTGGTGCAGTAGCGAATGCAAAACGTAGCGTTGGGAGGCCATTGCTTCGCTTTAAAGATTGCGCAAAGAGGGACATGATTGCCTTCCATATCGACCACCGAGACTGGGAGAGGCTTGCAGAGCAGCGGACGGATTGGCGCAAACGTGTTGTGGAGGGTCGCAAGTTTTGTGATGAGACCTGGTTCGCCGCACTCGCTGACAAGAGGCAAAAGCGACGACAAGGCGTCTCAGTGCCGTTTTCCGGAAATCTCCTTTGTCAGTCCTGTGGTAGACCATGTCGGTCTCGCATCGGTCTATCCAGCCACCAAAAAAGGTGTTTCTCCGGCGTTACACCATAAATCGTCTGGAATAGACGCAAAGGCCAATGATGATGAGTAAAAGGTATTTTCCCTATTTTCCCTCGGGTAATACCTACACGTAAGTACGCGCACATAAAGGCCTCGTCTCATTCATGCCGGTGAGCCGTGTCGCTTTTCAAAGAGCCTAGTCATGGACTTACCTAAAGTGAATGACCGAGTCTGTTTTTAGCGTTGACATATTTATATACTTTGAATACCACTGGCACGTGGCACATTATAAGGCTTCGTCACGCAGGCGCGTTTTCCAGGATGGCGCGTGAGCGTTTTATATGTAAAAGCGGCGCGCCCCGCTCACGCGCCGCCCAGAAAACGCGCCTGTGTGACGAAGCCTTTAAAGCACTTTAGATACCGCAAGATGGCATTTTGCGGCAAAGATTTTTTTAGGACAATTTCTGCTTGAGAGGGACAGAGAAAGCTGGATGTTTTTTTCTTGCTCCTTTTACCAGCAAAATAGCATGTCCGCCGAAAGAATGGGTGTAATACCTAAAACTAATAATTCTTTTATTTAGTAGGCACCTACCTAACATACGTAATTTTGATATTACTATTACGTACTTCAAGTAGAAGATCTTTAAACGAAGGACGGACATGCGTCATTAACTGGTACATAAAAAAAAACACAGTAAAGCAACGAAGGCTTAAATAGACGATCACATTACCAGACTACCTATTTAGGTACTTGAAAGCTCTACGTGCATTTTTTTTTAATATCTGGGAGACCGAGCTTTGCTCGGAAAACATATTAAAACACAATAATGCGCGTTTTCCCAGAGATAAGACCTAGCTAGACTAGATCCATTTTTCGCCCCCGACAACTCCCATACCTATAGTAAATTGCATCGAAATCGTTAGAGCCATTACCGAGATCCCCGAAATATATATATATAAATATAGGTATATAGAAATAAATAAACGAATTGCTCGTTTAAAGGTATACGATTTATTATTAACATACAGTACCAGGTTTAAATCTATACCTACAGATCCCTGCAAAACTGTATTTACAGTTTGCCTGCAGGTAAGAGTCTCTATACTTACACATGTTATATTTTTGAGTACGTATATTATAATTATTATTTGATCTAAACACTTAAGTGGCACTTGCACGTGTGCAATTATCCCTTATGTGTTTGCAGTAGGTACAGTTTTAACGCTTTTCATTTTTTTTCTATTTGGCTCATGCCGTATATTCTCGGGTAGAGTCTGTTCGGAAAGAGAAGAGTCGTGGAATGTATGGGGCCCAATACATTCCACGACTCTTCTCTTTCCGCACAGACTCTAGACTATTTAGGAAATACGGAAGTAATTAATGCATCTTAGTATCTATAATCTTGTATTATTTTGAAATAACAATAACTTTTAAGTCCTAATGAGATTTAAAGCCGCGTAGTCATTAAAGCGTTTATAGCCGACTTCAAAAAAAGAGGAGGTTATCAATTCGAGCGTATTTTTCTTTTTATGCTTTGGCTTGGCACCGACTTCAAACGTATCAGGAGCTAGCGCATATAAAACGCGATGATATTTTATTTTATCCTTTTTTAAGTCGGTTTTACTTTTTTTTAAAGTCTCGAGTCAACTTTATGATAAACGTTAACAATTTTCAATATAAATACGAAATGCATACCTAACTTAATATGGAATATTCGCAAACTCGATCAACGAACGCCCTGGGGAGTACGCCCCGTGCCTCTTATGGAACTCAATTAATGGCAACTTAACTCCATTAATGCGACCTTGGCTGCACAGGAGAGCTCATTAGCATATGCTGCATATGATATGATACAATATTAACAACCAATTTGCTTATAATTGCATTACGGATAGAATTATGTCCTACGTGCTTTAGGTCAGAAATGGAGGCAGAACAAAGCTTTAGGACAGTTTTTAATTATCAGATAGGTACCTAATATAGTACCCAGAATCGAGTACCTAGGTAAGAGTACATTGGTAACTTCGAAAGCGAGGTAATTTTCCAAATTAAAAATCTCTATAAAAACAGACGCACTTCATACATTAGGTAAGTAACATTTAGGTACGCTACTGCAACTCTTACAAAGGCATCTTGCTTGCTGTTGCCACAGCAGAAAGTGCTTTTAGTTTAGTAAGTAAATAGATATTTGCCATTTTCTAAATTACTTCACTTTCGATGCACCTAATATAAAATTGCAATAGTTTTAGAAAAAATACCGTTTAGTTAGCCTATATAATTATCACGCGCATAAATACGTTATCATAAATTAAAACTTCAATTAAAAATAATCATCAGTACTTTCATTCGGATTTGATAAATATCCATGTACCTAACGATTTAGGACGGTGGTCCACTGTCATATCTCATACCTACAAGCAGGATCCCACCAAGTTACGTCACCAGGACGTCAGCATGGCGCAGTGGCACTTCGAACCCACCAGAGTTCCGGCATCGAATGTCAAAGCAAATAAATGCGAGCTAGTTTAAAAAGTGACTTACCTATCGTGGCGTTCGTGTTTTTTTTTTCACTATTTGCACATCGTTGGAGATTACGAGCAGTGGTCGCGAGGGTGAGTACGAGCGACGTAGGTCACGGCGCGTGTGGTTCGCGAGTGGCGGCAGGCCGGCAGGCATGCGCGACGCCCACGCTCAATAATGCCCCTCCCGCTTCCTGCCCCATCTAAGATTCCTATACATTACGCGTGAAGGGCTCAGTGTTAACCGCGAAACAACTTTATCTTTTAGGCGGGGAATATAACAACAAACCTTTTTTTTTATTGATAGATAATTTTATCCTCAAGAAGCGCTAGTAGCGGTAAGAGCGTGGGACTTGCAATCCGGCGGCCGCAGGTTCAAACCCCGGCGTACCAATGAGTTTTTCGGAACTTATGTACGAAATATCATTTGATATTTACCAGTCGCTTTTCGGTGAAGGAAAACATCGTGAGGAAACCGGACTAATCCCAATACGGGCCTAGTTTACCCTGGGGTTGGAAGGTCAGATGGCAGTCGCTTTCGTAAAAACTAGTGCCCACGCCAATTACTGGGATTAGTTGCCAAGCGGACCCCAGGCTCCCATGAGCCGTGGAAAAATGCCGGGACAACGCGGGGAAGATGAGATAATTTTATCCTCCAGAGTGCCAGCAAAGTAAATTAATACATCAAAAAGGAAAATAAACTCACGCTTATTAAACTTGAAGGGTACACGGAAAGAACATGTCTAGTCACTTTAGTAACAATATCTGGGTGACCGAGCTTCGCTCGAAAAACATATAATAACTCTATATACCAAATTTCATCGAAATCGCTAGAGCCGTTTCCGAGATCCCCGAAATATATATATATATATGTTTATTTATTTATATATATATAAATAAATAAATAAATAAACAAGAATTGCTCGTTTAAAGGTATTAGATTAGATTTTGAGTAATGGCAGTTTTAAAATTTGGAACAATGTCAAAATGTATGGAATTTCCGTGACCAGGACTTTTTTAACTAAAAAAAAGTTGCGTTACATATATTATACAGTGGTAGCAAAAGATATAACTAATAGTTCATTAAGAGATTTACATTTTGAGATGAAAATCTCCTTTTTCGAATAAAGTGACTATACATGTTCTTTCCGTGTACCCTTCAGTTATTATTAAGTACAAATATATTATTATAAAATTATAGAGGTACCTCTATAATTTTATAATAATATATTTGTACCTAATACAGAAACGTACCTGTCATCATTTTCTTTTAATTTATTTTCATTCAATAAAACTGAAGTACCTATTACGCACGAAAATAACTCGAACTAAAAGGATGCTGAATTAAATAAAAAAAATCGGACAAGTGCGAGTCCGACTTGCCCACCGAGGAATCCGTACAAATTTTACTAATTTAGTTTACAAATGTATAGTTTGCAAATTTTTTCCTGTATCTACTTGTAGTGTAAGGCGATATTACTTGCCAAATTTCATTGTTCTAGATCAACGGGAAGTACCCTACAAATATTGATTCCCTTGAGTGTCGAAGTATATGTGTTTTGCGGCATAAACAGCAATATCTTTTTTTTTTAAGCTAACTTAGAAGTTTGATTTTTTCACAGATTCAAGGGACTGTAAGGGACGTTCCCGAGATTATGACACGTCCTGACAGACAGACGAACGGACGGACAACAAAGTGATCATATAAGGGTTCCGTTTTCTTTCCTTTTGAGGTACGGAACCCTAAAAATTAAAAAAAAACCGGCCAAGTGCGAGTCGGACTCGCGCACGGAGGGTTCCGCACCATCAACAAAAAATAGAGCAAAACAAACAAAAAACAAGCAAAAAAACGGTCACCCATCCAAGTACTGACCCCGCCCGACGTTGCTTAACTTCGGTCAAAAATCACGTTTGTTGTATGGGAGCCCCACTTAAATCTTTATTTTATTGTTTTTAGTATTTGTTGTTATAGCGGCAACAGAAATACATCATCTGTGACAATTTCAACTGTCTAGCTATCACGGTTCGTGAGATACAGCCTGGTGACAGACGGACGGACGGACGGACGGACGGACGGACAGCGGAGTCTTAGTAATAGGGTCCCGTTTTTACCCTATGGGTACGGAACCCTAAAAATGTATAAGTAGGTGTTGCAAAGGTTTTATATTTACCTGCAGCAGGCGTGTCTCACTCCGCGATTTCGTCGCTTTGCTACAGGTAGCTAAAAGTACATCCGTTCGGCCCCCATTTTGGGGAAAGCCATAAGCCGCGCGTGGCGCTGTCGCCACCTAGCGGCCATATCTGTGCTGATCGTAACAGACGCGTTTTGTTAGAGAGTGAGCCTTCTGTACTTAGTACTATTATTTATTCTGTGCCTGCAGCACGTTTTTTAATGTCAAGCAATTCTAATAATACATTTGATCCCCGCCGGCGCGCCACAGGTAGCGTAAGGACCTTGAACAAATAGAGGGAACGAGCGACGAGTGAGCGAAAGAAACATTTTGATAATAAATAAAAACTGTTTATTGTATAAAGTGTATAAACTGTATTAAATACATATATACAATTGATTCTATTTTCCAGTATCTTCCTTGAGAGAAACAGTCCTGTTGAACACGATCTGGAACAAATATAATTAAAATAGCTTGTATTTTTGTACAAGTGACTACTTACTGACAAATTACAATAAATACCTAAATATATAAATTAATGAATGAATGAAACTATAAGACTACGAATAAACTAATTGTTGTGGGTACTAAATGACGATATACATACCTATTGTATAATAATTTGTTATATAGGTATAAATACGTATATACATAGAAAATATCCTATTTAACCGACAAAAAAAAAAAGAACAAGTATACATAGGTACTTAGTTAATATGTAAACGTTTATCAAACCTTTAAATGAATGTCTCCATAATGATTGATGAATGATGTTCAATTCAAGCGATGTACACTTTTTGCAAATAAGAACACAATAAATGATTCATGAGCGAGGCGTGAAATGTGAAATAAATACAAGTAGGCCAATTCGAACGTGCACCCGACATCAAAACGATGTCTAACATGTCAAAATAACAACGATTTATTGTATTGTTATTTTGAACAAAAAAGAAGTTTGATCAAAAATAACATTAATTACGTATTTTTTGGAGCAAACTTTATTTACCTTTTGTGCAAAATTATACATAGTATAAATAAAAACTTAGGTATGTTCGAGATTATTCTCAATCGAGCAAAAGTTGTTTATTCAGGTTTAGAATCGGCGAAGTGACTAGAAAAAGGCCTCAAGATTGCTATTCATATTTGAAGCAACCGTATTATGCTCTAAAAATTTAGTTTTCTTATTTTCTGGCATAAATATTGTCCTATTTAAGAGGGAGCGTAAGTACCTATATATTTTTAGCATCAGAAAATTGTACGTATTCTTAGCATTGAAGTTACGATTTATTCCTAGTACCCAATACACAAAAGGCTTGCGTGGGTGTTTCGTAGCGTGGCATTACGTGACTTGATCATACGATGCTGGCTTCTTTTCAGTACTTTCAGCTATTGTGCCGCTTGCTTCTTTATGTAACGCCTTGTCTATACTCGTAATAGCCAAATCTTGGTAAAAAATTGTCTTTCATAAATAACACAATAAAAATTTCTGCCAATAATGTAATTTTACAAACATTCATTGCCAACTGGAAAGTCTCAGATCGATACGGCTATTACAAGTAGGTTAAAATCGACTTGCGAGATTTTATTACACGGTTGCAGTGTTTGTTACAAGTCAAGTTAATATACTTTTTCTACTCCAGCACTTAAATGTGTCAATTAAATGACTGACAGTGATATCTAAAGCAATGTCATTTGAATGCTTTGTCTATAGGCTCATAAGATGACTGCTAGCAGTCATCTTATGAGTATAATACAACTGCTTTATTTTTTTTAAAGATACAAGTTCCGATCATCTTGATTGAAAGAGGTATGTTTTCATTTACAATAATAACTCTTTTTTTTTTTAAATAATAACCCTTTTTTTTTAAATAATAACTCAATTTTTTTTAAATAATAACTCTTTTTTTTTAATAATAACTCTTTTTTTTAATAATAACTCTTTTTTTTTTCTTTTTTTTTTTTTTTTGCAGCAGCTGTCATAGAAAAAGTAATGTATGCAACAGCTCATAATTGGTTCTTAAAATTCTCGGGTCTTTTTTTACAAAACTCGACTACGTCTCGTTTTGTAACTTCGACCCTTGAATTTTAAGAACCCTTATTATATCACTGTTGCATAAACTACTATAAGTGTATTAAAAGTCAGTCATAGCGTTCCGCTAAATTTCTTCTTATCTAGTAATACCTATACTAATATACTATTATAATCTACTAATCAACCGCCATTTACATTGTCAGCGTTGACTATCCGCACTTGTTTTGAGGGTTCAGTACCTCAAAAGGCAGAAACAAACAAATGCGAGTCGGACTCGCCCACCGAGGGTTCCGTGCAAATTTGTAGGTAGGTTCCACATTAAGTATAAAAAGATTAAAAAAATCTACAAAAAGATTAATAATAGGACCTATAATTACACATGAAGAGAATTTTTTACATTTTTCCCTGTACTTGTAGTAAGACGGTACTTGTCGAATTTCATAGTTCTAGGTCAACTCAAACCACCCTATAAGTTTTGATTCCCATGAATGTCGAAATTTACGTTTTTTGCGGCCTAAACGGCCGTATCTTTTTTGACGTCAACTTAGAAGATTGAATTTTTTTACAGTTTCAAGGGATTGTAGACCTGAGTATACGGTTTTAAATTCAGCTCAGCACCTCCACGAGTTCCCTAGTTAAAGGGTTGACCCCTAAAAACATCAATATTTTCAGTGTGTTTCTACATATAAGGCTTCCGTTTTTTCCTTTTGCGTTAGGTACAGAACCCTTATTGGATCATTCGTCTGTCTGTTTACCACTTTTTTTTATCAATTTGTAGGAGTTGAACACTAGGGTTCTATAGCGGTTGGCGTAGCACATAAGACGCGTGCAACTAACTATAGGGGGCCTAGTCAAGATGAAAATCGGTTGCAGCAAACGAAACGAAACTCTATTTACTCTCTATGACTCATCTATATTAACGCGATAAAGACAGATATCGTTTCGTTTCTCTGCACACGATTGTCATATTGGCTAGGTATCCAGAAGTGTGACACGCGAGTTGATAGGCACACAACACCTACAATTTCCGGTTTTCTAACCAGCTTTATTGATTACCACCTCACTTCACTAGGGACGGAGGGGTTCGTGTTTTTTTTTTAACAAAGTACAGTGTACTTATAACTAAAGTTTCGCCAAACTGTATAACAGTTTGTTGGCGATGCGCTCAAATAAACTCAAACTAAAATAACTACAGTACTTAGGTAGGTAGTTACCATACATCAACACAGCTGCCTGTAATAAACCCTGTTTCGACGCAAACATATATACCTACTGTCGTTCGGCAAGTACCTGCTGTGCCCCGCACGGCTCGCGCTAGTTGTATTGATATCATTTGTTACGATTACTATCTATTTTAGGTCAAACCAGGGTTTACTATGGATGCAGTTACCTGCGTGTGTAGTCTTTATTTACATAATTTTTGGGAGTTATAACTAATTGATATATATATGCTATTTAATATGTAGTATTAAATACATTCGTTTCTTTTAGGACTAGGAGTTTCTTTTAGTTTTATGTATGCGAGATCTTGTACTTATCTAGTAACAGTTTTCTGAGTTTGAACTAGCTACTTACATTGTCAGCGTTGGTGTCGGGGTCGACCCTGAGCGTGTCCGAGCGGCAGTCCGACAGGAACCCGCCTCAGTTCACTAGGGACGGAGGGGTTCGTGTTTGAACTAGCTACTTACATTGTCAGCGTTGGTGTCGGGGTCGACGGAGAAGAAGCCGATCCTCTCGAACTGGAACTTGTCGTAGACCTTGGCGCCGCGGATGGAGCCATCGGCGTGCGCCTTCACGACCCTGAGCGTGTCCGAGCGGCAGTCCGACAGGAACCCGCCTCAGTTCACTAGGGACGGAGGGGTTCGTGTTTGAACTAGCTACTTACATTGTCAGCGTTGGTGTCGGGGTCGACGGAGAAAAAGCCGATCCTCTCGAACTGGAACTTGTCGTAGACCTTGGCGCCGCGGATGGAACCATCGGCGAGCGCCTGCACGACCCTGAGCGTGTCCGAGCGGCAGTCCGACAGGAACCCGCCCGGCACCTCGCTCGGGTCCTCCGGGTTCTTGTGTTTGAAACTGTACAGGAGTTATTTTAAAAATGTAGTCACATTACTGAACACACATGAAAAACACAAAATGAGGAGTCTAAGAGCGGTGTTATTAGTCGCACTGTTTGAAACATCCGTCTGATACTACCGAGCGGCGTCAAAAAGTGATATTTATTTACTCTTTCAACGCAACGCGCATATGATACCTCTGCAATCGCAGGCGTCCATTCGCCGCTAAAGAGGGCCACGAGGGCCATATCCCTTTACCAGGCCAGGCGTGGCTCACTCCGCGATTACGTCGCGTCGCTACAAGTATAGTTTGTAGCTTTCTAACAGACCCCGAAGGCTAATCCTATTGTCTATTGTTAAGAAAAACCGCTCGTGCCACGTGCCACAACCACCTGCATAAAAAATCGGTACTTCGGTTACTGAGTGCCGGCGAGTCGAACGCTACAGAACCAGTCTAAAATCCATCCAGTCCATCGAGATGCGTAACAAAGGCGCGTTATCGGAGAGCGCACCTACACTGGTTTTTTGAGCGTCGGACTAGCCCGCGCTCAGGTGCCAAATAGAATAATTAGGACCCTTTTTTGCAGGTAAGTAGCACGTGCGGTTTTACTGAACAATAGACAATAGGATTAGCCTTCGGGGTCTATTAGAAAGCTACAAACTATAAATTAGACCACACCAACCAGCAATTTTGATGTCTAGCCATAGTAGTTGCCACCCACCACTACGGAACGGCCGCCTGGCCGCGCTTGCGCCACCTAGCGGTCATATTTGTCGTAACAATGTCGTCTTTGTAGTAATTAATATTTAAATTGAATAGACGCGTTTTGTTAGAGAGTGAATCTTCTGTACCTAGTACTATTATTTGTCCTATACCTACATTTGCCTGTTGCCACCGATGTGGTGTAAACAAATGATGTATTTATCTCGTCGATAAACGCGATCATCAAAATGCCCGCTATGCTGTTTAATATTTAAACACAAAATGGATAAAATTAAACGGTAGGCAATAAGGAGTAGGTACAGTCACCTGCAATAACATGTTAAACAACGAAGGCCGCAATAATATCTGACACAATCTTATTTGTCACATACGAGCGTGTCACATATTTTTGCGGCCTTCGAAGAGTAACATATTATTGCAGGTGAGTGTACACAAGTGTACAGGTACACTTACAGTGGTTCGTACAGCCTCACTTCCACGGCGACGGGGTCGGACACCCAGTGGACGAAGGCCTTCGGCTTGTTGCAGGCCTCGGCCGGCTCGGCCGTGCACTCCAGCTCCACCGCCGTGCCGGTCGCGTCGTGGATCACCTTCGATACCTGGAATGTTCTGAATTTTAGCACAAAACGGCATAATGTACGGAGCCGTAAAGCGTTATCATTATTAAAATCGAACCTACATTAGCTGTCAAGTTAGATATAAATTCTGATGTCGAATAGGGATGATGACACATGTTGAATTTTATAACAAAATCTTGTTAAATAGATAGCAAACGAGCTATTTATCACAATAATGGGGATATTAAAACAAAATATTGAAAAATTACAAAAATACAGGACCTGAAAGTTTCAAAATTTAAATTTTTTTTTAACTTCCAAAAACGATAAAAGTAAGGGTACCATTCGATTCCTTACATTTCATCCAAAAAAATATTGTATAGCAACTATATACATAAACGCAATATTTCACCGACAAAAACGCAATTTTCTTGTTTTGTCCATACTACAAGATGGGCTCCCAGAGACCTTGAGGTCACGGCCTCTGGCCGTTTTGTATGAAGCGTTTCGCGAGTGAAGTGCAACTGGCGCCTTTGACTACAATTTCTGACTTTTGTGTTACTTTAATGCAATGGGTCCCATATAGACATTTGATCCTAAAAACAAACCCGATCGATTGATACCATAAATGAAAATTAGTCATGTAACCTTAATAGGCTTCACGTTCATTTACGTGGTAATCCACGTAGGGGTAGAGTGAAAGAAAAAAAACGCCTCATAATGCTTTTATTTTGTCAATGATATATACGAACCTTAACAACGTATCCGGCGTGCCTCAGGCCCACGGGCTGCGTGGGCGTGAGACGTCGGTACCCTTTCTCGGGCTGCTCCGTAAAGTCCGTGGCCTCGACGTACATGACCCGGCTGAACACGACCGCGTGGGAACCCCTCTCGGGCTCGTTGGGGAAGTTCGGCACCGACACGGCCACGGGCTTGTCGCTGGGGAAGTTCGTGATGGTGATCTTCAGCGGCTCCAATACGACCATCACTCTGGAACATGAACAGTACCTATTAATTAATACGGATTTATTAAGATAAGATAATACAAAAAAAAAAGATGAAAATGTCGACGTCGTCGCTCTATTGTTAACGGACTCTCCGTAACAGATCAACAGTTGTTCTAAATGACTTGCGGTTAGACTAATTATATACACATATTATATATACCATTTCCTGAATGGAACAGTGGGACGAAATAATTGTATACCAAAAAAATATGACGTACTTTTTTATGTTATCTTATAATTTAAGTATTATCTCGTTCTACCATTCCATTTACTCCCCAAATCACCCTTTTGTCACGTGATCGCGACAAGAATCCGGGGTCTAAACATGAACATTGTGTTAACGGGTGGATCGACTAGTTCTTGTTGTTGAGATGACTTGGTAGTCGGAGGGTCGAAATGGAGTTTAAGTAAAACGAAACATTACGGAAGTTGTGTTGTATTCTCTGTATCCAAGTATAGAGAGAGTAAATCTAAACATAACACATATTTATAGGCTATTATTGGTTACATGCTATTTATACAATTACGTGCGTCGCATATTTATGTCGCAGGCAGTAACGTATAGTTACTGTTAATATGTTAACTTGGGCATATAGTACATTGTTCTGTTCCATCAGCCAGAGAGAGAATTGTAGCAGAGTTTGTTGGAAGCATTGTAACATAACGATATGGATATTACACTTCAGAATAAAGCCTGTATTTGCCATCGAACATCATTATTTTATTGAGTTGTTGCGATGGCAACTTTGAGTTAATCATCTAAATTTCAAATTAAATAAATACCTCATGCAAAAATGTACGTTTGGTGAACTTAATTGCTATAAAACCATCAAGGTTTAAAGAATGACCCGGGCATTTTGCGGGCAAGTGATGTAATAGGGATGATGACACATGTTGAATTTTATAACAAAATCTAGTAAAATAGATAGCAAACGAGCAATTTAACTCAATAATGTGGATAATAAAATAAAATATTGAAAAATTACAATAATAAAGGACCTGAAAGTTTCAAAATTTAAGTTTTTTTTAACTTCCAAAAACAATAAAAGTAAGGGTACCATTCGATTCCTTACATTTCATCCAAAAAAATATTGTATAGCAACTATATACATAAACGCAATATTTCACCGACAAAACGCAATTTTCTTGTTTTGTCCATACTACAAGATGGGCTCCCAGAGACCTTGACGTCACGTTCCCTTGCCGTTTTGTATTGGGCGTTTCGCGAGTGAAGTGCGACTGTCGGCCTTTGACTGCAATTTCTGACTTTTGTGTTACTTTAATGCAATGGGTCCCATATAGACATTTGATCCTAAAAACAAACCCGATCGATTGATACCATATAGTGCGTCAAGCAAATCTTGTCAGTAGCAATGTACTGCAAATTAAAGTAGGGTAACACCATGTAACACTCAAAGAGCAGAATTGCGCTAAGAAAAGCAGCAATGTACATCGAACCAAAACGTGTTTATTTTTCCGCCCTTCATACGTCAGTTCGAGTGAATTATCATAACCTCAAATTTTAGTAATGTTTACCGTCAACGAGCATGATTGTACATTGTAGGCACCTTAGCTTTGCTTAAGGTCATGCATAATCTTGGTATTTAATGGTGACAGTAGAAATTTCTCTTGAAATAGAAACGATTCAGAATGTAAACAATAAGATGATGGCGGTCATTCACGATCCACATTCCACAGATAACACACAGATGACACGCGATTTTGGAATTATTCGAACGCAGTGTTGCTAACCCGCGATTTTTCAAATTTGCCGCCTTTTACTACTGACAAGATTTGGTTGATCCAGTATATATACATAAACGCAATATTTCACCGACAAAACGCAATTTTCTTGTTTTGTCCATGCTACAAGATGGGCTCCCAGAGACCTTGACGTCACGTTCCCTTGCCGTTTTGTATAGGGCGTTTCGCGAGTGAAGTGCGACTGTCGGCCTTTGACTGCAATTTCTGACTTTTGTGTTACTTTAATACAATGGGTCCCATATAGACATTTGATCCTAAAAACAAACCCGATCGATTGATACCATAAATGAAAATTGGTCATGTAGCCTATAGGGAGGATGGAAAGGATCAGCTGGACTGAGAGGAAGACGAATGAAGAAGTCCTGAGTATGATAGGAGAAAAGCGATGCTTATTAAATACAATAAGAAATAGGAGAGGCATGATGGTAGGACACCTGATACGGCATGACAAGTTTTTCCTGAACATCTTGGAAGGCAGGATTGAAAAGACAAGAGAAGAAGGGAAACCTAGAATAACTTATCTTAGCCAAATAAAAAATGATACATCGTATGAGGAAATTAAAAGACTGGCACAAGAAAGGAATGATTGGCGATTACTCCACCGACAAGAGCAAAGCTCTTAAGTTATGATGATGATGATGATGAGCCTATAGGGAGTAGGGTACCTGGGCGCGGCCACGTTGAGCGCGTCTCGGGCGTGTGCGTCGAGCAGGGCGGGGTCGACGGCGCCGAGCGCGCCGGTGACGCCGAGCGCGGCGCAGAAGGCGTTCACCGCCGCCGCCGGCACGCCGCGCCGCCGCAGCGCCGTCAGCGTGTATAAGCGTGGGTCGTCCCAGTCTATAAGTGATATAACAGGGAGTAGGGTACCTGGGCGCGGCCACGTTGAGCGCGTCTCGGGCGTGTGCGTCGAGCAGGGCGGGGTCGACGGCGCCGAGCGCGCCGGTGACGCCGAGCGCGGCGCAGAAGGCGTTCACCGCCGCCGCCGGCACGCCGCGCCGCCGCAGCGCCGTCAGCGTGTATAAGCGTGGGTCGTCCCAGTCTATAAGTGATATAACAGGGAGTACGGTACCTGGGCGCGGCCACGTTGAGCGCGTCTCGGGCGTGTGCGTCGAGCAGGGCGGGGTCGACGGCGCCGAGCGCGCCGGTGACGCCGAGCGCGGCGCAGAAGGCGTTGACCGCCGCCGCCGGCACGCCGCGCCGCCGCAGCGCCGTCAGCGTGTATAGCCGCGGGTCGTCCCAGTCTATAAGTGACAAGACACTCAGAAGAAACGCAACAAAAACTTGTAATAAACATGGATGTGTCGATACGCTTACATACAAAATAAATATCTATTATTCCCAATTTATTACTATGGTAATAGTTATTTGCAGGGATGTTGCGAATATCCGCATCCGCAACCGCGGAACTTCCGCATTATTTTCAACATCCGCATCCGCATCCGCATAAAATCGACGCGGATTTAATGCGGATGCGGATGTGGAACAGGTCGGTACAGGAACGTCTTAGCATCGGCGTAAGTGCTAGACTGCTAGGTAATTTAGTCATTAACCAAAAAACCTATTAGAAATGAGCAGTCAAGCGTGAGTGGGACTTAATGTACGGAACCCTTGAAACGCGATTCCGACTAGCACTTGGCCGGTTTTTTGAAATAAAAATTACTAAAATGTAATATTTGACGTTTTTTATGGTACTATCTTGACATCCGCATCCGCACCGCATCCGCGGATGCCAGCCTTTAAAAATCCGCATCCGCATCCGCGGATGTCAAAAAATTTGCATCCGCAACATCCCTGGCTATTTGTTTAACAGTAGTACGATCTGTTTACATATTTATCCGCGTAGAGGTCTCCCCAATATACCGACTCGCATCGGCCGGCGCCTTTTTCGCTCTTATTGCGCAGATATAAAGCTTTTTCCTATCGGTTCTTGCCGATTCTGCTTCGATATATCGGGGAGACCCTAAGTGTAAACATACCATTAACAATCCCTTCGTCTTTCAGCTTGCTATCCCCAACTCGGACGGTGAGCCTGGACACGAACTTGTAGTTGACGTTCGGCCGCCCGTACTCGCACTGCACGGGGCGGTAGATACCCAGCGCGTTGCACAGCCGGTAGTACGATTTGTTTACACATTTATCCGGTTCAGTGTACCTATACATACCATTAACAATTCCTTCGTCGATAAGCTTGGCTATCTTCCGCTTGGACACGACGGTGTAGTTGACGTTCAGCCGCCCGTACTCCCACTGCACGGGGCAGTATATACCCAGCGCGTTGCATAGCCAGTAGTACGATGATCTGTTTACACGTTTTAGTAGTAGTAGTAAACTCTTTACTGTACAAAAAGACATATTAAAAATAACATACAATTAGTAAGAAGTACAAAGGCGAACTTATCCCTTTGAGGGATCTCTTCCAGTTAACCTTTGAGTAGATGAGAGGAGAAAGTGAAAAGAGGGTGACAAATGCAGCAAAATGTACAACAAGGTACCAGAAAGATAAAGGATATAAATACATACAAAATGTATAGGATAAACATACATATATTACACAAAAAGGAATGGGGAAAAAACACTAAAAATTGGAAAGAAATAGAAAGATATAAAGCAACTATACAATAGAAATATAGACAAATTAATCAGTCAGATCAGATAGCCATAGCTTCTTTAACCTCTCCTTGAACGACGCAACCGATTGTGCCTGCGTTTTAAGTTGTTGTTGCGTTTTAAGTAGGTATATTAAGATCCGAGTTGGGCATAAATCAAAAGAAACTAAGATTTAAATTGGAAACGTTATTTTTAATCACAGCAACTTGATTACGAATTCAGTTATAAGCTCACCAATCAAATTTTTATTGTAAATCATGATTTTGAAAAGTGATTAAATTATTCTAGCAGATGGTTATTTAACTGCGCCCTTATAATTGGTGGTCAGACGCCCAGTCTTTTTGAGAGTGCATATAATCGAGAAATTGGGACGGGTAACACCTTGACAGGGTAGCCTAGAGCTCTACTAGCGCTACTGTATCGTCTGTATCTCGCCCGCGACATAGACTACCCGTCTTTTAATCACTGTATTAAGAGCCAACAGGAGTGGTCATTTCTCCATACAAACATACTCGACTGTTTCCTCCGTGGGTTTTGAAGCTAGAGCAATGATTTTTACAACACCGATTAATATTGTCAATATCTGTGTCGGACCGTTTTGCTTTTTTTGATATTTTTGTTTTTTAAGGCGCTAGAGCCCTTTAAAAATGGCCAAAATGGCCTAATTGACTATGCCGCAATGAGAGGCGTGGTATTCAAAACTCATATCAATTAGCCAAAAAAGCAAAACGGTCCGACACAGATAATTTCATAATCATTTAGATTTCCAAATTTGGTTACGATTGGTTAAGTTTTGGAGGAGGAAACAGTCGAGTACGAAACCTCGATTTTTGAGATTTTTACGCAGGATTTTTCGCCTTGTCTTTATCGCACTAGTTTTAGGAGCCGCTTCCGTTAGCGAGACGGGTATATTTGCCTAAAATATTTAAATCTCAGCTCCTGTTTCGTCTTAATTAGAGAGCGACGGTAGGTCGAGTAGTCTACCTCGCGGGCGACCCACTCCTGTACTAGGCCAACAGGGCGTTAGCAGCGTAAGCTGAAGACGCCGGTTCGAATCCGACCTTCGCCACTGTAGGGCTTAGTCACTTTTTCTTTAGTATATGACATTAATTTCAGTTTGTAATTTATATTTATAGTAGTGCGACTACTTAAAAAACAAATCAAAATACTTCTTAATCCTTTGAACGCCACGCCTATCGTGAACCGTGTCGGAATGCACGAAGGTTGATATTGGGCTGTGACCGCGCGTGTTAGTTGGCGATCAAAGAGTTGAATAATTTGATTTGTTCCCTGAGTCGTAATCAGTGTTGGCCGAAACGTTAATGCAATTGAAAATGTTAGCCATTAACCATTATAAATTGAACCTTAAACCGTAACGGACGATTACAGTTTACGGTTCAATTTATAATGGTTAATGGCCAACATTTTCAATTGCATTAACGTTTCGGCCAACACTGGTCGTAATAAATAGTACAAAGTGTTACCTCCGAGACTGGAACTCTTTAGTGCAAAGAGAATGCGTGATGTGCTCAATACTGTCGCAAAGGCAGTGGGTGTAATCGTAGGTGGGGTAAATGCACCACTTGCTGCCAGTGCGGTGGTGCGGCTTGAACTTTATTCTGTACGCCACAGGGTCCTGTTTGCCTTCCTCTAGGGTAATCTTCATTCTCAGGGTAGCTTCGCCCTCGTCGATTTTGCCATTTTTCATGTCCTGAGTATGAAACAAACTTTTCTCAAAAATGGACGGCAAAGTCGACGTTGCCGGTTAAAAAATAGGTCGCGAAGTACGTAGTTTATGGTCATTCAAAAAATTAAAAAGTTAAAAACATTGCAGTCTCGATTTCGGGACTGCAATGTCGCATACAAATTCCATTATTTAACGAGTTCCAAACTTTTTAAAACTTCAAATGGCCATATCAAATGAAGGCATAGGTCCCTTAAACAGCCAAACAGATGATCAGCACTTATTATTATAAAGCCTATAACAGACTATTGCACCGCACCGCGACCTTGGAGCGTCGCACCCATAAGTGAGAGCGAGAAACAGATATCTCTTTCTCGCTCTCACTTATGGGTGCGACGCTCCAAGGTTGCGGTGCGGTGCGATAGTCTGTTACAGGCTTAATGTTGGTACCGCGACTATTTAGGTGTCTCAAATAGGTTGGCGTAGTTTCAGCAGAAAAATACACTTTTTTTTTTTAAAGGCGGCAAGCTAATTTTTTTAATAGTTGTATTTTTTTCTGTGAAAATTAATGGAAAATTAGAACATTGCTTCTGTAAATTCTGTAAAATATTTCTATTTCTTGCACCATTTTTGAGAAAAGCACTATATATGACTCGGCTGGAAGGCTACTTGCTGGCTTCGGATTCAATTAAACGGACTCCCAAGGTCGTCCATTTAAAACGAATCCTCAGCCTGCAAGTAGCTACTTCCGAACCTCGACAATAATGTACTATTGTAATATTCTTGGGATTAATTAGGTCGCTTAGTTTACACAAAAAAGTTTTTTTTCTGCCATTCAAATTAATGTAATTATATCGCGATAACTTAAGAAGACTGTAGCTACGGACTGGTTGAAAGTTTGGCTGCATGAAGCGGATTCGTTTTATGATAAGTAAGAAAACATGTAATATGTCAACTTGTTTATTCACAATACTCAGCTACTACCTTCTTCTTTACCAACCGGTGGTTGTATAAGTTCAAGTGTAAAAGACTTACCTCAAAGAGTTGTAAACTCTCTTCAATGGGCCTATTCCTGTACGGTGAAGGTGGAGGGTTGAAGCCTTTGATCTCTTCCGACCTCTGGTGGCACACATAGGCCAGATCCTTCTTGATCAGCTGCACCGCCCACAAGTACAGCTGGTCGAAGTTGTCAGATGAATGGGTGATTTTGTATGGCTTGTAACCTGGAATTATGGAAATTATCAAGATATGTATATACTATAGTTTGATACTTAACTTATTTTTTCTACTCCCGTACTTTTATTTGTCATTTAAAGGGTCGTGCACACACCTTTAAACCCCTATCTTATAGTTGTCAAGACAAGTCTTTAGTCTATTCCCCTAAAAAAGTATTTGTGCATACCCTACCGTCAGTTTATAATGTAACTAGCGAGATTATAATATGACGAGTGTTTACAATTCTACGGTGACATATATAAAAACAAAATTTACATAAATTTGATTTAACACATAAGCCAAATTATGCAAGATAAAATTAATTGTAAAATATACAGTGTGGCAATAATAATTATCATCATTAATGTCAAACTTCTATGAACATATGACGTTTTTAATGTCAAGTTGATGCAAAGTTAACATAGACGGACTCTAACAATATTTGTCAATCCAAAAAGTAATTGAACCGAATATCACTTACCAAGCCACTCAACCATATCCTTGATTCCTACAAAGAACTTTTCCTCCTCTTTTTCCGGATTGGTATCGTCATACCTCAAGAAACATACCCCATCATGAGCAGCAGCATACCCAAAATTGATATTAATAGCCTTAGCGTGACCGATATGAAGAATCCCATTAGGCTCCGGGGGGAACCTAGTTCTGACTTTTCCCCCAGTAATTTTCAGATGCTCTTGAAGGAGTCTTTTCGTATCTGGAGTCACGACATAGCCATCGGACTTGTAGTTTTCGCCGGGCGCATGGAAGGGGAGCTTTTTCATGAGTTCATGGATGGACACTGCTCCAACGGAATCACCAGCAGCTTCAGATACTGGTTTGGCAGCCGCTGAAATTTGAATGTCTTTACATACCGAGTTCCTTTGTGCGGAAATTTCGTTGCGACAGCTCGTTCTGTGGGGACCCGCCTATTGTTTTTGTTAGGGTAAATGTGATCTACAATCCTTGTAAGCAAAATTAACCGAATGTGAACCATAACAACCATCTTTCAAAAGTAATCCAGTTCACTATCAAAGTAAATAAACAAACTTAATGCCAATGTGAATATTTTTGTATATAATTATTTGTTTATAGTAAAATCACTATAACATTACTTTGTTTGTTCAGTGCTTAAACCTTTTTTTTTATTCATTCATTCATTACAAATGCCTCAAACGCGATAATTTCAATTACCTTTAGCATCTTTGGTATGCTTCTTTCCTGTTTCAGACCCTTTGGCTTTCTTCTCTGGTTTAGGGGCAGGTGCCAAATCAGCTTCAGTTTTAGGTCCTAGTAAATCTAAAATCTGAAAATTATATATATGATATGTTTTAAGATACTTTATTTTTTATACCCCTAATGTATTAATATTAACACATTTGCTTAATCTTACAGCCATAAACATAATTTATAAAGAAGAAAACCAAGATCTTAATACTTTCTTTGAGGCTATCTATATTGACAACACTAGATGGCTTTTTAATTGATAATATTTATTCTGTTGTATTTGTACCTTTCTCATAATTCAGCATACCTACAGGCCCTACAGCTAGTAAAAAAATAGATTTGACTGCTGAAAATTAATATTGAAATCAAGTTAATACTTTTACACAAAATGAACATGGCATCAGAATATAAAAGCATCTGAACAAATACATTTATTTAATATACATTGTTCATGATCAAGAAGTTTTTTTGTATTATTTGATCAGTTTGTCAAAACATTTTTCAAGTTTACCAATAAAGTAAATAACACTATAAATAGTACAAATGTGTTACTTCATACCTGAACATCAACTTCATTCTTAATAGCTTTACCATCTGCCCATGGCAAGTCAGCTCTCACGGCTTGCATCACAATGCCAGAATTGAACCGATATCGTTTCTGAATTAGTTCCTCTTTATATTTGGCCATATGTTTCTCTACAGCCTGTTCCACCTGCTCCGGGGTAACCACCACTCCTACCCCACAGGCTTTTTCAAATGCGGCATTATCAATGTTAGCCTCACCGACGTGACTAAGAAGATATTCCAAAGCAGCATCCACTCGTAACGTCGAATCGAGCTTCCCACTTTCAATATATTTACAGACGAACGGCAGCTGGCTTGCAATTTGAGGTTTAATTTTAGTAGCCAGGTGGTAGATTAACATGCCTGCTCCTGCTGGCAAATTAGCGACGTTGACCTGGGGAAGTTTTTAATAAATAAAACTGCCTTTTAAGTTTCTTCAAACAGTTTCGAAGGATCAAAAACTTACCTCATTAAGACCGGCGAGTAAAAACTTTGTAACGTTTACATTTTTCAACGTTTCTTTGGCCTTTTGTTCACTTAGACCTAAATGCTTAAACTTTTCTATAGTTTCTTCCGGTGACATGTTAAAAATAAATCTACGTAAGCCTAGTACTTAGTGAGCTATGAAAAGAAAGGGCCGCTCAGCAATACATACGTGTGGTGCGTGTCGAAGCCGCCGAAGGACGACATGTCAAAATGACGGTAAAATATACGTTCAAAATCAAAATAATGTGGTGTGATTCTTTCATTTTCTAAATATAAGGTATCGATTTATGTAATATCTCTCAAAAAATACTAATATAAAAAAAGGATCAATTCTTATTTTGAATGAAATATCTAGTGTAGACAGTGTAGTTTTGTAAAATATTAAATACAAAATTTAATTTTTCTACACTGGGTATATTGTATTACAGTTTCTGAACGCAACGGCAATTAAAAGTATTTGAGACATGGGTAAAAGCGCTTTTATTTGGAACAAAAATCTATAATAAACTTGGTCAATCAGATCTTGACAGTAGAAAAAGGCGGTAAATTTGAAAAATGTAGGCGCGAAGGGATATCGTCCCATAGAAAATTTAAATTTCGCGCCTTTTTTTACTGACAAGTTTTGGTTGACCAGCTATAGTAAAATTGTTTAAAAAAGAAAAATACATCTGTTTTCAACGCCATCTATTGTCGAATCACCGAGACGATCTGGTCGGCTTCGTCTATTCATGTAGATCCATTAGCCGCAAGGTGGAGCTAAGTTGAACGTTGCGTCAACTAACCCAGAAAAAGGCTATTGGGCTATACTGGGTCGACCAAATCTTGTCAGTAAATAGGAACAAAAAAAACTATACTCATCCTTTTCTTTTGAGTGCTAGTACTAGTGTTAGACAAAGATAGTATGATTCTCTCTGTCTATGTTTGAAATCAAACAGACCTTTGACACACTATATATAACCAGCTCGAACTGCTAGCCTAGCCCTGTGCCATACAGATTATATAATATAGCTGGTCAACCAGATCTTGTCAGTAGAAAAAGGCGGCAAATTTGAAAAATGTAGGCGTGAAGGGATACCGTCGCAGAGAAAATTTGAATTTCGCGCCTTTTTTTACTGACAAGATTTGGTTGACCAAGTATAGTTCTTACGAATGGCTACCTTAACAACATAGAGTTTGTGCAGAAAGAGAAGAGTCGTGAAATGTATGGGGGCCCAATCATAAATCTAGTATTAAACTGGATTGGGCAAGAGTGGTGGGGATAATTGACAGAACGGGATAGACTTATGTGTCTTTCAGTAGGAGTAGCAGCGAAAGCGCTATTATTGTTTGTCCTTGTCACAGTCTCTTTTTTTTAATTCCCCACCTACAATAGTTTCCGAGATAAAGCCTTTCAAAATTAAAAAAAAAATATGAACTTGAATTCGTAGGCTACGTGACTGCTGTGAGTCATTGACTTATATCTCAGGACTGGCTTTACGTGCACCAAAAATGGTACTAGTTCAGCGGTGTCACTAACGAATTCGAGCCAATCGTGTAGTCTAACGCAACTAGTTGCGACCACGGATTTAGAGTTAATAAACTGGATCGAGTACATTGACCAAAAAGTGTGTCCACATGAGAAGTCAAACTAGAGCCCTGCATCTCGTTCTAATTAGGGTGACCATAAGACATCTGTATGTGGGATATTAGGATAACATGAAATATATCAGTAGGGTGTGTCATTTTCTAAATAAAGTGAAATTTTAAGTAGTCTGATTTTTTCTTTCATTTGTAGTCGGCCTCTTTAGGGAGCGTTCAAGTATTACGTAACGAATTTGGGGGGAGGGGGGGTCTTGTAAAACGTTACGAGGCGTTACAGGGGCGGGAGGGGGGGGGTTTGAACTACGCGTTACGTAACATTGTTTTTTAACCTTTCAGAACTTTTCGCCACTTTACGGTAAGTACTTTACGCCACATAAGTGTGGCCTTTAGGTAAAAAAATGGTCACTTGGTGGTTACGTAACGTTTTACTAGGGGGGAGGGGGGGTACCGAAAAACGTTACGGCGCGTTACATGGGGGGGAGGTGTCCAAAAATTGCGTTACATAATACTTGAACGCTCCCTTAGCACTCACTCATGGTATGTTCATAAAGGTAGGCTTCCCTTTTGTCCACTTCAGCTTTTTTTAAGTGTAAGCGTCATTGAAGATCTGTTTAGCAAATATGACGTTTTTTTTAAAGTTGGTGCCTTTTTTCTATTGACGGAAATGTGTCCTACCTATAAAGAATCGATTGCATATATATAAACAGTTTGACACACCTTTTCCGTAACAAAATATTATGTATAAATGAGAGTCTGTAATGTTTAAGGAGTTAAGCACTTTGGTTTTTAATTTTGGCAATTGAAGGGATGTTTACAAAAACAACATAACTGACTACACTGGTTGACACCTGAAACGATTAACATGTTCTTAAAAAAAATGACAACCGCTCTAAACAGTTATGTTGTTTTTGTAAACATCCCTTCAATTAGGTATTCTATAACAAATCTTAAATTAAACATGCCGAAATAAAGACATACCTATTAAGTTAAACTTACTTTTACATTACCTACGTTAATAATAAGAATTCTGTGAGACCGATTCACAACGTGCCGACATCATAGTCACCCTAATGAGTTTGACAATGTTGTCTTGTATTTTTATAGTAAACTGTAATCATTGTGGCTTTCTTGTGAAACAATATTCCACAATTAGCAATTATTTCACTCCAACAACCTTTAACACAACATTTCTTCACAATTTTTAAGAAATTTCGCATTCACGTGTTTTGAAGAAATGTCATCAAATTGGGGATACCAATTAATATTTAAAGTTACTACAAATCCTACCATACTAAAATTTAGGTTTTTTTTGCTGTGTATGCGCTTGGTTTAATCAGTTAATAATATTGGCATCATAATTATTTACAAATTACTTAAAATATATCAGAACTGTAATCTGAATATAGCACTAAAATTGTATAAGAAGGTAATTAAATTCAGTAGTTTAATGATATAATTTCTACCACAGTGGTATCTTTTTAACATTGGCAACATGTGCGAGTGAGACACAGGGCTCCGGTTTTTCTATCTCAAGTGGACCGTTTTCTCTAGTCTGGTACGAACAACTTTCTGTCTCGGTGATAAGGTTCAAATTAGTATGGCAAAAAAAGTGACAACTCGCTCCAGTTTAAAAAATATAACTTCATGGTTGCGACCAATCCAATGCGATCATCAACCAATCGGGTTGCAGCGTTTTCACACCGCTACACTGGCCCCATTCATGCTAAATTCTTATTGCCCGTAAAGCCAGTCCTGAGATATATACAGGTGGATTTTATTTTTGGGTCAGTGAGGGCAGCTACCAGATCCCGTGCTGCTACGAGAAAACGGTCTAAGAAGACCTTCCCTCGATTACAAATTAATGAAGATTGGCTTTTAACGATTTTGGAAAAAACATACAGGGTGCGAGAAAAAGGTCATTTTTGACAAACTTTCTTTTTATGCCAATCGATCCCATTCCTACTGAGGATCAAAAGCTTGTATGGAACCAAAAAAAAATTCCGTCTAGAAAAGCCACAAATCGAGGAAAACTTTTCCCATACAATTTGTATGAAAATGAAAACTTTTATTTTTCACATGCTATTTTTGTATGCCAATCGATTCCATACATAGCCCTGAACTCTTTCCATTTTTTAACCGACTTCCAAATCTAAAAGGAGGAGGTCATCAATTCGGTTGTATGTTTTTTTTATGTTTGTTACTCCATATCTCCGTCATTACTGGACCAATTTTGAAAAAACATTTTTTTTTATTGTATGTATGCATACAGATTGGTCCCGTTTTTGTCAAAACCCAGTTCTGACGATGGGATCCATGAGGAATCGAGGGAACTCCTCAAATCTTAAAGGCATACATATAGTGATTTTTGTGTTTTTATCAAGAAATCAAGCATATGCATTCAAAAAAGTGGCATTTGATGAAGTGGAACTGCTGATGATGATCAGAACGGAACTCTTCAACGACGCATAGTACACGTTTGACGATTTGTCCCCTTCGTTATGTTTGCTAAGCAAGTTAAGTGTTTAAGCCACATTTTTGTCAAGCCCGAGTTCTGATGATGGGATCCATGAGGAATCGAGGGAACTCCTCAAATATTAAAGGCATGCGTATAGAGATTTTTGTATTTTCATCAAAAAATTAAGCATTTTCATTAAAAACTGTCGCATTTGATGCAGTGGAACTGCTGATGATGATCAGAACAGAACTCTTCAACGACGCATAGTTCACGTTTGGCGATTTGTCCTCTTCGTTATGTTTGTTAAGCGAGTTAAGTTTTTAAGCCACATTTTTGTCAAGCTCGAGTTCTGATGATGGGATCCACGATGAATCGAGGGAACTCCTCCAATCTTAAAGGCATATATGCGTATAGAGATTTATGTATTTTCATCAGAAAATCGAGCATTTTCATTAAAAACTGCCTCATTAAAAATTTGATGAAGTGGAACTGCTGATGATGATCATAACGGAACTCTTCAACAACGCATAGCTGGCATTTGGCGATTTGTCCTTTTCGTTATGTTTGCTAAGCAAGTTAGGTTTTTAGGCACATTTATGTCAATCTCAAGTCCTGAACATGGGGATCCATGAGGAATCGAGTGAACTCCTCAAATCTTAAAGGCATACATATAGAATTTTATAATATTTTCATGAGAAAATCTAGCATTTACATTAAAACTGTGGCATTTGATGAAGTGGAACTGCTGATGATGATCAGAACGGAACTCTTCAACGACGCGCGTCGTTGATATGCACATAGTACATTTTGTGATTTTGAATTTCGATTTTGAGTTGGACTGGGCCCCGGACTCCGGAGTCGGACCCGTACTCGGACTCGGACCCGGAGTCGGATCCGGACCCGGACCCGAACCTTGACCCGGAAAACCGCTATGATACCTAAACTAAATAAACCACTATGATTAGGTACCATAAAATGTATACATATTACCAAATAAAGTATTAAGCGCCGTTAAGTGGGTTAAATTAGGCCAGTAGTTAGAGAAGTCGGTTTTTTCTATTAAAGATTATGTTACAATAGCCAAACCAATAGCACCAATGCCTGCTGAGACCGGTTCACGGGTATCTATTGATGTACCCGTGAATGGGTTCCAGCAGGCGTTCTTTACATGACATCAAACTTGTCTTAAAGGGCCTCTGCGCTGTTGGCTTCGGCCCCACGCACGCCTCCCAAAGGTCCGGGACCCCATGGGTCCGAGATGTGGTAAGACATACAAATAATAATATTTCTTCCTGTCTTTAAGCAAGTACTAGGGCAAGTCATAATATATCATTTTCATATAATTTAGTGACGAGGAATTCGTTTTATCATACAAAAAAACTGATCAAGTATTGCACATTAAATGAAAATTTACATAATTTTCACTCGTATGTATTTATTTGTAACAATTTTGGATACAGTCACATTATGGCGATTTGCACTAAATAAAAAAATATATACCGAGCCCATTTATTCCTTATTCTGTACTCTATAAGTATAGTAGGTACCTATCTCTTGAAAGCAATCATATTTCTTTTTTGTAAAAATATGTAAGTATAGCTGGTCAAGTAGATCTTGTCAGTAGAAAAAGGCGGCAAATTAGAAAAATGTAGGTGCGAAGGGATATCGTAACCAAAGAAAATTTTAAATTTTAATTTCGCGCCTTTTTTATTGACAAGATTTGCTTGACCAGCTATAGCTACCATATAGGTAGCGGATGGTAGTGACTTTCTTGCATTACATACAGTCAGTCATACTTACAAACTAAACACACACAAGTTACTAACTAAACATTGCTGCCGCTCCTAGACGCTTCCGGTGCAAAAGTGCCCATAATACTCGCGGCATTGCCGCGCTGGATGGCTATGGATAGCCTTTGCACCAGAAACGAATCGGAGCGGGGGTCCTCCCTCTTCTGCCTACCTAAGTCGCGCACCATGTTTTTCGCGTCCCCGCCCCCCAGCAGCCCGCCGTTTCTACCGCGAAAGGGACAAAAATGTACCCTGCTCCCAGGGGGACATACTTTTGCCGCTTCACTGCAGCCTGAGACTCGGCCGCCGCTCCAGCCGCGCGCACCGTCCGACAGTCCGACTGATATGCAAGGCGGCGAAGGTGATGCTGACTATTGCTGACACACGTAGCGTCCCACACCAAGCACCGCCCTCTCTCCCACAGTACGAGCGTTAGCCCATCAGGCCTTTTGCCATCCGTGCGTCTAAGGCCTGGAGGCTCGAGTACCGACGGAATGCCCGCCGACCTGAGAGCCCTCTGAACTATATCGTTGAGAGCATGGTGACGCGGGTGCCTGCCAGCACAACGCCGGCAACGGCGGCAACTCAGCGCGTGGTGGCCGCGTCGGCCCCCACCATGGCCACTTGGCCACGGCCTCAATTTTATAATTTAATAAATGTAATAGCAATGCCTAAGATATAAGGTTAATTTTAATTTAAAATAAATGTACTAATGTTACTGTAGTAGGAGGTATATAGGACTTATCGTTCGCCTATAATATGTTAAATGAAATGGCAAATATAATCAAATTAATTATTCCTTCCACTTAAGAGTGTACGTTATGCAGAGTCTATTAAACGGTAAGAGTAACGTCGGTGTAGATCAGCGGTCGGCAACCTTTTAGCAGCCAAGGGCCACATACTTAGTAGTTAACGAAGTTGACGCGGGCCGCACTTTCTTAATATTTATGACTATCAAACATTGTCGTTTGTCAATATTACATACAAAATAGCCAGGGAGGCTCGCAGGCCGCAAGTGACAGGATCGGCCATACCCGTGATCCTGTCACTTGCGGCCCGCGGGCCAGGGGTTGCCGACCGCTGGTGTAGATTATGCAAATGGAGTTGAGTTTATATCTCGAAGCTGACGGCTCACTGATCCGGCGTTCAGACGCTTCTCTGATTATGTCATGACTGATTTTGAAGGTACCTACGCCCTACTACGCCCACCCAAGCTGCCAATAGTTTTACGCTCCGCAGCGAACGAAACGCATTTGTCACTGTAGCACTAAAAAACCCACTTGTAGTATTTTTTACATTGTCATTTACATTTAGATACAATTTTGCGTTTTAAGGTTAATATCTGGGAGACCGAGCTTTGCTCGGAGAACATATAATAACTCGGAAATGCGCGTTTTCCCAGAGATAAGACCTAGCTAGATCGATTTTTCGCCCCCGAAAACCCCTATATACCAAATTTCATCGAAATCGTTAGAGCCGTTTCCGAGATCCCCGAAATATATATATATATATAAATAAATAAACAAGAATTGCTCGTTTAAAGGTATTATTAGATATATATATAAATAAATAAATAAACAAGAATTGCTCGTTTAAAGGTATTAGATAGATAGATAGATAAATTGTATTGAGATGACAGCAGTTGTCACCGAACCAATCTATGAGATAAAGAAAAATACGATTACGACAGATCTGTTTACATATAGAGGTGGTATTATTGCCTATGTTTACTAAGTAGGCGACATCACAGAAGAATAGGCCGATATTTTAACGGTTGGTATTTAACTGATCACCAGATATAGGTAACTAGCTTTTGCCCGCGACTTCGTCTGCGTGGAATTAGTGACTAAATTAGATATATCACCTGGACAATGCTATCAATCAATTCGCGCATCGGTTACTTCAATTATTAGGCAATTCATTAACTCTTTCAATTCTACCCCCCTTTGCACTCTTTTCAGGGATGATTTCCGACATAAAAACTATCCTATGTCCTTCCCGGGACTCAAACTATCTCTATACCAAATTTCAACTAAATTGGTTCAGCGGCTTAAGCGTGAAGAGGTAACAGACAGTCTAGTAGCATTTAGGTCGCAGTTCTAACCTAAAACCTAACCTAACCCACTTTCGTTTCTGTAAGGGTCGGAGTTCTAACCTAACCTAACCCACTTTTCTGATAGGTAATTAGCGGTTCGGTTCTGTAAGGATTGCCGTTCAAACCTAACCTAACCCCCTTTTCTAGTAGCATTTCGGATCTGTGAGGATCGCAAAATAGGTATTATATTGAACTTAATTTCGAATAGGTATTTTTATGGTAATACATTTGAATAGTACAATAATACCTGCCTATCATATCGTACGGTTCACCGAAATCGATACCTACTATTATATAAGTTATATCTGGAGTATTATCAGCGGCAACACAATATTTATTAAGTACCTTGGCTCCTGGGTTTTATTACATGCAATGAAATGATAACTTGATAACTGTTATCGGTACCTAAAAGGATTAGAAATTCAAAGCTAGTAGGTAAACAGGGTCTTTCATTTGAACGAATTAAGGATGACTCACACTAGACCGGTCCGGGTCCGTTCCAAAACGTCCGGAATACCTACGTGCGGGTAATGCGATCATGTGATAATAAGCTCTATAGTGCCTAGGACCCGGACCTCTCTAGCATGAGTCATCCTTTAATAAGAGTAAACCACCGATTTTAATAGTTCCAACTGAAACCTCTACATATAGGTACTTATATGTATCATTCCCTACTCTAATGTAGGTAACGCTATAATTTACTCTAAACGTGATTTGAGGATTATGCCCAGGACATTGGTCTGTGACCCAGGAGGAAGGGTTTTTTCATCACCGCAGCTAAGCGCCTTCGTTTCCACTTGTAGGTACATAATAGGCTTTGGTATAGGTATATATGTTACCAGTAACCATAACAATTTGTTGTCTTATAACGATGGCTTACAAATACCGATGGTAGAATCGTATTCTGTACCTCGCTCGAATTTTAAAAAGGCTGACTGGCCTTCCTATGCAGCCGAACTTGACGAATGCTTAAGATGGATCCCCCCGAACCCAAAAACTACGAGAGATTTCGGAAACTAATCAAAAGCATCCCCCTCCTTTAAAACGTGCTAAAATCATAGCAATCTTAAAGCCCGGAAAATCGGACGATAAAGCAGAAAGCTATCGACCAATAACACTTCTTAGTGTCATTTACAAGCTCCTGGAACACATTATATACAACCGTATTTCTAGCGTCATTAATAACTCCATACCACAGGAGCAAGCTGGTTTCCGCCCCCAAAGAAACTGCACGGACCAGGTTCAGGCACTTACAACGCACATAGAGAAGGGTTTCGATCGTAACATGAAGGCATCTGCAGCGTTCATCGACCTCACTGCAGCATATGACACCGTCTGGCGCCAGGGTCTGTTATTAAAGCTGCTGAAAATAGTGCCGTGCATAAAAATCTACAGGTTGCTCGAAAATGCACTTAGTAACAGGCCGTACCGCGTACACCTTGGTGAGAGTGCTAGCCATGTAAGAGTCCTAAATAATGGCCTCCCTCAAGGGTCGGTTCTCGCACCACTGCTCTTCAATTTATACGTCCACGACATGCCCGAAACAACAAGCCGGAAATTTGGATACGCGGACGATCTGGCCTTGGTCACACTAGACTCAAACATGCAGGCAAGCAATAGGAATTAACGTTAACAAGGGATCTTTCTACCATGGACAACTTCTTTACGAACTGGCGCTTGTGTCCTAACCCTTCTAAAACGGAAGTAGCTTGCTTTCACTTAAACAACAAAATGGCCAAAAAAGAGCTCAATGTGAAGTTTAGGGACACCACTCTGAAACATAACTTCTACCCCAAATACCTGGGAGTTACTCTTGACAGAAGCCTGAAATTCAAACAGCATCTTGGGAAAGTGTCTGCAAAGCTGAAAACCCGCAACAGCATCATCCAAAAGCTAACCGGAACTACCTGGGGTTATACTCCGGACCTCGGCACTGTCGACTTTCTCTCTGTCTGTCTGTATTTTCGACAGCCGAATACAGCTCTGCCGTCTGGCTGAACAGCGCTCACACTTCCTTGATTGACGTCCAACTCCATCACACGATGCACCTCATCTCTGGATGCCTCAAGCCCACACCGATCTATTGGCTACCAGTCCTATCCCACATACTGCCACCTCATATGCGGAGAGATACTTGGCCTTGAAATACAAAAGATCCGGGCATCCACAAACTTACCTATCCATGAAAACCTTCATAATTTTAAAAAGACACGACTTAAGTCTCGCCATCCCCCAGTGCTGAGATTCCATAATCCAGCACCAATGTGTAACCTACGGGACTCTTGGGAATCTGAATGGGAATCAAGATCTCTCCCTGGCGTCTCCAAGCCTAATACCAAGACACGACCTGCTGGCTTTGAGGAACCCCGTCGCGTCTGGTGCATGCTGAATCGAATAAGGACGGGAGTTGGAAACTGTGCTTATTTATGGCACAAATGGAACTGGTGCGAATCACCAGTATGTCGGTGTGGAGCAGCTGAGAAGACCGTACACCACACGGTATTTGACTGTCCTCTAACCAAATGCCAAGGGCAAGTTGAAGATTTGACTACCTTAACAATAGAAGCGGTACAGTACTTAAAAACTGTAAATCTCTGAAGTAGAGTAACACAAAAAGCCATACGAAAAAAAAAGACGACTATATAATTTAATACGAGGCCGTAAATTTAGATTGGTTCTTTTTATAATTTAGTTGCTTTATATGTTATGTAGGTACCTAGTGTCCGACCATAGTTTTACTTTCGGATTCGGCAGGTTTCGCCATATAAATCTTGTTTCTTCCGAAGGTTCGGTTCCGGGTTCGGTTTTTAAAAGCATAGCCTTTGGTCACCGAAACCCGATAAGATAAGTAGCTACCTAAATCTGCAACAAATGTTAATTGATAACATTTGAAGATAAAACGGAGTTATGACCTGATATTCTGACAGTTCTGACTATTGGAGCCATGGCGTCTACTCTTGTGGTTTTTTTGTGCTTCGTATTCGCAGGTAAAGCACTATCTATTCTTACTTTTTACATACGACCAAAATTTCACTTAGGTACGACTAAGAGGAGACTGAAACAACTTCAACAAGTTTTAAAAGATGTTTAACCGCGAAATATAAAAATATAACACATAGGTATAGGTAAATAAAAATATTAAAAAATCAAAAAATAAAGCGTAATAAATACTTTCTTTGAAATAAAACATGGGAAGATGAGGAGTAAATCCTGAAAAAAGAATGCTTTATGTTCAAGTTTCCAATTTATTATCGTATATTTACTTTTAAACGAGCAATTCTTGTATAGGTATTGCAATATATTATGTTTTCGGGGGCTAAAAATCGTTCTAGCTAGGTCTTATCTCTGGGAAAACGCACATTTTTGAGTTTTAATATGTTTTCCGAGCAAAACTAAGTCTCCCAGATATTTTTTATGTAAATCAAGGATGCGGAATTAATTTAAAAATACCAAAAAGCAAACTTTGTCGACTTCAGATGCAAGCGCGCCGCCGCCACCGGCAATTTTTCGATCGGCGCACAATCGCACATGTCTAATCGACAACTACACTTGGTGAAATACCGCTTCACCATACAAACGCAGTCCCCATTTTCCTCTATGCCATACACACTTTGGGAAGATTGTATGGAGAAGCGGTCGTCCGACGTCCACTTTCCTCTTAATGCAACAAAAACAAGTGTTTCATAAAACTTAAGATTTTAGTGACCAAACCTTGCTATTTATCTTCCATCGTACTTACCTACCGATATAGAGTCTAGGTGTCTCCCCTTCCCGAAATGTTGTATGGGTCCCACAAGGCATCAATATCTCATCAAAAGTTAAATATGGGCCTTTCTTTTTTTGTTGTCCCCTACACTTTTTTTTTCAAATTTGGAATTTTTTATGTTATTTCTACTCAGAATCACGAGCTCTTTCTATCCTAATATGAGAAAAAAAAGTGTCCCAAAATTTCCATACATTTTTCGATCTTTCCATTCCGCGACCGCCATACATCTATGAAAAATGGTGACGTAATGGAAATAAAAACCTTACGACACCTTGTTTCTCCTATTAGGATAGAAAGAGCTCGTGATTCTGAGTAGAAATAACATAAAAAATCCCAAATTTGAAAAAAAAAGTGTAGAGGACAACAAAAAAAAAACGCCCATATATGGATCTCATCAAAAGTTGTAAATCGTACTATTTTGTCGTAAATACTGACGCCGCCAAATAAAAAAGGTTTAAGGGTAGGTACGTATTACATACTAATTTTATTACGTATATATTATATTACTTATAACCACTGCTTATAACGATTATTATATCCGCTGACCAAAAATCGACCACAAATCGATATTATTAATGAGATGGAAATGAGGTTGTATATAGGTACGACCATGAATGCGCTGACCATTACGTAATTTACCTATGCATATGTTGAGACAGATTGAATTGCATATATTTTCAGGGTTTTCGGGTACGGCGGCCCAGACCACCTACTCCCCTGATTCGGAAAATGTCTACCATCTCTTCACTAGGTAAGTCGATTGGTGTTCTTATACGAAGTAGTAAAAGGTCGTATTTATATGTTAAGCGCCAATAGTTCAAGTCAGAAATGGCAGCTTTCACCCGAGTTTCTAATAATTACGAGAAAAGTAAATGGGTATTTTTCAAACTGTAGGTACTATTTACTTGGTCATACGTAAACTTGTAGTTTTTCTAGTCTCGTAGTGCCGCCCAATGTAGATTAGGATCTACACTCAGTTTCGATGGAGTGTCAACCTTCATTACAAAAAAAAACAGCATATCATTTGTCTCGTAAAAATGTGAAACAAACAAATTTCAACTCAATTAAAAATATAACTAGATTCAAACTTCCTTAGCTATATTTTTTTATGCTGGGCTCACGAGGCTAGATGAAACTTTAATTGAAAAGTTGGGGTTGAAGAAGTTATTATTGGGAGAATGAAAACTATAGGTACGACAAATCCATGTTGAACCAAATATTCATTGCTAATAAAGAAAAAAAAAACTCCCTAGACTCGAAACGTAGATTGGTATCACTTTCAACCGCCCACATAGATAAACAATGAGTCACTTTCAGAAAATGAAAAATGAATAGTACCTATTAGTTAGCAATAGATATGTTGCGTCACCCAACTAGCGTTGAGTCGCTCACTCGTGAGGCACCTCATTTGTACCACTCATTTTGTTAATTTGTCGCAGTACTTCGTACCGCAAAAATGTCTTACTTCACTCCTCTATTCATTTTACTTGATTCTAAAATTATCTTTCTCCTAAAAGTTCTATTCTTAACCTCCAGAATTGCACTCCAATTAAATGTTACTATTTATTTATTTATAAAGGAAGTGATGAATACATAAATATGTATATACATTAAATATTTTTGTCGCCGTTGGAATTAATGGAATAGTCGACGCTGAAAATATGCTAGTACCTCACCTCATTTGAAGTAAGACATTGTAACACCTCATTTTAGAAAATGAGGTACTCATACAAACTCATTTTAAATTGATGTCCTACCCATCACTACACCCAACTCACCCTACCGAATGTACCTACATGTGGTTAAAGTGTTACCATGTATTTGTAAGTGTACTTGGATTCAAACAAACGTCTCTATCTACAGGCAAAACCCAACCGTCAGCCAGCCAATGGTCCTCGGCTACCCCACTCTGATCGGGTCGAACTTCGACCCGGCCCGCCGCACCGACGTCCTCCTCCACGGCGGGGACTCTAACGCCCTCTCCCCCTTCAACCTGGCTCTCGTCCCCGGTAATAAACCTTCTCTTTTACACCTGTATATAAACTTCCTGTATATAAAACCTATAGTAAAACCCTCAAGGATCCACACATACCTATCACTTTCAACCAGCTTCGTAGATAAACAATGAGCCACGTTCATAGTATGAACTGACCACTAGGGTGGTCCAAAAAAAATTAAGTTCTGAATATTTCTTTCTCGCAAGGTTATATTTTATATATATTTATATAAGTGAAACAATTCTGCCGTACAAAAATGTATTTCTGCTTTGGAGATGAGTTTAATGGCTCTTTAAAAATACGTTTTAACTAAATATGTCTTTTGATTTAATTTACTTAGGTATATTTTTTTGTTTGTATGAGATTATTGCAAATCTCAAAATCATAGCGACCACTAAATCAAAGCAAATGCGTTCTAATTTGGCACACAGATTACTATTTCATAATAGAATACCTAAACGGAAGCCTTGTGGAGATAAAATTTATTCTAGTTTTTTTTTCTCCATACAAAGTGGGACGCCCCTATTCACCACACTGAAAACTGTTTCCTGACAATGAGTACAAAGACAATTCACCATAACTGATGGTAATTTGGTTTTATTTTACGAGAAAACATTCAGTTCATTCAAACACTGGCCCGCAAATTTACAAATATTTGCTATTATTTAGTTACAACAGTCAACTTGGTAAAATAAGAGCCTGACGGTAAGCGATTACCACGGTTAACGAACGCCTGCAGGCATATTAACCCATCACTCATTACGTTGGAGTGTTTCTGAATGAAATGTGTGTTTGCAGCGATCCTGGCGGCCAAAGACGTGAACCTGATCGCTGTGGACTGGAGCGCCGGCGCCGTCACGAACGACTACAATGACATCAGCCACAACGTGCCACTTTGCGGTAAGCTCCTTCACAGATATACCTATAACTTACATGAACAGCATCGGTCGGTGGACCTGTCTTTAGGTTCATGAAAATGAAAAAAAAAATGTGTATCTGTTAGGGTCTAGCTAGTCAGAGGGCTTACCGGAACCACGTTCGACGTGCTGCTCTCTGTCGCACAGGTAAATTCGTACTTAGGTAAGTGTGAGGGAGGCAACACGTCGAACGTGGTTCGCTTTAGGCCCTCAGATGTAGATAGTGCATAATCTTTTACCATCGTATTTTCACGGAAACGTGTTAATAAATATGCTGAGGTTGACTGAAGTAGCATGACAAATGATGACAGAGCCTAGGGTTTTACTGCCTGCCTGTAAAGCTGGTCTTGGGTTTGAATTTTGAATCCCGGTACGATATTTATTTGTATGCATGACGAACATAAGTTTTTGGCTAGGTCGATCTGTGTAGGTTCCCTAACATTTATTTATTTAAATACGAACGTTTCCGAGAAAATACTAAATCTGTAAACTTGTAAGGTTAATACGTTGTTCGCCAGGTGAAAGCGTCGCCCGTTTCATCGTCTGGTTGAACCTGGAGACCGGGGCGAGTTTCGACCAGTACCACGTCGTTGGCTTTGAACTCGGCTCCCACGTGGCCGGCCTCGTCGGCAGGAACCTCAACGGGGCGATTGATATCATTACTGGTAAGAGACAAATACGTTTTGTCAGGACTACACCAGAGAACTTATACCTACTACAAACATATATACGCACCATCCTACAACCGATATCGGCGAGGCACTTCCAATAATTTGACGCATGTCGGATATCGGATGTAGGACTCTATAACAAAAAAAATCTTCATAATAAATAATAAATAAATATATAAATAAATAATAACTAAATGCTCAATCTTGTTTATTTATGTTAAAGCTTAATAACGATCCATTCCTGGTGAATTTATTTTTTAAATATTTGTTTTTAATTTATTGTGAAACTGCTGACATAGGATTTGTAATTTAATACCTAAATTTTGAATGAAATTTTGATTGTGACTGTTATTCTTCATACTTATTCAATTATTCATAATGAAAAAAAAACTAACAATCACAATATAAATCCCTGACAATTTACCATGTGTAATTTTAAGTGAAATTGTATATTGTGAAATAAATAAATCATATCATATCATATCATATCATATTTTTAACTTTTGTGCAAAAATGGGGAATATTACGCAAAACTCTGCGAAGGAGGCGCCACCAGCACAGAGGCCTAGCCTACCGTGAAACGCGAAAAATATAAGCAAGTTGATGCAAATTTTCAGTTGTTTCCAGATGTTGGCTGGTAGAATTGACTTTTAAGAAATGATTTTGAATGATGAATGTTAATTTGGATATGATTTGAAATGTTTTACAGTTATAATTTTCCTCGCGTTGGTGTAGTGAAAACTGTTGGAATCTTTATTAATTGCTTACTCGGGTATCAATAGGCACGAAGGGTTAAACAACAACTTTGCCCGCTTGTAAAACAAATAACTATTCCAGCTCTGAACCCGCCCCGGAATGCCTTGAACGCGACGAACACGTTCTTTTCCACGGACGGTGTGTACACCGAGGCCATCCACACCGACGTGTTAGGCAGCGGCCTGATGCAGCCCGTCGCGAACACGGACTTCTACCCCAACGGTGGCTTGTCCCAGCCAGGCTGCGAGATCGTCGACTGGGAGTGCAGCCGTGACAGGTGAATACTTAAACTGCCGTGTCACGCGCAACTCCATTAACTTATACATATAAGTTACTGGCAGTACCTATTGACTGCACTACTACTAATAAGGTGTACGTAGGCACCGAACCATGCCTTGGTTTAGGCATGTCATAATGTAACTGTGGAATACGAATGTATTTTTACATTCAATGGTCTTTTATTTTATTTTATTTATTTGGAGATCCAACAGCTGTGGCATTAACATAAAAATTATAGTAAGTAGATACAGGAAGCCAATTACCTATTCCCTTCTTCTAAGTCGGTCCCTCACTGCTGAGGATCGTGACTCCGCATACTAGTTTTCCTGATGGCAGCTCTCCACTTCTTCCTCTTGGTTGCTTTGTGGAAAGCGTTGCTTAGTGTGATGTCCAATTGTCCATCTGGGCGGATATTTGGTCACACCATCTCGTTGGACTTGGTCCTCTAGGCCGTCTGCCGTCCACCTTTCCCATTACCATAAGTCTCTCCAAATTGTCAGGGTCTCTGCTGCAATTACCTATTATTAATTATTATTTTTATAAGCTTTACGGTATCTACTAACTTCGTTCTGAATCCATCAGGGCCTTCCTTTTCTTCGCGGAGTCGCTTGTCTCTGGAGGCTTCACCGGGCGGCGCTGCGACGTTGAAATCGACGCGGACGTGATCGCTCCTGTTGTGTGCGAGTCCGATTCCGAGGACACGCTGCCTATGGGCGGCCTGACTGATAAGGCGGGGTGAGTACGACCAAGTGAAGTTTAGTGTCAAAAATTACATTTTTGATACAAGGCATCTATCGCTGACTATATATACTTTCCTTTCAAACAGGCTCTTCGAGACAATTCCAACAAACCCAAACACAATTAGGTTGCGTTGTCTTATCACATAATTCCTAATGTAGTCGTGCTTGCAGACTACATAAAACGGTCAAATACGGCGTTCTCTGAACAAAAGATTTTTAATGAAGGTGGGCCGGTTGGGGTTGTTTTTACGCGACGTCTGAGGTTAATAATTGTTTCAGTTTAGCTTCTAAGTCAAGTTGAGTACAATTTAATTTAAACTACTTAAATCAAAGATGTAGACGTAGATTTTATTTAAATCGGTTCAGCGGTTATTGTTTCCCCATACAAACTTCCACCTCCCTTTTAAGGGAGGGTTTTTAAGGGATGATTTTTGGGATGAAAACAATTTAGATAGGAATATATTGTTTTTACTAAGATCTTCACGATCGGCCTTTTACCCGTACACTTACAGAGCTTTTTGGTGGTACTTTAGTATTCAACAGGTTGTGCCATTTCCTAATCTGGCGTACCTACTCGAGTAGGTAAAGGTAAATCCAAAAATCCGCCTTTAAACACAACCTACAAAAGCCATGACTTATACAAATAGGTATTTCTATCAGAATTTTAATAATGTTTTATTGCTTTCAGATCATTCGGAGTGTACTACGTGCCCGTAAACGAGCAATCCCCCTACTCCCAAGGCTAAATCATTATACCTATAACATGAAATATTTCATAAAATAAAATAAAATTTGGCTCATAATTTAAATGGCTTATTATTTTATTCTACCCGTCCCTAACCCCGTGTACAGAAAGGGCACTTCCTACAAAACCGAAGTTTGACAGCGATTCAGGGTCGAATCATGATATCCCTTTCTAACCTATGGACAATGCCTTTCGGCTATTTAGGGTTGTCAAAATTCAAGTGATTCTCTTATCTGTGGTCGTGCACGCAAAGGGACGTCAAGTGGTGACTGGTGTCAACCCTAATATTAATTGCTCGGAGCAATGCTGAGCTGAACGGAGCCGAGTTTGCCCGAAGTCACTGTCTGTTGTCTTCCCACTGCCCGTACAATATTTTTGCAATTCACTCAGTCAGTGCAGTCAGTCAGTGCCAGAGAACTTCGAAATTCAGTCAACTCTCAGCTTTGATTTAAATTGTTGTATCGTGGTACATTCGAGTTTGGAAATGTATAAAACCTAGGAATTGTATACAATTACTACCTACAAATAATTACTACGGGCCTGAAGCCCTGAAGCCACGTTACGTGCTCTGTCAAAGGGCTCTGTCATAGAGGACGCAACTGAGCAGCAGGTAGAGTGAAGGTGAGGGCGGAGCAATAAAAGTAGGAATTCAGGGGTAGGTCTCTTTTATTTACCAGATAAGTGGTCAATATGGCACTTCGAGTTACTTAAAAAGTCCAATAAACGGCACGAGTAGGGCTTGCAAATATTCGAAACTTTCAGATATTCGAATATTCGACTTTTTCTGACGACGTATTCGAATATTCGAATAATTATTCGAATATTATAAAAAATAAGAAAAGGAACGAGAAATCGGTATATTATCGATTTATTCAAAAGCTTTTTTCACATATTGCTAAAACATGAGTGAGATCAAGTAATAATGTAGTAGTGTAGCATTACTTACACCACTACATTATTTTTAAGTATAGGTTGCACATCATCCTGGCCTCGTCCGATAGAGGCGATGCCAGGACGACGTTGCAACTCCCTAATTTGGTAGTTTTGATTAATGTCATGTCACTCCTCAGCGCCTCGTTGCGGACACACTCCATCAACACATGATGGACGTCTTCTATTTTATCACACTCAGAGCAGTTTGGTGTTGCAGCAAGTCTCATCAGGTGCTTGAATTTGTTTGATGGAATGTGCCCGGAACGAAGCCTAAGGAGTGATACTACCTGTTTCCTACTTAGTTTTTTGTCAAACCATGGGACCTGAGGGGGCTGACATTGAATTGTTCTGTACCAAATTCCTTTAGAGAAATCCGCTTAATTGACTAGATTTTATCATCCTACTATTTATAAGATGCCCACATTTATAAAAACAAGTAAAACGCCAAAATTAGACGTATTTAATATTTCTAGATAAAACTTATTATAAATGCGTCGTTGCGTGAAATAATATAACTTTAACCATCCCAACACCTAGGTATGTAAGATATTTTTTTAGTAGGTAATTATTTTCCGATTTAAATTAATTTGTAATCACTCAGAGGCCTGTAAAAAGGTCTTTAATTTCATTGTATTTTGGATCTTTATTGACTTTATTTGTTTTGAAGCGCTGGTGGCCTAGCGGTAAGAGCGTGCGACTTGCAATCCGGAGGTCGCGGGTTCGAACCCCGGCTCGTACCAATGAGTTTTTCAGAACTTATGTACGAAATATCATTTGATATTTACCAGTCGCTTTTCGGTGAAGGAAAAACATCGTGAGGAAACCGGACTAATCCCAATACGGGCCTAGTTTACCCTCTGGGTTGGAAGGTCAGATGGCAGTCGCTTTCGTAAAACTAGTGCCCACGCCAATTACTGGGATTAGTTGCCAAGCGGACCCCAGGCTCCCATGAGCCGTGGCAAAATGCCGGGACAACGCGAAGAAGAAGAAGAAGAAGATTGACTTTATTTGGTTTGGCAAGTTATTATTCCTAATGGTCGGCTAATTTATATAATATTGGAATATTTAAGGGAAAAAGTTAGTTGAGTACTGGGTGGATTATTCGTCAGCTAAAGGTGCATGGTTAGATTACCAAGTTGGGCAGGTTTGGTATGATTAAATTTGAGAATTGCGATAAGTGGCAAGGTTTAGACTTCAAAAATTCGCTTAACGTACGCTTGTACTGAATAAACAGAATGATCCTTTAACTTAAAACTTACGCACCGTAAAAATATCATACTTTTTGATTTCGTTTTCTTTTAAATTGAGTTAGGTTTCACTGTATTCACGAAGTCTATCGAGAGGAATACAGTAAAAATATTATTTCCTTCGTATTTGGGTACCTACCGTTCCTCATTCACTGTAAATACCCGTCAAACACACAGAAACTGTAACTACAGCGGCTGACATAGATTTTTTAATAGTAATAAAAAATATTCGAATATTCGAAACCTGAGCGGCCGAATATTTGAATATCAAAACAGGTCGAATATTCGACAAATTCGAATATTCGAATTGCAAGCCCTAGGCACGAGATAGCAGAAGATACGTAGCGTTAGTAAAGTCGCGCTCAGGCGCGCGTCGTCAGGAAGGGCATGCTCCGGGGTGAGGCGCCTGGAGGGGCGACGTTCACGCGCTCAGGAGCGTGGCGTCTAGGAGGGCGCGCTCAGGCGCGCGGCGTCTAGGAGGGCGCGCTTAGGCACGCGCCGTCTAGGAGGGCGCGCTTAGGCACGCGCCGTCTAGGAGGGCGCGCTTAGGCACACGACGTCCGGTGGCGCGCTCAGGTACGCGACGCCTGGGAGGACGCGCTCAGGCACGCGACGTCTTGGGAGGGCGCGCTCAGGCACGCGATGTCTGGGAGGGCGCGCTCAGGTACGCTGCGTTAAGGAGCTCAGTCACACGACGAGGGGCACCAAATCAGGGGGGCCTTACGATTTGTAGACTAGCGAAAGGGCGCACGGAGACCGTAATTGGTAGTAGTTTATTTATAGGTTACGCCAGGAGAAAGAGGGTTTCTTCAGGGTGCGGGGCCTACCTCGGCCCCGCACGGACCCTTAATTTAGAATATTGCTCTTTTAGAGAGCTAGCGATAAACTGAAGTCAAGATGACTGTTGTTCTCACAGACATACAATTCCCGCTCGCGCTGCTTTTATAGCTGATTTTAGGAACATCTTAAGGGGCCCACTGATTAACAGTCCGCCGGACGATATTGGTCTGTCAGTTGTTCGGAGCTGTCAACTTTTTGTTCTAACTGACAGGCCGATATCGTCCGGCGGACTGTTAATCAGTGGGCCCCTTTAGGAACTAGAATTACAAGATTTGAAATTTAAAAATAGTTGTGAACCAGTTATGATTTTCAACAAAATTTTGAATAACATTTGCCGAAAGTATACATTTTTGCATTTTTGTTAGTTTTATTTAAAAACTTTAAAGAAAACATTAAAATAAGCATCTTTTATTGATTGAAGTTTTTTTTATAAACTTGACCGTTTAGGAACTAGAGCGATCTGAAGTTGCGAGTTCAGCCATGGGATTACTAAGGAGCCAGACACTTAGAAAATTTACGATAAAAAAAATAACCAATACAACCTATGTTTTTTATTACTTAATAATATAGGGCATGCTAAAATAAGCATCTTTTATTGATTGAAGTTTTTTTATAAACTTCTCCGTTTAGGAACTAGAGCATCTTTGGTCACAAGATTCTCAAGGTACCCAAAATGTCAAGGTCCCTAAAAACCGAATCAGAGCACCCCACTATCCACGTGGTCTTGTCTGTCCTACCCCTAGAGAGCAATTCCAAAAACGGAGGCGCGGAGGGAGGGCAGCCCAACCAGTAAGCCGAAGCTGCAGAGCAGAGAGGGCGGAAGGGCTGCCCTTCCGCAGCGCCGGAGCTACCCAGATTCAACAGCTTCATAATAAACTTCAGATCGCTCTAATTCCTAAACGGTCAATTTTATAAAAAACCTTCTATCAATAAAAGTTGCTTATTTTATAGTTTTCTTTAAAGTTTAATAAAAAAAGTAACAAAAATGCGAAAAAAAATATTTTTGCCTAAAGTCCTAAAATCGGGCCACTTTTGCTATACTCTGACCTACATAGTTCTTATACATTTCAAGTTATTTCTTTTCATGGGTGATTTATTATGCTGATTGCTGACAAAGACGAACTGCACGTCAACGGAGAATTATAGGATAACCTTCACGTACATCATCATCATCCTGGCGTCAATCCCAGCTGTGCCCCCGCGCGGGGCGCGAGGACCCGGGGTCCGCGTGAAAACCTTCACGTACGGAGCCATGATAAGTTTTTTGTCAAAATTCAATTTGATACTAGTTTTTATCGTTGACTGTAATTTTTCCACAGTCAACTAATACTCAACGAGACAATTTTAACAATCCTAAACACAATTACGTTGTGTTATTTTATCACCGAGTTCCTATGGCCACCTCCTGTCTCCATCATCAGATCAGGTCGATGGTACCATAATTTTGCATTGTCATCCGACTTACATATGTATGTATGCAAATTTTCAGCTTTTGTAAAAATTCAATTATTATGATACTAGTTTTTATCGTTGACTGTACTTTTTTCCACAGTCAACTAATGCTCAAAACGAGACAATTCTAACAACCCTAAACACAATTACGTTGCTTTATTTTATCACCGAGTTCCTGTGGCCACCTCCTGTCTTCATCATCAAATCAGCTCGATGGTACTGTATGTGGTGATGGTATTGCATTGTCATCCGACTTACATATGTATATATGCAAATTTTCAGCTTTTGTAAAAATTCAATTATTATGATACTAGTTTTTATCGTTGACTGTACTTTTTCCCACAGTCAACTAATACTCAACGAGACAATTCTAACAACCCTAAACACAATTACGTGGCTTTATTTTATCATCGAGTTCCTATGGCCACCTCCTGTCTCCATCATCAGATCAGCTCGATTGTACCATAATATTGCATTGTCATCCGACTTACATATTGATGCAAAATTTCAGCTTCATTGGAGGTTGGGAAGTGGGTCAAATTTAGCTTGCAAGATTTACCCGTACAAACATAGTTACTCACAGGTACATTGCAAGTTAAATAAAAGCTTGTAATAATAAAAATAGTTACATTTGTACGGAACTCTCGGTGGGCGAGTCGGACTCGCACTTGACCAGTTTTTCCAATTACGTTATTGTAAGTAGGTACCGTCATTATAGCCAACTTTGCCACCAGGGGAAACTTTGCCCAAAATGTCAATTTTAAACAAATTCGTTAATGTAGAAATATTTAAAATACTTATGGCCATCCTGCTATTTATAGTAGAAAATAGATTATATTTGTGACAAATCGATATACCAAACATGTGCACAACTTGACTTGGAAATTTCCAGCGAGTTGTCAAATATAGGGTATATTTCGGCGGGCGGGCGGTGGGGGGTATAAGTAGAAAAAAATTGAGAACCCTTAGACAAATATTTCCGGGTTTCAGTTATAAAGCATGAAGCATAGATTATGTCTATTGAGGTTTAATCTAAAAAGGCCTAAAGACACTAAAGTTATGGCGGTGGGCAATGTAATCCGGTAATTTACAGACCTATGGTTGCCAACATTGCCCACCACCAAAAACGGCTTAGGGTTGTCACTTTTGACAAATTTACCCAACTTCGCAAGTAAAAGTAGGTTATGTTTGTACACTAAAGTAAGTTTATAAATATATACTGTATTTAATTGGTCTTATTATCCTTTATTTAGATGTTTTATCTCTTTAACGCGTGAAATATACAGCAAAATTCATGTTTTTGGCCATTACACTATTGTGACAGATTTTCTCTAAAGTGCCAACCCTAGCCTTTGTAAAATGCTTAGGTAAGTCTTGTATGGAAATGGCCAAAAAGGGGTAGGCAACATTGCCCACCCAATTTATTTAAAAGTTCTTACACTTATCGCTAAGTTATTAACAGGGAATGGTAGGATTGCCCAAAACCTTTAAGTGATCCTTAGACATCATCGTCATACGAGCTGTATTTGAACACCAAATTGACGTGGACAATGTTGTCCCAAACCCCGGATATCTTTGCCCGCCCTCTAAAACGCCAAAAAAGTGGGTAAAAACACGATTTAATTTTTTTTCTTCAATGAAACTGATGCGTTTGATCACTATGGACGTGCTGAGCAAAACAAAGTCATATGATGTGATATAATTTTTTTGAGAAATTCGAATTTTTACAAAAAAAGCGGGCAAAGTTGGCTATAATGACGGTACATTATACGTAAAGGCATCGAACATGTTTGTGGCTTTTGGTTAGTGAAATCCGATAAGATGATAAGTAGATAAGTAGCTACCTAAATCTGCAATAAATTTTAATTGATAACATTTGAATATAAAACGGACACTGACCCGAATTTCACTACAGTTCTGTCAATTGGAGCCATGGCCTCAACCCTTGTGGTTATTCTGTGCGTTGTATTCGCAGGTAACTAGTAACATTTTTTTACATCCAATATTACTTCCATATGTGTTTCAGGACAATAGGTAAGTATGTTTAATTTTTTAAACCACATAAAAATATCTCGTCTATTGTATAAAATTCTCTTATTTAAGTTTTTTTTTATTACCTATAACAACTAACTGGGGCCTTATTCGACATGCCACTTTTGACGTCGCATGTTGAAGTTCATTTGAATCTGAACAATCATGGGTTGTCGAATAGGTAAAGATCATTATCTGTCAGTGAATCTCATGTAAACAAATCATTTCATCGCTAGACTTGGTTGTCTATTGGTATGGCCGCCATGTTTGGATTTATGACATTTAAAAGGGGATTCTATGGCATAGAGTAAACTGCATTTCTATTTTTTATAGTTTTTTGATTCCTCTACTCGACGCAAGATGGAGTTAACAGTCAAATTTCGATCTTGGCGTTATAAAAATAAACCGCAAGAACATGACATGCAGTGGCGTTGGTGTAGATCTATCATGAAAACGAATATATGACAATTGTCCAGAATTTAAAAAAACTTGACAATAAACATACAGCAATACATATACCACTAAATGTCAAAAAGAAAACAGATTTAGTATAATTACTAGGTAACAAATTATATATAAAGTTTAAATTTTAAACCAATCGTCGTGGGTCCTAACCCCGGCTCTTAGCAATGAACTTCTTGTAACTTGTGTGAAAAATATCATTTGATATTACACCAATTACTTTATGGTGAAGTAAAATATCATGAGCATGAGTCATGAGGAAGACGGAGTAGCCAGTAGCCACAATAAGCTATATTTTTGTCCTCTGGGTTAGATGGCAGTGAAATAGGGAGAGATAGTGAAGAATGCGGCAAAATAAGCATTTATTGTGTTGTTAGTAGTTAGTAGACTAGTTTTTTTTTCTAAAAATGAAAATTGACGCAACAGCAAGCTCATAGCCCCCTATGAGCCAGTCTATTAGGTGCAGGCTTAAGGGCTAATCCCGGGGGAAGCGGAGCGTCGGCGACTAGCTGGTGCATCTGCTTATTAACCTCTTCTCACTTTTACCTCAGGTCCTTTGATTAATAAATTAAGGTAAAATTCGTAAGAACTAGTGCCTGTGTCATATTCTAAATTGGACGCTATGCCTAATTAGTTGTAATAAATAAAATAAAATAATTATTTATTTAATTAAATTTATAACAACGCAACGTGGGGTTATTCATGATGAATTTTAATGGTTTATATAAGACAGCGGTCGTATATTGCCTTAGAAATTTGGATTTTGTCAGTTTGAATGAACAGCAAACTGGAGATATTGAGATTAATTTTAAACTTATTATTTTAGGTGTTCGTAAGAAATAAGGTATTGACAGACATTGACGGAAAATCGCGAAAACCCGGCCAGGTGCGTCGGACCACGCAAAACGGAGGAGGATTCCATACTTACTTCTTCTACCATGTATCCATATGCCAAAATAGCAACAAAAAGCCGAACAAAAATACCGTTTCTTCGCAGCACTAGATTTCAGTCCTTTTTTTAGAAAAGTAATATGTACATAATATATATATGTAAGTAATTTTGTTATGTGAAACTTATATGTTGTGTTACGAGACTTACGAGTAGGTAACTTTAAACTTTAACAGCCTAACAGATCCCAATAAGGCCTAGTTTACCCTCTGGGTTGGAAGGTCAGATGGCAGTTGCTTTCGGAAAAACTAGTGCCTACGTCAATCCTTGGGATTAATTGTCAAGAGAACAATAGGTTCTCATGATCCGTGGCAAAATCGAGATAACGCGGGGAAGAATAACTTTGTCACAAGAATATTTGGCCAAATATAAATCCTTATTTTAATACTCTCGTGTATTTGACCTACCTACACGTATTGAGTCGTATTTTGCCACCTAGTAGCCTCGAATTGGTTGTTATATGTGGCTTTCCATAAATTAAGGGTCCTTATGCTTCAATAAGGACGTTTTCATGGGGTCCCGTTGTTTCCCATAAAGTTTTAAGTCATAATGTATTGTTTGTTATATTATCATTACTCATAAAACTGAAACCGTTAACATTTCAAGATTTTAGTTAGGTTATCCTATAGATAGGTTAGGTTAGGTTAGATTTGTTTTATGGCAATCCTGAAAAGTGACGCGTTTCTGAACTAAATTAATTATGACTAACGAAAATTCGAGCAAACAATACATTATGGCTTAAAACTATTTGGGAAACAATAGAGACCCCGTTTTCATCTGAAGTTGCAATAGAAATTGAAAAAGCCACATTTTTTCAAGCTTTTACTTAGTTTTATCTGTCCCGTTGGTTGTCTGTCTGTTCCAATGTGGTTCCAATCAAATCATGCAAATTAAATCCCAACAAAAACATAAATGTGAAATGAGAGCCAAGTTCAATATTGAGAATACGTGTCGTTGTTGACTCGCCGACAAAAGAATTGAGATCTATATGGGTGCCAAGTTCTGTGCTGTGTAGAAAATCCTGAAATTATAAAGGATTTGTCTTGGCTAGTTTTTAACAACAAACCAAGTTTTTGAAAAACTAACAGAAAAATATATATTACCTATATGCCTATACGTAAAAACTACCTACCTCTACCTTGATGCCAAATTTCAAGTTTCTAGGTCACCTGGAAGTGGGTTAGGTTTTTGATCTATATGTCAGTCAGTCACAAAAATGCCGGTTTTTAAACGTTAATTTATCAATAACTGTTTGAGCTATGTTTATGAAATAGTGTATTTTGAACAAGCTAAGGGACTTGAATACATGTGCCAAATTTCATGTGTGTAGGTTAAGTAGGTTTCAAGTTGTGAAGGGGTCAAAAGTAGCTCGAAATGGTTGGTGTAATATTACACACGGTTGCTGCGTCGCCAGTTCCTTTTTCTTTGAACTTGGCTGGACACGCTCCCGCGTGTCTAGATTTGACCCACTTCTCGGGTGTTCAATGAAGCTGAAATTTTACATAAGTACATAATATGTAATATGGGTGACAATACAATATTTTTATGGTTACCATCGAGTTGATCTGATGGTGATGATACAGACAGTGGTCTTTTAAGTCTTTTTAACTTTGTGATAAAACAACGCAACTTAAATTATATTTGAAAATATTTAAAGAAAAATACAGTCAGAAATTAGAAATATTGTTATCTAACCTCTCTATCACTCTTGCATATTCGAGCGATAAAGAGGCAAATAGCTGAGTTTCGATTTTCGCACTTCCCGATAGGCCCCTTTGTAAACAAACCGCCTTGATGTGTCTATGTCAAATTATTGTCTGTGAAAACTTGTTAAAAAAAGTTTAAAGCAAAGGCGTAGGCAAAGAGTAGTATAATATGTATATAGCTGGTCAACCAAATCTTTTCAGTAAAAAAAGGCACGAAATTCAAATCTTCCATGGGACGATATCCCTTCGCGCCTACTTTTTTCAAAATTGCCGACTTTTTCTACTGTCAAGATCTGGTTGACCAAGTATACCTATATAGCGCTGGCGGTACACCGAGAATTTCAGTAAAATGCTGCAAATGATGTTAAAGGTATGAAAATCGGTACGATTGAGCTTTAGAACATTTGAAACAATTTGACCCGAAGCACCAACAAATAAAAAAAAAACGAGAGGAGTTGTGACGTCATCTTTTTTTGTAAGGAATAAAAAAATATTGTTTAAAAACCTATCGTGTTTGGTATTAAACGAAAGGGCTTTCTGAGCCGATTCCAAACATATATCACATCATTACAGTTCAGTATTTTTTTTTAATTATAATATAAATAATTTTCAAAACATACCAATTAAGTTTGGGATTCTCCAGATACAATACGGTAAAATTTTTTTTGTAAAATATACCTTTAATCTTATACCTAATCTCCTCATATCTAACCCTAATAAAGCAATTTTGAAATTATATACATTTAGGTTTTTTTTTATTTTTCAATTTTACATAGTGTGATCTATGAATCTCTCAATTAAATATTTAAAAAGAAAGCATAAAATTAATATATAACGGTTTTTTTCAGAAAGTCGCTTATATCTCGGAATCTATAAGTCGTACTAAAAATTGTCTATGTAATAATTAAGAAAGAATTAACCGAAAAAACTCACCTTTAACGTCCCCCCTTTCCCGAGTTCTCCACCCCCCACTCATCAGAACTTTTGCTTACTTAAAGCTTAGATATTACCAAAGGAACATGTAATAGTATTTTATGCAACTGTTGTTTAAGAGAGGTCAAAAAAGGCGAGTGGCGTGAGTAACAATAACAACAAACAACAACCGAAAATTGTTAATAAAGACGCCACTAGTATTTTTTGACTCGGTTAAACAACGTTGCATACAATACTTTTTCTACGACCAAGCACTTACTTTGAAATGCAATGAAATAATAATAAAAATGGATGATGATGATTGTTTCATGTCCTAATGTGATAGGTTGTTCAGTGCGTGGGTTTCTTAAGGGGAACGAAAATTTTATTATTTTTGCGCTACAACGCACGGTTTAGGAGATACAGCCCTATAAATATTTTTCTTCCTCTTTTTCTTTTTTTTTTTCTTTTTTTGTGTTTTTTAAATCTTACTTAGGGGTTTCTTAAAGGGGAACGAAAATTTGATTATTTTTGCGCTACGACGCACGGTTTAGGAGATACAGCATTATAAAGTTTTTTTTGTTTTTTTTAAATCTCTTTTTTGTGTTTTTTTTTTAAATATTAATTAGGGTTTCTTACAGAGGAATGAAAATTTTAATATTTTTGCGCTACGACGCACGGTTTAGGAGATACAACCCTATAAAAAAAAATCTTTATTTTTTTTTGTTTTTTCGTGTTTTCTAAATATTACTTAGGAGTTTCAAAGGGGAACGAAAATTTGATTATTTTTGTGCTACGACGCACGGTTTAGGAGATACAGCCCTATAAAGATGAAAATAATCGTACCATTAACCAAAACATGTCTATGGTTTACTCATCTGTCAGAAATGACAATTAAAATTAGGTTGGAAACAATGTATTCCATACAATATTTTTTAAATGGTGATTACACGAAGTATCGTAAAAGTGCCAAAAAGATACTGCGTGTATGCACAAATATTTTTTTGGGGAATAGACTAAAGACTTGTGTTGATAACTATAAGTTAGGGGTTTAAAGGTGTGTGCACGACCCTTTAAATGACAAATAAAAGTACGGGAGTAGAAAAAGCAAGTTTCAATACTCTTATTTTACCCGAATGACATTATTACTCGTATTGAGTAATTCGGCAGGGCTATTATTACACTTTGTAAAATTGAAAAATTAAAAAAAAAACCTAAATGTAAATAATTTCAAAATTGCTTTATTAGGGTTAGATATGAGGATATTAGGGATAATTTGAGGTATATTTTACAAAAAAAAAATTATGGTATTGTATCTGGAGAAGCCCAAACTTGGTATGTTTTGAAAACTATTTTTATTATAATTTAAACAAAATGACTGAAATGTAACTATGTGATATATTTTTAGCATTGGCTCAGAAAGCCCTTTCGTTTAATACCATACACGATAGGTTTCTAAACATTTTTTTTTTTATTTCATACAAAAAAACATGATGTCATAACTCCTCTCGTTTTTTTTTATTTGTGGGCGCTTCGGGTCAAATTGTTTCAAATGTCCTAAAGATCAATCGTACCGATTTTCAGACCTTTAACACCATTTGCAGCATTTTACTGATTTTCGCGGTGTACCGTCAGCGCTAGAAGTGGGCAGCAAAGAGTAGTATAATATATAGGACAGTCGGCAGTCAACGTTTGTTCCTAATAAACATAACATTGATGAATCAAGGCGGTTTGTTTAAAGAGGGCCTGCCGCGAAACCAATTTCATTATCTGCCACCATTAAATTTCGCTCGTATATGCAAGAGTGATAGAGAGGCAGATAACGAAATTTCCCCCACCCCCCTTTGGATGGTTCTTGTTTGAGTTATAATGTCACTGTATTGAGGACTCAACCTTTCCATTTTTAAAGTGTTTTTATATCGACATGACACTGGCTACTGTAGTAAATGCCAAAAAAGAAAAAAAAACGCTGTCATAGTAACGAAAATAATAAACACGTCAATCGAAATAAACAACGTAATATCCAAGAAAAATTTGCAAAATAGTATATGATAAATATGTAAAACATCATTAATTATCGAATTAAGATTACATACAACTTTGTGTAAAAAAAATTGAGGCAATTATACAGCCCGATTATACGGGTTACATTTTGAAAAAGATGATTATCTTGGAAAGAAGAGTAAATATACATAGGTGAACATAATTCAGGGTTTGCTTGTCTGGTCCACGCATGCTGTACCTATCACGACCACGGCACGGCCGTCTCCTGCTAACTTTTCGCTATAATAGTAAAATCATAGGTCTAATACCTATGATTTTAATATTATAGCGAACAATATTTCATGTTCATGATCTCGAATTTAAGACTTTAGCTTAGATTTATGGCGTGCGGCCTAGCGCGCGTTGCCTCTATGAGGAGCTGTCAAAGCGCTTTATATCTGTATGCTTTTGATGATGCGGATCAGCATTCTTATCCAGCGGGGCAAGCCGCCAGCCTGCAGAAGGGCACCCTACCGCACTTGGTAGGTCACTACACTCACTACCAGGATTTAGGGCTAATAATTTATTTATAAGTTTTTAATACCTTTAAACGAGCAATTCTTGTATATTTATTTATTTATATGTATAATATATTTCGGGGATCTCGGGAACGGCTCTAAACGGATTTAGATGAAATTTGCTATATGGAGGTTTACGGGGGCGCAAAATCGATCTAGCTAGGTTTTATCTCTGGGAAAACGCGCATTTTTGGGTTATTATATGTTTCCAGAGCAAAACTCGGTCTCCCAGACATTAAGTTTTTAATTTAAGTGTTTTTATCATGTTTCATATTTAAACTTACAGATGTGAATCACCAGCAGAGTTTTTGGAGAGGTGTGGTTTTCTTATTTCCTGTTACCAACCTGAAACACCATACCTACCTAAATATCAGAAAATAATAAAGTGAAGAAAATTAAATAAAGTTGAATGCTTAAAAACTTTAATGTTTTATTAAAATTAAACGAAAAAAAATGTGTAAACTGAAATAGATCAATTTTTTTTATTTGTAGTTGAATAACATATATGTATTTAATCTCCTTTAATTAAAAATCATCTCTGAGTAGATACATATTAAACAATAGGTACTTTTAGGTCTTGGTAGTAATGTTAGGTCTTATGACCTACTGTATTTGACTATATTACTTACCAAGACCGGAGCCTGACCTGTCAGTCACCAACTATTTTGATGCTCTTTGTAGGTAGCATCAAAATAGTTGGTGACTGACAAAGTTACCAAGTTACTAAGGTAGTAGGTACCTATATAGTAGGTAGCAGTAGCGCAATATTTAGTCAAAATATTTTGACTAATTTAGATTATTTTTATGCCAAAAAAGTAATACAAGCTATTCATGTTCCACTTAGTAATAAAATACGGACTTTTCTGAATATGTGGTTTACGAAATGTGTTAAGGTACAACTTGTGGTTTATTAACGTGGTTTAGAAATAGGCAGCTTGAGTTGAGAGAGGTGATGAGTAAATTGTTTCATTTTTTTACAATTTTGAGCGTTTATAGGAGAATGTGTGGAGCAAGCATTATTTGACGTGTAGGTGTGGGTTCAACAAAAAGATCGCTTGTCAATAAGGCATTCTTGCTGTTAAAATTCAATTATTAATAGCCTTTATCGACCATCAGCAATGTAGTCCCTTTTTGATTGATGGAAATTGTCACGTAAGTTCCACTACTCGCCGCCGCATCGCCTACAGCGCATTCGTTAGTCTATCGCTCACAAGATGTCATTAATTCATGTAAACTTACGTACTGAAAAAAAAAAGTTTTACTCTTTGCTATAAATTACCCTTTCGCACGTCAAAAACTCCAAGATGGAGCCGAAGGTCATAGAGAAAAAAGTCTACATTTGGAATCATTACTTGTCAAAATTTGACATTAGCAATCCACAGTTAGGTGACAACCAAACCAAACCATTATAAACCTTAAAGTAATAATAAAACAAAGTTGTTTTTTGTTAAATTATTGTTTGTACCAAATGAACTTCAGCACTTGATGAACTTCAAATGAACTTCAACAGTTGAATTTCAAATGACGCGAAATTTGACAGTTGCACATGTCGAATAGGGGCCCTGTATTTTCAGTCACCAAAATATAAAATGGTCCCTAATATTTAGCAAGTATGGTAATCATGAGATACATATTTTTCAGGGTTTTCGGGCACGGCAGCCCAGGCGACCTACGTTCCCGATTCGCAAAATGTCTACCATCTCTTCACCAGGTAAGTCGAAAGGTGTTATTAAGTAGACGAAGTTAACAAAAATAGTTAAGAGTTTAGATTATTGTAGATTTAAAGTAATAGGTACTCACCTTTTTTTTCTCTCTAAAAGTTTACTTATAATATGCTTATATAATGTTATTCCCCCTGGCAAAATTTCTAAGATTTCAAGTAAGTATTTTTTTAAGGCGTTCCTGCAACTATATCTGTCAAAGTTTTGGTGATAGGTATTTAGGAACATTCATTCGTATGAGCATAATACGCATAAACAAGCAAACAGTCCACTCAGTCCAGCCTTAACCACACACATAAACCGTTTCAGTTCCGGGATAATTTCATCATCTGTTAAAAATTAGATATTATTAAAGAAACAGACGTTTAGAACAATCAAGTATAAGTACAAAAGATTAAAGGTAACAAAGTAGAACATTCACGTCTATCAAATCAATCGCCTCGCGGAACTATGTATCTGACAAATCATACGAGGAGCGCGTTCAGGTATTCGAGAACGTGATCCAGTGGTGATTTACTGTGGGCCTGTAGGACAGCGTCATAGTAGTGTAGCACACAGTGACTGTACGAGTTTTAGTAACAGGAATCGGATAAGGTGATGACTTAATTCTTGGACGGTAAGTAATTTAACTTGGCTGTAGCTGTAGCCATTGACGACCAAAAAAAAACTAGGTACAATATGATGTTTGAACCCGTGATGCGATCGACTAAATTATAATGAACACTTTACAGACAAAACCCAACCGTCAGCCAGCCCATGGTCCTCGGCTTCCCCACTCTAATCGGAGCCAACTTCAACCCGGCCCGCCGCACCGTCCTCATCCTCCACGGCTGGGACTCCGACGCCGTGTCCGCCTTCAACGTGGCTCTCGTCCCTGGTAACCGATAACATACCTTCTGTTTCACATCTGTGTAGTCGTAGCAAGTCACGGCAGCATCTTATACCTTTAGACGAGCAATTCTTATTTATATATATACATAATATATTTCGGGGATCTCGGAAACGGCTCTAGGGATTTCGACCAAATTTGCTCTATGGGGGTTTTCGGGAACGAAAAATCGATCTAGCTAGGTGTTATCTCTGGGAAAACGCTAATTTTTGAGTTTTTATATGTTTTCCGATCAAAGCTCGGTTTCCCAGATATTGACTAGTGAAACTACATAAAAATAGTACAAACTAGATGCCGAATCTGATTTAACAATTTGATAAGATTATGATCTAGGCATGACACGCGGCACGCACAAAATCTAAACTATCTCGTTAGTAAACAACCAGCCCTGAGGGTAAGTGATTAGTAATCACTGATTACCATTACCTAATACGAACGCCCGCAGTTAAGCACTGTGCACTGCCGATCCTGTATTTTTCATATTGGCAGTGCCTCTGAATAAAATACTTATTAGACAGGTGAGCTGGACACTGGAGGCCTTCGTAATTTTGTAACTGACTTCAAAATTTATAAAATACTGAAAATATTATCCCTTCTACCTAAAACTCGGGCATTAAAGCAATGTAGATACTACAATATGAAGGTGAATAGCAAATCTTGAGGCCTTTCTTTAGTAACTTCTTCGATTTAAAACCTGATTTCTGGACTTCCGTTAAAAATTGTTTGTTACTGGATATTTACTTTAATTTTTTTAACGTGTGTGTTCAGCCATCATCGCGACCGCAGACGTGAACCTGATCGCCGTGGACTGGAGCGCCGGCGCCGGCACGACCGACTACAACGTACTCCTCAGCCACAACGTGCCATTTTGCGGTAAGCTCCTTCAAAGAGTTGATATGCAGAAGATAAAGGGTACATGCTGAATCAGACCGCTCCAGCGTTACTGCTGTAATATGCTGCAGGAAGCAGGAATATCAGTATTCCAGCCATCAACTTTGATTTCACATTTCCTGCAACAGGGCAACGTTCTAATTGCAACGCAAACTGACAACGACAACATCGTCCATGTCAACGCTGGAGTAACGTTGCACCAGCCCCGAACGAAATTACCTCACCCCGCCGCGGTAGATTGACAGCGTGGAAATTCTTATGAAAATATGACGTTTACAGTGCGGCAAAGTGTGACAGCGCCACACTTTGCCGCTGCCAATTCGACGCATAGTTAGCTTGAACTGTTTCTAGAACTTTACAACACGATATACCTAATGTGTGTGTAATGTGTGTGTGTGTGTGTGTGTGTGTGTGTGTGTGTGTGTGTGTGTGTGCGTGTGTAAAAATACAAATGTGTAGCCTACATGTAAAAATAAATTCGGCTTGCAAGATTTTATTAAGTATGTACATTGTTTAGTTCAACGTTGATTCCCAGCTGAAAGCGTCGCCCGTTTCATCGTCTGGCTGAACCAAGAGACTGGCGCGACTATTGACCAGTACCACATCATTGGGTTCGAAGTCGGCGCCCACTTGGGCGGCATCGTCGGCAGAAATCTCAACGGACAAATTCCTTTCATTACTGGTAAGACATGAAACACGTCTTCTTAAAAATGATATTATCTAGAGTCTGTATTTATGCAAACTCGGCACCGACTTTCATTGAAGTGATAAAAAATTCAACCACAACATAGAATGTAAAAAGCGACATTTTGGATCTGTGAGTGCAACTACATAGGTAAATACATATATACCTACTTGACCTTATAATTTTATCAAGAAACTATCAAGAGCAAAACAAGACTTTGTAAATAGTAATCAAATCGGAATAAGTATTTATTTATACAAAATACAAACAATCCAAAATAAATACAATATCAACAATCCACAGAGCAAGCTTCGTCCACAAAAATAGTATCTACAAAATGCTTCGTAAAAAAATAATCAGAATAAGTACCTACCTACATGTATTTACTCATAACTCTCCTTTTTACGGGGTTTAAGTTCCAGGGTAAAATCTTTTTATTTGTTATCTTTCAGCCCTGGCCCCGACCCGTCACGGTTTCAACGGGACGAACCAGTTCTTCCCCACCGACGGTGTGTACACCGAGGCCATCCACACGGACGTGTTCGGCAGCGGCATGCACGAGCCCGTCGCGCACTCCGACTTCTACCCCAACGGTGGCTTCTTCCAGCCGGGGTGCGAGATCATCGACTGGGAGTGCAACCGTGACAGGTGAATTACGTACCTACAATGGTAAAGACTAAAGTAGGATAAACTCCTCTATAGATTGTAATGGTTCCAACTGAACCCCAAAAAGTCTAGTCTATAAGTATGATAGGTATAGGTATCCTTCATTCCGCCTAAATATCTTGTATTATTATTACGTAGAACCACGATTATCCGAACCCTCAATTATTCTAAGTATGTATATTATATTGCACGCGAAATATATACGAGTATCTAGCGCTATATTGTAAGCGGATTAACAACGTTCGATGAATTAATTAAACGTTCGGATAAACTCATCCAACGTTTAAAGTATCATACGGTTACCGATGAATAACCTTTTCTCAAAAGTTTGCATAACCATTTGGGACGGGTTACAATGGGAATGTGACCGACGGAAGTGGCTGCAGCAGCAACGCTGCAACGATATTCAATCGTCTGTTTATAAGCTTCTCGGTCCGGATACTAACTTCATCTGTCTCTAGGTCCTTCCTATACTTCGCGGAGTCGATTGTTTCTGGAGGCTTCACGGCGTCCCGCTGCGAAGGTGATTTCGACTCGGACGTTATCTTGCCTACCAACTGCGACCCCGAGGATACCCTGCCTATGGGAGGCCTGACTGACAAGACGGGGTGAGTACGACAACAAAATAGGTAACTGTTAGTGTTCGACCGAAGTTTCGGTTTCGGCCTGTTTCAGCATAAAAATATTAAAAATCATATTTAGACCTAAAATTCGGTTTCAGCCAAAAAACTGCCGAACGTTTCAGCCGCGCCGAAATTGTGTCATGTTATCTGGGGGCCTAGCCAAGATAACAAGGGTTGATAGGAAACGCCCATCGAAACTTTAAAAAATGTATGGAAGTAGTCACGTGACTTTTCGTAGCATCAGCCATCTCGATACATTTTGCCTTTTCGTTTGGCGTTTGTCGTTGTACGATTTTCATATTGGCTAGGGCCCTCAGACTGCTCTCAATTAAGTATTCTTAATTAACTGTTAATTATATCTATTGTTTTTTACTAATTTGAGAGGCAGCCCTTCAGGGATCGATCGGCCTATTATAAAAATGTGTTTTTTTACAGACCAAGTAAACCCAAAAGTCTCAGTTTAAGATCGACCTAACTACCAAAAAGTTTTAATAATTATATGTACCTATGTAATTAATTAGAAACTTTCAGGGGAAATTTAATGACATTATATTATTTTATTAATAATGTTTGTATTGCTTTCAGACATTGGGGATTCTTCTCCGTGCCCGTCAACGCGCAGTCCCCGTTCTCCCAGGGCTAACTCTTCTGACGACCTTTGAATTATTCATAAAATAAAATTTGGCTTCTATTATATTTGTCTTATTTATTATTTTGTCTGATCTCTATTATGGCAATCGCACGAGTATACTTAAGTACATATATAATTACAATAGTAATTATTATCTAGTGTTTGTGGCAACAATTTGTATAGTATAACGAGGCAAACGAAACGAAACATGACATTGCAGTAAGACCAGTATCGACTAATGTTTATATACTCATCTGTTTATATATATAGGTACCTATTTACTATTAGACTACGCTAATTACTAATATTTTCTCAAAAATGGACGGCAAAGTCGACGTTGCCGGTTAAAAAATAGGTCGCGAAATGCGTAGTTTATGGTCATTCAAAAAATTAAAAAGTTAAAAACATTGCAGTCTCGATTTCGGGACTGCAATGTCGCATACAAATTCCATTATTTAACAAGTTCCAAACTTTTTAAAACTTTAAATGGCCATATCAAATGAAGGCATAGGTCCCTTAAACAGCCAAACAGATGATCAGCACTTATTATCGAACGAGCGAGCGAAGCGAAGCGAAGTTCTTACATTCGACTTTGAACACACGGCTGGCTAGGGGCACGTCCCGGCATTTCAATGTTTTTAAGCTGAACTTTCAGAGGATAGTTTGATACTCAATAACTTAAGTAAATTTGTTCTAATTTAAATGAAATTGGGTGAACGTATAGTCGAGGGCATTATATTTTAGTCATTAAATTTTGAGCTGGCTTGAACAAGAGGTTATTGAGCTAGAAGAGCTTAAAATGCTAAAAAGCCATTTGTGAGGGGTCTTGCTATTCTGGTCATTTTAATTGCAAGAAAGTATGGTCGAGTTTGGTATCAAATGAAAGTGCTCGGTTTACACATTTATAATATTGTTTTTTTTTTAAAGATTTTTTTTTAATTATGACAATTTTGGAATCCAAGATGGCGGCCATGCACTGTCATTAAATCGTAATGGATATCATTTTATAGGTTTTAGGGGGCGCAGATTTCGAAAATGATGATCATTTTGGATTCCAAAATGGCGGCCATGCACTCCATGCAGTATGTCATAAAAGTCGTCATGGATATCGTTTTATAGGTTTTAGGAGGCGCAGATTTCGAAAATAATGACCATTTTGGATTCCAAGATGGCGGCCATGCAGTATGTCATTAAAGTCGTCATGGATGTCGTTTTATAGGTTTTGGGGGGCGCAGATTTCGAAAATGATGACCATTTTGGATTCCAAAATGGCGGCCATGCACTATGTCATAAAAGTCGTCATGGATGTCGTTTTATATGTTTTAGGGGGCACAGATTTCGAAAATGATTACCATTTTAGATTCCAAGATGGCGGCCATGCAGTATGTCATTAAAGTCGTCATGGATGTCGTTTTATAGGTTTTGGGGGGCGCAGATTTCGAAAATGATGACCATTTTGGATTCCAAAATGGCGGCCATGCACTATGTCATAAAAGTCGTCATGGATGTCGTTTTATATGTTTTAGGGGGCACAGATTTCGAAAATGATGACCTTTTTAGATTCCAAGATGGCGGCCATGAACTATGTTATAAAAGTCGTCATGAATGTCGTTTTATAGGTTTTAGGGGGCGCAGATTTCGAAAATGATGACTATTTTGGAATCCAAGATGGCGGCCATGCACTATGTCATAAAAGTCGTCATGGATGTCGTTTTATAGGTTATAGGGGGCTCAGATTTCGAAAATGATGACTATTTTGGAATCCAAGATGGCGGCCATGCACTATGTCATAAAAGTCGTCATGGATGTCGTTTTATAGGTTTTAGGGGGCGCATATTTCGAAAATGATGACCATTTTGGAATCCAAAATGGCGGCCATGCAGTATGTCACAAAAGTCGTCATGGATGTCGTTTTATAGGTTTTAGGGGGCGCAGGTTTCGAAAATGATGACCATTTTGGAATCCAAAATGGCGGCCATGCAGTATGTCATAAAAGTCGTCATGGATGTCGTTTTATAGGTTTTAGGGGGCCCCGATTTCGAAAATGATGACCATTTTGGAATCCAAAATGACGGCCATGCAGTATGTCATAAAAGTCGTCATGTATGTCGTTTTATAGATTATAGGGGGCGCAGATTTCGAAAATGATGACCATTTTGGATACCAAAATGGCGGACTTGCACTATGACATGAAAGTCGTCATGGATGTCGTTTTATAGGTTTTAGGGGGCCCCGATTTCGAAAATGATGACCATTTTGGAATCCAAAATGACGGCCATGCAGTATGTCATAAAAGTCGTCATGGATGTCGTTTTGTAGGTTTTAGGGGGCGTAGGTTTCGAAAATGATGACCATTTTGGAATCCAAAATGGCGGCCATGCAGTATGTCATAAAAGTCGTCATGGATGTCGTTTTATAGGTTTTAGGGGGCGCAAATTTCGAAAATGATGACTATTTTGGAATCCAAAATGACGGCCATGCAGTATGTCATAAAAGTCGTCATGGATGTCGTTTTATAGGTCATGGTCATCATTTTCGAAATCTGCGCACCTGTTTCAAATAAGATATAGATGCATCCTAGTAAGTCAACAACATCTATATCTACTATTGAAATGTACTTTTGATAGTAGTAGTACGAAATGTAATCTGAAAGGAATCAAGTAATGCATTCCTGTAATGAGGAATCGACATTGATTCCAATTACTATTAATTGTAATATTCGAGAAATTGATTCCTGATTCCTCAAATGGAATTGTACTTAGTAATTCGGTATTGTTACATTACAAAGTACCTAATCTGGGAATCGGTAATCAGATTAAAAAGTAATTTCAAGTAATCGTGGAATCAGGAGGAGAAATATCGCGAAATGCCCATCTCGGACTAAGTAGCACTGCATTCAATTGATCTTTTTGACGAACCGCGAGTTCTCAGTTCGGGGCGAACTACTAGTTATAAAGCCTATAACAGACTATCGCACCGCACCGCAGAAACAGAAACAGATATCTCTTTCTCGCTCTCGCTTATGGGTGCGACGCTCCAAGGTCGCGGTGCGGTGCGATAGTCTGTTACAGGCTTAATGTTGGTGCCGCGACTATTTAGGCGTCTCAAATAGGTTGGCGTACTTTCAGCAGAAAAATACACTTCTTTTTTTTTTAAAGGCGGCAAGCAAATTTTTTTAATGGTTGTATTTTTTTCTGTGAAAATTAGAACGTTGCTTCTGTAAGTTCTGTAAAATATTTCTATTTCTTGCACCATTTTTGAGAAAAGCACTATATATGACTCGGCTGGAAGGCTACTTGCTGGCTTCGGATTCAATTAAACGGACTCCCAAGGTCGTCCGTTTAAAACGAATCCTCAGCCTGCAAGTAGCTACTTCCGAACCTCGACAATAATGTACTATTATTATACTGCTAAGGTAATTACGTAAAAGTGTGTTGTGGGTGTGTGCGTGTGTGTAAAATGCTGGGATACCGCGAGGAAGAAGAGACAAACATTACTGTTTAAGTATGCTTTGCACGACTAAATGCAAAGAACTTTTTCCGGCACCATGTAGCGAATTTCAATGTTTCTTTCCACATTTTTTACAATTTTTTACTTCGTTTGCTAATTTATAAAACGTGCTTTTGGACGTACGTTTGTGGTTTCGCATAGTTAAAATGAGAAAATTCGGCTAAATAAATGTTTTGGTATAAATTAAGTCGATCAAAGTATGTAGCTCGGGACAACTAGCCACTTCAGAAAGGGACTTCTTGCCCCAAATCAAGTTTATGTACGGAGACTGAGGTATCGAAAAACTAATAGCATCAATTTAATAATCACTATGGCCCAATCGTTACCTATCTGGAAAAAATAAACTGACTAGTCTCACTACAGTTCAGGAAAATATTGCATGAATCGGTCCAAATAGACACGTCATGACCGATATGTTTAAGCACAAAAATATTTACATGTGTAATATTTTGACAGCCCCTGAAACCGACACTCAACCATCGTTGCCAATGTAAGTGACTAAAATGGCTGCCAAAGTTGCGCGTTACCTGACAATATTAATACGCACTTCAAATATATTGCTACCTATCTTTCTCTCTTACAAAGTTATTACCGTCGGAACAACATACCCCGGAAACTTCTAGCCCCGCTCTCCCCTACAACTTCAAATAAAATGGCACATAGGTAGGGTAATTGTGTCTGTTTGCCGTCCAGTGCCTGTTTCCGTCCACTTGGCGGAGTTGCTACAAAGAATTGCGGAAAATTTGAATATAAACAAGCCTTCTCACACATGTTTGGATTTGTTGCAATCCATAATGTCTAAGCAATATTTTTACCAAAATAAAAGTGTTATTTGACAAATAGCGGCTTTAAAAAAAATTATGTAAGTGGCGGCATTGCATCCAGAGCTTGAAAACGTCATTTTGCAAGAAAAAAAAAGTGTTGGCGGCAAATGTTCACGGTAAGTTTATTAATTAATTTAACTAGTTTAAGTTACGTTATTGGCACATACTGCAACTTAAAAGTATAGTAAACGCAATTTTAAGTGTTTTTTATAGTTTTTTCATAATAATCTTTGATAAATTTAGTGGACGAGTACTGACATACTAATTTTGAAAAATATTTAGTTTCCGACCACACGGACGGTAACTGGAACAGCTAGGTGAGTATTTGTTATGATCGTTTTACTTCAAAAGACTTATAAACTACTACATATTTTCTCTTAAAATGATGTTTCTTGCTTATAAGATTATACATTTTAGTTTTCGTCCACGATTTTGTCAGTGTTGCTTGATTAAAATCATGTTTAAAATACGTGGTCGAAAACTAAAAATAGCTTTAAATATTGTTTCAGTTTCCGTCCATGTACTATGAGTGGTGTAGACGAGATTTATTATTACATGATTACTGAGGGCGAAAATAGCAATTCGTGGATGAGTTTCGATTTTGTTCGACGAAATGAAAGAATTGAACTGAGTCCGACAATGAGACGATTCCACGAATTGCTATTCCCACCGGAGCATAGTGGTTTGCCCCAAATATGCGAGGAAATAAGTTAAAATAGGCAATTAATTATTTAAGCATCAAGCATTACTCGAATCTTAATATAAAAAATGTCAAATCTTACGATTTTCCCTCCTTAATATCTCGCGCACGAGTGTGGAGCGGGCTTTAAAATAATTGAAATGTCTATGATTATTAAGCAGTATTTACACGATGTTACAAAATAGTCCTGCAAGAATGAGACATATAATTGTCTCCCTATCTCGCTCTATATCCTACAGCATGAACTGATAGCTGTACCAGGCCGTGTGGATGCTGGTTTAATAAGTATCTGTTTTTCGCTCTCACTTAAGCCCCGCATTCACACTCCTACCTTGTAGGCCGCCTCGTAGTCCGCCTCGTTGGGTAGGATTGTGTATGGGGGTTGTAGACTACGAGCCGTCCTACCGTTTAGCCGTTTGTAGGACGGCTCGTAGTCCACAACCCCCATACACAATCCTACCCAACGAGGCGGACTACGAGGCGGCCTACACGGTAGGAGTGTGAATGTGGGGCTTTATAAAACTGCGTCCTTAAAAGCCATCTCTTTCTCGCTCTCACTCATGGGTGCGGTTGTCTGTTACACGGCTTTAATGGACGTACATACGGCGGATCACCTTACACACGATCGAACGTGCGCCGGACCGCAAAGTCACGGTCCGGGCGTCTGTAAGGCCAAGCGCGCACCACGATTTTAATTTTTGCGAGACGATTTTAGAATCGCGCTGTAATTTATCGCAGAAAATTCACTGCGCGCACTGCGATGAAAAGTCGACGATTTGTTCATTCTCGACATGGATTTCGTACCAGTCGCCAGGCGTGAAACAATATGCAATCGCTGTATGACTGAGTATTTATACCACAAAGGTGATCTCCTTCTATTTCTATAATTAAACGGTCAACATCTAGCGTCTCATCTTGTGACTCCATTGGAGAAGCAGGTTCCGATATGTTGACTCTTGGAGAGCGAAATGCCGACTGAGGTCCGGGGTGCGATTTTATTATCGCAGTGCGCGCGGGGCCATACAACTCCGTATGCTGCAATTCACTTTGTGACAATGGCGTCGCAAGCAGTCGCGGAAAAATGTGACAAATCACAATTTTAAAATCGCTGCGATTTTTTTGTCGCATATTCAAAACAAAACTAAGTCGGTACTAGTAACGTACATAGCTTAAAAATAAATGATTCCTTATTATATTGATATTATATATTATAAATGCGAATGTAACACTGTTTGTCGGTCTGAGTCCTGAGGAAGGAAATATATATAAATATTTATCACGAAAATAACCATTCTACGCGGTCGAAGTCACGGGCAGAAGCTAGTAACTAACTAAGAATTATCTATATAACATAAAAACAAAAAATAAAGATAGGTATAATTGATTTTCAATGCAATAATGCACCCTACAGTTTTTCATACAGTGGACGAAAACTGACTCATACGTGGACGAAAAGTAGCTCACAGGCGGACGGAAACTGAAATAACCCTACTTTTTCAAAATATATTTTTTATAAAATAAACCGTAATTATTATTTAAGGTCACGTAATATTAACCTAAAATAGACAATATGAGCAATACAAACAAATATAGCACATTTAAGTAAGACTACTTAAATATTTTTTTTTAGCATTTCAAAGTAGACATCTCCTATAATTGGACGGTATCTGACACAATTACCCTACTTGGCATTTGTTGCGCGAGAATATGTCAAATGGCAATAAATTCATGTTATTAAATTTATCGGCATAGATACAAAATACGTACTTAAATACTTGTTCTCTCGAAGTAAATACCTACTTAAATATTGATAGAACGTGAATTCGAATAATAATCCTATCTTTTATCTCCATGTTACCTACTATAATCTTAAGTGGCATGTTTACATCCTTCCAATAATAAATATTTATCAAAATACGTTGATAAAATGAAGATACTGGCCGCTTTTATACTTTGCGGTAGGCGTTAACGGCAACGACACGTTTACCGACACGTCACGATAAATCAGGGGACTAAATAATATATATATCCAAATACCGCCTATTCCAGCGATACAATTTGACTGCATTTTTTGCCATTTACTTTGTAAACATGTCTCAAAAAGAAAACACTCTTATGATATCGATACGACTACATTAGGCGCGAGGTATCACGACTCCGCCATTTTGAAAAAATTCCAAAAACCGGATCGACAAAAAAAATCTATTTAATCTGGTCCCAAAATTTCACGACAATCGGTAGAAGAGGAGAACATCCGCACATACGAAAGCAAATTGCCCGAGTCATTACGTAGACCTTCGCTGCGCTTCGGTCAATTAATTTATATTCAGTCATTTTTTTTAAAAGCACATGTTTTTACATACTTTACTCGTATTCGAAATTAAAAGTGGTGAGTTTAACTCGGATGAAAGGCATCATCATCAGAAATGAGTGTCTTTCATCCCTTGGTTAACAATCTAAGTACTAATCTTTTTATGCACAAATCTTTGCCGTGTACTTACCTGCCCCGAAAATTAAACTCGGAGAAAGCGTGCGTTTATAGTACTACGGACCCATTTTATCTTCCTCACTGATATAATATGGAATGATTAAATTGTTCCAATAAAACGCGGGACGATGAGAGGGCCTACCGCGAAAAACGATAATCGAAAATTGATTATTCTGCCTCTCTATCGCTCTGCCACATTTGTGCGATAGAGGGGCAGAATTTTCGCTTACCTTTTTGTAGGTAGGCCCTCTGGTTTTGTAGTAAAAAAATCATAACAGTTTACGACATGAATGGCTTGCTTTGTTCTTACTGACCAATAAAAATGTTTACGTGCGGGAGCAATACATTTATATTTATTATTACCTACTTTTTAACGACGTCTTGGCATTAAAATCACGTTACGTTAAAATCAACATGTTAAAATATTATCGTCGCAATCGGTATTGTCGCAAGGAAATTAATAGTCCGACCGCAGCTACGCTACTGCCGCGGCAGCAGTTGTGCAGCTGCGGTCGGACACGGAACGCCACCTTTACCTACTATGTGAAAACTATGAGAATCTTGGCATAATACCAAAGAGAATTTGAATTAGAGGCGGATTGTCAATAGTTATTTGTACAACAAGAGATCAAAGTTTGATATTTCTTCGAGTGCTTATTTTGAGTCCCGTGCAAGCGAAAGATTCTATACTAATTTAGAATCTTGAGCGTAATAAGGGACTCAAAAGCGCACGAGATGTAAATAACTTTGATCTCGTGTAGTTCACAAAACTTTTCACCTCAGCAGTGAGAACATATTAGAGAACCCGAAAAATGTATTCCTTCTTCATCACTTACCTCTATTCACTCATGTTTTCTTAAGATATACCCACAATTAAGTTTTCACTTCAGCAGCTCGAACAAGGGTACTTTGCTACTTAAAAACAGTGAGCAAAATCGCATTTTGCTCACTGAGTGAGTAAAATCGAATTTTGCTCATTTGGTCTCACTCAGTGAGCAAAATGCGATTTTGCTCACTGTTTTTAAGTAGCAAAGTACCCTTGTTCGAGCTGCTGAGGTGAAAAGTAAATTATGTAGCCATAGTAAATTTACTGCCATCTTTCGACAGCAGATTAAACCTTAATGATAGACGATATAAACGCGACCATCATATCTCTACTTTGTTAACGATCAATCTAATGCTCTCATTGAAATTTTTATTTTTTAGCGCTAGCGCTGGTCTTCCCTCGGTGCCATGATCTTTTACAGCACGAAGTGTAACACATTATAATAAAATAAATTAATTAAAAATTAAAAAAACACGACTGCAGTTTAAAAGCGAACTGAAAAGCTAGAAATAATTTTTAGTTATGTTAGGTACTCAACTTAATGAATGTAAAATAGAATATAAGTGTTCAGTCAGGGTCATAAACAGCAATCGGAAAAGTTTAGACTCATTTAGGATCGTGACTGTACCTGCACATTTTATTTCGATTGCAGTCGGGGACCTTGATATATTGAAATTTTCTCATTCACAGGTCCCCGACTGCAATCGAAATAAAATATGCATGTACAGTCACGATCTTAAATGAGCCTAAACTTTTCCGATTGCTGTTTATGACCCTGACTGAACACTTATATTCTATTTTACATTCATTAAGTTGAGTACCTAACATAACTAAAAATTATTTCTAGCTTTTCAGTTCGCTTTTAAACTGCAGTCGTGTTTTATAATTTTTAATTAATTTATTTTATTTTATACATTTTAGTGACCATACAAACCAACCACATTTTTTATGATTTAAGACAATTTAGTTGCTTCAAGGAGATTTCATCACGTTGATCTTTGATATGTTAGCATAAAACGTGCTTAAAAACCTAACTAGGTCTGACCCAAAACCCAGACGTATTGAAAAGTGCTATATGGCTTAATATCTCTGCATTTACATAATTATTTCCTATTAGTTGGCTTTCGGCCTTCGCAATTAAGATACTTGGGGAAGCTGCAGAAAGCGTGCATCTTTCTTACGCTCCAGGCCTTCCGCCCTACGCGAAGCTCGGCCTTCGGCCTTCGCAATTAAGATACTTGGGGAAGCTGCAGAAAGCGTGCACCTTTCTGCGCGAAGTTCGGCCTTCGGCCTTCGCAATTAAGATACTTGGGGTAGCTGCAGAAAGCGTGCATCTTTCTTACGCTCCAGGCCTTCGGCCCTAAATTAAGATACTTGGGGAAGCTGCAGAAAGCGTGCACCATTCTTACGCTCCAGGCCTTCGGCCCTACGCGAAGCTCGGCCTTGGGCCTTCGCAATTAAGATACTTGGGGAAGCTGTAGAAAGCGTGCAGCTTTCTTACGCTCCGGGCCTTCGGCCCTACGCGAAGCTCGGCCTTCGGCCTTCGCAATTAAGATACTTGGGGAAGCTGCAGAAAGCGTGCACCTTTCTTACACCCCGGGCCTTCGGCCGTACGCGAAGCTCGGCCTTGGGCCTTCGCAATTAAGATACTCGGGGAAGCTGCAGAAAGCGTGCACCTTTCTTACGGTCCGGGCCTCCGGCCCTACGCGAAGCTCGGCCTTCGGCCTTCGCAATTAAGATACTTGGGGAAGCTGCAGAAAGCGTGCACCTTTCTTACGCTCCGGGGGCCTTCGGCTCTACGCGAAGCTCGGCCTTCGGCCTTCGCAATTAGGGTACTTGGGGAAGTTACAGGAAGCACGCACCTGCCTTACGCTTCGGACCGTCGGCCCTATTTGGAGTTAGGCCTTCGGCCTTCGTAATTAAAATACTCGGGCAAGTTGCAGGAAGAGCCCATCTGTCTAAGTTTTACTTACGTACGTACTACGTACGGACACAGCTATACTACAGAATGAGATATGAATATCATTATCTCATTTTAACAAATAGCTAGTTTTTAATTTATTTTAGTAATACACTGTATACGTATATATCTTGTTTGTAAATAAATGATTATTATATAAAAAACAAATAGCTTTGTCCCTACTTACGTAAGTAAAACTTACAACTGTATCTCGGGCTTTGCATAAAAAATACGTATAAAAATATACGGTTATAATGACACTTTCACACTTTGTTCCGTCAAAGTCGGTGCAAAGTTGTATCTGAAGACGGACTCTACAATCTCAGACTCTCTACAAAGAACTTATTTACACTTTTCTATTCCCTTAGCGCAATTTAGAACATTTATTGGCTTGGTTTCAAAACAAGTAAAATATGATTAATATAAGTAATATCTATGTATAATAATTTTTTTTATGATCAGCGATCCAACCACTTCCTTTTAATATCCCAACAATAGGATAATATTTAGTTTTATGAGATTAGCTTTTCTTAAAATATTTTGTAAATTCTTACTTTCTTAAAATTGGACTTAAACCCTCATATTGTATATATATTATTGATCGTCTTTCAAAGCGCTTCATTTTGATGCCCTACTCGATGGGTTTTCAAGATATTTTTTTCTTAAGGATGCGTAATATGGCGTATTAAGTCCGCCATATTGATTTTGTAATGACGTCATATAGCCTATGTCACCCGGGATGACGTAAGGATTCTAATGATATATCATACATCTAAATCGGTTAAGGCATTCTGAAGTTATCGTGGAATAAAGAAACTCACATACATATATACATACAAACATGAACGCTGAAAACAATACACTCTTTTTTTTGGGCAGTCGTGTAAAAAAGAAAAATTCAAAGACACACCATTTAGCTTTATTCCCACAAGTTTCTTTCGTAAGTTTACATCTTACGTCAACACACTTACAAGGAATTTTAACATACATACATAGGTATGAAATTAACAAAAAAAAACTAGTACACCTATGTAGTTACAAATTATCGTCATTTGATTCAATCTTTACATTTAATAAAATTTCAGCCTGTACTATGAAAGTTACTTATAAAAGAAGGTGTAAGTACAGGGAACATTTTGTTGCGTGCCTAATACACAACGCTTTTGGTTATCTTTTTACGTGGGTATATTTATTGAATTTGTTTACTCGGGCGCTATTCGGGTCACAGTTGTTTTTTATCTTGAGGCCGATTTCGTTTTACTAATTTGATGGTTTTCATGGATGGATGGTTGGTTTGTCTGATGAGACTACTCGCGATGCAGCGAAAATATAATACAACGGGTTGCACTCCGGGAGTGCCGACAGAAGTAAAAACTCAATGACTAGTCCAAAATGTCTGCAGCACTATGTATAATTGACCCATCCTCCTTTCTATTGAAAAACTTTAGTTCCGAAATTGCTGGCCAGTGAGCTTAGTAGCGGTAATTGTTTAAAATTCGAATAGAAATTGTAAAGTTACCTTGCGGTCGCATCTTTTGGTCATGATATTTTGAGTTTTATTCACCAGTAGGTACTAGAGTTGACTTTTATTAGCGATTTCATCAAGATGTAGCTTTATTGAATTATATTTGAGTGATATAAAGTTAGAATGTAACTGTGAGATCCTCGTATTTCAGCCCGTACAAGATTAGAACATTGAGCTTTAATGCTTTATATAAAAGTCCAGTTTTAAATAATTGACCTGATTATGATACGTTATGACTAAAGGTCTTTGGTGAATATAAACGAAACAGCAGGTTCAGGCATACATTTTCGTGGCGCGGTAGAAAGAGAGGGTTAGGTACGTCTTACGTCTTATGCTCTCGCGAGTTGAACATTTTTTCCCTATCACAAAAAGTGCACAGAGCCGCTAATAGTACATTTCGATGCTAGTGCGGAAGGTATGTCATTACTTCACGAGTACCGAGATATCTTGCCACGAGCCGCAGGCGAGTGGCAAGACTCGGGACGAGTGAAGAATGACATTTCCGCACGTGTATCGAACGACGTTTTTTAATACAGTTGCGAAAAAATAAGAAAAACATTGTTAATCGTACACTAAACAAAAGTGGTAACAGTGACAGCTCGGTTAGACGTCGTCTTTAAGTATATTATATCTATGGGCGTTTGGCAGCTATTCCGTTCCATTCAGTCAACTTATTAAGAACGGAATTTTCAATATTGAATATTAAAAAATAAACGTGTTATATTGATGAAGAGGTAAGTAATTAAATATGAAATATGTAATATTTTTCGTATTCTTACATTAACGGTAGGTTTTTATGCTGATTACGACGTTTAAAGGAAACTAATATTAACACTCATCAATAAGTAGTCGTGAATTGGAACAAGTATAAATTTAAAAAAATTGGAAAAGTAAAAAGCACTAGTTCGAGATAACCAACTTTCCGCACGCTAAACAGCTACGTAAAGTAGCACTTTTTGAGCAACTGTATTAAAAAGATATTTTCACTTCAAAAAAATCTAAATTTAGAATTCTGCTCCTCTGTCACTCTTGCTCATTTCAGCGCTCTATCTTTCAGGCAGATAACGTAACTTCAACTTTCCCGGTGGGCCATCTCCGTAAGCATTCCGTAAGCACCAATCAGCGTGAGATGCCTGATGAGTGATGACTGAAGGTCGTATCAAAATATGAAAACCATATGACATTGTTCGGTCAGAATCGGCCTCCATTACCTACATGAATGCCACGAGAGACAGATAAAGCGTGGGAACGCCCATGTGCAATGTTGGCGAGTTATTGTGCTGACATAAAAAACCGACCAAGTGCGAGTCGACACGCGCACGAAGGGTTCCGTACCATTACGCAAATTACAGCAAAAAACCGGCCAACTGCGAGTCGGACTCGCGTTCCCAGGGTTCTGTACATTTTACAATTTTTAACAATGTATTTTTTATGTAAAACATGAGTGAAATGTCTATTAAAAACCCGTAGGGGTCGGATCAAAAACTAAGTAATTATGTCCGACTTACGCTTGACTTCACATTTCTAAGAGGTTTTTCTGTCATCTATTGGTAAAGAACTATTTTGTGTATTTTTTCAGAATGTTAGATCCAGTAGTTTCAGAGATAAGGGGGGGGAGAGATAATTTTAGTGGTATTTTTTTACCTATTTTCTTGAATAACTGCTAAGCCCCTCTGTATGGGAGCCCCTCCCATACAACAATACATTTAAGTCCCCGTTATAGCGGCAACAGAAATACATCGTCATCTGTGAAAATTTCAACTGTTAGATCACAGTTCATGAGTTACAGCCTGGTGACAGACGAAAAACAGATAAACAGACAAACGGACAGTCTTAGTAATAGGGTCCCGTTTTTATCCTTTGGGTACGGAACCCTAAAAACACAATGCACACAAATGTATATAAGTACATTATGTTTGTATGTACATATCTACTTAATAGGTACCTAAAGCTTTGTATAAAGGTTTCTATTGTGTTTCGATGTAAAATTGGGTAGATAAATAAGGTTTAGGTATCTATTTATGGTAGGGTTTCAGAATTTCTGATACCTGTTTTTCTGTTACCCCAAATTGTAACGCTGTTTACGCTGCCGATTACGATTGTTTTAATTGCATGTTCCACCGTAGCATGTGTCCATACGCTATTTCGTCCCATCTTAGTAAATAAGTATATAATAATAAATAAAAAAAGTAAAAGTTTAAAGTTATAGCGAGTGGCGAGTGAGATTAATGAAAAAATATAGTGTCAAAATTAGCTTTTAATTCACTTAACTTTTTAAATAAAAAAAAAAACTGCGATGTTCACAGGAAAGATGCGAACGAGTTAAAGGTCATACTAAAAATGTGACCCACCAGCCAAACAGGCAACAAACAAGTCACATGACATGATACAAATCAGCTACTTACATGCAATTTGGCGGCTGGGCTGCTCATTACTGCAAACAATGGCCGTCTAAAGGCTTCCTCCGTTACCATCGGTTACCGAGCACGGGCCAGCGTGTGGTACAGGTAGCCAATTAAGTCTAGAGGCTTATAAAGGTCTGGATCCCCGCTCCGGGTCGTTCTTGGTGCAGAGGTTATCCATCGCGGTTCAACGCGGTAATGCGGCGAGCGTTTTGGGTAGGTACCTTTGCTCCTGGTGCTTTGTTTTAATTTTCTATTTGTGTTTTTTTTTTATGTGAAGTAATGTGTGATTAATGTAATAATTATGTGTTTTGTTCACTAGTTAGTATTTTATATTTAGTGTGTATTTATAAAATTGAGTTGTGAATTGTAATATATAGTTTAGATTGTAATTTGTGTTGTGTTATTTATTTTTTTAATTTAATTTACTTTAATTTTAAGTTGATTTTATATGTTGTTTATGACATGTTTTTGTACCTTATAAATAAATAAATCCTTGACAATGACTGCCATGAATGACTTCTAGATCTATAACAACTGTTTTTCCTCTTTAACTCTGAAAGTAACATCTGTTTAAAATGTTGCTTGTCAAATCCCTCGGCTATATTATTTATATAGTTCATACTAAATAGTTATTTGTACAACAAGAGATCAAAGTTTGATATTTCTTCGAGTGCTTATTTTGAGTCCCGTGCAAGCGAAAGATATTATTATACATATAATGGCAAAAGGCCGGACGGTTTAACTCTGGTGCCGTGGGAGAAAGGGAAGTGCCTGTGCGGTCGGCAGGAGCAGCCGCTGAGCAGGTGGCGTCCCTAAAGAGGGACAAGTATTCGGGGCTAACGAATTACTTGTTCGTTCCCCTGGCTGTGGCGACATCTGGGTGCTGGTGCGCGGAGGCGAAAACCTTTCTCGGGGAGCTGGGGCGTCGCATGCAGGAGAGAGGTCTCGACCCCCGCTCCGGGTCGTTCCTGGCGCAGAGGTTGTCCATCGCGGTTCAACGCGGAAACGCAGTAAGCGTGATCTGCATCGATGACGATGCGGGGTGGGTTTGATTAGTTTTTATGTATATATAGGTTTAGTTGTATTTATAGTTAAGGTTATTGCTAGTATATTTCTTAGTTTTAAGTTTTTTTGATGATTGTGTGTATTTATTGTGTTAAATAATTATATATTAATAAACAAATCAAACTTGCTATTTACCGAATAAATGTTGAACGGTAAATTGTTAATATAATACTTACCTATTTAACGTAAACATCACAGAATTTAAAATGATGACTTCGCCTCATGTGAACTACAGATCGCGTGTCTGCCTTCCGCTCGCAGCTTGGCTGGCTTCCGATACGTCGTCGTAGGGATGTGCATGTTCTGTCATTACTCTTTAACGTGTTATTTAATCCCGCATCCCCTACGTATCTATCAGAGAGATTTAGTTTTCTGGCTACTGTTAGCGGTCACCGTCTGCGATCTAGTGAAAATCTGACTTTAGCCATTCCGCCGAAAAAGTCGCGTGCGTACTGTAAGTCTTTCACGGCCTACTCAGTTAAGCTGTGGAACGATCTACCAGTGGACGTAAGGAAATCGCAATCTGTTGCCTCACTCAAGGAGAAGTTGAAAAAGTTGTGGTTATTAGACTCCATGTAGTTAGAACTGAATACTTTGTATATATATATTTATATATTATTTATATATAGATTATATGTTTATGTAGTTAGTAAACAGCGGTATGTTTATGTATACGTATATGTATATGTGTATATAGGTTATATATGTATAAGTATGTTTATAGTTTATGCGTATTTATGAGTAGGTAGTACTGTGGGCTTAGCACGGTAGCAGTTATCACGCAATATGGTATAAAATATGTGAATAAAACGTTAGTTACCGACGATTTTATCATGCATACTATGGTAGCAGACGATATATGGAGTTATCCACATTTGACAGCGGTAGATGACAGAAGACAATTTGCATAACATGGGGGTTGGATAATTTGACATATTATCCCATTTTGACAGTTCAACTTAGTTAATTTTATCTAAGTGCTTCTTAGGTGACGATAAGCCTTGTCGTGAAAGCAAAACTAGTGAATAAACCTATTACAAATACAAATTACAGGTAAATATCCGTTTTTCTATGATTATATTGAGAGTTATTAGTTACAATGTTCCGCTTTATATAATATAGTCAATATTTTGTTTGCAGGGAAGTCAAATTTTATTATTCCTACTCGCGGCTGCTGTTGAAGAAACAAAGCGTCGAAAAATCTCGTGCATAGCTTTAAGAAACGCTTGCAACCCGTTTGATATGCCAGACGAAGAGTTTCGGCATATTTACAGAGTGTAAGGAGTGTGCAGTGCATTTATGTGCCGAACTTAACGCAGAGTCTCAAAACGGTGATGGATTACCAAAACACCTTAAAGGTAAAGCTTAATAAAATTGTAGTGTTTCTTTAAAGTTAATATGTATTCCATGTAAGACAGGCGTCTCAATGACAATGCTACTAAACTCTTAAATACTATCTCATATTATAATTGTAAAAATTAGTATGTTAAGATATTCTGTTGCACAATCTTATACTTACTAACAGAGGTTACTTATTTAAGCCACTTTTTACCTCAACATTCATATCCTAACCTAAAGGGGAAAGTCTACTTACCTAGGTACAAATATTACATCTATGTTCTTATTTGTTTTAGGTTTTAACAGTATTAGCTGTAATACTGGTAGCTGATGGCAACTACCAACGCGGGACTAGTCAAGATGATGGCTTGTCCATTGGCCAGACTACTGTAAGTCAATACCTTTCTCGAGCAACTTGCACACAGAAGGTAAGTTCTCTTGAGCACTGAATTAAGTACTTACTAGACATAAAAAACTGTGACGTTCCACTAGGCGTGTCTTAGTAACTTTTTTGAATAAGTATGAGTGTGGCTGTATTGTGCAATGAGATAGGTAACTATTGTTTGATAGTTATGTTAAGTAGTTACTGGGTCTAGGATACATACTGTTATTCTTCATATTCAATTATTCATTATGTGAAAAAAACTGACAATCACAATATAAATTCCTGAAAATCTACCATGTGTAATTTTAAGTGAAATTGTATATTGTGAGATAAATAAATCATATCATATCATAATCTGGGAATGCATTTAAGGTTTAACTAAGGCATCCAGTTCTAGTTCTATTGTGCTGTATTGTTGACAAACATACTTAGTCATATTTTTATTCAAAAAAAATAATACAGGCCTATTGCTTGATGACTAGCGGAATGCGCAGCAAGCAGCAACCTCGAGTCTAGGACAAAACTTAACTTTCATATTTTTGGTGTGCATCAGTAAGCGTTCATATTGCTCTTCACGAGACTCCAATGGATAATACATATATATAAAAACTAGCGGATAATATATATAAAAACCAATGGATATTATTCCCCGAAATGGTCGTTCCCGTCGATTAGTTACTAGTAGCTATATTTTGGGTGCAAATAGCCTGCACTCATGTGAAAATATTTCATTCATAGCTGCCACATGAACCTGCTGTTACTTATTTCCTTATTTTTCTTCCAGAAAACTTCTCGTGGATACAGGGGGAAATTAAGGAAGGCGCTCCCCGAGGACTTCCTAAGCATCATGCACAAAACCGGCTGTTGTTAAGAGCCCATCAACCTGCACACTAGCGCCACTGCTAAGTAATCGTGATTATTTCAATTTAACGAAATATATTTAAAAAAGGGGGCTGCTACGCATTGTATCTTGTATTAAAGTACCTTTTGAATACTCGTACATCAAACTAGTTTCTATGTTGCTGGATTCGTCAATCTATGCGTCCAAGTTAAAACGGCCGTTTTTGTTTTGAGTTTATAGATTGACGAATTCAGCAACATAGAAACTAGTTTGATATATTCACAAGGTACTTTAATACAAGATACAGTACGTAGCGGCCCCCCTTTTTTAAATATCTTTCGTTAAATTGAAATAATCATGATTATTTAGCAGTGGCGCTAGTGTGCACGTTGATGGGCTCTTGAGAATGTGCGCGTGCGAGCCAGCTTAATAAATACTTATTTCGCCTATAACCAACTATGTTTTACTATCACACAAATACCTACCTCATCTATTTACCTATTTTTCTATGGTCAATCTTCATACAAAACAGCATTCCCCGCATGTAGGTGTCGCTTATTCTTATTTTTCATTTTAGCGTACAAAATCTGTCACTGTTACTACTTATAGCTTCTAAACGTATTTAATCCGACTTTCATATATATACACTATAGTATAATTAAAGCATTTTAAGCACGTTCTTATTTAAAGACGCGTCTAGTTAGTCTGTGGCGGTCAAAAGGTTAAATAAGAATATTCCTAAATGCTCTATTATGCTATAAGTCTACCTACTTTAGTAACTATAACTACGGTCAGACAGAGTTTAATACTCTAATAATTAATGTTAAATTTTAAAAAACTATGTTAAATCCATTAACAACAATGTCAATATTCTCGCGGCGTTGGCACTGTTGTCAGTCTTCTATGTTTACTAGGTAAGTTAAGAGCCCGTCAACGTGCACACTAGCGCCACTGCTAAATAATCGTGATAATTTAAATTTAACGAAAGATTTTTTTAAAGGGGGCCGCTACGTATTGTATCTACATAGTATTAAAGTAACTTTTGAATACATCAAACTAGTTTTATGTTGCTGGATTCGCCGATCTATGAACTTAAAACAAAAACGGCCGTTTTAACTTTGGACGCATAGATTGAAGAATCCAGCAACATAAAAACTAGTTTGATGTATTCAAGAGGTACTTAAATGTGACGGAATCTATGAAAAGGGACCTTATTGTCGATGGCGCTTACGTCATTATTAAAGATGCTCCGATATAAATATAATGCCGCGCGATGTAAGCGCCATCGACAATAAGGTCCCTTTTCATAGATAATGCCCCAAATACAAAATACAGTACGTAGCGGCCCCCTTTTTTAAATACCTGACGTTAATTTGAAATAATCACGATTATTTAGCAGTGGCGCTAGTGTGCACGTTGATGGGCTCTTAACAATATCGGCTCTGTGCTGCTGGAGAGAATATTATAAATGGGTAAATAACACAACTATTGCCAAAAAGATAAACCAAGTTTATTTTCACATTAAATTATGGTATACAAACAAATCATTAATTGTCGTCCCCGGTGCGAAAGTGCCCATGATGCTAGCAACTTTTCAACGCTGGATTACTATGGGCAGCTTTTGCACCAGGAACGGCTCGGAGCGAGGGCCGTAATGTATAGGTATACATAGTAATGACCTGAAAAGGGAAAAAGTGTTTTGGTCTCAGACACACTCAGAGTACTCAGACAACGATATAACCGGAGAGTTAGCCACGGAACCCCTTTGTTGCCCATCCACTCACACACCCACCGCTGAACTGCTGCCATGCTGGATTAATTAATAATGATAGTATGGCCCACTAACTAGAGGGATTTCGTTGCTCTATAAATTGCATAAGTACCTATTTCCGTGGCTAGCTCTTAGACTAATATATATAATATACAAATACTTAAATACATAGAAAACATCCATGACTCGGGAACAAATATCTGTGCTCATCACACAAATTAATGCCCTTACCGGGATTCGAACCAGGACCGCGGCTTCACAGGCAGGGTGACTACCCATTAGACCAGACCGGTCGTCAAAACATATATATGTACTTACATAAGAGAATTTGGGACGTTAGCCGCGTACCCTGCCTCGTTTCCAGCCTTGGCCACCGGTGGACTTGATCACTTTATCTTTAGTGTATGACATATATTTCAATTTATAAGAACTGAAACAAACTACTAATGATGTCGCGGGGTAAACTATAAAAATACTAACGCGTTGGCCACATTGCGCGACTGGCTCCGGCTAAGGCAGGGAAGGCTAGATGGGAACGAAAGGTCCGATCGCTGTGTCTCGCTACAACCTATGGTTGTCGCCTTAGCCGAAGCCAGTCGAGCAATGTCATGGCCAAGCCGTAAGGCTAAAGGCTTCGTCACACAGGCGCGTTTTCCGGGCGGGGCGTTAGCGGGGCGCGCCGCTTTTACATATAAAACGCTCACGCCCCGCCCGGGAAACGCGCCTGTGTGACGGAAACTTAAGCGTATGCTGAGACGCAGGCGACGTAGGTCACGCAGCGCAGCACAGAGCGATTTTTGTAAAGTATAGAACGTCCTTTAGGTACGCACACTCCAGAGTAAGGACGTTCCATACTTTACAAAATCTGCTCTGTGCTGCGCTGCATGAACTGCGTCGCCTGCGTCTCATAATACGCTTAGCCTAGTGGCATTATTCATAAAAGTGTTACTGCCCTGAATTAGCTATGAATCGTTTGTCTTTATCTGTCATTTTGACTTAGATAAAGATAAGATAAAAGATAGTTTATTCAAGTAGGCATAATTACAATGCGCTTATGAACGTCAAATAAAGCTAGGTAGACCGGCTCCCTTATGTATTTGAAAGAAAGGGATAAAAAATTATTTAACTAAATCAGGTCCGTAAAGTTTTATGAATAAGGTGGTAAGTACATATCTTGTCAAATAAAAATGATATTTTTGATAAAAGTTTTTATTGCCGACTATAAAGGCCCCTGTACACAATGGGCCATCGCCGGCCAAACCAAGGGACGCAGCCATGCGGTAGAATGAGATAGCAATATCACTTGCTCCCTCTAACGCATAAATGCGTCCCCCAGAATGGCGCATTGTGTACTGGGGCCTTAACAGGCAATTAATACCTACTCATAAAAACAATTTCTAAGAAACCCAAACACAAATTAGGTTGCTTTATATATATCAAAGAGTTTCTTTGCCCACATCCTGCGTCCATCATCAGATATTCGGTGGTACCATAATATTGCGTTATCAGTTATCACCCAACTTAAATAATGTATATTAAGTTTTAGCTCAATCGAATAAAGAGACGTGGGGTCTAATTTATCTTGTAATATGTACTTGATACATACATTGCAACTTAAAGGTTTGTTAGAAAAAACCTTTTAAATACCACTGTAATAGTTTCACCTACATATGCTTAACAAATAAACACTTTTACTATTGACTTCGAAATGCATGGACGTGCCTGCTGAGAAGTGTGTTCCAGGCAGAAAGTCAGAACTTTTTTTTGGCGCACTCTCTCGTTCTATAGCTAAATATTATGACTATCCCTTTTCTAAATAAGTCATTAAATAATTGAGGCTGCAGATTTTAGTTAATTTCTATCGTGTCCTCGATAACTTGAGTGTCCTCCAATATGTTATGACTGAAACAGAAACAAATAGATTAGATGAGGTCATGATTCTATAGTGGCGCAGGCTAGTACAGAGGTTCATTTGCAAATTATAAGAAATTAATGTCATTTTTAGAAAGCTGTCGTTTTTAAGTCAGGGGGATTTTATAGTTTCATTGGTCCGATTTCGTTTCGACTGAAAATAAATTAAATTTTGTTCCAGTAACTATTAATCCGTTATTTAAAGCATTTTTGTTTTTATTATTTTATTAAAGAGTACCTATTATGTATTAAAGTGTAGTCTATGCCACCTGCGGCATAAAAACATACCAATGAACATCTTATTCAACAATATTTGTCTCAGTAGTTAAGCTTTTATGCTAGGGTAATACACGACACAAACATACCCACACACATACATACATACCTACATACATAGGCTGCTAAAATCATAATTCTTCCCATTGTCACGTATACAATCAAACCACTTAGGGTATTGCAAATGAAAACATTTAAAATAAGAGTACCTACTTAAATCTTTCAATTAAACTGCTGGCAATACACACTAGGCTATGCCTGCGCAGTTTAGCATGTACACTGTACAGTTCAACTGCACAGGTAAAGCCGGTTTGGAAACTGCAGTCGAATGCCTTTTTACCTGTGCAGTTAGACTGTACATAAAAATTAAATATTAATAATATTTTATCCTTATGTCTTAGATTCATGGCACAAAGTGTGGTGGTGTTTTTCTTTTGTCAATACACTTGAATTCTTACATACAAAACCAGCTTCTACAATATTCAGACAGGGTAAAAAAACAATTTTGAAAGTGAGGTCTACGGGTTCCAAAGTTTTTAATTGTTGTTACAATCATTATGACCTTTTTCTGCAGTGTGAAAAAAATGTCAATTGGTAGTTTAGTAGTGTATCTTTCAATGTTGTTAACTCTAGTTTACCAAAAACAAGTATAACAAACTAGAACTTTCTAGTTAGGTAATTAATCTACAGTTGGATCAACTTTTACAACATCCATTGTTGCCATGACAACTTCATGCAATTATAGTAGTCATAGAACAGTTTTTAACAAACTTTTGTCACTTAGTAGAACATAGTCATAGTAGAAGATCAGTGTCAATAGTTTTAAATGGCACAATAAACTCTTCATGATTTTAGTTTAAGAAAGGTGTACTTACATCTCCAATCCTTGATTCTTCTGGATCCATTTTAGACAAGCCAGTTCTCCCGGTAATTGGTTGAGTTACCGCTCACTGCTAGCGGAGCCTGGGTTGCTGCCACATTGATTTTTCTAACTTTGCAGCTCAATTAACGACAAGTCTGACAATAAAAATAGAATTTATAGATAATTGACACATTTAACAGCTAAATTGTATTCAGTGATGACTTGATGACCCTACCTGCAACGGTAGTTAGAAACTGGATTTGGGCTAATATCAACAAGATAAACAACAAACATTAACACATTAACTGCCAGCGACTCACTAGGGGAGTTCACTGTTCGTAGGCGCTTTTTGCTACATACGGTTTTTCCCGTGTTATCGGCTACACTCGTAGCGCGTAGCTCGCGCTGGCACTGAATGTTTTAAGTAATGCTAAGTTATGGATGTTTCTTGTGTCCATACTACAAACTTTGCTTAGTTTGAGATGAGGTTGATCTGTATTAATTATTAGCATAGTACTTACCGACTTCCATGCCTGCTGCCACTGATGCCACTGATCTGTACGGATCGTGCTCTCATAGAACTTGTATGCAGCACTGCACTTATCTCTGGCTTCCGAGAGGCTCATGGTCCTCCCTGTACTCCCTGTAAGCGAACAGGGGATGCTGAGTTATATATTTTGCTAGCATTTTCTTCTGCGTCAAAGAATCGACTGAAAAACATATTCATGACAAAATCATTTATGATCAAACGAATTATAACTTTTTCTGTAAATAAATTATTGGTTTTTAGAGAAACTTACATTATGCGTGGCATTTTCTTTAGATTTCACAGCAAATCAGTATTTTTCTTCAACTTGGTTTGTATTCTGATATTTTCACTGATCACGCGCGTACGCGATGCTTGTCAATGTCAAATTATTGTCAATTGACTCAATTGTCAAACACGATTATCCGTGCATGTTATAATGTAGGTCAATTTGTATAAAGCTGTCACTCATTTAAACACTTTTCAATTTGGAAGTGTAGTAATAAAATTGACTATTCATGTTCAAACTATGTCCGACACACGTCCGACATATGAATAAGGGCAGCCATTGAATAGATTTTTCATAAGCTCTACGCATAGACAGTCGTGGTCACTATCGTATGATAGTCGATAACTTTATTCAATATCGACGTGGTAGGCTTATCGTAGCTCGGGGCCATGCTCAGCGATATGACAAATTTACCAATAACGTTAGAAGACAACGTATCATACCACGTGCAATATGATACGCCCGTGCTAAGCCCGCTGATGTAGTTAGAACTGAATACTTTGTATATATATATTTATATATTATTTATATATAGATTATATGTTTATGTAGTTAGTAAACAGCGGTATGTTTATGTATACGTATATGTATATGTGTATATAGGTTATATATGTATAAGTATGTTTATAGTTTATGCGTATTTATGAGTAGGTAGTACTGGTTTTCTCTTTATTTATTGCTCTCGTCTTCCTTTATGTGTAAGGTCACCCGGGGCGAAAGCAACTAAAAAAATAGTATAATAATTATTGCCGCCCTCTACCATGAGCTATATAATTAGAAGGGTTATTAAAATAAATGTACTTAATTGCTCACATTTCAATGAACGGTTTCAACTTTAATTACACTACAAACAAGCTTAGGTTTTTCAATAATTTATTTTATTGTGCCACGAGAGCAGTAATAGTTACATTGACCCCACCTTGAGGTTAATGTGACTATTACTTATAACATTATTGTAATCAGTAACTAAACGTTGGGGGTAAGAGTACACGTTTATTCACGCAACACCTATCCGAAAATGGTATCTAGTCGCAAAGAATAGTGCTCAGTCTCCAGCAAATTCATTTTTTCATTTTTATGGGGTAAATGCAACTATCATCCATAGTGGCTAGTGTTGGTATACTACTTATCGATAAATCTTCATATGACTTCAGTATTCGTTGAAATCATTAAGCTATGCAGCTTGAGTTTTTATTGTAATTTGAATTGTTTACTGTTAATAGCTCAAAGATGACAAGAAAACAGTGTTTTAAGTACGAGCTCTTTTATAAAGCCTTGTGTAATGCTAAGAAACATACGCATTCGTCAATCTGATACCTAAGGTAAAGAAGAAAAAACAGATTTATTTCTTAAATTGGACATTTATTAAATAATCAACATAATAAAAACAGTTTCTATTTTTTTTCTTACAAACTAAAGGAAACATCTGTATTCAACAGTAAAATAACAAGTACTTACTTACGAAAACAATCCAAATAAAACTTTGCACCTTTGCGAAACAAATATGTAAACTTTTCTTTTATTTATTAACTAGCTAATTAAATAGGTTCTTAGGTAGTTTTTAACCGACGAAAAAAACGGAGGAGGTTCTCAAGTCGACGCGTTAATTTTTTTTTTATGTACGACCACGCATAACTTTTGACAGAGTAGTTCGATTTTGATAATTATTTTTTTATTGGAAAGGGTATACCCCGAAGTTGGCCCCTTATAAATTTGGAAAAAAAATACAACCTTAAGGGTAGGAAAATAGGGGATGATTGATTTTTCACTCACCGATTGTAACTTTTTACAGAGTAGTCCGATTTTTTTCATTCATGTGTCGCGCTCTTAACAATGCGTTAAAATTAAAACTAAAAATGGAAAAATAAAAACTTTTACAAAAAAACCGACTTCAAAAAGGATGAAGCATTTCTTTCGTGTAAAATTTTTCTTTTTTTCTTTTATAGTTTCGAACCATCTGATTTTTTTTTATTAATTTTGAGCATACACTGTTTCTTGTTTAAGCTACTCATTTGTCATTTGTTATAAAAGTCTTACATGCTTCGCACCAATGGGGACTATCGTTCATGTTATTGGACCTCACGCGACACTAGCGCCTCTAGTGGCAAATTCACACGCGATAGCCCCCATTGCAGATCTTAAATAGTCACGAAAATATGCGAAATTCATTTATCGAAATATCGACACGGAACATCACTAGCAAATGGCACTTTTCATACAAAAACTTTGGGGCTATTGCAACTGTCAAAATAGTTGCAATACCCCCTTGTGCACGAAAAGTTGAGGTTAATGTAACTATATCAATAAAATATTAATTGCAAGACCTACAGTTGAAATAAATATACCAAATGCACTTACGTTTTATATTTTCTTTAGGATGAACGTTACGTTTTGCACAAAACGGTTTGAAATATTATTTTTGGCACAAAACGTAACACACCACAATGCAAAGCGTTGCTTCAAAATGGCGGTTGATAAAATTTGCTCTGTCGGTACAACAGTGAGCGATTTAGGAGCGTCATCTGTGTTTTATTTTATAAAGCAATTATTTTTCTACCCTCCAACACATGGCGATTTTTATAAAAACCATTAGATTGAGAGAAACTTCAATTAGTTACCTTAGCCTCATAGTTGCTTTCGCCCCGGGTGACCTTATCCAAAATTCTTATATTGCTATTTGTCCATATTAAATTGTCTTTCACCTGTTAGTGTTTGATCCTTTCGCATTTTCTCAAAGGTTAGCTGGAAGAGATCCCTTTTAGGGATAAGTTCGCCTTTGTACATAACATTCTTATTTTTGTTTTGTTTTTGTCCGTTTTATGTAAACCTGTTTATGTGCAATAAAGTGACATACATACATACATACATACTACAGTACTAGGCGTAGCACTCCAAAATGTTAAATGACGAACGAATATATTCTAAGCTTGAGGCTAGCTAAGTATCGAGTCCCTAGATAGGTAACCTAATAACAGCCTGCAATCTAAAAGCTATTAAAGTTTATATATATATAACTTAACTTAATTTAACTTGTTAATATTCCCGTCGTCTCCATGCTATGTTAGTTGGTTATTGTCTGTTCAGCTTCCTGTTTGCTATAGTTATTAGGAGAACATTAAATGTGACGTTATCAATGAAAAGGGACCTTATTGTCGATGGCGGTTACGCCATTATTAACCATGTTCATCGATGTAAATACAATGCCGCGCGACGCTGTGCGGCGTAAGCGCCATCGACAATAAGGTCCCTTTTCATAGATAATGTCCCAAATATTCTCTTATATCCTAAGTAAGTTTATATATATATATATATATATATATATAAATTTTTTTATATTAAAACTTGCAACTTTAAATGCATTTTTTATCGAAACTAAGTACCTACTTGCACGTAAAATGAACTAGAAATGATCTAGTCTATCGACTCAATTTTTGCAAGGTTTCTAATGATCCACACAATTCCTAGAAATGAAAAATAAAGTCAGCTTACCCCTCTTATCCCCTAAATTAAGAAAAAGCGGTTTTGGCTTATTTAATGCGTTGGTGGTGGCAGTCGCTATAACTGTTCCAAAATTTAGCAATTTACGTCAAACAGTATCAGTAGGTTCAGAAAACGGAGTTTTTAAAAGTCGTAGCGCTTTTTGTATCAACAATACGGCTGCCATAAATTTAATTGCGTACTTTCCTCTACTTAATAGTTGGTATTTTATGCAACCGTTGTTTAAGAGAGGTCAAAAAAGGCGAGTGGCGTGAGTAACAATTTGAGGCAAAGCCGAAAATTGTTAATAAAGACGCCACGAGTATTTTTGACTCAGTTAAACAACGTTGCATACAATACTTTTTCTACGACCAAGCACTTACTTTGAAATAAAATTGTAAATTTAACAAATATTTTTAATTCAAGAAGTAGCAAAAATGGAGGGTACGGGCGGGAAAAGAATGAATGAATGAATGAAATAAAAAAAAAAACATGTCTATGGTTCACTTATTTGTCAGAGATGACATTTAAAATAAGGTTGGTATCACTGTATTTCATTCAATATTTTTAAAGTGGTCATTACACGAAGAATCGTAAAATCGCCAAAAAGATACTGCGTGTATGCACAAATTCTTTTTTGGGGCATAGACTAAAGACTTGTCTTGACAACTATAAGGTAGGGTTTTAAAGGTGTGTGCACGACCCTTTAAATGATAAATAAAAATACGGGAGTAGAAAAAATAAATTATTTCACACCGTGCACGAAATAAAGCACCAGATAGGTAACTATTAGAAAAACATAGATAGCAGTTATTTTTAAATACTAAATTCTATTTAATAAATTGGATTGAAATAGGTATAAAAAGTAGGTGAGTTGACTGTGACGTCACTACACACGTTTTCATATAAATTCCATATTAGAAAATCGTTTTGACAGTTCTAAAAAAGAAGCTGATTTGACTATTAGGAAAGTAGCCAATTAGCAATCTTGAAGCCTTTCTCGAGGGACTGTATCGATTCGAATCCTGAGTTATTGACTTTCACTCAATAGAAAAAAATCACGTAGGTATACTTAGGCCTAAAATGCACTTTAAAAATGTGTAACAAATAAATATGCACAAAAGCTGAAAATATGTAAATCGCCTCTAAAAATTTATATTTGAGGGAACATATCGATTACTTTATTTATTTAAACTTCTTCTTCTTCTTCTTGTTAGGGGCTATATAAGGCTCCAAAGCCTATGTATCACTGCGACCATCGCTGATCTATTGTGATCGCCACCTACTACAACTCTCGATCCAAACATGCAACTTCAAATAGCTGCAGGATCTTTTTGAACTCGAGAGACTTTACCTCCTCCGGGCGCAATATGTGCCCGCCCAGGATTAAGTCACGAGTACGCATTAGGCAAGGGCACTCTGTGAGGATGTGCAAGGGCGTCTCCTCTGCCTCCATGCAGAGTCTGCACCGCCCCATGTCACGTTTCCCCATGGTGTGCATGTGCTTATTTAGGCAACAGTGCCCAGTAAGCACCCTTACCAAGTTGCGCAGTTGGTTCCTAGACAGCGCTAAGGCGTTCGAGGACGCCTTTTTGCTGAAGGCCTTGATAAGCGCTTTGGAATGGTTCAAACCTGTTGTTTCCCTCCAGAGTTGAATTGTTGTGTATTGACAGTAGGTCTTTAGGGTGAGCCGCGTTAGGCTTTTGGGGATACCACAAAACGGCTCAGGACTGTAGTTTATCCCTTTAGCCCCTGCTCGCGCGAGCTCGTCGGCCTTTTCATTTCCTACGATACCCGCATGCCCTGGGACCCAACGTAGAACAACTTTGTTCCTGGCTCCAAGGTTGTTCAATAGTTGCCTGCAGTTCTCAACCAGCCTCGATGTGGTGACATCAGAGGTTAGGGCTAAGAGTGCCGCCTGGCTATCCGAATGGATATAGATTGTGTGATTACCGTAGTTGCTTTGCAGATTGATTGACGCACATTCTAGGATGGCGTATACCTCCGCCTGGAATATAGAGCAAAAACGTCCTAGGTTTAAGCTGATGCTTTTCCTAGGCGCTTCACCGTATACTCCGCAGCCTACTTCAGATCCGGATTTGGAGCCATCAGTGTACCACCTTAGGCTTCCTTCTTTCCACTTAATTTGACTGTTTGACCAGTCCTCCCTTTTGGGGAGTTCCACTGAGTAATGTTTGAGTGGACAAAATTTGGGTGCCATAGTGTCGGATGGCATCCCAAGAACAGGGATATCATACACTGATTCCTTAAACAGTCTCAGAGTTTTCGATAACCAATTACCTCTCCTCGCGCCCGCTATTCTAAGCATACTAGATTTCGCCTCCAACTCCAGATGCAGGTGAAGGGGCGGTAGATTTAGTATGGCCTCTAGGGCTGCCGTCGGGGAGGATGACATGGCTCCAGTGACGATGACACAGGCAGTTCTTTGCAGGCTGCCAAGCTTCGTCACTGTTACCTTCTGCGTCGTTTTCCTGTACCATGCTACAGAGGCGTAAGACACTATCGGCCTCACTATAGATGTGTACAGCCATAAGGCAATTTTGGGTTTTAGACCCCATCGGTTGCCTGCTAAACGACAGCATATTGCCAGGGCTGATCTAGCCTTTTGTATAATTCCGTCCACATGCTTGTTCCAGGTCAGTTTCTGGTCCAGTGTTACCCCCAGATATTTGACCTCTGTTGAGAACGGAATACTTTTACCATTCATGACAAGCGGTTTGAGTTTGTCTATTTTCCGCTTGTTCGTGAATGGAACTATAATTGTCTTATCTGCGTTGATAGACAATTCATTATCTCCACACCATGTATTTATGGTGTTGAGAGCCCTCTGCATAAGGTCTGATAAAGTACTTTGGCAGTTGCCCCTCACCGTCACAACAAGGTCGTCAGCGTACCCCTGTGTGTCGATTCGGAGCTCCGCCATCTTGTGCAGAAGTCCATCCACCGCAAGAGTCCAGAGCAGGGGAGATAAGACACCCCCCTGCGGGCAGCCTCTCACAGTGGCCACTTCGAGTGTGGTGTTAAGCAAGTCCAGCCTAACCATTCTGCTTGAGAGCATGCTTTGCACCCAGCGGATAGTGGTGGAGTCCACCTCTTTGGCCCTAAGCCCTTCCACCAGTGTCCGAATGGGTGTATTATCAAAAGCGCCCTCAATATCTAAGAAGGCCGATAGGGCTATTTCCTTGTCTTCCAAAGCCCTTTCCACTCTGTCAACCAGCTCCAGCAAGGCAGTCTCTGTAGATCTGCCCCTACGGTAAGCATGTTGGCTGTCGTGTATGGGTTTACTCAGAAGACAGCTCTCCCTGATGTACCTATCAATTACCTTTTCCAAGGTCTTAAGGAGGAACGAGGAGAGGCTGATGGGTCTGAAGGACTTGGCTAACGCGTAATCCTTCCTCCCAGCCTTCGGTATAAATAATACCTTGACCTTGTTCCACTGTTCTGGTAGATGTCCCCAGGCATAGCTAGCTCTGAAGATTCTAACCAAATGCGGGATTAGGACTTCAGCTCCTCGCTGCATTAGCACAGGGCTTACTCCGTCCAGGCCGCACGTCTTGTAGGGTTTAAACGAGCTTATGGCCCACCTCACTATCCCGGGTCTTATGACGAGGGCAGCCTGCCTCCAGTCCTCCGGGCAGGGCCTATGCAGGCCCCTGACCACCTGGGGCTCGTGTGACTGTCCTGCCCCTGGAAAGTGAGTTTCAGCTAAGAGCTCCAGAGTCTCCGTCTCACTAGCAGTGAAGGAGCCATCATGCCTCCTGAGAAGGCCCACTTGATTACTTCTAGCTTTGGAGAGTATCCTGTGAAGTCTCGCTCCTTGAGGCGTATTTTCAATGTCCTCGCAGAACCTCCTCCATGACGCTCTCTTAGCTTTCCTAATCTCTTTACTGTATTCATTTAGGGCTTTCCGATAGACCTCCCACTCATCTGTCCTCTTAGCCCTATTGAATAACTTGCGTGCTTTGGCCCTGAGCCTCCTGAGGTTGGAGTTCCACCATGGGACCACACGTTTAGTTGATTTGACCTTGGGAGCACAGTTTTCTTCAAAGGCACTTACAATGCCATTTGAGACCACCTCTACCGCAAGTTCTAAACTCTCCCTCGTTTTTATCACCTTCGCTGCGGATTCCAGATTACGTTCTAGGCTGCTCCTGTAGCCCTCCCAGTCCGTCCTCCGGGGATCCCTGAAGGTGACCGTTTGAACACTGAGAGAAAAACATATATTAAAACAGATGTGCTTATGATCTGACAGCGATTCCACATCACTTACCCTCCAGTTCTGTATATGCCTGGCTAGATTTGAGGATGCAAAAGTCAAGTCTAAAACCTCCTTCCTAACCCTAGTGACAAAGGTGGGTGTACATCCTATGTTTAGAATTTGGAAGTTATTGAATAGAAGAAAGTCATGTAGTAACTCACCCCTATCATTGATGTCAGTGCTTCCCCAGTTGGTGTGGTGGGCGTTAGCGTCGCATCCCACCAGAATTTCTGCGTTGTGTCTGCGGGCATAGTCGGCCACGGCTGTGAGTTCCGCAGAGGGGTCATTCCTGTCTCCAGGGAGGTATGCCGAGCAAAGTATAATCCTCTGCCCGCTCCATCCCTTGAGATTTACATACGCTGCTACCAGGTCGTCTGTGCATAACTCTGGAACAGGTAGAAAGTCAATGTTCTTGCCAAAAGCAATACAAGCCCTAGGCTTAATTCCGTTAGTATTGTATAAAACTTTACCAACCGAGTTCAGTCCTAGTATGGTTGAGTTTCGCACCCAAGGTTCTTGAAGTAATGCGAGGTCGACGTGTCCTGCAAGCCGGCTTTCAACAATGGCCGTGGCAGCTGCCGCATGATGGATGTTCGCTTGCAGGACCCTCGCGGGTGCCATAGGGCCAACGCCTTTTATTTGGCCCTTTTGGTGACCCGTTGTGGCCCTCCCCTGCCTCTCGCACTAGGAGTCCCTTGAGGTCCTCCTGTTGCTGAGGTTGTGGGTCTGGCCCGTCCGGGTACCATGCCCCTCATCGCGCCCCTTGTGCCTCTGGCTGCCGGTTGCCCGCCCCCACGGCCACGGGAGCCCTGGGGTATAGGGTTTCGGCTGTCAGGTACCATGGTACTTGGCCCAGGAGTAGGTTCAGCGAGGGGCTGAGGTTGCTGCTTCGTCTGCTGTGCTGGGGGAGCATTTGGCCCCCCTTTTAGCCGGAACAGCACCTTCTTAAAGCCAATGGCTACTTCTCCACCATTGGCCTTAAGGGTCTCGGCAGAAGGCTCATCCAGAGCGAAAGTGACCACCCTGCCACCCTGCTCAGCCTTCTCCCCGAGAACTTTCCAGAGTTCTGTGTTCAGGCCAAAGTTCTGGACCCTGAACAGCGCCAAGGCTTCCTCCACAGAGGCCGCCTCGGACTCCGGAATGAAGGTGATAGCCGTGGCTGGTTTGGGCAATTCACCCTCAGGGATGACCGAGAGTTTCGCCTCCGGCCACGGCTTAAGGTTCGGGACTTCCTTCACAAGCCAGTCCCTGCTAACCTGGTTGACACAGGTCACAAGTATCCAGCCTGTCTTGTGAATGAAGCCCAGAAACTGCGGTGCACCGCCCTTCGCATTCGCCCATTGCTTAACCATGGCGAGATTTAGGTGCCGGTGGACCGACTTCATTTGATCCTCACTCATAGGGTCCGAATTACGGATCCCTACTCGTGAGGACCCCGCTACCTCCCGGAAGCTAGGATGCCGAAGCTCCCCTGAGGTATCAGCGCGGATTTTCGGGGCCTTTTTCGCTGATCCCTGTGGAGAATCGTCCTCAGAGCGGACCCTTTTTACAGGGCCTTTCTCCGTGGCCGGCTTCTCCACAGGGATGTCCGCCCTAGGCTTACGGGCCATTGACAGGGCTTGCTCTTTGGCTACCCCGTCGCCCATAAGCCTGCGGAACCTCTTGCGAGCAGCACCCGACAAGCGTTTGTGTTTACGCGGCTCTTTGGCAGAGGAGCTGTCGCCGGGCGTGCCAGAGACGACGACGTCTCTATCGACCACAGCTTCACTCTCCCCTCCCTGGGAGCAAACCTCGGGCGTACTGGAGGCTTCTACAGCCTCCTTCGCTCCGACACGATCATCGGCCAGGATCGACTCCAGAGCCGAGGAAATGGCGTCTAAACTATCTTCTGCTTTTTCTTTTAAATTATCCATAAACGTCCCACGAGTAGCTAGGGAAAAGAGGTCACAGAACGGCAGAGCCCCGCTTGCCGACTGAAGGACTAGAATACTTCTACGATTCGTCCCGGTTTCGTAGAGACGCCGTTAACGACTGGTCTCGCCACCAGCCACGCATCCATCGGCACGGTACGTATGACACCTTGGATTGGCGGAGAGGTAATAGGGTAGGGTAGCGGAACAAAGGATGGAAGATAGGGGAGGGGGGGGGGATAAGAGAGAGAATGGATTAAGATAGGAGTAGAGACGGGAAATGACTATTTGGATCACGGGATGTTAGACAGGAACAAAGGTAGGGGAAAAGGATTACCCGGCGGTTGGGACTGACACACCAGGTATGGCCCTCATACTTGGCTGCTAGTGGTCCGGGGTTGTTGGTAAATAATGCGACGCCCGTCGCGACCACTAGCATTTCCGGGGTGTACGACCCACCCAGCAGTGAACCCCGGGTGGGTTCGACCCTGATCCGCGGCGGCAGATCCAGGGTCGACGGGGACGTGTATGAAGGACTTGAGTGAGTAGACCTGTAGCTCAGCGTCGCAAACCTGAGCGTGCCTACCCCCTCCTACACCCCTATTTAAACTTAAAAGAAATTAGATATTAGATAGATAGATAATATTTATTTGTCATAGAAAATTTACATGTTATAGATGGTCAACCAAATCTTGTCAGTAGAAAAAGGCGGTAAATTTGAAAAATGTAGGCGCGAAGGGATATCGTCCTATAGAAAATTTGAATTTCGCGCCTTTTTTTACTGTCAAGATTTGGTTGACCAAGTATATTTTTTATTTAGAAGCTCGTCAATTGGATACAGAAAAAAAATATAGTAATAATAGTTATAGTTCCAACACAAAAATAGAAATATACTTGGTCAAGCAGATCTTGTCAGTAGAAAAAGGCGGCAAATTTGAAAAATGTAGGCGCGAAGGGATATCGTCCCATACAAAATTTGAATTTCGCGCCTTTTCTTACTGGCAAGATTTGCTTGACCAGCTATAGTCTTAAAATATAACAATGTTTGAATCAGTAATGTCAATGAGAGAATAAAATAAAAATAAAATTATAATTAAAAACGCGCAAGCACTTCCATCTCGCTCACGCTTACGCTCAGTGAGAATGAGAGAAGAACATGAACTTACTGGGCCTTACTTAACCAATTTGCAAGACTATATATACCATTATAGTAGTTTATGCAACAGTGATATAATAAGGGTTCTTAAAATTCAAGGGTCGAAGTTACAAAACGAGACGTAGTCGAGTTTTGTAAAAAAAGACCCGAGAATTTTAAGAACCAATTATGAGCTGTTGCATACATTACTTTTTCTATGACAGCTGCAGCAAAAAAAAAAAAAAAAAAAAAAAAAAAAAAAAAAAAAAAAAAAAAAGTTATTATTAAAAAAAAGAGTTATTATTAAAAAAAAGAGTTATTATTTAAAAAAAAAGAGTTATTATTTAAAAAAAATTGAGTTATTATTTAAAAAAAAAAAAGAGTTATTATTGTAAATGAAAACATACCTCTTTCAATCAAGATGATCGGAACTTGTAACTTTAAAAAAAATAAAGCAGTTGTATTATACTCATAAGATGACTGCTAGCAGTCATCTTATGAGCCTATAGACAAAGCATTCAAATGACATTGCTTTAGATATCACTGTCAGTCATTTAATTGACACATATAAGTGCTGGAGTAGAAAAAGGTTTTAAAACAATCCCTAACAATTATCATATAAAATCAGATTGAAGCCATGGAAAAATAATTAAAGAACAATAAAGCTTTTCCGAACAAGTGATCCGTTAGGGTTCCGTACCTTTAAAAGGAACCCTTATGGTACGACTCTGTCCGTCTGCCCGTCTGTCCGTCTGTCACATCGCAAAATATCTCAAGAACTACTAATACCTACATCTAATTTCAAAATTAGAATAAGTAGTTATATAAACAACGGCAACGCTAACTCAAACACATTAGAAGTGTAAATTTTTTATATTTTTTATATATTATGGAAAAAGCCTTCCCTTTTTTCTCCTTGCACCATTTTTACATGTCAATTACAAAACAATTTTTATATATATTTTTCATAGTAAAAATTAATTACATTTTTAATTTTTTACATACTTATTAATAAAATGGTCAAAAATATTACAGGGAAAATATTGTTATAATCATACCTCTATCTTGAAAACTTTTTTTTATTATCAAAAAACATTTTCCGAATTAATTTGCAATTTAACCCCTTTTGGGTGTTCATGATACTAAGAATTTCTACGATATTTACACTAAAAACACCTTCTTTCAAATAAAACAAAAATTCACATCGATTTCACATGATAAAGAATTTTGCTTGAATACTTGAAAAGCGGCCAAGTGCGAGTCGGACTCGCCCATGAAGGGTTCCGTATTTAGGCGATTTATGACGTATTAAAAAAAACTACTTACTAGATCTCGTTCAAACCAATTTTCGGTGGAAGTTTACATGGTAATGTACATCATATATATTTTTTAGTTTTATCATTCTGTTATTTTAGAAGTTACAGGGGGGGGGGGGGGACACATTTTACCACTTTGGAAGTGTCTCTCGCGCAAACTATTCAGTTTAGAAAAAAATGATATTAGAAACCTCAATATCATTTTTGAAGACCTATCCATAGATACCCCACACGTATGGGTTTGATGAAAAAAAAAATTTTTTGAGTTTCAGTTCTAAGTATGGGGAACCCCAAAAATGTATTGTTTTTTTTTTCTATTTTTGTGTGAAAATCTTAATGCGGTTCACAGAATACATCTACTTACCAAGTTTCAACAGTATAGTTCTTATAGTTTCGGAGAAAAGTGACTGTGACATACGGACGGACAGACGGACAGACAGACAGACATGACGAATCTATAAGGGTTCCATTTGCCATTTGGCTACGGAACCCTAAAAACAACAAGTTAGTCAATTTGCCGATAGATGGCGCTGTACATAATTGTGTATACAGTCAGATCTTTTCTGTTTATAGTTACATAAGATAATTTAAAGTTTGTACGGAACCCTTGGTGCGGGAGTTAAACGAACTCGTTTTTTTTAGACGAAAGTGGTCCAACGCCTCGAAACCGCCTTTTCATACAAACGTAGTGTCCATTTTTCCTCTCTGCATATTAACATTATTGGAAATATTTTGACGCAATTTGATGTAGGTACCTACCTATTTACTTATATCAAGCACAGCTATATCATTTAATTATTTTCGCATTTTTAGTTAGGAGTACCTATTCAAAAAATTGTATGAAATTGGTTTCTCGCTCCTAACGCTCATAATAATCAAAAACTGCGTAAAAATATTTACAATAATGTTAATATCCATCAGGGAGGAAAATGGGAACTACGTTTGTATGGAGAATCAGCCGCTTTTATAGATCGTTTTTTTTAGCATTAGAAAGAACTTGAAAGAAGGTAAGCGATTTTGACATGTATTTAAATGAAAAATACTTTAAAAAAATCAATAACTTATGAAAGCAGAAGACTAAAATATCGTATTAGATTCATAATTGTTACATATTTACCGTAACTTATTTTAAAAATGTTTTTTTCAATTAAAAGACACATCAAGATTGTTTACCTTATTTCTAATGTTAATAAAAACGAAGTACCTATAGTGTTATTGTTTACCTACGCACACATTTTCAATATGTGCACTTTCTTTCTTATTTAAGGAAGGCCGATTATTACTATTTAAGATATGTATTATTTATTTGATTTCGATTGATCGCAATTAGCGCACAAACCAAAATGATGCACTGGGAGTGATGTCATTACTCGTATAAATGAGCGTTTTCCAAAAAAAGTGTACATTTCATTCATGTCTTCAAAATATTGACTTCTTGGGCTCATTTTACTCAGAATCATTTGTACATTCACGCCTCATACATAAAAAAAATGTGTCCAAAAATTTCCTTTCCTGATCGTCACATTTTTGTATGAATTTTTTTTTATTTGTATGAACGTGACGCACTGGAAAAAATTGTTCATACAAAATTTTGGGACACATTTTTTCATGTATGAGGCGTGAATGTACAAATGATTCTGAGTAAAACGAGCCCAAGAAGTCAATATTTTGAAGACATGAATGAAATGTACACTTTTTTTGGAAAACGCTCAAATATGAAGCCAATCACAGATTATTAAAATCAGAGTGTCGTTCCAAGAGAACGTACTAGAGTCGTGCGGAAAGAGAAGTGTCGTGGAATGTATGGGGCCCAATACATTCCACGACTCTTCTCTTTCCAAACAGACTCTAATTACAATTTCCTACGACAAACAAAAGCAAGCTCACCCCGTATAGGATACGTGCAGTAAACATAAACAACCGCAGATACGGCGCTATCAGTTGATACAGTCACTCCGCGTTGGCGCTCCGCTCCGCCCGCCCGCGAACACGCTCTCTGCTTATACAAACAATTAGCACAGTGAAAACAACTCAGTCTCAGTAGGCAGGTGTCTACGAAATTTTTAAAACGCTAATTTTCTAAGACATAGCGAAGCGCATAGGCATAGCGAAGTAATTTTTTTTTACATAAACATTGATTGACTTGTAATGAATAAAAACCCTGATAAACAACAGCTGTTTGTTCGACGCAGCTCGTGGAATAAAGACTACAAATTTAAATACATCTGCATAAAGTTTCTAAAAAAATTGCCTGATAATGTTTGTGCGCCTTAAAAAACTCTGAAGGAAATAACGCAGATAAGCTTAAGCACGTATGTATAATTTAATTTTGCTATTAAAAAAAGTTATTTTGCTACGACATTGGAAATAAACTATTCATATTTTGTTTTAATAATCCTTAATAGCAAAAATAAACGACTTGATAAAACAGTTTGAAATGCCATTATGAATACGCTATTATAAATATAAATAGGTAGGTATGCTTATAACTCTTATAAGATTTGAGCACTAAGTACCTACTTTTATGCAAGCGGGTCACTTTTGTTTGACTGTACTTATTTATAACTTTGTCTGCGTGGAATGATGATGATGATTGAAAAAAAAAAACTACCCTTTGTCCTTTTTCGGGGCCCAAACTATCTCCAAAGCAAATTTTGTTTAAAACGGTTCAGCGGTTTAAGCGTGAAGAGGTTTTACTTACCTAGGTACTTACAGGTATATTAAGTTTCTCCATCAAAAAAGCAAACATATTGTTTATATTAATTATATCATCATCTTTCTCGCGTTGCCCCGGCATTTTGGCACGGCTTGTTATTTATTTATTTAAAGTTTAATTCAGGCAACAAGGCCCATATTACAAATTCCTTACATACTAACATAATGCATTTTATATACACTTAAAAACTAAACACTATTTAGGCGACAAAACGGCGTGGCTCTGTTGAATCGTCTGGTCTGGTATCGGAGCCTTGGGGTCCGATTGGCAGCTAATCCCAAGAATTGGCATAGGCATTGGTTTTTACGAAAGCGACTGCCATCTGACCTATCAACCCCGAGGGTAAACTAAGGCCTTATTTGGATTAATACGGTTTCCCCACGATGTTTTACCTCAGCAGAAAAGCCAGTGGTAAATAGGTATCGAATGATATTTCGTACCAGGGATGTTGCGAACATCCGCATCCGCATCCGCAACCGCGGAATTTCCGCATTATTTTCAACATCTGATCAGTGCGAATAAATTTAAACCTATTGTAATTAAACAATGGATTTAAATTCATGAGCACTGAACAGTGCTTAGATATACGAAGGGTTAATGAACTATTAGTTATATCTTTTGCTACCACTGTATAATAAATGTGACACAACTTTTTTTTTTTTGTTAAATAATACCTGGTCACGGAATTACCATACGTTTTGACATTGTTCTAAATTTTAAAACCGCGATTACTCGAAATGTTACTGAAGTGACTAGCATGTTCTTTCCGTGCACCCTTCAAATACTTCTTTACCTATAGATGACAGGAAAACCTATTAGAAATGTGCAGTCAAGTGTGAGTCGGACTTAAGTTTTTCACTTTTCATTAAAAAAACATATTGTTAAAAATACATGTAATGTAAAAAAATGAATTTTAAATATCGAGGCCACTTTTAGGGAGTAAAAGAGCAAATTAACATTAGCATTTCAAACTATATCGTGTTACATATCAAATGAAAGCGCTCATTTTGAGAATCTCAAATATATTTTTTTATAATTTTAAGATAAATAGTTTAGCAGTTATTCAAGAAAATAAGCAAAAAAATGACCCCCCCTTTATCTATGAAACTACTGAGTCTAACATTTTGAGAAAAATACACTAAATAGTAGAGCTCCCGATACACGTGTTACACGCTGACACGGGTACCCGTGTTCTTAAGCCCGGCGGTATTAAGAACCCGAACTACACGAACCCGCCCGGATTCGGAAACGTTTACCCGTGTACCCGTGTATTTCGTGTACCCGTGTACACGGGTACCCGTATACACGGATCTTATTTACCCGCGGGTTCGACCCTTCACTCTCGTGTTGGGGAGATTCGTGCTTGAAGACATACGATTGAATTGGAAAATTCGATTACTTTGCAGTTTTATCGGATTGATTGGTAATGTCTAATAGGTAGGCAAGTACACTTTGTTTCAATAATTCATATTTTTAGCTTTACTCTAAATAATATTAAAATTAACAATAGGTATCTTAGTATCCGTTGATTTCATTGATAGCTCGTTTTCTTCATTGTAGTTTTTTGATAATGAAAGTAAACCTAAATGATAATCTAATACAAAAGAAGCTAGTTATGCTTACTGAAACTACCACGAACGGATATGTCATATTTTCCTTTGTAGCGCGAGGGTGGGCCATTCTACATCATCCCATGTCCAGACCCCCCCCCCCTCTAATTTGAAATGACGTAATTTATGAATATCCCCATATCTTAAATGATGACAAAGGCAATACAAAATTAATCAAATTAGTATAATACATATCAATAACATTGAAAATCCGATAAAACTGATCGGATTCGATTCCAATTGGAGCTCCTGATCCTGAATCTTTGTTTTATTTAAAGCTATATACATTACTTCAATCTCCGCTACACGCCAAGACGGGTTAGGCCCGCGTGTATTTATGTTCCGTTCACCGTGTACACGGGTACACGGGTACACGGATACACGGATCTTAATTACACGGGTACCCGACTACACGTGTAGAACGGGTCAGAAAACCGTGTACGTGTAGTTCGGAAACGGGTACCGAACACGTGTACACGAAACACGGACACGACCGCGAGCCCTACTAAATAGTTCTTTACCTAAAGATAACAGGAAAACCTATTAGAAATGTGCAGTTTTTGATGAGTTTTTTAAAGATATTTTACTCACTTTTCATTAAAAAAAAACATAATTGTTAAAAATTGTGTAATGTACGGAACCCTTGGAACGCGAGTCCGACTCGCACTTGGACGGTTTTTTTAAATAAAAAAATACTAAAAATGTAATAGGTATTTGACGTTTTCTAAGTACCTAATCTTGAAATCCGCATCCGCATCCGCGGATATGAACCTTTAAATATCCGCATCCGCATCCGCATCCGCATCCGCATCCGCGGATGTCATAAATCTGCATCCGCAACATCCCTGTTTCGTACATACCTAAGTTCCGAAAACTCATTGGTATGAGCCAGGGTTTGAAGTTGAACCCGCGACCTCCGGATTGCAAGTTGCACGCTCTTACCGCACTCAAAATAATATAGGTAGGTGTACCTACCTATATTATTAGTAGCTATGTAGGTCGGTAATGCTAATACGAGCTGTAGCTCCACTCACGGTAGGTACCTATTTAAGAGAATGTAGAAAATCTTGCTTGACTCTCTAGTCAAGAGTCTAGTCTCTAGTAGATTAGACCTATTGATCGGCTGGCAGTCAATTTCCTTATAAGAGCGGAATTTTAATTACAAAAATATTAATTTAGGTACTTCAAAGCGGTCAGAGGATATACCTATTATATATATTTGAGATCGAACGAATGATCCTCTCGAGTGCTTAACCATATTGATCTGCAATCATGAAAATATTTAATTACCAGATGTCGATATGACGGCGCCTAACATAAATAGAAACACTTGGATGAATCACCGCTTGCTTTCAGATAATTATGTTTTGAGCGAAAAATGGGTTTGGCAAATGGATATTAGAGGAGAGAAAGCGGAATCATGAGCACGACCTCGCCCAAGTCTTCGCTGGCTAAGCTCGGGCTGTACCCCAAGCCGAAGCCCTTCAAGATCATGGTCCTGGGACAATCGGGCGTCGGGAAATCTGGTAAGAATCGACAGACTTCCTTAGTTGGTGTGTTGATTGTCGGTGTATGGTATGGTGGGGTATACCGTTCAGCTGGAGGTTGTTGGTAGGTAAGAAGTTATCATGGTAGGCGCTGAGCCGAATTGACGTATACCTCAGGACGGGCCTTACGGGCACTAAAAATGGTAGTAGTTCAACGGTGTCACTCACGAATTCGAGCCAATCGTGCAATCTATAATTAGGCTGTGCGGAGAAACTTTTAATACAAAACGCGCGGGGGACAACAATGGACAAAAGTTGCCATCTTAAATTTTTTCATAATTTTTCTGACCATGACAAAAATTAATAACTGATGAGCATAGGAAAGGTCTCTTAATATAAATCTGTAGCCAAAATAGGAACAAGGCCGCCATCTTGAACTTTTTCTATTTAGAAATGTTTATGTTGAAAATTGATATTTGAGAGTACCAGTTTGGTACATCGTTTGCCAAGTTAAAACGGCAGATAGGTTGAGTCATTAAAATTAAAATTGCCCACGGCTCACTACTGCATAGGTTAGTCCATGCTACTGCGCAGGTAACAATTTGAAATTTATGAAAATCTGGCGTAGCGCTGACAAAAAAAAATGAACGCAATTTTTTTTTTCTAGGCATTCTCATGCCTAGAAAATTATTCAACATATGTGCCATTTTAATTTGGCAACCGATTTACCAAACACCCTGTAAATGAATCCGTAGTTAAAATTAAAACTAAAAGGTATGGTCCAATCATGATGATAAATTTTGACTGCGGTGGAACAATATGCACAAACATACATCTTAAATAAGGCAAAAGCAAGTTAATTTCCCTTTAACTTCACTATGTACAGTTCAAACACGACATCGAGCACACAGCATAACTTTGGAGCAGTAGCGGGCAAAGTACAATACTCGTGGTCTGAACGTAAACAACTAGCTAGTGACTGCTCGTGAGACTGTCGTACCTAAGACACTTACAGGCTGTATCGAATGACACAATAAGATTTCCTCGCCTCGTTGTCTGCACATACTCACTTGCTAATTGGCCACTGGTAGACCTTAGGTCCTGGCAATAAGAGAGCAATAAGACGCAATCGAACACGCGTCACGACACGCGCGATATCCCACGATCACTTTGAGATCAAGTTCCTATACATATAGTACAATGGCGTTGATTCTAATAATTCTCGCACTGCCAAGTGTAAAAATAACAACACCTTGAAGATATTTATCCATTTATTTTCTTGTCTTCTTCCAATTCACAATAATCTCTTCTCTTGACAACCGCCTGCTAGCACGACTCAACAACCAAAGAGAGCTGTCCGCCAAGTGTCTTTCTTTTTATACCCAACCAATAACAGTCTTCAATTTCAAACTACCCTTAACTTTAAAAACTTATTAAGTAGGTATGCTAGGTCTTATTTCAAACTACCCGTAACTTTAAAAACGAATTAAATAGGTATGCTAAATACCAAAAACCCTACACTCGTCCATCCTGACTCCGTGTATGTCCTCATACACGTGCCAGGTGGAAACCCTACACTTGGCCGACAGACTACGTATACTACTTAACAGTGGATACACTAATCGCATAGGATACGAAACAGTTTCAATCAGGCATCAGCATGTCAAAATCTCAAAAACATCATCTAAATAACCTTTCGTATGCCTGCCACACAATTTGGACTAGAATTTACAGTTTCAAGGTTATTAATTCAGTGGTAAATTTTGATTAAAGCATACGAAGGGTTAAAATTGTTACTCTTCTGCCGGAGACATCCTGCTGGAGACGGCTCGCACCGGACTCTGGCGGCGCGAGGCGGGCTCCTGCTGGAGACGGCTCGCACCGGACTCTGGCGGCGCGAGGCGGGCTCCTGCTGGAGACGGCTCGCATCGGACTCAGGCGGCGCGAGGCGGGGGACGCCGGTAGAGGTGCGGCGCTCAACTTGCTAAAAATATCCAACATTGGGTTAATAATCACAACAGTGTACACCTTGACTAGTAATTCAGGGTAACAGATCATTAATTGCCATTTATTATTCAATTTTCATGAGTAATGATCATCTCTATCTGCAGGTAGATAGTACACGAACCAATTCAATTCTCGTGACTGAAACAACAGAGTACACGAACCAATTCAATTCTCGTGACTGAAGCACTATCAATCTTCCTGCCATATATAATATGAACCAGTTCAAATCTTTTCTAAAATGGTAGTACTTAGCTGTGTCAGCACACGAATCAAATCAAATTCTCGTGGCTTCAACATAATTTTCCATTATCATGTCAAGAAATCTTCAATTATAAACCTCACTCTTGAGACAGGAATATTTCCCGAGAACCTTTCAGTAACTTTAACCCTGACTATAATTTATAAAATATTACTATGATGAATAACAGCGATAATTAAGTAATTATTGTGTACAACTTGACCTATTATGTTCCCATTATCAATGCATTAATCATCTGGTACTAAAAACCTATACCTAATAGCTCCAAATCAAATTCTCGTGGCTTCAACATCATTTTCCATTATCATGTCAAGAAATCTTCAATTATAAACCTCACTCTTGAGACAGGAATATTTCCCGAGAACCTTTCAGTAACTTTAACCCTGACTATAATTTATAAAATATTACTATGATGAATAACAGCGATAATTAAGTAATTATTGTGTACAACTTGACCTATTATGTTCCCATTATCAATGCATTAATCATCTGGTACTAAAAACCTATACCTAATAGCTCCCCTCCCAATGTTTTCAGAGAAGGTCGTATATTCTAGCTTGTTAGGATTTATCCAAGCTGACAAAGTACTTAGTCCATCAATTGCAAGACGCGTTGGGATTTTCAGACTATTAGATTTTTTTATAATATGCATATTGTTTTATGAAAGACTTGAACAGTATATTAATTCACTAAACGTCTTTACAGCATACCAAATCCCGCAGTTCGGGAATAAACATAGCACCTAAATAGGCGTGTTTCCGCAGAAAAAGGACCAGTAACATTTTCTCTACACGTTGAATTAAATAAATTATACGTTTCAAATGTTACATGGCAGACATAAACGATAGAACTGCAAAAACCTGATGTTTTACCTATCCGTACCTTCCGACTTGTTCTAGAATACAATCAAAAATGTATACCATGGAATCGCATATTTTGTAACTGAAATATGGTATCATTTAACTACTGGGGTGATTACGACGACGTTGTAATTATGTTTAGGTTGTAAGAAAACTGCCCACGCAACATGTATCACCAATATCCACTCAGAGATTTCTTCAAGGAAATACTTGCGTTAATTGAGATCTACATACTGGAGCTTCGCCTTTTTGTAAACATAAAATATTAAGAATAAATCTTTTAATTACGATTTGCGCACTAGTATAAATATAATTATCAAATTTCAAGTTCGGCAATAAGTAAAAGTATAAAAGTGAATTCTTTACCGCAATACGTGTCTTTAATAACCTCCCAGTTGAAATTAATATCTCTTATTATTAAATTATCTCTTTTAAAAACTGCCTCAATGGTAATCTACTATTATTTGACGAGTTTTTTATAGTTCATGCATTATTTAATATATCAGCTTATCTAGTAATGAGATAATGTTTATTATTGTACATCTATTTTTATCAAGTCTTAATTTAAACATAATATTTAAACATAAAAATATAACCAATAAGAGGCCATCAATCCTCCTCGATCTCGGTTTAATTGTAGTGAGTTCTACAGGTTCAACCATGCACTCTTCATTATCGCTTATATTAAAATCATTTCAATGTAATGCTGCAACATTAACTGCAGTAACCTATGAATTAAAAATATGATTCAATAATTCAATGATTCAATAATTCAATAATTCAACGATTCTACAATTCAATAATTCAACGATTCTACAATTCAATAATTCAACGATTCTACAATTCAATAATTCAACGATTCTACAATTCAATAATTCAACGATTCTACAATTCAATAATTCAACGATTCTACAATTCAATAATTCAACGATTCTACAATTCAATAATTCAACGATTCTACAATTCAATAATTCAACGATTCTACAATTCAATAATTCAACGATTCTACAATTCAATAATTCAACGATTCTACAATTCAATAATTCAACGATTCTACAATTCAATAATTCAACGATTCTACAATTCAATAATTCAACAATTCTACAATTCAATAATTCAACGATTCTACAATTCAATAATTCAAATATTCTACAATTCAATAATTCAACGATTCTACAATTCAATAATTCAACAATTCAATAATTCAACGATTCTACAATTCAATAATTCAACGATTCTACAATTCAATAATTCAACGATTCTACAAATCAATAATTCAACGATTCTACAATTCAATAATTCAACGATTCTACAATTCAATAATTCAACGATTCTACAATTCAATCAACCAACGATTCTACAATTCAATCAACCAACGATTCTACAATTCAATCAACCAACGATTGTACAATTCAATCAACCAACGATTCTACAATTCAATCAACCAACGATTCTACAATTCAATCAACCAACGATTCTACAATTCAATCTACCAACGATTCTACAATTCAATCTACCAACGACTCTACAATTCAATCAACCAATGACTCTACAATTCAATCAACCAATGACTCTATAATTCAATCAACCAATTACTATAATTCAAGCCCAATAACTATAATTCAAGCCCAATAACTATAATTCAAGCCCAATGACTATAATTCAAGCCCAATGACTATAAATTATGACTATAATTCAATCAACCAATGACTCGATCATTCAATAAACCAAACGACTCGATCATTCAATAAACCAAACGACTCGATCATTCAATAAACCAAACGACTCGATCATTCAATAAACCAAACGACTCGATCATTCAATAAACCAAACGACTCGATCATTCAATAAACCAAACGACTCGATCAATTCAATAAACCAAACGACTCGAATAATTCAATAAACCAAATGACTCTAATTCAATAAACCAAATGACTATAATTCAATAAACCAAATGACTCTATAATTCAATAAACCAAATGACAAATGACTATAATTCAGTAAACCAAATGACTCTATAATTCAATAAACCAAATGACTATAATTCAATAAACCAAATGACTCTATAATTCAATAAACCAAATGACTCTATAATTCAATAAACCAAATGACTCTATAATTCAATAAACCAAATGACTCTATAATTCAATAAACCAAATGACTCTATAATTCAATAAACCAAATGACTCTATAATTCAATAAACCAAATGACTCTATAATTCAATAAACCAAATGACTCTATAATTCAATAAACCAAATGACTCTATAATTCAATAAACCCAATGACTCTATAATTCAATAAACCAAATGACTCTATAATTCAATAAACCAAATGACTCTATAATTCAATAAACCAAATGACTATAATTCAATAAACCAAATGACTCTATAATTCAATAAACCAAATGACTCTATAATTCAATAATCCAAACGACTCTATAATTCAATAAACCAAACGACTCTATAATTCAATAAACCAAACGACTATCAATACTAGATACTAGATACTCGATACTCGATACTCGATACTCGATACTCGATACTCGATACTCGATACTCGATACTCGATACTCGATACTCGATACTCGATACTCGATACTCGATACTCGATACTCGATACTCGATACTCGATACTCGATACTCGATACTCGATACTCGATACTCGATACTCGATACTCGATACTCGATACTCGATACTCGATACTCGATACTCGATACTCGATACTCGATACTCGATACTCGATACTCGATACTCGATACTCGATACTCGATACTAGATACTCGATACTAGATACTCGATACTCGATACTCGATCAATAAATAAACAAAGCAACAAATCAATCAATTCACAGAAAATGTGCCGTTAATGAGCTAATTATTGTCCAATTTTGTTTATAATCAAATGGCATTATAAATGTGGAGCTTCCTTGCAGTTCAAATAGAAATCACAAAAGTTGGTCAAAGGTCTGACCGGCTGAGAACCACTCATAGATCGTATCTATTATTTCGTAAGATAAGATATATACGCGTTATTATATCGCATTGACATATTTAGGCAAAAATTTCTCATAATTGGTACACAAGTAATAGTTTCTATCGGTTCATCAAATTTATTTTTCTCAACTTATCCTCTGGCAATATATTCATCTTATACTTATGTTATATGTGCTAGATGTCGATGAACGAGATGAAGTCAAGCAATTCACGGTATCTAACACACATTACCATATCAAATCATTCATAATATAATAGTAAAAGTAGGTGTACATGACCTGATGTCCAGTGGCGCGTGCCTCTCGCTAAGGCTGTCGAAGCGGGGTTACTCCCGACTTTCACAACAGGACTCTGCTTCGGTCTGGATTCCTTTTTCACTGCCGCTGTTATTCCAGCTACATTCCCTTTCGCTAAGACCGAGGCTTCTGGTGTTCGCAAGCGCCGTTGATCATCATGAGTCATCGTCAGCCATATTCTCCAACAACTCGGCATGAAACGTAAAAGTATCCGGTGTTACATATACCTATATACTATATCATAATACCTTATAAACTATAAAGGAATTATATGACAAAATAATGTTTAATGGTAGTTCAAATTATAAACATTCATTTATCTCAAAAACTATGCGTCGTAGCAAAAAAAATGACTCAAAATTCAATGCCCCGTTTGCATAGTAAGCCATCTACTTATATTCCACAAATTTTAACATTAAGGATCAAAATGAAAACTCAAAATCTTCAATTAAATTGCGAGACCTGGTTATAAATCATAAATATCAATTTATCTCTGAAACTATGCGCCGTAGTGAAGAAATAATGAAAATTAAGGCACCCTTGAATACTCCAACCAACACATATCAAGACCCACGTGTTGACATATTCTGCCTAATTCCCACATGTGTGTGGGTAAGTAAGTAGCAAAGAAGTTAATAACTACAGTCACGTATCTATTTATTAAGAAGAACACGTGTACTTGATTTTGTTAACTGAACATTATTATGCCTAGCTGTCGGTGGCATGGTGGTTAAATACTTTGAATTCTCGACCAACTGACGCATATATTCTTATGATTACACATTGATATTATGTCCATTTAATTACATTTATGGGTCAAACTAACCTAAGTTTAACTGATATGCAATTAGATAGCCTATAATCATAATCATCATAATATTATTAATAAATGATGCAGGTACTCATTTAAATTAAATAAAAATGTTACCAGTACCATATTTCTTACGTAATCCATTAGAATTTCGTATAGTTAATTAATTATCTCCAAGCTCAGAATAAGGGTCATGTTATCAGTTATCTCACTAAATCAATAAGTAATAGCAGTAGGCGTGTACTTACGTTCTGCACACTTCTGAAGTGTAAAAATAACAACACCTTGAAGATATTTATCCATTTATTTTCTTGTCTTCTTCCAATTCACAATAATCTCTTCTCTTGACAACCGCCTGCTAGCACGACTCAACAACCAAAGAGAGCTGTCCGCCAAGTGTCTTTCTTTTTATACCCAACCAATAACAGTCTTCAATTTCAAACTACCCTTAACTTTAAAAACTTATTAAGTAGGTATGCTAGGTCTTATTTCAAACTACCCGTAACTTTAAAAACGAATTAAATAGGTATGCTAAATACCAAAAACCCTACACAATAGGTGCAATACAAGCAACACGTTTAAAAAGCTTAAACCCAACTAGGTACATTGTAAGTCGGTAAAAAATTACCTAGCCTAGCCATGTCACCCGCAATGAGTCAACGTGTTTGAGCAGCGGTGTGACCGATATAGTTTATGATCCTTAAATATGGATTATTTTTGTGTGGCCAAATACCTAGGGGTTAAAATACCGAGAAGCAAACTGATCTCCGTCAGACACATTGTGCGTAATTCCCGCCATACATTGATGGATTTGTCCTCCAGACAAGTCTGCCAGACCGGGGGCCTGGTCACGATGACAGAATATATAGTTCGTTTTTTTTAGCATTAGAAACAATCTTGATGTGTATTGAAAAACACATTTTAAAAATAAGTTACAGTAAATATGTAACAATTATGAATCTAATACGATCTTTTATAGTCTTCTGCTTTCATAAGTAATAGTTATTGATTTTTAAAAAGTGTTGAAAAGACATGTCAAAATCGCTTACCTTCTTTCAAGTTCTTTCTAATGCTAAAAAAACGAACTATAGCTAAAGTTAGGACGGCTATTTAGTCCTCGGCTAAATAGCCGGCGCTTGGCGGTTGATCGGCTTTGGATATAATTTGATACATAGACAGTATATGCGTAGGTAACTTTAAAATAACTACAAAGGATATGTAGTAGGTATATATATGTACCTTATTATCGAACTATTTCTATTTAACAAGGGTATTATTTACATATTACACTTATTATGTAGGTACTTTGAAACAACGGTACGTCGTGCGTTTTCGGGGAACGCCGTCACACGTCTAATTGCATCTATAGCACTCAAAAATGATTGGTACACGGCTTCCTAATTTTGCAAATGTTTCCGGCGAAAATTTAAAGGCAAAATCTTAATAAACGACCGCAACACTATACAGTATACACTATCGTAACAAATCATTGTTACCATGGAAATCAGGATGATCCCCATATATTTGGCCGGCACTATCTACTCGTAACTCGTATATGTTTGATGCTGACTTTAAGACGCGGCCCTTCAATAGTTACATAATAGGTAGGTATTTGATTTACAAGGGTACAAAGTTGCTGTGCTGCTAAACCCTTGTTCATATTGATATCTGAGCCCGCGAAAAATTCTAAAATTAAACCAAGAGCGTAGCGAGTGCTAGGAAATGGATTATTAGGTTTGCTTTGTGTTTTTTTTTATATCTTGAGTGTTTCAAGGCTGACAAACCTAGCTACTGACTGAAACACCATACTTTTCACCATGCGAACGGGAGGATAACTGTAAAACATTACAAATCAAATATAAATGAATGCTATTGAATATTCAAAATATAAGTATACATAAGTTTCATCCGGCAGGCATATCGGTGAAGGTTGGCCTTTTTATTACGGGTTCCTCTACTATAATTGGAATAATTAAAAATTATTTTTAACCTATCTCCGGCGATGTTTCTAAGAAAACCGGCGGCTCGATATCCGTAGTCAGTAATGTCAAATAGATAAGGTTTTGTGAACAGCATCGCAACAGTTAACTGCGTATTGCATTAATGGCATTATTGGACTCCTGCCACCATCTTGGTGAGAGTACCTACATCCCTTTTTCTTGCTAATAATGATAATAAAATTAATTTTGTTGATATTCTCTACCTCTAACTGACTTTGAGAAAGGCTCTAGAAGCAGCCATTTCTCTAATATAATAATAATGGTATTATTTTAGTCAAATATTTAAATTGATACTCTATGATTTGAGCACGAACGTACCGATAATAATAACTTTTCATTGAGCACTTGATACGTTTGTGCCCTAGACCATGTTATAATTAATTGGTATAAATCGAAGCTCTTTGTAGTCATTGTATTCTCATGTCAAATATGCCATGAAACAGTGTACCTATTTTTTGTTGAATATTATTTTGATGAAAATAAGTATAGGTATAAAAAGGCAATAAAATATATCAATAGGTTATACTATTTGTAAAAGATACTTTTATCGGTATTTGGACAAGTAATCCATAGGATTGCAGATACTTTTGGTGCGTTGTTTCATCCGCTACTGGGCTATAACCGCGAAAATCGAAGTTCGCAAATTGCGGGCATCTTTCTCTGTCATTCTAATTACGCCTTCATTTTGGAGTAAATGAGAAAGAACCCCGCAATTAGCGAATTTCGGTTTTCGCGGTAGCCCCTCTGTTGATGCTGGCTGTACGATGCGCCCGTTAGGCGGGTATAGAATGAAATAATCTATACTATCAGGTGCAATTTTACAGCTTACTTACTTACTTACTTACTTACTGCTGTGGCGCAACGACCCGAAGTGGATCTTGGAGTAGCGTGGCAGTCTTTGGTGTCGGAGGCCAATTTTACAGCTTACTGTACCTTTTTATCTCTCTTCCTTTTGTGTACGAGTACAAGCATGAAAATTAAAGGATGACTCACGCTAGATCGGGCCGAGGCGTCCAACACAATTGTCATTTTCTATGACCGCTGATCGGTGATCAGGTGATCACGTGGTGCTTTCCATAGAATCTAAGCGCCGGAAGCTCCGGCACGGCCCCGTTCCGGTCTAGCGTGAGTTATCTTTAAAGCCCACCATAGTTTCTGCGTGTATATAAAATGAAATATAATGATAGTGAGATATTTATAGCTTGAAGGTGAAGGCCACCGGATTTCATGATGATTGCGGGCGTATTTATATCGGTTGGTTCGATTTCAGAAATTAGATACCTACGATCGAATGGCATCAACTCATATTAATATAGTCAACGACAACTTAAGTCATCGCATATCTCAAGAGCCTTTTCACATTGTAGGTACGATCCGTTTTTTATTTTTTGAATTTAGGATGTCGGATGGCCCGAGGCCCCGACGGTAAGAAATATGTCTTAATTAATAATACTATTTCGCTGCTAGAGAGTGCCCTATGGCACGAAGGCCGCCTTTGCGTTTACGTTTTCTTTTTTTCTTTTGAACAATAAATAAACTTTTAAGTTAAGCTTATTTTAATAAGCTCGAGTCACGAATCCGGTGATAAGTGCTCCGTACCATCCTACCATCGTACGCATCATTATGACGGGTAGGCAGGTAGAGAAGCCAAAAAAGTCGGCAACGATTTGATAGCATACGCTTTGCCTATCCTAATGCTTCAACCACTGATCTGAGGGGCTACCGCGAAAACCGAAAATCGCAAATTGCGGGATCTTTCTCTTTTACTCCAATGAAGGCGTAATTGGAGTGACAGAGAAAAGTACCCGCAATTTGCGAACTTCAATTTTCGCGGTTAGCCCTGAACCCACGAAGATGTAAAATCGGTGGCACTTAAGTTCCTCTATCATTGGCCTTCTTGTATGTAGGTATATATATAAATATAACACAGCTACATTTTACTTCCCCATGGTCATAGTCGACGTAGGGTCAAGCAATTAAAATCACTCTTACAGGTAGGTTAGGTTACTGGCTACATGTCCATCCTTCGCCCAATACTGGTACTTTCTCGGATCCGACCTCCCTTAGACTGGCGACTGGTTTGCGACTCGGGGTTTCGGTGTGTACGCCACACATATGCTCTTGTGGCACGGACGTGGACCGACTGGGACACCATGGATTATCTTGTCAAAAAAGTGCAGGCCGTTTTTCGAGACATGACATAATCCGTCGGTCTCTTGCCACCATAAATGTGCCTGCTCTTCTTGAGCCGACTGGCATTATCAGAGATGATGGCAAGAGGCCCGATGGGGTGTCGTTAGTTCCTTGGAGCTTGGGACGGATGTTAGTGTAGGATGCTACCTGCGTAGACACACTGGCACCGTCCCACCTCCAACGCACTAATGTAAAAGCAGGCGGGGTGACGGAAAGAGCCGAAATTTTAAAACGTAACAAATATAAGAGCCTCGGTAGAGAGTACCATTTTGTACCATTTGGAGTTGAAACTCTAGCTAGGTCCATGGGGTCCCAGCGCGCATAAGTTGTTCGCACAAATCGCGAAGCGTCTGGTTGACGTAACTGGTGACCGAAGAGCTGGCGGCTACCTCGCACAACGTATCAGCATTGCGATACAGCGAGGAAATGTCGTCAGCATCCTTGTTACAATACCTCAAGGGCCTATTTATTTTCTAAAACGGCTCAAACGATTTCGATGAAATTTGCTATATAGGGGTTTTCGGGAGCGAAAAAGTCTGATGTCTGGGAAAACGCGCAATTTCGAGTTTTTATATGTTTTCCGAGCGAAGCTCGGTCTCCCATATTGTACTCTAAAACGTTGTACGATACATGTGCGAATAGGTAATTCGTAACTCGTGTCGAATTTATCGTCACTCTGCGAAATTCCTATTTTTCGCACTTGTATCGTAATCTACTATTACACCATATGTACCTACTGTAAAAACTTGTCTTAACTTACCAGGAATTTTAATATATTTTTAGATTAAAGTTAGGTAATCTGCTCAGCAACTGCACTTAATTACTTTGATTTAATATTGATTCGCTTTTTTTAATTCAATAAACATGTCACAGTAGTTGCATAATAATTATGTATAAATATTAAATATTCACCTCTATGCTACCGAATCGAATTCTAAAAATTACTCTTCAGGTACTCGCCCGTTGCTACGTTGAAGGCTTTTGTTACGGCTGTGTTTTTTGATTACAGCTTTAGTCGTGCGATTCATCACCCGGCGCTTCATCGGGGAATACGATCCCAACTTGGAAAAGATTTACGCCTTTCAAACTGTAATTGACAACGAGATGGTATATTTTGAAATATTGGACTCTGCGGGGGATCCTCATGTGAGTTTTCCTCTAATCTAATAGGATTACGGCCACACCGGCCACACTGGTGCTCAAATAGAGTTTCAGTTTTTTAAGTATTATTAAAAATACTCGATTCTTTTTCTATTGTTTTCTGCTGTTTTCGATTGATAACATATACCTATACTAACACTGATTTAAACTTTCACGATTTACTAAAACTTAGATACGCGATTAAGTCCCGTTGTATAATTTAATAATATACCTATACTTATGTTGATTATAGAAATCTAAAATTAAATTGAAAACAGGAAAGGCCCTGTTATAAATCCGTTATCAATATTTAATTTTGGCCCGATCGTGTCCAAACTCAATATCAGACAATCCCAGAGGCCTAAAATAGGGTTTAATAAAGTGTGAATATATACTTTTGATTTATCATTGAATTTAAAAGCTTTTGATTCAATCTACATCATTTATCCTGTAAAGCCTACCTAGCTGTAGCTAGCTGTTGACCTAGCTTTACCGTTGAGCTCTTTTGTTCTATTTTAATGGTGTAAAGTTTATAACATAACAATTATAACACTGTTTATAACATGTTACTGTACTGATAGAAGATTCATTCAAGATGTGTAAAAGGTAATAGCAGGAACAGGTAATAGAGAGTCTGAAGATAAATTACTGTTATAAATTTATTTCATTGAAAAAGACAGTAAAAAGACAAATAAATAACTTATGAACTAAATACATCTATGAATATTACTAAATCAAAACTAACAACCCTAAATATATCTAAAATAAAACAAGGAATATAAAAACTACTGAAAGAGGCCTCCCCGAATTATTAATAATTACTGTTTAGGTAATAAAGATTAGTTTATAAAAGTATTATCTTCTTTGACTGTTTTAACCTAAAGCTTTCCTACAGTAAGTTTTCGACACCAAAATTTTAATTAGGGCGAGCGAAGCGAGCCCTATCACTATTCGACAAACTATGCATTCTTGTGGTACACTTTACGGAAAAACTATCGCACTTATAGGTTTGAAATTTAACATAGTAATTTAAATTCATGTCTAGATGTGTTATCAAACATAAAAATATCATTTTATAAACCTAAAAAAATAAAATAAAGGAATAACACTTTGTATTACTACTAGCGACATCTGTTAGAAAAATTATGAATTAAAATTCGTGCTAATGTACTATGTGCTAACAACGATGAATACAAAAAAGGGTTAACATTTGGGATTCTGACCCATCTCGCTTCGCTCGGTTTGATTCCCAATTTAGCAATCAACATGATATATTTGTCGACTCTCTGTCTTTCCTTCTTACACGTGATAATATGTCTAATCTGTCTTGTTCTGATTCTATCTGTTCTGTTTGTGTATAAATTAGTTTATTCGTCAAATTACAAATTTAGCAATTAAGTTTCTCTGAATACTGGAACATTCAATCTTGCTGTATATTCACAGCGGAGGTCAATTTACTCGTATGTTCTGTTCTGTGACGCCGATGAACTGAGGGCCTACCGGGAACCATGTTCGACGTGTTGTCTCCATGTCACACTTACGTAGTAATTTACAAGTGCGACAGAGAGGCAATACATCGAACGTGGTTCGCGGTTGGCCCTCAGATCAGTCATGTTATGTTAGCAAAGCAAACTTAAATCGGGTATATTTTCAGTTCGAGAAAGTTTTAGTGTTACTATTGCTTGGAACTGCCAAAATTATAAATAAAGATAAGCATATTTTAGGCCGTCTGTATCGGCCTACAACCCGACTGCAACTTGTATGGAAACTGCACGCCGACTGCACGCTAATTGCAACGTCGGCGTGCAGTTCAACAAAATGATCCAGAACCCTGGCAGCAAGTACCTAGTGGAACTCAGGTTTGGTGCAACATAGGCATACGCTGTTTTAGTAATTCGACACGTCTTGATGAGCACTTGGGAGAGCAGTACGATAGAGCTGATGCTGAACCCTGGCTGTACCTAGCGGAACTCAGGTTTGGTGCAACATAGACACATCCTGGGCTGGACATCCGACTCGTCAGTTCCATTCTGGGGCCATTGCTGTTTGGAATCATGATCGATGACTTACCATCTGTTGTTAGATCTGCTGGATGCTTGCTGTACGCCGATGACCTCAAAATTATTTACGGTATCCAGGACATATCAGACTGTTTATCTCTCCAAGAAGACGTAGACAGAGTTCACCGGTGGAGTATCAAAAATAGGTTGACTTTTAATACAACAAAGTGTGCGGTCATGACATTTAGTAGAGCTCGCAATCCACTTTTCTACGAGTACATCCTGGATTCGGAGACTATATCCCGGGCTAATTCCGTTCGGGATCTAGGCGTTATCCTTGACTCCCACCTCAACTTTCATGACCACATGTTGTCATTGGCGCGTGACTGCTACAAGAGGTTAGGGTTTGTAGTCAGGAATTCTAGGGATTTTCATGACACTGGTACTATAAAGCTCCTGTACAGTGCCCTAGTAAGAAGCAAACTCGAGTCCGCCTCCGTTGTTTGGAATCCTTATGAGGCATCTTATGTCTTGCTTCTGGAGAGAGTGCAAAAGGTATTCTTACGGTTCCTCTATAAAAAAATGTATGGGTACTATCCGTTCCTATACCCAACCAAATTTTTGCTAGGAATACTGGGTTTCAACTCTCTGGAGGTAAGACGTAATTTTGGACTTCTCACTACTGCTTGCGGTATCCTGCGCGGAGAGTCGGACTGCATTGAGCTGGCGGGGCAACTAGTACGTCTGTACGTTCCCTCACGGACCAGAATCGAGTTCAGACCTCGTGACCGTTGTCTCCTGGCAGTCCCATCTTCGCGTACTGTAGCACGTAGGAATTCCCCTCTGGTTCGTTCTTTGCTCCTTTTGAATGCGCTCCTTGCATCAGCCTCTCAGTGTGATTTGTTTGCAGGCAGACAGGTGGTTGTGCGTGATGAATGTTTGAGGTTTTGTGAGAAGATGGATGCACGTCCTTCTACAGTTTAAAATGGTACATTATCGTGTGTTAATATTGTGTAATTTGTGATTAATTGTATACTGTTTTCTTCTTCTTATAATATTCTGTGTAAGTTAGCAGTGGTTTGGTATTTATACTGTTATGCTGTATAACTTGTTTTGAAATAAAAAAAATAAAAAAAAATAAAAAATAAATGATGATCACTTGGTGCTGGGTACTGACCCAAGATAGCTGATGCTGAACCCTGGCAGTACCTAGTGGAGCTCGGGTTTAATACAACATATGCACACGCTGTTTTGGTCATCCGACTCGGCTTGATGAGCACTTAGGAGAGTAGTACCCAAGATAGAGCTGATGCTGAACCCTGGCTGTACCTAGTAGAACTCAGGTTCGGTGCAACATAGCCACACGCTGTTTCAGTCATTCGACACGTCTTGATGGGAATTTGGGAGAGCACTACCCAAGATAGAGCTGATGAGCTGATGCTAAACCCTGGCTGTACCTAGTAGAACTCAGGTTTGGTGCAACATAGATACACGCTGTTTTGGTCATCCGACTCGTCAGAATGAGCACTTGGGAGAGCAGTACCCAAGATAGAGCTGATGCTGAACCCTGGCAGTACCTATTGAAACTTAGGTTTCGTGCAACATAGGCACACGCTGTTTTAGTAATTCGACACGTCTTGATGAGCACTTGGGAGAGCAGTACGATAGAGTTGATGCTGAACCCTGGCTGTACCTAGCGGAACTCAGGTTTGGTGCAACATAGGCACACGCTGTTTTAGTCATTTAACACGTCTTGATGAGCACTTGGGAGAGCAGTACCCCAGATAGAGCGGATTCTGAACCCTGGCTGTACCTAGTAGAACTCAGGTTTGGTGCAACATAGGCACACGCTGTTTTGGTCATCTCACTCGTCTTGATGAGCACTTAAGAGAGCAAATTATACGTAAGTTTATGTGCGGAGCAGCATGATTACCGCCAGTAGGTGTCCAGACGGGATAGTTTTACGCTCAATTGCACACAATTGAGCGTAAAACTGGTGTGGACGCATAAATAAATTCAAGGACATTGGCTCGTTGACCAATTCCAATCCTCCAATCCTGGGGTCTAATTAGTAGGTATATTTCTTTCTTGCTCTCACTTATAGCTGCGTCCTTAACTGACTTATTACGTACCCACTCGATCGAACATGGAACAAGCCTCGGACTGGATCAAAGTCGCGGTCCGGTACGTTTAGGTAGAAAAACTCCGCGAGCCCTTACAAAGCTCTGCTTTTTGCTAGTTTTAAATTGTCTTAATTACAGCAACGTCGCAAAATATAAACTGCACCGAGCCTAACAAGTTATTTGAGAGATCGAAGACTTACAATTAAAATTATTTTACTTTGTTTTGTTAGATTTAATTTAGTTAGTCTATATCTATATTGAATTGTATTGTATTTCGTTTGAGTGTAGGTATTGAATAATTCTTGGTTATTTGTCCAGGAGAGCGAGTACACAAATTTGGAGAGCAACATCAGGTGGGCCGAGGCGTTCATCCTGATGTACTCCGTGACGGACAAGTGCTCCTTCGACGAGTGCCACCGTCTCAAATTCCTAATCAACTACAACAAAAGGCGCCGCAGGATAGCTTCATCTATGAAGGTTCATTTAAGAGCCTAAAGAACATAGCCGCCGTTGTTCAATCAAAGTTACGCTCTCATTTTATAGTAACACGCCAAAATAACATGATACCTGGCATTGACATTAAATACAGAATACAGGGCGTTCCAAGACTTTGCCACATGGAGGGGAAGTACTTTAAATACAGTTTCGGTTCGAGGTTCGATTCCCGGTTCAGTCAGGCGATTATTTAAAATTCTTTAAACACAGTTCGTATTTTATGAAAATAAAAATTAAGTCTTCTTTCAGTAAAATTTCCTATCTACAGTATTTAAAGTACTTCCCCTCCATGTGTCATAGTCGTGGGACGCCCCGTCCTGTATGTATGTCGGGCATTAGTTTTCATTGCTAGAAATTGTAATATATATACACAAAGATAATGCAGCGAGAACTAGTTTTACTTGCAAATTAAGAGCGTAACTTCGATTGCATGGCGGTGGCTATGTTCTTGTGGTTTTTAATTTACAAAACAAATTTAATATTGTCCAGACGCGTAGGTACAGAGTTGACAAACAGAGACTGTGACTAGGTGTACCTACATGTTTCAGCCATAGACCGCCTAGCCCTCGAGTTGTGAGTTTGTGCTGTGCGTATGAAATCACAATTTCATCTTAGCGGCATTACCTCCCTATCCCATCCTATCTTTCAACTCTGTGCAGACGCAGTAAATGCTCGTACGTACTTCGTTATGAACTATGTCGAGTGTGCGAACTATCAGATTTAGTGTTTATAAAGGCTTGTAGACCAAGCACAGGAGCGCCGCGACAGTCAGTATCTACGCGACTGTCAGATAAACTACCCGTCTCTCTTATGAATTAACAGTTAGAAAAAGATGGGTAGACTATCTCGCGTGCCAGATACTGTTACAGCGATTCTGTGCTAAGCCCACTGAGATGACCTATGAGGCATTTCATTACCGTGGATCTGCCAATTTACACCAAATCAAATAATGCCCCAGGCGACTTTAGTAATCTATTTCAATATATTGATTTGTGAGTAAATTAGCCGTCTTGTAATTTATCTGTCTCGCGCACTGGGCGGTCCAGCAATTAACCTGCATGTCTTTGATTTTTTCTGTCCTTGGCTTATATATATAATAATTGGATTCGAGGACAAAAGTAAAATTTTACGAATACCGAAACATGTTGAAAATCATATTCCCTGGAGTGTCGTTTCTTTATAATCGTAGTATTTGTATCTATAGGCAATTTTGGTACGTAATGGGGTAACAAAAACATGCCTGATGGATAATGAAGTAATTTTTTACTATTTTATACAGGTCGTATTTTTTCACCAGCTATACTATACGTAGTGATTTTATAGGTGCTAGGCTGAACAACAACTTTTATTATGGAATCAATGCCGAAATCGCGGAAGAAAGTTTAGCTGTTTCATACATTTACGTTTGATATGATGAGATGCCGCTGATTCATAAAGGACTGGTAATTATTTTTCGCGATTTCGGCATTGGTCCCATAATAAAAGTCATTCAGTATGACCTATGAATTCACTAGGCACAGTATAGCTGGTGAAAAAAAATTCACACTGTATAGTTTGTACATTAGCATGTTGTTTTTATTAAAATTACAGTAAAAAAAATATATATAATATATTGTACGGTTGATGGTAAGATGCGCTCATTTTTTTACATATGTACCTAAATTTAAGTTATGACATGTTAAGTAGCTACATATATACTTATCCAACATAATTATGACTGCTCGAAAACAGCATATCATCAGCTATGGTAATCTCAGCTATTGTGCTTGCGTTTTGAGTTTCAACATGTTGACTCCAGCTTTAACGTTGATTGTAACATTGGTTTAGTAATTCAGTGAGTTTACGCATATATTTAAAAAATATAATAACAATTAGTAAAAAAAATTGGGGATATTGAATTAATAGCAACATCTAAAAAAGAATAGTAAAATTACTCACAAATGTGTTCATAAAATTACAAATTAAATACTAACCTGTCATATTTTAAATATGTTCCTTCTACATTTCCAATATTTCCTTTATGTCATAAAAAGCGTCGTCAATTAGATTTTTTAATAATTGTTTTCAAGGGGGCAAAGTTGTTGTTTAACCGCTCGTGCTAATATTGATACCCGAGCAAGCGAAAGATTCCAATATTGAACCACGAGAAATGGACGGTATTACTTAGTAATGATTGCAATGAATAAGAAGGATATTTCGAGAACACTTTTAATTTTGGCTTGATTACCGATTTACCGTTCACTAACGCTTTACACATATCCATTTTATTAACACGCTTTTATTAGGTCGACCTGTATGTAACTAACATGTAATGGAATCTTGGAAGTTAAATTTGATCCACTTCCCGGTTTCCGATTAAGCTAAAACTTTGCATACACATGTAAGTCGGGTGACAATGCAATATTATGGTACCATCGAGCTGATCTGATGATGGAGACAGGAGGTGGCCATAGGAACTCTGTGATGAAACAACGCAACCTAATTGTGTTAGGGGTTTTTAGGATTGTCTCGATGAGTATTAGTTGTCTGTCGTAAGAAAAGTACAGTCAGCGATAAAAGCGTGTACCAAAAATGAAATTTTTGCCAAAAACTTACTCTACATAGTTTTCTGATAACACTTTGTATAAAAAATATTAGAAGCACACATTACTAGTGGCTCTATGAGCTGTAAACCTCGGAAACCCGCATGGCTCCGCCATTTCTAAAATGTTAGAAATCTGTTCCAACAAAAACATCCATATAAGTATCGATCTTGCTTACCCAATTTCACGAAAATTCGTTGGGAAATGCTAACCGTACCTAGGGGAGAACTGCCGGACATACGAAAGCAGTGTTGCCAAAGCTGAAACAGATGAGCTTGGCGCTCGCTCGGTAAATAAGCACACATGTAATGGCTCTTCTACACGATGGGCCAACGCCGGCCACTCCAAGGGACGCATTTATGCGTTCGAGGGAGCAAGTGATATTGCTATCTCATTCTACCGTATGGCTGCGTCCCTTGGAGTGGCCGGCGTTGGCCCATCGTGTAGAGGAGCCATAATAAAATGTATCGTTGCAGGGTAGCGTACTGGAGACGCCAGTGGTGCTGGTCGGCAACAAGGTGGACCAGCCGGGTGACCGCATGGTGTCCACCGAGGAGGGCCAGCGCCGCTGCAAGGAGATTGGCTGCGTGTGCTTCCACGAGATCTCCGTGCGCGAGAGCATCGACCAGGCGAGTGTTGCGTAGAGTAGCGACACCAACACAGATCACCTCAACTACTAGACGGCGCACATAAGACAATCGACCATCGAGGTCACCACGCATATTAAGCGCACCCGTACAAATATACTATGGGAGCGAAACCGCACTTTTCAGTTGCGCCCATAATTACGACCGGGGCCATGTTGCATAACAAACTACAACTAATATTACAAGCGGAACTCCTTTTCTAATTTGACTAATTAAAAAAGGAGTTCCGCTTGTAATATTAGTTGTAGTTTGTTATGCAACATGCCCCGGGGGGACGTTTCTCAAAAGCTTGTAACAAGCGGATGTCACTTTTTGAGAGCTTTTGTTAGAAAGGGACTTCCACTTGTATTACGTACAAGTTACAAGCTTTTGAGAAACGGGCCTCAGTAGGTACGTACTCGTGTAAATTAGAAATATTTACAAAACTTATGCTTTAGGGCAGTGGTTCCTAACCTGGGGGTAAAACTGGTATTTTACGGGGGTAATAAGCTAACCTAATATAACAATACAACAAACGTACACGTTTTATTTTTTATTACCATTGGGAGGAGGGGTAAAATCAGGTTCCCTAGTTAGTAGAGGTAGACTGAAAAGGTTAGGAACCACTGCTTTAGGGTGTACCTGAGCTGTTATAGTATAATATGATGTAGAATACAACTTAGTTAAGCCGCTCAAATCGTAGCATTTTACAAGTTAAACTGGACCTATGTGTGGTGACCTCGTGTTCCTTGTAAACGCTTTATAATGCGGTGTATGTGTAGCAACATGTCCAGTCCAGCGACCGTATGCTACGACACTGGAAGGTACTGCAAAACGATCGGCTGTCTGTGCTTTCAGATCTTCGGATGACTCACGCTAGACTGGGCCAGAGCCAGGCCGGAGCTTCGTTATATATGGAAAGCACCACGTGATCACCAATCAGCCGTCATAGAAAATTAACGTGTCGGACACTTCGACCCGGGCACGAGCCGGTCTGGCGTGAGTCATCCCTTAAGAGCGTTTTGTCTACTTGACTGAGCGACTACAATGTGAACAATACTTCGGCTCCCCGTAGACAACATATATGCCAACCGCTAACGCTCCGTAACGAACGAAACGTAACTGTCACTGTCACACTAATATGGGAGAGTGATAGGGAGTATAGCGACATTAGCGACCTGTCACCTAGGCTAGTCTAATAGATCAGGACTTTGGATCAGGCGGCCTAACCAAGGTGACGATCGCTTGCGCTTCGCTATCGAATCGCTCTGTGTCTCTCTATCACTCTTCCATATTAGTGTGACAGTGACAGTTGCGTTTCGTTCGCTACGTAGCGTTAGCGATTGGTATGTTGTCTACAGGGCCTGTAATCGGTAACCATAATCAGTAATTTATTTGCTAAAACGTGGTACAAAAGGCTCATATTTTAAAATATGACTGGTCACAAAGACTTCATGTGTCAATGGGGGAAACTTAAGGTGACAGTCCATTTCCAACCGCAGCTGCACTACTGTTCATTTTACTATGGAAATTGACAGTAACAGCGACGCGTTCAGTACCAGTAGTGCAGCTGCGGTCAGAAATGGAATGTTACCTTAAGGAAACGTAAATCCCGTAAATCGCTAGGTACTTATTATATTTTCCTCTCAATTTATTAATAGCGTTAAATAGATAAATGTAAATATGACTACTTTTATTTATTTAGTAATATCGCCTTGTGTTGAGTACAATAAGTAAAAATACATGATGTTAAAGTATACAGCCCCAAGTTCCACATTACGTAGGATGACAGATTAGACTTAGGGTTATAGGACATTCAGTCTTAATTTAACTTGATATGTTTTGTCATCACTTAGATTGATTTTCTAAATTATTTTGATAGAATTATATTCGCAATTAGTTTTGGGTATGTACCTACATGGCTGCGCAGTTAAGAAAGTAATTGAAGTCACGTCAACTGTGAGACGGCCATTGATTAAAGGGTGGTAATAACACCCGTCACCTGCCCATTATTTGTTCATTTACATACTCGTATTACTACGAGTAAAGATATACTCGTATAACTCCGAATTCACATTTTCAGGATTTCGTAGTACTATGACTATGAACCCTTAGGTACATGTTTGCTATGTCAGTCTATCCTATCTTATGTTATAAACTTGAATGACTTATGTACAAAAGTAGGGATGTACCAACTAGTCGGGAAAGCCGACTATCCGGCCACATTAGTAGTAGTAGATAGAAAATATTATAAATGAAATAAACAGTAAATATTTATCAAATGTTTTTACTCAAATGCCTGTTTAAGTTGCATACGAAAACTTTTGTTCAAAATTATTATTGAATTATGTTATGTCGTCGCAAGGCGAATAATATTTTGTAGCCGGTTACAATTATAAATGTAATATTACAGTACCTAAGTTCTATGTAGGTATTTATTTTCTATGAGGTGTCTTTAATTAAGCTGCTGGGAGCTACTAAGATCAACCTCAGGAAACGTAGGTCTCATAAGGAACTCTATGTTGTTCAAAATGCTCAAATGACAATAGAGAGCGCTTAGAGCCTTGTAAGAACGAATTACGAAGGAGATAATCCGCAGAGTACTTAATAATAAAATTTGGCATGTTTAATGGCGGAGCACGTCGGTTGTAGAACCCATGGCCACTAGGGATGGGCTCTTGACTAGCCACTACGTACTACGGGAAATAATCCCCTGGGAAGGTTTACTGCTGATTGGGTCAAAATCACAGAAAATAGTTGAATTTGTCTTTGGACCAGCAGGGAACATGTTTCAACTAATATGACAAAGATATGCAAGGAGTAAATCAATTGGTTTTCCAGGGTATCTAAAATTTGACAAAGCTGCTGCGGTGAACATCCGAAGTAAACTTTATAGAAAAGTGAAATGATTATTGTTTTGGCCGACTAGTCGGCTAGTCGGCCATCCGAGTCGGTATTAAAAAGCTGTTATATGACAAATTTAATGTATACCTACACATCACGCAATTTACGAATGACGAAATAAAACATACACCTACGCGTGGTTCTTGGCGGCGGCGACTACGAAACCCTACACTGAGCTCTAATGTTGTTTTTCTTGTAGATTATGATTTCAGACGACGATATACCTACGCGTAAATAATTGTACTAATTTGTTGTCAATACGAAATTTAATTTGTTTGGATGTTTTGTTCCGATGTTTATTTGATGAAAATATCAGCAGTTTCATATATTTTGGCGAATGTCGATATTTTCTATGGATTTACTTACATCGTCGTCTAAGTACGAACAACACGGACTGTGTTTTATTAAGCTTATTGCATATTTATAATATTTATTTATTTAAAAGACTAAATATACCACAACTGTATAACATGCATAGAGAAAACAGCCATATTGTTCTGGGTTCAACAAATAAAAGACGTCTACAGCAGACGATAATGAAATTCCTGCGTCACTAGCGTAAAAAAAAACATTTCTTTTATTGCACATTCAGCGAAAGAAAAAGATCACACGATTATTTAGATTTAGATATTTTGAATTACCATCTGTAAAAATACCTAACAAACAGTGAAAAAACCTCCCTTTTTTATTATTAATTCATACAGCGCTACTTATTGTAAATCAGATGAAATAACATAAAAATAAAAATGTTCTAAACGTAAAATATATCGAATTTAAAACAATGTACATTTATACCGTCAACCAGATCTTGACAGTAGAAAAAGGCGGCAAATTTGAAAAATGTAGGCGCGAAGGGATATCGTCCCATAGAAAATTTTAATTTCGCGCCTTTTTTTACTGACAAGATTTGGTTGACCGCTATAGTTCGTTAATCTAAACTATACCGTCAAATTTTGTTCTGATCTTGATAGGGGTACTTAATACGCGTAGGTAGATGTAGGTATACTATAAAATAGGAAGCAGGCCTTCTTGAGCTTACTAATAGGTACTTCGTTTTTTTAACCGACTTCCAAATCTCAAAGAAGGAGGTTATCAATTCGGTTGTATGTTTTTTTTTATGTTTGTTATTCCATATCTCCGTCATTACTGGACCGATTTTGAAAATTATTTTTTGATTGTATGTATATGCATACAGATTGGTCCCGTTTTTGTCAAAACCCAGTTCTGATGATGGGATCCATGAGGAATCGAGGGAACTCCTCAAATCTTAAAGGCATACATATAGTGATTTTTGTGTTTTTATCAACAAATCAAGCATATACATTCAGAAACGTGACATTTGATGAAGTGGAACTGCTGATGATGATCAGAACAGAACTCTTCAACGACGCATAGTTCACGTTTGGCGATTTGTCCTCTTCGTTATGTTTGTTAAGCAAGTTAAGTTTTTAAGTCACATTTTTGTCAAGCTCGAGTTCTGATGATGGGATCCATGAGGAATCGAGGGAACTCCTCAAATCTTAAAGGTGTGCGTATAGAGATTTTTGTATTTTCATCAGAAAATCAAGCATTTTTATTAAAAACTGTCGCATTTGATGAAGTAGAACTGCTGATGATATCAGAACAGAACTCTTCAACGACCCATAGTTCACGTTTGGCGATTTGTCCTCTTCGTTATGTTTGTTAAGCAAGTTTAGTTTTTAAGCCACATTTCTGTCAAGCTCGAGTTCTGATGATGAGATCCATAAGGAATCGAGGGAACTCCTCAAATCTTAAAGGCATACATATAGTGATTGTTGTGTTTTAATCAACAAATCAAACATATACATTTAAAAAGTAACATTTGAGGAAGTGTAACTGCTGATGATGACCAGAACGAAACTCTTTAACGACGCATAGCTCGCGTTTGGCGATTTTTTCTTTTCGTTATGTTGGTTAAGCAAGTTAGGTTTTTAAGCCATATTTATGTCAAGCTCAAGTTCTGAACATGGGATCCATGAGAAATCGAGGGAACAGAACTCTTCAACGACGCATAGTACATGTTTGGTGATTTCGAATTTCGACTTTGACTTGGACTGGGACCCGGACTCGGATCCAGATCCGGACTCGTACCCGGATCCGGTTCGGACCCGGACCCGGACCTGGACTCGGACTCGGACCTGGACTAGACTCGGACTCGGACCCGGACTCGGACACAGACCCGGACCTTGACCCGGAAAACCACTATGATATCTAAACTAAATAAACCACTATGATTACCTACCATAAAATGTAGGTATAAAGTATGATGAGGCCAAACCCCTCCCGCTCAAACCCCCGTACACCGCACCGCATGCGCCGTTAAGTGGGTTAGGTTAGGTTTGAACTGCTATCCTCACAGAACCGAACAAAAGTGGGTTAGGTTAGGTTAGAACTGCGAGCCTTACAGAAACGAAATGCTTCCTTTTCTACACAGCGCACCATCTACAATAATCTTTCACCGGGCCGCATAGAAGTCGGTTTTTTTTTCTTAAAAATTATTTAGCATTAGAATGAAGGTACCCGAACTTGACGTGTACCTATTTTTTTCATATTTTGAAAACTTCTTTAGCGGCGCTGTGCACTTTATGTGATGGCGAAAAAAATGTTAAACTCGTAACAGGTGTCACGTGACCGTAAGACGTAAGGCGGACACGTGATCTGATCGAAAAACTGTTCTTCAATATGTCATTCAGTTTTTCTTTATTGATTTAAATGCCATCTAGTGAGTTTCCCTCTAACTGGTATAATTATAACTCGAGTACTAACAGTGATGTGCTTAGTGGTTTCAAGTAATGCAACGAAATAACGCTAAATGGCGTTAACCTCAATTATACATAGTGCTGATGCAGACATTTTGCAATAGTGATTGAATTTCACTTCTGCCGGCACTCCCTGAGTGCAACCCGTTGTTTTTTTTTTAATCGAAAAGACTTTTACTAACAATAACTAAATACAACTTAAAAGCTAAATCTAAAAATAAATAATATTATATACTTAAAATAAATAACTTTTTATAATTGATTTATTTTGCCTCTAAGAAAAAGTTGGACATTTTCGCGGTAGTTGCCTAATCACGGTACTCGACTGAAAAGCTCTCCATTATATCACGATTGTATAAAATACTATTATGTCATAATAAATTTGTCATTGTCCAGGTGTGGGCCGTATTCAACGACGCGCGCCGATTCTGGCGCGTGAGCAGCAAGTGGAGCCGCGGGCGAGGCGCCTCGGCGGAGGCCGACGTGCACCCGTTCCCGCTGGAGCACCCGCTGGCGCGCGCCGCCTCCAACACCATGCCCGAGCCCAGCGCGGTCAGTAAGTACTATACCTACATGTTTCAAATACAATTAATAATATGTGATGTGTAAACCTTCATGTACCTTTATGACAATGATGACCGTGAGCAGGGCTTTTCGATAACCAAGTTTGGTATGAACTGAAATACTTGAAAACTACTACTGATTGTCTGTACAAACAGTATCTTTAAACAAACCTATTACTCAATAGCGCGACAATGTCGTGGCCAGCGCATAACGTACAGCTTCATACTGCCGTATTCGAAGTATTCGAACTTCAAGATATTCACAAGAAACGACACGTACTCTAGATCCATTCTAGATACGTTATAGTTTAGATTTCAACTAGTTCTCTTTTGTAGCTCAATTCGGGCAAACAATGTCACTTTTACGTTAGATCGTGTTAGATATCTATTAGATGTGAATTAGATCTCTAAGTAATATCTTGTGGAAATCGTTCAAGAGTATCTCCAGAATCGCGGAAATGTCAAATTTGACAGGTTAGATCTTAAACATATCGTTATCGTATCTTGGCGATGTCTAAAAGATATCTATTAGATGTCTATTACAAAATCCGAATCGGGCCCACAGTCTCGTAAACGCCGTACCGCTCTAAACAACTACATATTTAATTTTGATGGGGTTGTATTTTGACATGCTTTAGAATGTGTTATATGACATTCCAGGCCATCGCTGGGCCGAAGTGGAGTCGGACGAGCCCGGCTTCGGCCGCAGCGATTCCACCTCGTCCTCCGGCCACTCGGAGAGCACGGAGGAGTTCCGCGCGCGCGCCAGCACGGAATCGCGCCTGCCGCCCCGCCCCGCGCGCCTCCGGCACCCGCCCCTCGCCGGGAACCCGCCGCCGCCGCCGGTCAGGCGGATGAGCGTCGCTATGAGGGGAAACAATTCTAGTACTTATTGAAGTTAGTCATTAACTCATTACCCAGCTCTGTTAGAAGTTAGTCATTACCCAGCTCTGTTAGAAGTAGGTCTAACGATACCCCTCACTGTAAAAATTACACCGCCACTTTAAATGTAGGGTACCCTAAAAAAAATTCTTTTAGATCTACGACGACGACGTTGTTGGATTTATTGGTTTGTAATACAATTGATATACAAACTTTGTATATCAATGCCAAATTGCATTGTAAAGCGCTGGTGGCCTAGCGGTAAGAGCGTGCGACTTGCAATCCGGAGGTCGCGGGTTCGAACCCCGGCTCGTACCAATGAGTTTTTCGGAACTTATGTACGAAATATCATTTGATATTTACCAGTCGCTTTTCGGTAAAGGAAAACATCGTGAGGAAACCGGACTAATCCCAATACGGGCCTAGTTTACTCTCTGGGTTGGAAGGTCAGATGGCTGTCGCATTCTTAAAAACTAGTGTCCACACCAATTACTGGGATTAGTTGCCAAGCGGACCCCAAGCTCCCATGAGCCGTGGCAAATGGCCGGGACAACGCGAGGAAGATGATATCAATGCCAAATTGCAGCTTTCTAGCACTAACGATCACGTAACAAAGCCTCGGACAGACAGACAGACGGACTGACACGGCGAAACTATAAGATAAGGGTTCCTAGTTGATACGGAACCCTAAAAAATATGTAAAACAGCATACCTACATTTTTTTGGAATATTTTAACGTTTGCACGGAAAAATACAGGCCTTTACCCCTCCGTCACCCTGGCAACCTGGGATCGTACACCTGCCAATTAACCCTTAAAAATCGAAAACTCCATACGAACGACCTTTGCGTGAATATTTATCTATAATGTTAATCTCCAAAGAAAATTGATGAAAAATGTTGGAAAATAAATACTATACGTTTGTATGGAGAAGTGGTCACCTAACTTCGTCCCCTTTCATCTTACGAGTAACAATGACTCTGTAAGTTCGTTTTATCATGTCATTTCGCCCATCCACTATACATACTTCACTATAGTATTTAGTAAAATTCCTCGATACCTCCAAACCATACAGAAAAAATACATAGAGTGCTCACTCCATACATCAGTTTTAGTACCAAAAAGACTATTAGCATCTAGCATCGAGTAGCGGAACTATCAGTACTGCTACTTGACAATAGATGTAGCACCGACCGGACAGTCTTATGCTGTTGAGATAAGACTTTCCGGTCGGTGCTACATCTATTGTCAAGTAGCAGTACTGATAGTTCCGCTACTCGATGCTAGATGTAGACACTGAAATTAATAGTCTGAACTGATGTATGGAGTGAGCACTCTATGTATTTTTTTCTCTATGCTCCAAACAATGAAATGTTACATCCTTACATCACATTGCTATCGCATTTCTATCTATAATTTGGCGAAAAAACGGTAAACAATAAACATACCTTAGGATTGTACAGGTAGCATCGCACACATTTAAGAGTAACTATTTTGATTAAAACTGTCAAAGCAACTTCCGCCCACATCCGGTTACCGCTCACCGGCATGCCGCTCTTCATTATTTTTAGAGAAGGCAGAAACCAAAACTTATATCAGGGTTCTAGGGCGGGAGGGACCTTATATTATATCTTCAAATGAAGTGACTCATATAATTTCGATCGAACTTCACTTCAAGAAGTTCGTTTGATCATCAATTATATTTCGTCACTTCATTTTTCAGATATAATTATATATTAACCATGTAGATGTTTAGAGATATAAGTTTTGGTTGAAAAAAGATAAAAGTGTTGGTTGTCTTTTTCTTTTATCTTTTTTTTTTTTTTTTTGTCTAAGTTAGGAGATTCCTCCTGACTATCGCATGGGCGCCGGGGCGTCCCGAATGAATTTATTTTTCCTCAGTTTATATTCCACTGAACGCAGTATTTTTAAATACTGTTCGTTACGTACACAACGCACTGGCATTAGAAATATATTATTAAAAGTATAGTAAAAAACATTTAAAAACAGGTCCAAGGTTTATTTTATTTATAACAAAGGTTATTTATTTATTATTTATTAAAACGAGTAATTCAGGTGGAATGTGTTTGTTAACCGTGGTGCTAAACCGGAACGCCAATTCTTATTTGGCCCAAGTGTACTGAATATATTAGGCTGCTAGGTACTCATAAATAGTGTCATTGGTATGAGATAATTTATGCCTATTAAAGTTCAATATTTCAAAACATTCGTTTGTAAAATAATCGTTAATTAATTAGTTTAAAATTAATAATGCGACTCCACAGTCAAACAAATGTAGTTTTGTGGAGCTTTGTCCTTAACAAAAAAGTTGTAACTTTTGTGTAATAAATAACTAAAATAAATAAAAAATAAATAAAAATCGCCGTGCGTGTAAAATATTGACTTTTTTTTTTTTTTTTTTTTTTAATTTTATTCTTTATTCTTGGGATTTATTTTATTATGTTGTACCCATTTTGGATGTTACGTTTTTAACTTACAATTAGTGTCCCAAATATACCACATATGTCACCAAGTAAGTTATATGATTTAAAACCGTATTTTAGTAGTCGTTTAACTTTAAGTTAAAATAATACGATCTGATGATCCTTTTTCATGAAGCCATGATACTACCTTTTCTGATTTATTTACTGCTATCCTAAAGGAATCCAGAAGCACGAGAAACTAAACTGAACCAAAATTAGCAAACAACTGTATTAACGGGTTGTGTTTTTAACTTTTTAGGCAATCAAGTACCCAAGTTATTATCTAAATATTTATCTATTACTATAATATCGAACGCCGTGTACTGCACACCAAGTTCAGGACATAATATGTGTACATTATACACAAGTTTACTGTGCAAATTGAGTCATAAAGCATTGTTAAAAAGCACAAAGGAAGTTTAGTGATGCAGGTTCAACAAAGGTCCATATTAGGTATAGCTAGGTTAAATTTTTTGAACACATTACGATGTTAGAACAAATCCTAATAATCCCGTTTCAATTTGTTGATAAAACGTAGGTAATTGATAAGAATTCTACTAATAATTTGTGGTCAACTTTACATTTAATTTGATTTGAAAAGGTGTTATAAACTCTTAAAATGTCCTTTTGTGAAAAAAGGTTTTAAAGTTCGCTAGCGGTCCTTGTCCGCGATGTGGAATTAGAGGCTCCGAGCGGTACTACTTGATATCAAAAACAGGCTCGTCTAAGAGTCATAACGTAATTTAGGCTAACGATACAACCATACAACCCAGCGTTACCTCCATGCAGGACGGGATACGCTGTGGCTGTGATATCGTTCCCCGCGTCTTGACGCGTCGGCCGTGTGACGTTTGAGCAGACAGCGACACTGAGAAAATTTAGTTATGCACACGCATGTCAACTTATAGCAGCTCCTGCTGAACAAATTGTGACACAACGGACATTCTAAAGACTCACGCGGCCTAGCGCGTTTCAAGACTGTCAACTTCAAAGTTTTTTTTTTTTTTTTTCTACATATATAACGTGTCTAATATCGTTAGGTCCTCTGGATCTATCCAAGAAAAAAAAATATAAATTTTATTTTAACCAAATTTCAAAATCCATCATGTTTGCGATCTATAACAAATACCGATATGAACGTGCATAATTATGCTTTCGGTTCAATCATGCGCTATCACATGTGTAGCATTACCAAAAGGTATATTAAACAAAAATCATTTATAAGACTATACTGCTACTCAACTTTCGTAGTAATCTTTCAAATAATTTGCTCAAACTCGAATGGTTATTATTGCGCTCATATTACATACATATAAAAGATGATCTAAGGGCCAAGGTCCATTAATGGCACCAGAATAAGTATATGTATGATCCAATTTTATAAACTTAATGTATACTGTTCGAGTTACTGAATGTGCAATTGTGCATAGTACTTACCTAATAACCAGTTAAAACCCGAGTAGGTAAAGTCAGCGTACCTACTCAACAAACATCATTTGTAATTAGCTTACTGTACATTTGTACATAACTCCATGTGACGAGTCTTTACATTTGAATAAAGATATATTATAGGGGATGAACCTCTGTTTATCATTTTATAATATTATTGACAACAAGGAATGAATGGCCATATTTGCATAGATATCGGTGTTGCAACTGTTGTTCAAGTGGGTTTATTAGATAAATTATGATGAATAAACTCATGTTCCTCTAATTCAATTGAATTAGGTGTACTCCTTATAGTTGGATGACTCAAATGAATAAATCATTTTATTTCACTTTAAAACAATATCTCAATCAGACAATAAGTAATACTTATTTACTGACTTCGCCTATAAGCGATCTTGACATTATAAATATATTTTTATGTACTCATTTGGTTGACTCTTTTTTATGCAGTTTAATGTAAGAGTAAACCGAAGTTGTTAAAGTTTCATCGTCACCAAAATGTATGCACCACTGTCAGCGCACCACTTCATTTGTTTATTACTATAAAGTAATAATGTGACGTGATGTAGGTACATCTAGCAATTCCCACTTTTAGAGACAAGTTATAACTACCTCCTGTATTAATATTATTTATGTGGGTACATGTAAGCAATGTACTACTGTGTTAATTATAAAATATGTGAGATAGTCTTTATTGTTGATTCACATTAGACCTCTGGGCGCATTAGGGTTTCTGTTTATTATACTTTGAGGGTTCATACTATTTCTTAAATACCGTTCTATGGGTTAGGTGTGAGTAATATTTATTATGTCAAACATAATTGGATATTAGAAATTCAAATATATTTTTATATGTTAGGCCATCTAAAAACAAGTAAAAAGAAAGCCTCCCTCGGCTCTATAATAAAGCATATTTACCATTTTAAAGGCAATACATTTTTCACATAACATAATTCGTAATTCTTTATTGCAACCATGGTACCATGGGTACCTACTATGAAAAATGCGCCAATATGAATATCTAGGCCCTCTGTTTCGTTGTGCGATCTTATGCCTTCGTGTTGGTTCACGACCAACCCCCAGGCGAAATCGGTGTTCGAAATATGAACAGACTTTCCTTCGTGTTGGTTCACGACCAACCCCCAGGCGAAATCGGTGTTCGAAATACGAACAGACTTTCCTTTGTGTTGGTTCACGACCAACCCCCAGGATGATTTATTCCTTCGTGTTAGTTCTCGACTAACCCCCAGGATTTATGTATGTCCTTCAAGTTGAAGGATTGGCCAACTATATTAATAACAAATATTTTTTATATTGCACAACGAATAAAATGTAATCTCACAGCTAACACCATAGTACGAAACGAAGATCGTTATTAAAAAAGCAATGTGGTCTTGTGTCGAATATTTCGGCAACTAGACCGACGACGTGTGAACGCTACCTGTACAATAGGGGAACTACATGGTTAATATATAATTATATCTGAAAAATGAAGTGACGAAATATAAATGTAACTATGGGAATGCCCCATGGAATCATCTACCAGTCAACCATAGGGCTAAACAGCAACTTAAAAATGGTGCAAGGAGTGAAGTACTTAAAATATTTTTTTTACTTGGAACTATTGCGAATAACTGAAAACCATCATACCCTTCATATAAAATACACAATTAAAAATACTATAATATATATAATTAATAATTATACTACATATGTCTTACACACTTAATAATTATGTAATACTTATTCTTGTTTCAGCAGGTGCTCAAATATGTAGCAACCGCTTGTAACAAGCTGTCGTCCCTCCTGTACAATATATGTATGAAATACTAATTGCTGGGTTCACATATACATATGGACGGCATGAATATATATAAATTACACATTTATATCATTAGAATGGAAAGATGAGTCGACCAACTTTATTCCACTCTACTTAATTATGTGTATACAGATAAAATGAGGACTTGCCTCTCTCATGTGGTTGTATCACTCACATGAATGATTCAGTTTTACTTGGTGCCCTTCCATCTCGTTTAAGCTCTGTGTGGTTGCTAACCCACATACTACTTAATGGCTATGCACCTCCAGTTGGGCATCGGTCGACTTGCTCCGGTCTATACAGGGCCATATCCCTGGCGACTCTTATCAGATTTGCACATTTGTCACTTAGCCGGACGGGGGGGCTATGCCCCCCCGGAGACCTCCACCTTCCCCATAGTCTCGCCACGGTTGCTCCAACTCAGTCGACCGTGCCCGTGTGTTCCTGGACACACCTCAAATACATGTCCAATTTCCTTGACTACCAAGTGTGCAGTGCACTGCAAGATTGGACTACTACTAACGGAAAGAACGATATGCTATAACCGTCTCCTCATCTTTCCACCTTATGATGCACGTTTATGTCGACATAATAATATGGCAAAGCAAACACTCACCTGATGTGTTTCTGATGGGGCATTGGGCCTCCTAGAAGCTCGTGGCTCCTAACTGATCTTACTACCACGATCTCCGCTCATTACCTCGTGTACGCGGCACTCCTTTCCCGCCATCTTATTCACAGTACCATCAAGCAAAAGTTAGTCAGAACAAGTGGTGTTACCACACATCAAAATATAGACTGACATTACTAGTTTTGATACATACCGACTTTTATATGGCGAATCGCGCTGTGCGCGACACTCCACAGGCAAAAAAGGAGTCTTATTGCAGTAGTGTGAGCAGGTGACGCGTCCACTCCAGGATTTTCTCTCTGGCTCGAATAGCAGCGTCCCTCTTAGTTCTAGTTCCCGGCAGGATACTGTCAGGGTTGGAAGTAACTTCCTCAGATCTTGATGTCTCAGTATCCATCATAGATTCTTGCACATTCATTACTTCCTCAGCAGCGACTACCTCGTCATGATTCTCAGGTACTGGATTGGTTTGTGGTGGCTGTATGCTATCGCTTGCGCTCGGGGCAGCATCCAGATCCAAATACTCAATTGGCGTGTCTAGAGGTGGTGCAGTTTGTTCCTCCTCAGTCGCTCCAGTTTGTGGAGAGTCATCTGTTTCAGTCTCTAGCGGGTAGAGATGACCTACAGACCGAGTCATTATGGAGTCTCCAACTTTAACTTTAGCGACCCTATGTTTACCATCTGCACTCCTTATGAGCTCTGCTATCTTCCCGACTTTCCATAACTCGCGGTTTTTAAGATCTGATTTTATTTGAACGATGTCTCCTAGTTTAGGTTCGCAATCAGAGACAATTCTTGGTTGTTTACGAGAGTTTTGGTATCTCTCCCTCAGACTCGTCAGGTACTGTGCCATGAATATTTTCTTAAATTCCTCTAGGATTATCAGACCCTTCTTCCAGCTTTCTATTAGGTTAACTTGAAGTTTGGAACTGTCTACCGTACAAACACTGTTCATTGCTGGAGTCAAAGTTAAGCATTTCCCCAGGCTTAGGAAATCGGCTGGTCTTAATATGTGGATCACTTCGGTTCCAATTTTAGTAAGTGGTCTTGAGTTGACTACAGCTTCTACCTCTTTTAACACAGTTAACAGCTTGCTGTCTCCGAGAAGGTGCTTTTCGAGAGTGCGCTTTAGAGAATGCTTTACTACACCTATCAGTCGTTCATAGAATCCACCATGCCACGGAGCCAGCTGAGGTATAAACCTCCAGTCAATTCCCTTTTCAATGCAATATGGCTTACTAACAACTTCAGATGTTAGTTTGAAACATGTGGCATTGTCTGAATACAGTCTTTGTGGTGTGTTTCTAGTAGCAGCAAATCTTCTGAGTGCCAGGAGACATTCTTCTGCAGTCAAGTTGTTAACAATCTCAAGATGAATGGCTCGAACAGCTAAACAAGTGAATAGGGCAACCCACCTTTTCTGTTTGCCAGTTGGGGTGTTCACATAAAGAGGTCCAAAATAATCTACTCCACAGTACGTGAATGGTGTGCTATAGTTCACTCTTTCAGTAGGTAGATCAGGCGCAGTTGGCAGACGATAAGGGCCACCGCCGTGTTTGACACACCGCTGACATCTCGAGATCACTCGTTCCACCTGACGTTTACCTTGTGGAATCCAGTACTTCTCTCTAATGAGACTAAGAGTATGTGTAGTGCCAACATGATAATTGCTTTCATGAGTTTCCTTGATTATCCTTTTTGTGAATTCACAGTCTCTGGGAAGCAATATAGGATGTTTCATATCATAATTCCATGTGGTGTTGACCATTCGTCCTTGACATCTCAGTACACCATCCACATCTAGAAACAGTCCAAGATTTCTAGTCAGATGTGTTACCTTTCCTGCAATCTCGTTGGCGAAATGAAGTTTTTGCAGTTTCTTTATTTCTGCTATAGTACTAGCTGCCGAGTTCAGTGAAGGTGGTGTGTCCTGTACTGAGTAAATCTCTGGAATGTCGTCACTTAAATTATTGTTTGTCAACTGGTCGATTTGGTCTTCAATTTCCATCTGTTGGTTATCATTTGCTTCAACAGTTCTTGGCTCATTTCCTGGACCATCATCAGTTTCCGGTATGCTACTGTGTCCACTCTGGTCCAGGCCCTCCGCAACAGAAAGGACTGTCATATGGTTCATATAGTATCTATCTGTAGGCCACATTGTCTCATCCTCTTTTAAGAATGTGGGACCATTAAACCAAAGTTCCTTGGATTGACTCCATCTGTCAGGCCTTGTGGCAACATCAGCTGGGTTCATTTTAGTGTTGATATAGTACAACTCTGCACCCATTTGGTTTTTTATGATCTCTTCTACTCTGTTTGATACAAAGGGCGGTAACAATTTATCTGACCGCATCCATCCATGTACGACCAAACTATCGGTCCACAACATTTCCTTGCTTATTGGAAGAGATAGGTTCTCTCTCACATATTTCAAGAGTCTACTTGCTATGAGCAAACCCAGTAGCTCTAATTTCGGGATATGAAGTTCACTTGTGTCTTCACCTTTGGCTATCCTAGACTTTCCCATTAAGAATGAGATTGATGTGCCTTGGTTGCTTCTTGTTGTTAGATAAATAACAGCAGCATATCCAGCCTTTGAGGCATCAGAAAACCCATGTAACTGGTATGTTGTCTCTAGCTCTGGATTGACATTTGTTACACATCTCGGCAATTCCAGATTTACTGCTGTTTTTATTACGTTCAATATTTCCTGCATGGACTGCACCAAGTCATCCGGTAGGTTGGTGTCCCATTTATGTTTTTGATCACAGATGCTCCGAAACAACACCTTCAATGGTAAGGTTAATGGGCAAATGAAACCACATGGATCGTAGATCCGGGCTAAAGTACGAAGTACCTTCCTCTTAGTGTTGACTGGTGCATCTTTGTCAAAGTGTTGATCAGTAATTCTTAATTTCACGGTGTCCCTTTTCACGTTCCACGACAATCCAAGAATTTTTACTGTATTTTCATGTTTTGCTTGCTGCTCTGAAGGCACAAGATCAAGAAATTCCTTATTATTTGATAACCAATCTCTTATATTCATAGATATTTGCCCAAAGGTTTCTCTCGTCTTTTCATAAATTTCTTGCGCTTCTTTCACAGAGTTCGCTCCAGTTACTAGATTGTCTACATAACAATTGTTAGCTATATCCTTCAGTAAGTTTCCATCTGTCTGTGACATGTGATATCTAATAGTCGCTGTCAGGAGAAACGGACTTGAAATTATGCCAAACGGGACTCGGCAAAATCGAAGATATAACAGATTGTCTCCCGTTAGGTCCTTTGTGATGTCTTTAGCCCACAGAAATCTTGTCACATCACGGTCCTTCTCTTGAAGTCCTACCTGCAAGAATGCCTTTTCTACATCGGCGACGATTGCTATTTTCTTTGTCCTAAACTTCAGAAGAAGGGCTGTGAGATCCTCAAGCATGGAGGGCCCACTATACAGACATTCGTTCAGGCTTTTCTTGTCCATGCTTCTCATTGAAGCATCGTACACAATCCTCCCGCGTTTTCCTTCATTTTTTACAATGTGATGAGCAAGGTAGTGCACAGGGTGTTCGGTGTCATTCCTATGTGGTTCAACTATTTCAATGACATTTCCGTTTAGTTGCTCCTTCAGAATATCATCATATTCTTGCAGCGTTGCTGAATCCAATCTATTGACCAAGCTCTTCAGTCTTCCTAACGCCATGCCGAAATTTACAGGAAGCTGAGGTGGATATTCAATCCATGGCCACGTTACTTCATAACGTCCATTGTTGTATTGTATGGTGTCATTGAAATGTTTTATAGCTTCCTCTTGTCTAGTGGCTTTTGGAGAGTCATTTATGCCAATACACTCAAGAGACCATAGAAATTTAATATCAATGTTCCTGAGCGGTAAGTCCGGTTCGGTAAAATAAGGGCAGCTTGAATTATGACAGTGGCAGTAAGTAGTCACAGTTAGAATATTTTCTGGGGTAGTGCGTTTACGGTTTTCATCTCCAGAGTACAGCCAACCAAAGTCAGTATCAATCAAATACAGATTATCCTTAAGTTGTATCTTCTCTTAACGTCTGAAACCTTCATAATAATCGTTCCCTATTAAGAGGTTCACATTTTCACCAATAGAATCATCATCGGCCGCTAGATCAACTCTTGAGTGATCAAATTTAGCTATCAGTAACTTCTCAGTAATATGTGGAACGATATTTACTCTTACTTGTTTTTTGGTGCCACGCTTGGTTTCTAACACAATTTCCACTGAAGGGCTCGGCATTTCCTTTGGAATTGTTTCTCCAAACGTGAACACTAAGAGTCGGTCTTCATTATCCGGTAATAGTTTGGAAGCAGCCCGTACAGTTATGTAACTCCTCTGTGAGCCACAGTCCAATACAAGTCTGCACTTATGTTTGCTTGTTTTGTTGTTGTTGGGGTTGCTGATTTGTGCCACTGCTGTCTGTAAAAAATTGTATTTATTTATATTTGCTATATAGCACTTTACCATTGTTTGCCAACTGACAGGCAAATCTTCCTTACCTTTTGGCTTTGGACACAAAAGCTGGAGGTGTCCATCACCACATCGGTAGCATTTTATTTTTCTATGGCATTGATCTGTATTATGGTTCCGTTTCAGACACTTGTGACATCTACCAGACAGTTGCTTTTTTCTAGATTCATTGTCACTGTACCCCCTGCAATCCACACTATTATGATTTTGGAGCTTGCAGAAAATGCAAGGTAACCGGGTCTTCTTTTTTGGAGGAATGTTATCTTTAACGGGATTTTCTGCTTTCCTTTTTAAGTTTCTTCTTGGTCTGTATTTTGAGTCATTTTGTACTGGATCAGATCTAGTTTGGAGAACTTCAGTAGTGATGACTTGTTTCGTGTCCAGTCCTTTTGGAATTGGTTGGGTCTGGGCTTTCTCCATAGCCATAACAATGTCCAGTAAAACCCGTCTGACTGTCGAGGTTGAATTATCCGTTGAATGTTGAGGCATAAGGTGATATTGGTGTAAAACTTCTTCTGGAAATTTGGCAAGTATGTTTGCCCGTAGGTGGTTTCCTGCTGTGTCTTCACCTAACTTTTTCAGGACCCGCAGATGCCGCTCAATCTGGTCTAAAGTATGCCTACAACTGGAAGCCGAATATTCTGCTCGACCCAAGTTGGTAAGCGCAGTGTAGTGGACAACTATCAGAGCATCGTTCGACCCATACCTCGACTTGAGAGCCTCCACGGCAATGGCATAATTGTGATTTGTTATACTGATGCCCGCTACAGCTTCCATTGCCTTGCCCTCCAGACTACTTAACAAATAATTAAGTTTATCAGCCTCGGCCATGGGCTGGTTGTCTACATTGGACACAAACCGATCCCAAAATTCTGACCATCGTAGCTGATCACCATCAAACTTAGGTAGTTGCAGTTTTGGAAGTTTAATATTCATTTGTCGTTCCGTTGTTGTATTATGCTGATCAGCTACAACTGTCATGGATGTCTCTATATTCACGATTAAATCCTCCGCCTGGAGTTGAATCTCCATAGCCTGGTTAATTACAGTAACTTCAGGGTTCGACGAGGTAGTCGTATAATGCCGTATTTCATTTTGTAGTTTGCCAATTAGGTTCTGTAACTGTCTTATCGTACCGGACCCACTTCCAATTATGAGATCACCGGCATCGTTAGACTGAATGTTTTCGATGTATGTTTTCAGTTTATTTTGTCGCATTTGGACCATGTTAGCCAGGATATCTTCCATTGTGAATAGGTACAATTTATCACTATCCTTCCCTTACGTATGCTTCACACGAAACCCCTGACTCCGTATTTTATCCTCTACGAACTGAAATTAACAAATAACAAAGGATTTTACTTCTTGGCACCGCCGAAATATTGCAACGCGTCGGTACTATGAACGTAGAACATGAGGCATATTTACCTTGATCCGTGATATATTTCCCATTAATCGTTGTATCCTATCAACAACTATTCACTGTCACACCGAAATATACTCGCAAACACTAATCCAATTAGAATGGATAATTCTAATTAAAAGTTATTTTCCATTTAAAAATACTCGACCACCAGACAGCAAAATTTTCATGACAAGTTTGGCATTTGACAACAAACGAATAGGCGGCAAATGCGAGAAGAAAATTCCATAGTAGTGTTGTCACACTGAGATTACATAATACCGATTTTGACTATTCGTTCAATTCGTAAAACCCAAGAGTTTACTGAACAAATATTTATCGTTTACATATTTTTGCAAACTAAAACAAGATTAAAACTTGTTTAATATTTACCTTTGTATTAATATCACCTAAAACATTATATTAGTTTCAAGTATCGCTCACTTCAAACGAATCGGTTAGAATCGATTACTTGGGTACGCACTAGCACCATAGACATTCGGATGAAACGAATGAATGGATTTAAGTTAAAATAATTTCATTTAAGTGCACTTTACACGATATTCTACTAAAATTAATCCTAGCTTAAGCTTTACATACACTTGTGCTATATATATTTTTTTTTTAATTATTTGCAGTTGAATTTTTTTCAAACTTTCTTATAACACAACTACGCACTTAAAACCACGCAATTATCCTTTTACTCTTGAACTGTGTGCCTTTCAGTTCTCCCCTTTTAGAGACTGACAATCACTCAGTATAAAAGGACTTATGAACTAGTATAATTTCAAAATACAAATATACATATTTTCCTTACTACTAAAATAAATGGTACTCAGATTAATTTCTTTATTATTAAACACTATATAACATGATTGCAACAGCAAATCATGATAAAATAAATAATTTTGATAAAAATAAGCCTCGCTTATCCGGCTCATTTATATAGTTATCCCAGCACGCTCCACCAAAATGTCGTCCCTCCTGTACAATATATGTATGAAATACTAATTGCTGGGTTCACATATACATATGGACGGCATGAATATATATAAATTACACATTTATATCATTAGAATGGAAAGATGAGTCGACCAACTTTATTCCACTCTACTTAATTATGTGTATACAGATAAAATGAGGACTTGCCTCTCTCATGTGGTTGTATCACTCACATGAATGATTCAGTTTTACTTGGTGCCCTTCCATCTCGTTTAAGCTCTGTGTGGTTGCTAACCCACATACTACTTAATGGCTATGCACCTCCAGTTGGGCATCGGTCGACTTGCTCCGGTCTATACAGGGCCATATCCCTGGCGACTCTTATCAGATTTGCACATTTGTCACTTAGCCGGACGGGGGGGCTATGCCCCCCCGGAGACCTCCACCTTCCCCATAGTCTCGCCACGGTTGCTCCAACTCAGTCGACCGTGCCCGTGTGTTCCTGGACACACCTCAAATACATGTCCAATTTCCTTGACTACCAAGTGTGCAGTGCACTGCAAGATTGGACTACTACTAACGGAAAGAACGATATGCTATAACCGTCTCCTCATCTTTCCACCTTATGATGCACGTTTATGTCGACATAATAATATGGCAAAGCAAACACTCACCTGATGTGTTTCTGATGGGGCATTGGGCCTCCTAGAAGCTCGTGGCTCCTAACTGATCTTACTACCACGATCTCCGCTCATTACCTCGTGTACGCGGCACTCCTTTCCCGCCATCTTATTCACAGTACCATCAAGCAAAAGTTAGTCAGAACAAGTGGTGTTACCACACATCAAAATATAGACTGACATTACTAGTTTTGATACATACCGACTTTTATATGGCGAATCGCGCTGTGCGCGACACAAGCCCCGAGCTTATCTTATGTTGAGGGAGCAAATTCCATGGATATCAATAAATAGTTGTTTTATCCCGGCTACCCTTACGTTAAAATATATAAATAATGATTATTATATATAGGTACAGTCAGCATCAAAAGTATAATAGCGGCTCAACTACGCGACAAAAGTATCAACCATTCTCTGACAGTTTTACAAAAATAGATAGGTATGGCTCTATATGTAGAACAATTAGACTGTAACGTCTATAACAAACAGGTAAGTAGGTAATAGGTAAGTTTCTTGCCGGTCCTATAGTGGGATACCCTCCTACAATTTAGGAGGGAATTAAATCTTCTCGGGTCAGAGGTGTAGGGTTAGAACCGGCGTAGCTTCATCGCGTATTTTTATCTTTAGGTACTTGAAAATAGTTGTAATGAAGAAGTTCAAAAGCTAGTAAACTAGTTCTACAGTAGAACTAGCCTTATAAACCAATTTTGCATGTATAACTGGCCTTAAAATGTATAGTTTACTAGCTTTTGGGTTAGATTATTTTTGATCCAATCTGCTTTTTATCGATTCCCCGTACAAATTCCACCCCCGTTTTAACCCCCTTAAAGGATGATTTCTGGGATAAAAACTACCCTATGTCCTTCCCCGGGACTCAAACTATCTCTAGGTATACCAAATTTCAACTAAATCGGTTCAGCGGTTTAATAATACCCGTTAACGATTTTAGAGCCAAAATGTAAAATTGATAGATTTAGTCGTTGAAATTGTACACCTTTTGTTACGTAATATCTAAATAACAAGTATTGGTTTCTATTAGCACGTCTTCTCATCTTGCCTTTTAATAATGAGGTCCCGAGCGTGCGTCACCGGCAATATATGACGAGAAGGGGCGTTTTTAAAAATTCATCAAAAAATTATAGCGGTGGTACAAAATGATGTATAAGAACAGTTTCAGGAAATGTTGTAGATTGTTTAAGTATCAAAATTACGTTGAAATTAAGTAGATTTTCACGAAATATTGTCACTTGTTATGAAGTAATTTCTGGTGAAAATTCATTTCGTCTAACTTTCATTTACTCTTGTTCAATATCATATAACAAAAATATAGTCTATTAAAGGTGGAGTACAGTATATCTGTAATACAAAATTACCATTTTTAGCAGTCCAAACTTTACGAAATTTACAAATATGATCGACTAAATCAGTGCTTTACGCGCGTTTACCTAAACGTCCATCAGAAAAAAAATCATTACTAATTTAATGAGTCTGTTTTCAAAAAAATTATATGTAAAAGTCTTTGAGTATATAGCCTAAGGAGATGTGATAACGTAAACTCTTCGAACAAATTTTTTCACCACTTTAAGCGGGGGGCGAGGTAAACACCTACAGCACACCACCAAAAGATAAGTAACTCAACAGACACAGATTTTGCTGTTGCGACAAACGCACACTACAATAAAATTCAACACATCAAAAATTACACGCACACACATAGAGTTTTCACATAACTATGCAGCATACATACGAACATAATAGTGATGGGTCACATCTGAAGAATGAGTCAAATCAGTTTGATGAATGAACTGAATTGTCTTATACTATTTATTATAAAATTGTAAAAGTGAAAATTCTGTACATTGAAGATATTAGGTAGCCAATAAAATGATTGTTTGTATGTATGGTTGTCTGTATTTATGTGTCTTTGTGTCTTAGCCCGCACGCACAGCTAAACTGTGGAATGAACTGTCGCCCGCGGGTTTTCCGGGTTTATAGAAAACTAGCTTTTGCCCGCGACTTCGCACGCGCAGGAGTTTTTTTTTAATTTTGGAACCCCATTTCACCCCTTTAGGGGATGAATTTTGAAAAATCCTTTCTTAGTGGACCCCTAGACCTTATAAGGAACCTACTTGCCAAATTTGGAATTTCTAGTCCCAGCGGTTTGGGCTGGGCGTTGATTTAAGTCAGTCAGGTCTTTCACGTTTATATATAATAGATTTGAATTTCGCGCCTTTTTTTACTGACATTATTTGCTTGATCAGCTATATTAAACAAACTGCAGTGATTGAATGAATGAATGATTCATTCAATCATTCAAATGTTGAGTCGCTTTTTTGACTTTGTCACATCCCTTAAGACCGATTCGTCCCCGTACCACTGTATTCATGTTTACATTTTTCTGTCGTTTATGTATCGCAACGGTTTTTTCTTTAAATGGAGATTGTACTTCAATATACATTTAATAGTTAGTATAAATACTTATTTATGATAGGAAACGCAATCTTGTTGCGAATTTGAGCTATCAGATCACCTTTTACACGATAATACTGAACAAGTCACCATTTTTTAAGAGAAACGTCTCGCGACACGGAACGATGCAAAATGGCGGTGAAGCGACTTCAAGTAGTTTTATATAACGTGTTTGAACAGTTGACCAATGTACTTTGCCGGAGGGGGTCGCCCGTGTATCACATCTCCTTAGGCTATATACTCAAAGGTAAAAGTGCAAGGTAAGAAGACGTGCTAATGAGATACCAGTACTTGTTATTTCTAATAGGTACGTAACAAAAGGTGTACAATTTCATCGAAAAAATCAATCAATTTTACATTTTTGCGGCTAAAATCGATACCGGCCTCTTAAGCGTGAAGAGGTAACAGACAGACAGACACACTTTCGCATTTATAATATTAGTATGGATGATGGTTCATTATTTTGTAAGTGGGTAGATTTGCACTGTGTAGTTTTTCCTTAGTCACCCGTTGACCACGAACGCTGTAAAGGGTTCGAAACGTCGGGATGTAGAATAAATTTAATATACGCGATATAATCCGTTTTAATAGTTTTATTTCATGAATAACTATCGCAGTAACTGAAGACAATATTAGATAGGTAAGTACTTTAGACAGCGACCAGTAGAAATTTATCTCTATTTGGAAAAGTACTTCAGGGTGGCAGATTCTTGTGGCGCGTTGTGTCATTCGCTACCATTGAAAGAAAGAAGAAAGAAAAGCATTTATTAGCACAATAACATAACCTTAAAAACTAACAAAGAGAACACAAAATGAGAGGTTGCGCTACATGGTCCTCACTCGATCAGCTAGGTGTCACGGTATGAGCAACATGGCACACTCCGCGACGCTGATTTTCAGTAAGGCCCAGTGGATGGACTAGGTGGCACTCAGTAAAGGACACAATAATGTACAAAAATAATAAATTGATGCTAACTGTACCTACTACACTTTTGAAACTGTGTTATCTTATATTACAAACATTGTTATTTATTTAAAAAATAATAATTATACATATTGCAATCTCGTTTTACAGTGAAAGTTGGTCTCTGATTAAAGAAAATGTTCTATGTTTATACGTGTCATTTAATTTAATTCTAGAGATCCTGGTCTAGGCTGGTCTAGAGCTTACCTCTATTGTAAGATTGCAATTGGAAGTTAACATGTTATTTAACTGCTCTGTACGGATATGATGGTCGCAGTTATCCGCATGATAGCGCGATAATGATAGCGTCTGTCACTTTCTATCAAGCGGTGTTAAAAAGTGACAGCTGCTCTATCACGTGGAACACACCGCCCATCATACGCCAACTGAACATCAGGGCTTGTGCAATCCCAAGTCAACGAAACGATTTTGTGACCTAAAGTCTATTTTTTTATTCGGTAGACTAAAATGACATTTCATAGTATGAGATGACACATGATGTTCATACTATGAAATGTCATTTCAGTCTACGGAATAAAAAAATAGACTTTACCATGGACTAACCCTTACTGTCACATAATTACGATTAGTCATGACATGAACTGAGCACACATGTCGAAAAAATACGCTTATGAAGATCATGACATGACAAAGGTCGTAAACGTGTCCAAAGATCAATTAATAACTTATTATCAGTAATGTCAGACGAATAGGTACTATTAGGTACTAATACTAACACGTAGGGTTTTCAAACGTACTATATAATTGGTAGGTATTATATAGTCTGTCAAACAACTTTATCAGTAGAAATAGGCGCGAAATTCAAATTATATGTGAGATCAACCCTTCGCGCCTGCATTTTTTAAATTTGTGCGTTTTTCTACTGACGGAAATGGCTTGACAGACTATAATAATTATAATACCTATAGGTCGTATAGGTAGGTATTTTAAGAAAATATACAGTACACAAAATCCCTATATATTTCGATGGGATCTTAAGATGGGTAAGAATGGCAAGATATGGCTATTACGACGCTATACTATTATACTTAGACTTACGATATATAGGTACTTACAGGCGTATTCTAATTTTAATAACAGGATATTAATTAGATCAGATCCATATCTAAACCAGGTCTAGGAGTAACACGACAAATGATTTTATTTTCTTTTAGTTAGGTACCTACTTAATTTTTTACATGTAATTTTGCCAAATTTAGACTAACCCAAAAAAAGTTGGCAACCCTAACTATCAACAGCACTCTTAACTGTCCATAGTTAGACCTTATTCCGTTACAATAAGGATTACGAATTGACAGTTGTGTGGACGGTGACGTGTCTGATTTGCCTCGTGTGCAGTTTAGGATAGGTATCTACTGCTCGTTTTAGAATTAGGTAAGTCAAAAGGGGAATAGAAGACGTCACGTGACCGCTTCTCCATACACCCGTAGTCCCCATTGTCCTCTATGGATATTAACTTTATAGTAAATATTTTTACGCCATTTCTTGTAAGTACCTACATTAATTGGCCCTTCTTTTGATTTTTTTAAATATTGATTGATTATTATATAAGAGCTCAATAAACTTTTGTATGGAATTCCGCGCTATACTTACTCAACCTCGTATCTGCAACACTCATTTGATGACAAAAACACCCGTATTCCGAATGAAAGAAAAGCGACATTTCCATCAAATGATTGTTGCAAATATGAGGTTGAGTAAGTATAGCGACGATTTGTTTTTCGCTCCTAACTCTGATAATAGGTAATCATAAAATCGGACAGTCAAACAAAGGGGCATAGGTATGGTTAATATACATACAATAATGTGTGTTAAACAATTTTCCATAAGTAATATGTATTAGGTACCTACGGATTAAAATAGGGACTATGTTTGTATGGAGAAGTGGTCCTCACTAGAAAACTTTGAATCAAAATTGGCTTAGAATTCTAAGAGATTTAACTGCTGGGCAGAGTTTGGCAGAGTTCCCTATAGGTATATAACTTTAAGTGTCGTTTCGGTGCGTTTGCCTTTAAGACTGGGTTAGCGTTCTCCGATAAATTACAACAATTTAATTAAGTCATTTGGTTGGTAATGACAGTACTATTCGATTTTATGGAAAATCACAGACTTGATGAGGTCAAAAGTGACTGAGTTTATATTACTAATAGATAGGTAAATAGGTACCTACCTAATCTTTGCCAAAGGTTATTTCCTAGAGTGTCTTATCTGTTACTAACTTGAACCTAACTTTTATGTACCGTTCGGATTCAGATGATATTGCTCCAGCATTACTGCTACAGTACCTATGTAGATGTACATTGTTTCTCGCCATGAATATAAGTGTTTTAATAAGTGTCTACTAAAAGTATTTTATAGTAAGCCAAACACAACTTCTCAGTAAGTAAGAACCAGGAAAATATAGGTAAGTACTCGTTCCTTTCTTTTGGATGCGATATTAAAGTAAGACAATGACGGTATGATTCTGTCTGTCTATGTTTAAAATGTGACACTCCTAGGCCAAACTATTTAAACATTTGGGAACTAAAAATATACGTAAAAAATTTAATTGTTTATACTCGAATATATTTATAAAAATGTAATTTAATATAATAAATATACATATTTTTTCGTACGTTCCTAATTCAGGAGCCCAAAGGGCATTCAAACCACGCACTGTCCGCACTAATTTTAAAGAAGAGGGCCAGTTCACGTGCACGGCTGCAGTCATAACGAAATCACGGCCACTTATGTAATTGTGTGTATTGCGGTGCAACGTGTCTACTTGTCTAGGCGGCGTTCGGATTTTAACAATATGTTATTGATTTGATGTTGATATGATAACACTCTAGGTAGTCTAGGTTTACATCGCGCGTGACAATGCATTGGTGTAATCGAGATGCAGTGAGAGTAATGTCATATCGACATCAAACAAATAACTAATTGTATAAATCTGAATACCGCTCTAAGAGCCCTGCGCCCGGGCCAGATAACCAATCGCTTCCAAACGTGGGGGAGTCGAACGCTTTGCCAAGCCGATGGCAGTGCTCTTCCTTCAAAACTCACGACTTGATTGTTTGGCCAAAGAGAACGAACGAGTCCTGCAAAATGCTGCTTCGCTCAAAAAACTTAAAAAACTAAAAATGGAAAAATAAAACAATAAAACAACCAGCCAAGTGCGAGCCGGACTCGCGCACAAAGGGGTCCGTACCATTGTAACTTTACAATTTCTATTCGAATTTTAAACAATTAACGCTACAAATTTAAGCTCACTGGCCAGCAATTTCGGAACTAACGTTTTTCAATAGAAAGGAGGATGGGTCAATTATACATAGTGCTGCCATAGAGGTACAATAATATACATATAGCTGGTCAACCAAATCTTGTCAGTAAAAAAAGGCGCGAAATTCAAATTTTCTATGGGACGATATCCCTTCGCGCCTACTGTTTTCAAATTTGCCGCCTTTTTCTACTGTCAAGATCTGGTTGACCAAGTATAGAGAGGAAACGGGGGAGGGGCCAAATGACCGAACGAGATACACTTATAGAACTTTCAGTAGGAGTAGCAGAGAAAGCGGTATTGTTGCTTGTTCTTGTCACAGTCTCACTTATTGTTTGTTCCCCACCATAAATTTAGTATGGTTTATGGTGGGCAACAAATAACCCGACCGAATTACTATGCTGCTAACTGTACCTACTACACTTTTGAAACTGTGTTATCTTATATTACAAACATTGTTATTTATTTAAAAAATAATAATTATACATATTGCAATCTCGTTTTACAGTGAAAGTTGGTCTCTGATTAAAGAAAATGTTCTATGTTTATACGTGTCATTTAATTTAATTCTAGAGATCCTGGTCTAGGCTGGTCTAGAGCTTACCTCTATTGTAAGATTGCAATTGGAAGTTAACATGTTATTTAACTGCTCTGTACGGATATGATGGTCGCAGTTATCCGCATGATAGCGCGATAATGATAGCGTCTGTCACTTTCTATCAAGCGGTGTTAAAAAGTGACAGCTGCTCTATCACGTGGAACACACCGCCCATCATACGCCAACTGAACATCAGGGCTTGTGCAATCCCAAGTCAACGAAACGATTTTGTGACCTAAAGTCTATTTTTTTATTCGGTAGACTAAAATGACATTTCATAGTATGAGATGACACATGATGTTCATACTATGAAATGTCATTTCAGTCTACGGAATAAAAAAATAGACTTTACCATGGACTAACCCTTACTGTCACATAATTACGATTAGTCATGACATGAACTGAGCACACATGTCGAAAAAATACGCTTATGAAGATCATGACATGACAAAGGTCGTAAACGTGTCCAAAGATCAATTAATAACTTATTATCAGTAATGTCAGACGAATAGGTACTATTAGGTACTAATACTAACACGTAGGGTTTTCAAACGTACTATATAATTGGTAGGTATTATATAGTCTGTCAAACAACTTTATCAGTAGAAATAGGCGCGAAATTCAAATTATATGTGAGATCAACCCTTCGCGCCTGCATTTTTTAAATTTGTGCGTTTTTCTACTGACGGAAATGGCTTGACAGACTATAATAATTATAATACCTATAGGTCGTATAGGTAGGTATTTTAAGAAAATATACAGTACACAAAATCCCTATATATTTCGATGGGATCTTAAGATGGGTAAGAATGGCAAGATATGGCTATTACGACGCTATACTATTATACTTAGACTTACGATATATAGGTACTTACAGGCGTATTCTAATTTTAATAACAGGATATTAATTAGATCAGATCCATATCTAAACCAGGTCTAGGAGTAACACGACAAATGATTTTATTTTCTTTTAGTTAGGTACCTACTTAATTTTTTACATGTAATTTTGCCAAATTTAGACTAACCCAAAAAAAGTTGGCAACCCTAACTATCAACAGCACTCTTAACTGTCCATAGTTAGACCTTATTCCGTTACAATAAGGATTACGAATTGACAGTTGTGTGGACGGTGACGTGTCTGATTTGCCTCGTGTGCAGTTTAGGATAGGTATCTACTGCTCGTTTTAGAATTAGGTAAGTCAAAAGGGGAATAGAAGACGTCACGTGACCGCTTCTCCATACACCCGTAGTCCCCATTGTCCTCTATGGATATTAACTTTATAGTAAATATTTTTACGCCATTTCTTGTAAGTACCTACATTAATTGGCCCTTCTTTTGATTTTTTTAAATATTGATTGATTATTATATAAGAGCTCAATAAACTTTTGTATGGAATTCCGCGCTATACTTACTCAACCTCGTATCTGCAACACTCATTTGATGACAAAAACACCCGTATTCCGAATGAAAGAAAAGCGACATTTCCATCAAATGATTGTTGCAAATATGAGGTTGAGTAAGTATAGCGACGATTTGTTTTTCGCTCCTAACTCTGATAATAGGTAATCATAAAATCGGACAGTCAAACAAAGGGGCATAGGTATGGTTAATATACATACAATAATGTGTGTTAAACAATTTTCCATAAGTAATATGTATTAGGTACCTACGGATTAAAATAGGGACTATGTTTGTATGGAGAAGTGGTCCTCACTAGAAAACTTTGAATCAAAATTGGCTTAGAATTCTAAGAGATTTAACTGCTGGGCAGAGTTTGGCAGAGTTCCCTATAGGTATATAACTTTAAGTGTCGTTTCGGTGCGTTTGCCTTTAAGACTGGGTTAGCGTTCTCCGATAAATTACAACAATTTAATTAAGTCATTTGGTTGGTAATGACAGTACTATTCGATTTTATGGAAAATCACAGACTTGATGAGGTCAAAAGTGACTGAGTTTATATTACTAATAGATAGGTAAATAGGTACCTACCTAATCTTTGCCAAAGGTTATTTCCTAGAGTGTCTTATCTGTTACTAACTTGAACCTAACTTTTATGTACCGTTCGGATTCAGATGATATTGCTCCAGCATTACTGCTACAGTACCTATGTAGATGTACATTGTTTCTCGCCATGAATATAAGTGTTTTAATAAGTGTCTACTAAAAGTATTTTATAGTAAGCCAAACACAACTTCTCAGTAAGTAAGAACCAGGAAAATATAGGTAAGTACTCGTTCCTTTCTTTTGGATGCGATATTAAAGTAAGACAATGACGGTATGATTCTGTCTGTCTATGTTTAAAATGTGACACTCCTAGGCCAAACTATTTAAACATTTGGGAACTAAAAATATACGTAAAAAATTTAATTGTTTATACTCGAATATATTTATAAAAATGTAATTTAATATAATAAATATACATATTTTTTCGTACGTTCCTAATTCAGGAGCCCAAAGGGCATTCAAACCACGCACTGTCCGCACTAATTTTAAAGAAGAGGGCCAGTTCACGTGCACGGCTGCAGTCATAACGAAATCACGGCCACTTATGTAATTGTGTGTATTGCGGTGCAACGTGTCTACTTGTCTAGGCGGCGTTCGGATTTTAACAATATGTTATTGATTTGATGTTGATATGATAACACTCTAGGTAGTCTAGGTTTACATCGCGCGTGACAATGCATTGGTGTAATCGAGATGCAGTGAGAGTAATGTCATATCGACATCAAACAAATAACTAATTGTATAAATCTGAATACCGCTCTAAGAGCCCTGCGCCCGGGCCAGATAACCAATCGCTTCCAAACGTGGGGGAGTCGAACGCTTTGCCAAGCCGATGGCAGTGCTCTTCCTTCAAAACTCACGACTTGATTGTTTGGCCAAAGAGAACGAACGAGTCCTGCAAAATGCTGCTTCGCTCAAAAAACTTAAAAAACTAAAAATGGAAAAATAAAACAATAAAACAACCAGCCAAGTGCGAGCCGGACTCGCGCACAAAGGGGTCCGTACCATTGTAACTTTACAATTTCTATTCGAATTTTAAACAATTAACGCTACAAATTTAAGCTCACTGGCCAGCAATTTCGGAACTAACGTTTTTCAATAGAAAGGAGGATGGGTCAATTATACATAGTGCTGCCATAGAGGTACAATAATATACATATAGCTGGTCAACCAAATCTTGTCAGTAAAAAAAGGCGCGAAATTCAAATTTTCTATGGGACGATATCCCTTCGCGCCTACTGTTTTCAAATTTGCCGCCTTTTTCTACTGTCAAGATCTGGTTGACCAAGTATAGAGAGGAAACGGGGGAGGGGCCAAATGACCGAACGAGATACACTTATAGAACTTTCAGTAGGAGTAGCAGAGAAAGCGGTATTGTTGCTTGTTCTTGTCACAGTCTCACTTATTGTTTGTTCCCCACCATAAATTTAGTATGGTTTATGGTGGGCAACAAATAACCCGACCGAATTACGAAGATTGTTTTTGGTATTGTCAGGAATGTTAAAACGTGTTTTAATATTGTCGCATTGCGTATGTTTTGTCCTTCACGGAGGCACGCGTATACCACTTCTATAGGATGCTACCTTCTGTGAGTGCTGCAGACATTTGGACTAGTCATTGAGTTTTCACTTCTGTCAGCACTCCCGGAGTGCAACCCGTTGTTTTCTTTCCTTTTTGAAGTCGTTTCTGTAAAGGTTTTTGTGTTGTGTTCTTACATTCAACTTGGAACACACGGCTGACTAGGGACACGTCCGATTTCGCTAACTTGATATATTTTTTCAGTTCTAACTTGAGCAGGATCGATAAACGGGTTATGGAACTAAAAGAGCCTAGAAGGCCCAGAAGCTATTTGCGAGGGATCTTGCTATAATCAAATGGTCAGCTACTTTGCAAGAAAGTATGCGTGTCCATAATGTAGGTATGGACATGAGATATACATGGACGTTGTCTAGCGTGAGCCCTAATGTGGCTGGCCAGGCCGAACTTGGTCTTAAATACTTTGTTGCACGCGTGACAATAAAGTTGGCCAGCTGCGTTGACCGTTTACACGTAGGAGGGCTTAGGTTTAGGTCTCTCTTTTCGCAGCCACATTAGGGCTCACGCTAGACAACATCCATGATATTTATTTAGGGTCGCCGTCATCGAAAACGATGAGGAGGACTATACCTACATAGGTAACGTAGGTGCACTGTTGTCTGGTCAATTGTGGTGAGTACGCGTTTTAGGTGGCATATAAAATATTAGTAGGCTGGTCTAATTTAGTTGGAAATCGAGATCTGATGGTGTGTGGATGGAATTTTAATATACGAGGGGTATTCAAAATATTCTCGGTATGAGAATGAAAACAAACAAGTACGAAAAGTTTGATATTTTTATTTTTCAATATACTCCCCCCCTATGTTCATACACTTAAAAGATCGATCAATTATTTTTTTTAATCCCTCGTAAAAATATTTTTTATCTTTCGTGTAAAAATGCTCCTCCACTGCCGCCTTCAATGCTTCATCGTCAGAAAATTTATTTCCACGCAGATCCTTTTTAAGATTGGGGAGCAAAAAGAAGCCGCTGGGGGCTAAGTCCGGACTATACGGTGGGTGAGTAACAGTTTTAAACCCACGTTCAACAATAGCTGCCTTGGCAATATGAGCAGTATAGACGGGGGCGTTGTCATGCAGAAGCAGAATACCTTTGGTTAACTTTCCTCGCCTCTTTTCTTTAATTACATCCTTTAATTGACGTAGAATGTTAGCGTAGTACTGTCCTGTGATATTTACACCTTTTTCTTCATAATCGATTAGTAATACTCCTTCACAATCCCAAAATATCGTGGCCATGACCTTGCCAGCTGAAGGGATGACCTTCAACTTCTTGGGATGAGCTGAACCCTTAATGTGCCACTGCATGGACTCTTGTTTACTCTCTGGGTCATAATGATGAACCCAGGTTTCATCTCCAGTAACTATTCTTTGCAGCACCTCATCAGGATTTTCACCGCACAGGTCAATAAAATCGGAACAACAAGCTACACGCATGTCTTTTTGAAGCCGAGTCAGCATTCGCGGAACCCATCTTGCACTTACTTTTGACATATTAAGATGGTCATGTATAATATCATGTACGGTACCAATAGAGAGATTGGTTACTTGTGCTATAGATTTTACCTTCACTCGACCATCTTCCAATATAAGTTTTTCCACTTTATCAATATTTTCTTGTGAAGTAGCTACTACAGGCCGGCCAGGTCTAGGGTCATCTTCAATACTCTCCCTTCCGCGTTTAAACTCGCTTGACCACTTTTGAATGGTAGATAAAGAAGGAGCAGACTCACGGTAAACACAATCCATTTCCTCTTTTATGGTTTTTTGATTTTTACCCTGTTTTGTCAAGAATTTTATCACGCATCGATGTTCTAATTTAGTTAACATTGTCAATTCGCACAGGATGTTCATGTTTGTTCAGCAATTGCAGAAAAACAAAAGACTATCTCGGTTCGAATTATACTTTTTTTTAATGTCAATGAATAAACCTTAGCGGCCAGTAACGAAAGAAATTTTAGAAGAGGTCGTAAGATATCAATACCGAGAATATTTTGAACGCCCCTCGTAAAACGGGTGTCAACAATGGACAAATTTCGCCCACTTTGTTTTATCTCCTTTTTTGAATTCATTAGTCTTGTCATGACAAAAATTGATAATTGATGATCTGAAAGGCCGCTAATATGAATCTGTAGCCATCATGAACTACTTAATTTTGTCCCGATCATAATGAAAATTGATTGGATTCAGGATCTCTTTGACATAAAAATCTGTAGTCAAAATTATAAAAACGGCAGCAATCTTAAAATTCCACATTTTTATTCAATCGTGTGGAAAATTAAATAGATGTCTATGGATATTGCACTCTAAATAGTTTTTGGCGAACCGCGAGTTTCAGCTCGGGGCGAACTACTATAAGCAGTATAACTCTACAGACTCTGACAGCCCTAGCGTTAATGTAAATAGGTAATATAGGTATATATACTAGTGTCGGATGGCCCTGACGCCCCGGCCCCGGAACGGCCCGGTGACGGTGGCGCTCCTGAGAGCCCCGGTGTCGGCACGCTCCGGCCCGCCCCGGTCCGGCCACGGCCCGGTCTAGCGTGAGTCATTCTTATAATTCGTTCCAAAAAAATTGGAATTCACGTTTGATTTTCGTACGATTTACAACTGTCTAACTAGACTACGAGTACCAGCGCTAAAACATGTCTCTACGAATGTACAAACCTCACTGTAATGACAATAATCCTTCGCACAATTCTCATAGTCCAGGGTTCCACGCTGACATTCTGACTGATGAATATTTTATTGCCCGTTCGTTATAGTATTTGCTCACTGCCCACGAAACGAGCGATGCTGGTGCCGAAATGACCTAAATACCACATTATTAAGGTTATATTAATGTAATATTATTCCGTTTCGTCAGATAGAATGATACATCTGGGTCTTTACGAGTCACCATAGCTAGTTACCTAACGGATAAACTACTTCGCGCAGGAAGTCGAATCCCGTAAAAGTGTTGCAGCTGTTTTATTATTTTGAACAATATGTTAGGCTGCAAATGTCTGCATATCTACAAAATCATTATGTGAGATATAAACTACGCATTATTTGAAGCATCTATAAAAAGTACTTACTTTAGCAGTTGTTGTCCATCCATCCAGATTATGAGTTCTTTGTATCGAGTGTGGCGCTTTGATGTTACAATGTTGGGAAAGAGGTTTTCGTGTAGTTACGAGTGGGTACGGCTTTCTCGAGACGGTTTACAACGCGGCCGTAACGTGAGCTATAAATAGTCAGACTTAACCAGACATCGTAAAATAATGAATGTAATAAAGACGCTGTTATAGAAATTCTCAACGATTCTGTGAGTGTCCGACTTAGTACGACTCTGTTGGAGGAAAGTAATCATTGTATTTTCATTACAAATGTACATCCAGCTGCAAAAGCGCTTTACGAAGAATTCCATTCATAATGTGTCCATGCAAATTTGGAGCTTGCTGTACACCTACACCTTCATTATAAGTATTATGTAAGATCCAAAATAGATCTAATGAGATTTTGTTTTATTCTATAGAATCTAGATACAACTTCGAACCTATGTACCTATATCTATTCAATATTACTGCATTGTAGTATTATACTGCAATGTTTTGCCGCCAGAGTGCAGCACTAGCGACTTAAGTATACCATAGAGTAACTTATACATACTGTACCTTAAACTGTTTTTGACAAGTTTTCACAGACAATCAAAAATGACATTGATACATCAAGGCGGTTTGTTTCGTCATGTTTGTTTACAAGGGGCCTACCAGCTATCTGCCTCTTTATCGCTCGAATATGCGAGAGTGATAGAGAGGTTAGATAACAAAATTTCGACTCTCTCGTTTACGGTAGACCCTTACTTAGACGATTACGTCGTTTGAGATTGTGACTTATTATGGAAGTGGCATCCCCTAGTCCCCCTACGCAGACTTTTTTCTATGAAGTGGTTGCTAATTGTGCTATGGTGAGTATGAGTAATACATACTTATGCCTATTAATTATTTAATTTGCCTTATAATTTCTGTAGCCGGCCAGAAAGGCCGGGTCGCAGGTCACAGGGCATCCCCAGCTATTTTTATCACAGTTGCATCTAATAAGGCGTTGTTAATTGGATGTTAATAACAAAACACTGTCGATATCTGGCCTTGTCACGGTCCAGATTGTAGTCATCAATCATGTGCATTTTGTTTTAGCTGTAAATAGATTGTTGTCGCTCTAAATTAGAGCAACAAAATTAGGGCAATAGTTTGATAAGTGATGTTTCGAAAGTTCGCTCCGATTTCAAGTTGACGAAGTTTGACGTTTAGGTATATCGGGGCCTATTACGGTTACTTATCTACACTAGTATTAGCAAAATTTAACTTGTAAAAGACAAACATGTCGGTAAATAAAAGAGGGCTAAGATAAATCGCATCTAAATAAATTAACAACGGCTTATGTAGAGGTTATATCGTACGACCAATCAACCATTATGAGATTACTTGAATCTAAGTAGGTACTAATTATTTATCAAAAGTTTAATTGTTACAATAACAAAGCAATAACACTCCAAACAAATAATCGGTTCCGTAATGACACAAACTGCCGATTTGAAACCGCAATTAGGATCGTAGTTCATGGTCGTTATATACAACATAGGTAATTAAGTAATTATCTAATATATAGGAATTTAAACACCAACGTGTAATGATTTGGCGCAAAAAGTATAATAATATGAATATATAGCCATCATTAATTCAGGTGGGTAGGATAACCATCATCATCATCATATCAGCCTTTTATCGCCCACTGCTGAGTATAGGCCTCTCTTCGAGTACGCCACTTATACCGGTCCTGAGCCAATCTCATCCAGAAGGATAACCCTGCCTATAAAAGTGTAACCTATACACTTAGGTTCAACCAAGGCGGTTGGCAAGTAGGTATTCATAGTTAGCTGCTATTCGGCCGCAGTGTTCGTTAAGTAAATAGAATATGTAATATATAAACTGACTAGTTCGACTAGAAAATCACTGCGCAGTCCGCGCACCTCCCTTCCCCGCAGCCTGAGAGGTGGTAAACTGATAAATAGACCTACCTACCTATAGAGGCCATGACGATAATTGCATTGTCTATTATTAGGCAAGAGTAACTCGAGTAAAGATGTATATTAACAATAGGCGATCCCTAACACGTCTGGAGGCGCCAGCGCACTTGACAGCCATCAAGCTTATCGTTGCCAATTAATTGTTGCAACAGACAGCAGATAACGAGTGCAGCATGTAAACAGATTATTTCGAATAGGCACCAGCCGATTTTGTGTCACGTCGTAGGTCATGTATTGATGTACCGTCGGAAACTTTCCAAAATTGCGAAAGTACCATTTTGTATAGGTATTAGGCATTGAAATTTACCATTTCCATTTCGTTTGTTTTCTGTGAAATTTTCCTGTTTCCGTAAACTTTTCCAACTTTTTAGAATCTTTGCGCAACATGCAAATCTGCAGTAGTAGTAGTGAGGTAAAAGTATAAATAAGTAGGTATGTTCCCGGCTATACTTAGAGAAGATAATAATTCCGCCCGCGACTTTGTCCGCGTAAAACTGCTATAAGTAGTAAATATAACAAGATTACACAAAAGCTCGTTCCCGAGTTCTATTTTAAGGCCTTGTATTTATCCATAGTAAGGCATGTTTACCTATATGACGGACGCATAATATGCCTTGCACTTAACTACTTACATTATTTGTAGATATAATGTAAGTGATTAACTTTATAGTGTTATAAATGATTTATCAACATTTGGATACATACTCGTACCGTACGCAGCACTACAAGAGCCTGGCAGAGCGCGGACGACACACTTCCACGGTAATCAATCCTCATTAGCATCCGCACTGTCAATAATATTGTCACCTTGTTTGTAAATAGTGTCTATATTGAGCCCTGAGGATAATTGCAAAGAATCTGGTATAATTATAGCGGGACTGGAGTCAGTGATCGCAGTGGGCAGGTCGACGTCTGGCGAGAACGCAGTCGCCAGTCACTGACCAGGCTTAGCGGGATATTCCATCCCTAGCCAATGCTATCGTGTAAAGCTAGACGTTAATAACCTCCTTGAGTGCAGCTTGAGGGCGAATAAATTATTAATATTGCTCTAGTAGGTAATGTAACAAGACTCGGAGCTATCACACTTATTAACTGTGCTATTACATTTAAATTCATTGATTACCTGTTTGCCTTTTTGTCGGAAGACCGTTTCATTTAACACTCTGGTTAAAATGATAGGTAGATTGTCTGACTTATTAACTTAATTATCAGGACACATTGTTTGCTATTATATTATATGAGAGTTTTCCACAATACTTAACTGTTAACCTTAGCGAAACTGCTGTACTGTGCTGGTACGGATGGACAAACGAATTTTTTGATTAAACAAGTAGATATTTAAATAAAAGTACCTCACTGCGCTTGTTCGGGCACAGAGGCATATCAAGTTCGTATATTTTCAATGTCAAATTAAGTTGAGGTCTTTGAATTTCGAACACCTAGGTCTCCGGAATCCGGAATAGAAAATATAATTTAACTCTCCCCCCTCGGCCTCCTTGATTTGAATGAATCGTGCAAGACAGAAGGCTGAACTGCAGGACAAATATCGGACACGACCCAATGAGTGTGTTAATAAATATAAAGAGAAACCGCCGAGAGAAAAGCGGCAAGAATCTCGAAGTCAAGCTGGAGGCCAAAAACAGACACCGACTATTTCACGAACAAGATACGTACCAGATGTACAGGCAGCTATTACCTTGACACCCTACACATTTGTATGAACCCTACCTATGTAAACCATCATGACATGTAACTTGGCGTTATAGTAATTTATAGCTAGCATTATGCTGAGTTGGATCAATTTCGTGGTGTACACTTATTATTATTTTTCTTTTCTCGCTGTTGTTGTTGTCTGTACATGGCCGCGGTGTAGTTTTGTGATCGTCACGAATAAAGATATTTTATCTTATCTTATCTTATTTGTATGCAGGTGTGCTAGGCTAATAGTTTATCCTGACTGTACCTTGTCGCTGAAACTGTGGCCGAGTCCCACATATAGGCTACCCCCTGCCGTTCCTCCTTTTATTTGGACTTTTGGAGTTTACCTTTGTACATATTTAAGTTACGAGATTATGTAAGATAGGTACACTAAGCATAACTATTAAATTAAAAATTATGCCAACAAAATCCATTTTATGACAAAAAGGATGCCACAGACAGACAGAGAGACATTGTCGTCACATATAACACCCCTCTTTTTGCGTCGGGGGTTAAAACATAACACTATAGGTAATTAAATTATTTCATGAATAGAACATTTGAACAACGCGTAGAACCCTAAATTTACCTAACGCAAGTAAAGTACATATACCATAATTGTGAGCATTTATTTTTAGATTCATAGGTAAATGTATAGGTACATTGATAAATGACATAGGTATATACATGTGTAGATGTACAAGTAAATAATCTTGATCTTTTCATTAATTGATAACAGGGTACATATTATACAATACCTACTCAACACAATAAAATAAAAATTACAAACTAAAGTTAAAAACCATCATTATTATATTTATAGTATGTATTTTATAAATATGTGGTAGTTTATATATATTTTATTTATTTATGTAATTTATAAGTAGTTTGCTTTTTTTAACTCACTCAATATATTTTCTCTCTCTGCACCAATTGAAGGTAGGTATCTCTGTTTGGCCCTATGGTTGACTGGTAGAGAATGCCATTTGGCATTAAGTCCGCCATTTGTACATTGTTGTATATATTTTGTGCAATAAAGTTTAAATAAAATAAATAAATAAAAACTAAAATTAAAAACTAAACTTAAAAATAGGCTATACTTAAATAGACTATTCTTGATCGTAATTGAGCATTCATCATTTATCATAGTTGATTACTGTTATAGTACCCAATTAACAAAATAAATTTGCCTATTTGTATATTTTATTTGCCTATTTAAAATTAATTATGTGTATACGCAGTTATGAAATCAAGCACATTGATATCTGCGTGTAAATTTTAGGTGTAATATAAATAATTAGGTACGCAATATTAAAACAGATATTATCCGCGGCGCGGCGTGTAGGTACAACTCGTAGCTAAAACAGATATTATCCGCGGCGCGGCGTGTACAACTCGTAGCTAAAACGAAGCACACTCATAGTTAAATAATTGCTAGCCAAGGGATGAAAGGCATCCATTTCTGACGAGATATTCTAGACGGAGTCGTATCTCGTCGCATAATAATTGATTATCATAATATTCATAATACATTATGTTACGCATAAAACTCTTTTCGCATAATTTTTCTCCAGCTGAAACAAAGTATTTTCGAAAATATTTTGCATAGGTTGTGCAGAACAGGGTAGGTTAGGTTAGGTTTCTTTTATAATTTTTCAGAAATGTTAATAGTTTCAGCACAATAACAATTATGTGAAATGAGTTTTATGCGTAACATTACATTATGACATGACAATCAATTATTATGCGACCCAATATGGACCCGTCGGTCTGTCACCAGGCTGTATCTCATGAACCCATGAAGTTATATTTTTTAAACTGGAGCGAGTTGTCACTTTTTTGCCATACTAATTTGAACCTTATCACCGAGACAGAAAGTTGTTCGTACCAGACTAGAGAAAACGGTCCACTTGAGATAGAAAAACCCGAGCCCTGTGTCTCACTCGCACATGTTGCCAATGTTAAAAAGATACCATTATGGTAGAAATTATATCAATAAACTACTGAATTTAATTACCTTCTTATACAATTTTAGTGCTATATTCAGACTACAGTTCTGATATCTTTTAAGTAATTTGTAAATAATTATGATGCCAATATTATTAACTGATTAAACCAAGCGCATACACAGCAAAAAAAACTAAATTTTAGTATGGTAGAAGTTGTAGTAACTTTAAATATTAATTGGTATCCCCAACTTGATGACATTTCTTCAAAACACGTGAATGCGAAATTTCTTAAAAATTGTGAAGAAATGTTGTGTTAAAGGTTGTTGGAGTGAAATAATTGCTAATTGTGGAATATTGTTTCACAAGAAAGCCACAATTATTACATTTTACTATAAAAATACAAGACAACATTGTCAAACTCATTAGGGTGACTATGATGTCGGCACGTTTTGAATCGGTCTCACAGAATTCTTATTAGTTATTATTAACGTAGGTAATGTAAAAGTAAGTTTAACATAATAGGTACCTTATGTCTTTATTTCGGCATGTTTAATTTAAGATTTGTTGTAGAACAATTGAAGGGATGTTTACAAAAACAACATAACTGCTTAGACCGGTTGACACTTTTTTAAGAACATTGTTAATCGTTTCAGGTGTCAACCAGTGTAGTCAGGTATGTTGTTTTTGTAAACATCCCTTCAATTGCCAAAATTTAAAACCAAAGTGCTTAACTCCTTAAACATTAGAGACTCTCATTTATACATAATATTTTGTTAGGTGTGTTAAACTGTTTATATATGACATCGATTCTTTATAGGTAGGACACATTTCCGTCAAGAGAAAAAAGGCACCAACTTTAAAAAAAACGTCATATTTGCTAAACAGATCTTCAATGACGCTTATACTTAAAAAAAACTGAAGTGGACAAAAGGGAAGCCTACCTTTATGAACATACCATGAGTGAGTGCGAAAGAGGCCGACTACATATGAAAAAAAAAACCTGACCACTTAAAATTTCACTTTATTTAGAAAATGACACACCCTACTGATATATTCCATGTTATCCTAATATCCCACATACAGATGTCTTATGGTCACCCTAATTAGAACGAGATGCAGGGCTCTAGTTTGACTTCTCATGTGGACACACTTTTTGGTCAATGTACTCGATCCAGTTTATTAACTCTAAATCCGTGCATGAACCGTATAGCTAGGCAGTTGAAATTTTCACATATGAGTTTTTCTGCAGTTTTTTGCGTAATGGTACCTACTTCGTGCGCGAGTCCGACTCGCACTTGGCCGGTTTTTTTTACCATGAGCAGGATCGATCGTGGATGGGATTATTTATATGGAGTTAGAGAAGCCTAAAAGGGCTAAAGCTATTTGTGAGGGGTCTTTGCCAGAAAGTACCTACTTATGCGTGCCATAGATAGGTAGGTGGACTGTTGTCTGGTTGATTGTGGTGGGTGGGAGTTTACAGAAAATATTAGTGTAGGTACCCAATTAGCGTAAGTAGTTAAGATAAGTTAATCCAGATTATTTGACTTTTACTCGATAGAAAAAAAAACATGCACGAAAGATAAAAATATGCAAAATGCTTCTAAAAATTCGCAATTTTTAAATACATTTTTAAACTTCAGAATCTACAAAACGTCCCCGTTTCTAGGAGTCCACCGTGTCGCTGAAGCAGCTTTGGGTCCATAGGGACGGAAGTTCTCATACAAATTGTAGTCGCAATCAAAATGAAGATAGTGTCTGTTTGACTGGGAACTTTACAACGCCGGGAAGGTATGGGGGATCAGGTTCCTTCGGAAGGGCTATCCGTCAAGGGCCTGAAGCGTGAAGCTGGTGGGAGGAGCGGGGTCAGCGGGTGCGCGGGGCGTGTCGCTCGCGCCGCCCATCGGCGTTATTTAAGCGGCGCGCGCGCACGCGGGCCGGGCAGCCGAAGCCCGCGCACAGTTCCGCCGCGACGCCGATAACCGCGATCTCGGAGTTCGCGCATTTCACCCGGCATCTGTACGGCCTTGGCATCGCCTCCAAACCAGCTTACATTCGTTTCTGCATATAAGGTGAGTGCTTTTGAGGTGCCCTTATTTCATGTGTAAGAATTCTAAGAATTTTCATGAAGTATAAACAGTTTGGAATTTTCTTTAGCAAAATGGTATTCTAAGTTAATAAGTGATATACAAAGTGTGACATTTAAAGCGGTCAGTATGGGAATGGGAAAGTCTTAAACTATAAGACATACGAAGATCTGTTCTTATTAGGAACCATGTCATCGATTTTAGTAGCAAGGAAAACTGCATTGATTCATTTAAAAAAAAACTTGTACCTGTCAGCTCGGGAATCGAACCCGAACGTATTGCAAAATATAACTAACACATTTCACACACTTAACAACAGTTTTCCTTGTTACTGAAATCGATGACATATATATGGTTCCTAAGAACAGATCTTTGTATTGTCTTATACCGCGGTATTCGTAAAACAAGATCCCTTCTAGAGAAGAGAAAGATAGGTACGATATGTACCTACTAGATACCTGGTAATTTAGATTTCAACTAGATATCTTTTGTAACTCAATTCGTGCAACCAATGTCACTTTTACGTTAAATTATCGTATTAAGATCGTTTCAAAATCGTTTTGAGATCTAAAAATACATAACGAGACTTTTTAGACATTGTGGAAATAGTTCAAGAGTATAAATTAATTTTGTATTAAGCAGAAACGTCTGCGAACGATGCTATTAAGCTTCGAAATAAATTAAAAATGGAAAAATTCACTGTCTTGGGTGGGACTTGAACCAACGACCACTGGATCACTAGTACAGTGCTCTGCCATCTGAGCTACCAAGACCGTACCCAATTCAGCGAATATTTCCACCATATATGAGCCCTAGGGAGGCTCATAGCGACATCTACCGTAAGAGTCCTACACTTCTTAAACGGCTACCAGAGTTCCAAATCATATTGGAAATTCACCAGTAACGATGCGCTATCCCATACCAGTTCAAGATTATCTCCAGAATCGCGGAAAGGTCAAATTTGACAAGCTAGATCTCTACAATATCGTTGTCGTATCTTGGTGATGTCTAATAGATATCTAATAGATGTCTAGTTCAAAGTCCGAATCGGGCCCATAGTTTGAGACTTTCCCATTCTGACCGATTTAAATGTTACAGTAATCTGTGTGCAACCTGTATAATTATACCAATACCGGTTATTTTCTATATGCGCGCTTTTTAAGGGGTCGTCCATTAATTAGGTACTTCTTCTTTTTTAGAAAAAATATTTGTGATAGGTATTGTTATTCTTTTGAGAAATAAAAGATCTTTAAACCGAACCTCCTGCTTCATAAGCAGACTAACCGAACTACCGTCTACGCTAGGGGGCCGTTGAAGTAATAAGTAATATAATAAGTTTTACTAATCGGTATTTCGGTAACCGCAACCCCGCTAAGCTACTTAGTTATTTTCATAACAAAAATATTATGAAAACTAGGTACCAGTTTCATATTTGTGCTACATATATACCAGACCGCAGCTTTATACGAACATTATAATTCAGGTCAACATTTTATATAAGTATGTACATAGGTCCCTATTACTTACATAAATAAACAAGTTGTTTACTTACTTGATTTATGGCAACTTACCTTAATTTTTCTACAAAGTGAGACAAAGAAGAAAGTATTGAAGTTTAATTAACGACACTAATACTTTTTTATAAACTAACTAACTTATATAATGAATAATGAAGAGTAACCGCGGTATTCGGAAAACAAGATCCGTTCTAGACTAGAGAACGATACGATATGTACTAGATACGTTGTAGTTTAGATTTCAACTAGTTCTCTTTTGCAGCTCAATTCGGGCAACAAATGTCACTTTTATGTTAAAATATCGTAATAATATCTTGTGGAAATCGTTCAAGAGTATCTCCAGAATCGCACTAATGTCAAATTTGACAGGCAAGATCTTAAACATATCGTTGTCGTATCTGGTGATGTCTAATAGACATCTAATAGATGTCTAGTTTAAAATCCGAATCGGGCCCTAAGTTGTTATTTGATTATGTTTGATTATTTGTCGCTAATGTCGCTATTATATTACGACGGTATAATAATTGATTCCCGCGCTAAATAAAATAACAAACACCTGCCGGCCTAGCCAAGGTGACAATCGCTATCGCTTCGACAACGAAACGCTTTGTGTCTCTCTATCACTCTTCCATATTAGTGCGACAGTGACCGTTGCGTTTCGATCGCTACGGAGCGATAGCGATTGTAACCTTGGCTAGGCCGGCTGGGTGCGTAGCCAACACAGATATAGGTAGCCAACGTAGCGAACGAAACGCAACTGTCACTGTCGCACTAGTGGGGAAGAGTGATAGAGACGCTACGCTACGTTGACTACGAGGAACCCTGGGAACTTATCAAAGATGAGAATTATAGACAGAAAACGAAAATAGTTAACTTATGTTCTCTAAGTAGGTATCAGGGATGTTGCGGATGCTGATTTTTTTACCATCCGCGGATGCGGATGCGGATGTCAAGATAGGTACATAAAAAACGTCAGATATTACATTTTAGTAATTTTGATTTCAAAAAACCGGCCAAGTGCGAGTCGGACTCGCGTTCCAAGGGTTCAAATACAAATACAAATACAAAACTTTATTAATAACACCAAAGTACCGGTTCCGTACATTAAGTACCACCCACGCTTGACTGCTAATTTCTAATAGGTTTTTTGGCTAATGACTAAATTACCTAGCAGTCTAGCACTTACACCGATGCTAAGACGTTCCTGTACCGAACTATTCCACATCCGCATCCGCATTAAATCCGCATCGATTTTATGCGGATGCGGGATGCGGATGTTGAAAATAATGCGGAAGTTCCGCGGTTGCGGATGCGGATGCGGATATTCGCAACATCCCTGGAGGTACCTATATTATTATTACATCCCAGGCCCTTTAGCCTGTGTAAGGATAAGCAAGTAGATAAAGCGGTTCGAATTTAAGTATGTTTCATATAGCTGAGGTACCTGGGGTACGATGACACCCGTCATTTGCATAATACAATTCATAGCCATTATATATAATGCGCCTTTTTTAATACAACATAGACCAACTTAGACGAAATGGAATCATCATCATCATTATCATTTTGAAAGCCACGAAACATCTCTATCTAATTAACGATACTATCTTTGTTACTTGATCCAAGCGCCTGGCAGATGTCTATCGGTGTATGCCAGAGTAACAGGCTAGCAAAGAGGTATCAAGTTTCAACATTGTATACATTTTTCTGGGACTAGCTCTTAGTCTAACAGCGGAACATTCAACTAGGTACTGAGTCAGAATAGGAAGTCATATCAAAGTATAAAAGCTAAGGAGCGGTGAGACACTTCCAATTTATCGGTCAAATGCAATGGTTGTAAATGCATACGAGTCCTAGTCGAGTGAAGTGACTTCATAAGGCGAATCTGCCTGGTACTTGATTGACCCACCGGGCTAAGTTATGATTATTATCAAAAAACTCGCTTAAAATCATAATGTATAACTTCATTTCACAATATTACTAATGGGTATGGCAGGAATAGGCTAGATGACTAATTTTCATTTATAGTATCAATCAATCAGGTTTGTTTTAGGATCAAATGTCTATATGGGACCCATTGCATTAAAGTTAAAGCAATACAAAAGTCAGAAATGATAGTCAAAGTCCGACAGTCGTACTTCACTCGCGAAACGCCCCGAACAAAACTATATATGATCGTGACGTCAAGGTCACAGAGAGTCCATCTTGAATTATGAACAAAACAAGAAAATTGCAATTTTGTCGGTGAAATATTGCGTTTATAGTTGCCATACAATCTTTTTTTAGATAAAATGTGAGGAATCGAATGGTATCCTTTATTATTACGTTTTTGGAAGTTAAAAGTAAAAGCGGCCAAGTGCGAGTCGGACTCGCCCATGAAGGGTTCCGTATTTAGGCGATTTATGACGTATAAAAAAAACTACTTACTAGATCTCGTTCAAACCAATTTTCGGTGGAAGTTTACATGGTAATGTACATCATATATTTTTTTTAGTTTTATCATTCTCTTATTTTAGAAGTTACAGGGGGGGGGGGGACACATTTTACCACTTTAGAAGTGTCTCTCGCGCAAACTATACAGTTTAGAAAAAAATGATATTAGAAACCTCAATATCATTTTTGAAGACCTATCCATAGATACCCCACACGTATGGGTTTGATGAAAAAATTTTTTTTGAGTTTCAGTTCGAAGTATGGGGAACCCCAAAAATTTATTGTTTTTTTTTCTATTTTTGTGTGAAAATCTTAATGCGGTTCACATAATACATCTACTTACTAAGTTTCAACAGTATAGTTCTTATAGTTTCGGAGAAAAGTGGCTGTGACATACGGACGGACAGACAGACAGACAGACAGACATGACGAATCTATAAGGGTTCCGTTTTTTGCCATTTGGCTACGGAACCCTAAAAACGTGCTTTGACGCCATGTCGATTCTAGGAAAACGATTTCATAATATGTACCTATTAGATTGGTAATTAAATAATTACTGCTCGGAAGGTGCAGGCCCTAGTTTACAACAGAGACTCGCGCCTGCAGTCAAACTGTGCAAACAGTTTTGCAGGGAACTGTATTAGATTATAAGTTTATTCCATGTATTAATAATAACATTAATAACAAATAAAAAAAAAAATATCCCATGCGCGATGCGAATATATATACTTCTTGTATGGTATGTACCTACAGTAAGCAAACGTGTATACTTTAATTTAAAACGAAAATTATAAAAACTGTACAGATTACGGTATGATACGGTATGATACAGATATACTGTATTCTCCTATGGGTCCGGTTTAACCTCATTTGTCATAGTTTTGGGTCCGACCAGGAGCGTCAGGGCAAACACTACAAACCAATTTACAAACGCCGACCTAGATTAAAGAGACGCGAAGTGATGAAACGAACAACAACAGAGTAACTGTTGTTGACGTAGATGTTTGACAGGACAAACTCTAAATTGGGGTCGAAGGCAATCGGTCTCGAAAAATCACAATATCCGATGTCACGAACCGACCACCTCTGACATTTATGACCTAGCTGTTACTCTCATTGAGTGGGTAATGGGCAATGTGTGTTCGAAACACGAAAATGTTTTCGCAAGAAAGAGGGATTAAGATGAGATAGTGCGAGTCCGAGGCAAGACATAACCATGTCCACAATTCTTTTCGAAATACCAACCGTCGTTTAGGAAGCGGACATGTAACTCAAGTTGGGAAATGGGGGCTAAATTACTTAAGTTTATGTCTTGGGAAAAGATGTAAATCTATCGGTACGTAATTGGCAATGATATAATGTATGATTAAAGCGTGTGACTGTGCTATTTCGGTTCGAGGTAAGACAATCTGCGTAGGCGGCGGGCACTGGGTTAGGTTACACCTAGGAACAGATGATGAATTGAGGTGTCTCGCCGCTAGAGCACTGACCGCCGCCACTCGCCAATTGGGAGAGCCGACGTTACACTTGACCCCGCAAACTCTTCAATTGTCTTTTGTCCCGAGCTGTGATTTAGGTAGGTATGTACACATGTTTGTTGACTGCTAAGCACCTGTTGCTATGCCCCCTATGGGCCTGCCACGTGTCCCTCCCGTAAAATTTACATACACTCTGACAATATATTACGCATATTTACGGGCTTCGGCCTAAAAATTTTAAAGTACCTAAACCTAAACAACACGTACGGATCATATAGACATACTTGTCTTGTTACTATGCAATACGAGAATCGAACTCTCTAAGGTCTAATGCGCGAATGATCAAGTTATTATTAGCAAGCTGTTAAGTCACAGCACACTGATACCGGTTTTAGCTATTTGTAGACAGGAGTAACAACGTGCCTAAGTAATCGTACCTAGGTATAGGCAGCATGAGAAGCTATAGGTAATGTTATCCGTCTATCGGCACTTAGCAACTTGCTCAACATCTCGGGATCATGTAGGAATCAAGTTTTCTTTGCTCCTAACTAGGGTTGCCAACCGTACTATATTACCTATATAGTATTGTACTATATTTTGGCTCTCTGTACTATATACTTTTGGCAAAATATATAGTACGCTAAAATACTATATTTCCGATTAAACGTACATATATCACACTTATGTTTAGTATTTTATCTAAAAGTACAATTTTTTTTTTTTTAATGTACTATTGTTTTTATGCCTTATTCTGGAAAATACTATATTGCATCAAAACATAGTGGGCAACCCTACTCCTAACGGAGATTGCGCAGCATAATAATGATCACAATTAAATACGTTATATAATCTCGGCTTTGAATATCACCGGCGAATCATACGATTTTCCTCGTCGACATTTCTTCAAGCGAATTACTTAAACGTCTTAAATGGTTAACGTGAACCGTTTAGGTTTAAAGCGTTGATCTGCTCCGTAATGTGAGCCTGTGAGGTAGCGTGCGTTCGAGACAGGGATTCACGTAATTGTTCAATCGAGTGCTGGTGCACCGAGCGAGACGAAGGAGCCTCGGCGTGCACGCGCCCTGCGCGTGTGATCGCTCGCCGCCGCCGCGCCGCCGCGCCGCGGAGACAACACAACACCTCGTTACCCGTGCGGCTCCTGTTCCACCAAACAGTGCGTCGAATGCGTGAGACCCGCCGCCGCGCCGCGCGCACTCGCCAAGCGCCACCGCAGAGCGTAATATTCATGTCTTTATTTGTTAATTTTAACTTCATAATATTGGTAAATAAAAGCATGTATGAATTAAGACTGTAATCTAGTGTATTTCGTATTTACCGGAGTAAAGAGGTAGCGTTATTAAATAAAGGAAAACGACATGACACGGGGTACAGCTTGACAAGCAATTTTAGATGTCTATTGTAGACAACAACTAGTATCCCTCGTAATTCTTGTCGAGCTGTATATTATTGTAAATGTACCTATATATCGCAGTGTATAAAAAAAAACATACTTATCTAAAAGTTGTATCAAAGGGGGAGCTTAACATCAAATATAATGTAATATAACCTATATTCACCAAATACCTATTGAAATCCATATTCAAATGGAACATCTAAAGAAAGAGGAAAGAGACACTCGAAAGAAGTTAACCTTCACAAGCGACGCAATGCAAATGACCTATAAGCAAAACATCGAAGTCTCTGATGCATTGCCCATTACCTACCTCTACTCTAGAGGTCGGATCAATTTTATTTTGTTTTTTCTACTGTAAGGTCCTTAACACAGGATCATCCGTGTCGCATGCAGATGTGGTTAGTACCTATTGATTGCTGCAACGAATTTATTCCTATCTTGCAGAACTAACATTCTCAAAATTTCCGCAATTTCTAGAAACTTTAATTAGAAAGTTCTCATGCAAGTTAGAAAAGTCCCGTTCAGATTAAGGATTATTACTCAATGTTTTTAATTGATGACGACTGTTTCATTTAACATATACGTTACTCATTGGCGTATATTTCTATTAGTCAAAGACATCGAAACTAACTGTAAGAATGTTTGGCAATAAACGTGCAGAAAAAATACCGAGAACATTTCATAGGAACTTTGCAATTTTTGGAAACTCTCGTTGGCACATTGCTAGTTCTATCAAATCTTATGTAAGTAGTACACATATGTAAGAGCTAAAGTCGTTCTTCGTCGTAAATAAATAACGCGACGACAGAACGTCCTCCGACTTATATTACACCAACCGTGATGTAAGCAAAACCGAGCAGTAGGTAGATAGCAAGCATCACCCACCCTACGCTATTCTTGGCATGGCACTTATAAAAAGGAAGAGGCTGATTTGCATTTTTATCAGAGGAAGGTGAAGTCATCATCGTTTTGTTAAACCGTTTAAGAACTTCGTTACTTATTGCTAAATGCATCCGACCGAGAACAAGGAAAGCTCGTTATCAGAACTGACACACAAATAGTATTCTGAATCTAAGTAATAAAACAATTGTATTGTTGTGCTAGTTCTATAAATGGACTGTTCCATATAAAATGGTCGTTGTAAAGTGGTGTTATTTTCCTGTTTACAGCGCGGGACGCTAAGTGGCAATCTAAGATGCAACTGCGCCTGCACTGCACGTGGATACTACCACACTAGTACCTACTCTCGCTATTGGACCCCTGACGTATGCATGCACCGCACCGTGTACAACTTTTAGTTAATGGGCTGGATAACAAGAACACTCCGCGTTTAACAAAGATTATCTACATTGTGCATTTCCACATGTCTGGTCAAATCAGTCACAACACCTGTCTAGGTACCTACAGACCGAGAATAAATTGTAGAAATGTAGGAGAATTAAGAGCGCCACTCAGCTTCAACATCTATCTTTTGACGTATACCTTACGACGTATAATTAAGTGCATTTTTTACGTTTGTAGTTTGATATTTGACGTTTGCTCGTATAGGTAACGGATATTTTCAAGTAGCCCCAAACTTTACAATCGAAAAAATAGAAAGTAGATGCTTACCCATCCTTAAATCAGACTACAATCCGCCAAATTGAAATTTTGGCTAGGTAACCATCATTAAATAGTAGTTTGTGTTACAAGGGATCAAAATTATATATTTCCGTCAAGGGCGTACATTGAATCCTGAGCGTAATGAGGGATTCAAGTGTTAACGCCCAAGACGAAATAATTTTGATACCGTGTGACACATACTGCTTTTCACATCAACTATGAGGAAAATAAAAAATCTTAGTGTTGACACAATCTGATGCTTAAATAGATTATTTAAGCAAAAAAAATAATGTGCAACAAAATGAAAAAATAGTGTGCTAGAACAGAAAAGTGTTACTTTGATCCCTCCTAGCAGGGAGGAAAAGTGCCACTTTGATTCCTCCTAGCAGGGAAAAAAAAGCTCTTTTCCGAAAAGCTGGTGTGAAAATACGTTTTCCCCACACCCGCTCGTACAGGCTCTAGTTATTCGTGAACGACGGATTAGAAAGTTGCATTTCATCCACAAGCGTGGTAGAGAATTACATTCAAATGTTGACTTTTTTCCTGTTATCTTCCGAATTAACTACGTTTTACATTTATAATTTTTATAAATCATGTTTACGAAAATCTCAAAAAAATGCTATTGTTGTGACAAGTCAACTGGTGTTGTCGATCACTATGTTTTCCCTTTAGTTCAATTTTATTTAATTTCATAGCACTGTAGGTAACTCACGAGTTGTTTTTCATTACATAATTAAAGTAGTTAACACAGGTTTAATGAACTACCGAACGTTGCCGCCTGCGGTCCATCGCAAACGATAATACTGCAAAACACGTAGGTTAGTGATGCTAAGAATAGCAGGTACTTTTACGAATACTATAGTTATTTGTTCTAAGTACAAGGGGGAAAAGTTGTTTTTTAATCCTTCGTGCTAATATTGATACCCGAGCTAGCGAAAGATTCCAAAATTGAACCACGAGAATAGCGACTTCGAGGTATTCTGCCGCAGACGCGGCATGACCATGTCAAGGTAGGACGGCGCGACTTAATCGTCAAACGTATTGAGCCTTTCAGCGTGATCTCGTGCAACTGTCAGGCATTCGAAGCACGAATTTGTCTTAAACTTTACTCATCTATCAATGGATCTTTAACTATAGGTAGGTACCTACTCCGTGTTTATTATTAAGTCCGTTTTAATATTCCGCGAATATGACTACACGAATTAGTGTTCGTTGGCTCACTATAAAGAAGAGTGAAGTTCACAATAAGAAGTGGTCCAGTAAAAAACGTAGCTGTGAATTATATGGTATATTTTTTTGCTAATTATGAAGCAGTTTATTTATTTTTGTAATTTAACTACTAAAAAATAAAATAAGTACTAAAATAAGTACTATAAAATAAAATAATATCGATAAATATGAGATTGTTTGAGTTTTCTCATTTTTATTGTAATGTACTTTGTAACTTTTTGAACAGTACACTTTGATAATATTTGTTGGCCGTTTTCTACAATGCCACAAATGAAGTTCCAGTTTTATAACTTTTTTATGCTTTTAAGAACATCGTCTAACGAATAAGCTATTCCAATAAACTGGAATTTATCTTGGGTAGTTATAGGAAGTCTCTCCAATCTAACCTACTTATGACAGAGGTTTTTCTATGGAAGACAAATCTCTGTAAAAATGGCAAATATACAAAAGTAGAAATTCCATGAAACTACCTCAAAGTGAAGTCAAATAAAAAAAGTTTTTCACCACACCAGCTCGGAAAGGCTTACTTTGCACTTCAAAAACTGATAGCATAGTTGCATTTTATTCACATGTGAGGCAAAGTAATCAAATGCTAATTTTGAGTTGTTTTCTTGTGTTTGCTGGTAGAACTGACTTTTAAATCAAATAATTATTATATACAACGAAAAATAATTTAATAATGTATTAATTCGCTTATCAAACTTATAGAAAAAACGATGTGCATGAGAAATACCTTATAATTTCCTTCAAAAGACACTGTTCAAAAAGTGTCATAAGAGATGTACCTATAATATAAAACGCGAAAACTCTAATTCACCCTTTTATATTAAATACGAATGTATTTAATTGTAAAGAATATAGTATCTACAGATCACTATAGAAATAAACTGCTTACAAATTATTACAAAATAAAAAATCCACATAATGTGCTGCTACTTTTTTTCCGGACCACTTAGATAGGTACAAAATTAAGATGATATCAATTGTTTACAATATTAAAACAACAGCGCGGCATTAGTCAACAGCGTGAAGCAATCGTGCTCCGAGCCTCCGACCTGAGCGTCAACTATTCAAAATAAAACAAGTAGTGGGAATCGAACTTTGTACAGATCACTCTCGCATCGTTTACTGCAACTGATAAACTGCACCGATGCCGGTACCGGTAGTTTATAATTTACATAAAGTAGTGTACTTAAAATCATCATCTTCCTCGCGTTGTCCCGGCATTTTGCCACGGCTCATGGGAGCCTGGGGTCCGCTTGGCAACTAATCCCAGGAACTGACATAGGCACTAGTTTTACGAAAGCGACTGCCATCTGACCTACCAACCCAGAGGGTGCACCGAAAAGCGACTGGTAGATATCAAATGATATTTCGTATATAAGTTCCGAAAAACTCATTGGTACGAGCCGGGGTTTGAACCCGCGACCTCCGGATTGCAAGTCGCACGCTCTTACCGCTAGGCCACCAGCGCTCTTTTTTTTTAAGTAAAGAAAGAAAGAAAGTAGTGTACTTAAAATATTTAATAAAATAATGTGATTTGTTCCCAAGTGGCACCGATGGATACCAATCGTCTTATCAATCAAAAACAGATCATTGATTACACACATTATCGGTAAAGTGCATTTTCACTTCCAAAACAATACACTTAGGAAATGAAACGAGTATTTCTAGGGATCCGATTCCTGGGCGTAGCCGGCTCGGGTTACCGCCACCCTTCACTATAAAAGCGGCCGCTGCTCGGATTACGTACATTCGATATTCAGTATTTAACATGTTATATCTGCAAAAAGGACTACGCTTCAAGCTTATGGCTTAGTGTTGTTCCTGAAAGAGACTAGGTAAGGATCTTAGAGCTTACGACGATTCACGGTGTGGGCTCTTAACTTAAGGGTCTGTATTTGTCCCTTAACTTGCCAGCAATGTGAATTTTTGTTACCCCACACTAGGGTCTTTTGAGCGTCGGGGTCTAGTTAGCGCTTCGGAAATGGCGTCGCTGAGCAGTTGCGCCAACGTTGCGTCGAATAGCATGCCATAGAGTTGACTAGACGCCGACTCTTGACTCCGCTGCAAGTTGCAAGCGTGGCGGCGGTGTCTGCGAACTGTACGCTTATTTGCCACCGCGTCATGGAATAAAAAATGTCTTGTTTTCTGATAGAACATTTTTTATGATTTATACGGGGCATACTTAAACCCCGAATTTGCAAGTATTTTTAAAACGTATCCGGTCGTTTAAAAATTATCCCGGCGTGTCGTCCTTTTGGCCAGTGCTCGTAGTCACGGAAACGATTGAGAACGATAGGTATGCACGATACAATCAGTTCAAATTGTCATCTATGAATAACTTTAGCGGCTACCGAAGACTAATGTATGTGTATTGTTCCAGCTGTAGCAGCATGCTTATCAACTGTGCGGTGCTTTTGCTGACGGCGTGGACACTGCAGCCCGCTGATGCCGCTACGGCCGCCAGCGTCAAGCTGTGCGGACGCAAGCTCAGTGACATTATGAGCAGGGTTTGCCACGTCTACAATAGCCCGTCCTGGGGTGACCCCACAGGTTAGATGATTAATGAAATAAGTACATTTTTTTCTGGCTTTTACTCCCTGCAATTTTGCACAGGGTGAATTTACATTGTCTGTCAGTGTCGTGCTTCGTCCGCAGGTCAGATTAACTAAACTTGACCTATGATATGATCAATGAAAAACATAATTATATTTACTACTTGAATGTGATAGCAAATCACTTAAAATTTTATTGCGAATGTCAACAACTTCAGAAGCGGTTTTGCATCAACATCATACAAAGCCTCTAAAGATCACTGTGTATTAAAATTGTCTCGAAAAATATTAATATCAGTTTAATTTTCCGATTTTCAAAACACAAACTAAAATTAAACGCGATTTATTTTATCAATACTCAAAATTTCTGTCTAAACTTCTGTGGCTTTTCGCAGTGTTTATTTTAAGGATTTGTTGTTGTTGGTCGACCTTACCATGGCAATAAATAAAATACAGGAAGCGAATCATCGCATCGTAAATAGAGTCGAATGCAGGCATACCCACGCGTCCTTCTAACTTCTAACAACGAAACGGATGACATGCAACTTTGAACGGGCTAGCATACTTTTACAAATGCATAATAAAATTATGCTTAGGAATTGCTTCTTTATGTGTGTCCACATAGACAGGCAAAAGTACCCCTTTCTAGCGCGCTTAAAAAAAGTAGGTAAATGAGCTTAGATAACATTTTAATTAAATATAGAATTATAACTGAACTTTAACACAACCGACAAAAAACCGAAAGAGACATTGTAATGAAATGACACAGACGCGTGCTACGAAGGAATATTCGAAATGATAAATATATACTATTTTAACCCGTGGAGCGCCCTAACAAGACACGTGTGCTAGTAACTAGTATATAGGAGTTCCATACTACGGTAATTCTGGGCGCTCCAGGGGATATACACTACTCATCCCTATTATAGCCACATAACGGTCTCAAGTCCTCGACACAGGAGGACTATATAATTCTAGAAATTTGTTATGTATATACATAGTAAAATTACTAATTAATTAAATACCTACGTCTTAAAATTAGTAATTAGTTATAATAATTTTGTACACGAGCCGTTAATAATCATAATATCTATCATCCGCGAAGCAACAGCGTTATCGATAGGTGTCCATCCGAGTAAGGTTAACTCTAATGGCTCGAAACGACATTGTCATTATTGTCAACAACATTATCTCACGCCAAAATTGTGCTAATTATTGCAATTCAATTAATTGTCAGCAAAGAAACTTTGAACTGTCGTTTAAGGTGATAAAGTCCGGGTAACCTAAAACAGTCAGCAAACAATTACATAGCATACCTACATAATTTACATAATACAGTACAAAATTGTAAAGCGTAGATTAAATATTAAACGTGACTTAATTAAAAACATCTGAGCAAGTTTTGATAGGTAATAATATATAATATAATAGATCCGGCTAAGTATTTTTGCACTCGTACAGTTTGTTTACTGCGAAGTAAAGAAACGATGCCCACCAGGCTCATAATACCTACTTATAATTATTATGTAAGTCTTGTAAGGTGACTTAAAGGAAATCTTTATTAATTATATTATAATACTTACTATAAATAATTACCTTTAGGCTACTGTATAGGTACCTACGGCTGATACAGTATTTATATAGAATAAACTTATCGTGGTTGTATACTGTATCTAATTATGCGATACTATATACGTTTTTATCGCAGAATTATTGACCTTTTGATTGTTTATGTCTGGAATAAATAGGTAAACATATGGGTCATACACATTTTGGTGTATGCTCAACTCGTTCGCGTCTTTCCGGTAGACATCGCAAAGTTAAGAGAATCAAAAGCTAAATTTAGCACCCTTACAGGCGGGATATTTTTTTCAATACCTACTGAGACTCAAATAAGGAAAACGTGATATATATGCACCAGGGCCATTAACTTTTGATGTTTTATTAAATTGTACAACGGGTATCTACGCGATTAAGTCCCGTTGTACAATTTAATAATGTGTAAAAATCGTGAAAGTTTAAATCAGTGTTTTGATGTTTTGTCCACAGAAGTGACCTTTTCCTGAAATGTGTTTGACCTAGTAGTAAGTTACAGAGATTCTCCGAGTAGACGCATTGTACAGTCACACAGTCAGCAGTCGGGTGTCCGAAATGATTTTGACGCGCTCTTACCTATTTCTTTGACAACAAAGTTGTGTTTAGACAATTTTAAGCACCTGACCCGCTTAGGTAGTTCTACATACCTTTACGTACATAGACATTAACTGACTTCGTCTGCGACGACGATGATAATGATGATCGATAAAACCTATCTTATGTCAAGTCCCATAAACTACTATTAAACCACTGTTGTTTTTCCAGTAGTAGAGCAGCCGGGCATGCGTCGGAAGAGACAGGCCGGCATCGCGGACCAATGCTGCACCTTCGGGTGCACATGGGAGCAGCTCAACGAATACTGCGCGATCAGTTCTAAGTAAGTTACATACAATGCATAAGGTGAACAACTAAGTAGGTTAATATTGAAATACGTAATAGTTTTAGATTGATATTGGTAGGTTCAGGACATTCATGAAATAAGTTTAAAAGTTCTGGCATTTTTTACAATCATCATATTAGGTATTATGTAGAGGTTTAACAAAGACAAAAAATACTAAAATAGGTGTATGAAAAATACGTGTATATTTTTTACGTGCCACAAGGTGTCTAGTTATCTATGGGCCTCTACAAATAATAATACGAACTTTATAATTGGATACGATTTGCTTTATATTGCGGCATCTGATCGATCGATTGAATTCATTGCACCTACTGAGCCGGCAATGTAGACGCCCTATAGAAACGCTTCTTATTGCTGTTCAGTTCGGAGTCGGCGTTGAGCGAGCTGGAGGCCCACATGCTGGAAACGCGAGGCACGGAGCACAAGCGCGAGGCGGAGCGGCAGGCCGCGCCGGAGACGCCGCCCGAGGTGGGAGGCCGAAGTCGCGGGTACGGGCGCAGGAGGGGCCGCTGTTGGTGCCGGCGCAAGCGGCGCACGGGCCAACCGCGTACTCTCATCGGTAACATGGTGTGTCTGTTCTTCATCACTCACTTGTTCTCTATCTTAGACGGGGCCTAGACCAGTCACAATAAGTAGTTTATTGAATACCTACGCCAATCGAAACTTTAAGTAGGTATGTAAAAAAAGACGTGACTTTTCGTCGCATCTGTTATCCCGATACATTTTTACTTTTCGATTCGCGTTTGACGATAAACGTTTGTCACGTTGGTTACGAACCCAGACACGAACAGACTGATAAAGATGTTGTCTTCATACAACGTTGCGTTCGGACGACTCGCATAGAGTTTCACTCATCCAGTACCTACTTACATAATATATATATATGAGACTTATTTTGTGGATGCGCTCTTGCTTTTTATTTCAAAGGAACTCGAACGCAACAAAGTACGTAAGTATAAATGAATAATAGTTCAATTAGTCTTTTTTCTACTGTTTTTTCTTAATAGTTTTTTGTTTCTAATTATACTAATACCTACTATTATTTTAGCGTTATTTACGTGCGTTAGCGTGTTTCTAAATTGATTAAGTAAAGAGTTTTAAAATACTAGATTTTAACATTATTTGTGACATTCCATGCCTAAAGGGTTCTTGTGCTCCATGGTCATAAAAGGATCCTGTGGGCATGGAACGTCACGTTTGATTAAGTAGAGAACAATGAGACGATGAACACTAACAATTCATTATTAATGCTTTGCATGTCGGGCTGACTAAAACCGTCACGTAACAAACTCGTCACAAAGCACGTATGAGCTCCGTGTCTGAGGGCCTACCGCGAACCACGTTCGACGTGTTACCCCCCTGTGACACTTACGTACGAATTTACAAGTGCGACAGAGAGGCAACACGTCGAACGTGGTTCGCGGTAGGCGCTCTGACGTGAGACTATCTGTACTGCGGAGCTCGTTCGCGGCTCACTTGGCACGCCTCTCATATTGCCATTATCAGTATTATCATTATCACTCATCGATGAGCACTTTGTCTTTCGATATCTATCAATATGCATTGGGAACTTTAGACGTAAGTAACGTTAAACCACACCGAACTATAGTCCAGTACCCTTACCACGAGTTTGACACCGCCATATTCGCCAGCGACTGCGTAAACTAACGTGCATCGCTCTCATACCTACTGACATTGGTGCAAGTGAGATAGATGCACTACGTTTTAGTTCACAGTGAAAACTCATGGTAGGGTACTTACAGTAGTACAATTATGGTCCACTAGTTCAACACGTAATTAAGTTAAGTATCAATACAATCTTCTCTTTTGTGTTGCCTAATTATTTTCTTCCATTTATGAAAATATTTTGCCTTGAACGAAGATATCTATCCGAGTTAGTTTTGGATCATAGTTGAAGCTCTTACACTAGGTACGGGTGGTTTTACGATACCTAAGAAAGTACTTTCTTTATTTGAATTAAAGTTTCTTATATTGGATTTATAATAATTTAATAATAAATGCACTTAAGAGGAAAGGGTACGACACCGCTTCTCCATACAAACGTAGTCCCAATTTTCCTCTCTACGATATTAACATTATTGAATATATTTTGACACAATTTGATGTACATTGACCATAGCTATGCCCCCCTCCTTCGTTTAACTTTTTTCGATTTTTTTTATTACTGTAAGAGTAGGGGCAAAAAACAATGCTAAAAAAATCCTAAAAAAATGCTCCTTATTAATCATTAAAAATTCGACGAAAAATCAAACGAAGCTGTGGTTGATATATATCAAATTGTGACAAAATATTTTCAATAATGTTAATTATCAAGAAAGGAAAATGGGGACAGCGTTTGTATGGAAAGGCGGTTTCGGGGCGGTCGTCCACTTTCGTCTTAATGTCATAGGGCACAATCAAGCGCTGCAAACATTTTTTCCCATTGATTGCACAATAAATTGCATACAAACAGTTCATTTTTACGATTCAATAAAGTTAACAAAGTGATACGTCGGCAGGATTTTATTTCAGGGAGGTGCATCAGTAAAATATCCCGCACAGATCAGAGTCTATCTCACACTATAGAGCTGTAAATGAATCGAGTCTATTAGCTATTATCTGTACTGAAAAATAAAACTCTAAAAATGATACTCGGATACCAGCTGCAGCAGCGTTGATAGCAACGCTTGCACAGTGTTACATATCTGCGGCGTTGACGCGGGCGACTTCACTGTAAATTTCCCTGAAAAAGTGAATGACGGATTGAATAATTGAATATATTTAACGGTCTAATCAAGAAAATTTACCGTGACATCTTCGTCCGCGTTATCATCAGTCGCCATTATTCTATGTTGTTCAATTATCTCCCTCCCTCCCGGCGCCCGTTATGCCAAGCCGAAACCAAAGACTAACGTTTTTCCGTAATTGTTTTAGATACGAAACCAAGTCAATAACAGACCAGAGCCCGTCGTGGGAACCGTGTCCCCAGTGCTGACGTGGGGCCGCACGCTCAACACCGACCTGCCCTCCATGGAGCGCGACCGCTACAACTACATCGCCGTCAACTCTTAAAAAACATCGCTATAAACACTAGAGATTTAACTTGTCAGAGCTAATTGGAAGCTAGCGACGAAACTGGACGCGACTGGTACATGCGTCTCAATAAGCTAGCCACGACACATTGACGTGTCGCCCCGTGCGAAGTTTTTTCACCACTACAGGGAAACCCATGGTGTCGGCTACCGCGTAGCGCTACGACCGTAGCAGTGAATGAGTTATAAAATGGGCTGCCTGTAGTGCCTGATTTAAAAATACAACGTGTTGCAGTCAAGCAAAGTTTTATGCCGGTGTCATACAAATATTTAGGTAAATATGGGATAATCATTTAGATTATTTAATTATATTTTCCTAGTGGAAGTTGGGTTGACTTCCGAATTATAATGGTACGGTATGACGTATTATAATTAGACCGTATCAAAGCCTGACAAATGTCAGTGTTCAATTCTTGAGTGCCTATTCGGTTCACTTTTGCTGTATTATGGCACCAACCCAACATTAGGGTGAGCATCTGCCGCAGATGAACCCACCGGTGTGTTTCTGTTGGTATTCATATAGGGGGCGTGCGAGTTGGAGGGTCTGCCATCTTGTGGCCTGAATCGGATACATAAACCGTACGCCAAAGCCAGTGCTGCCCTCTACAGTTCAAGAATGTTTTCTTGTGCATTGTCTACCATCTTGTGGGCTACATTGGAAGCTTGAATTTGACATTAACACTTCGCGTTAACAAACAGGGGGCTACTGTGTTTCCCCCTTCACTCTTCACGCTCCCTATTGTTTGGTGCATGGCGCATGCTTTGCGCTTTGACAGTGAACCGAATGTACAGTCGGCCAAAAACGTGGTCTACCACCCTACGGTTGAGGTTCGTTTGAACGTCATGAGAGAACAAGGTCGATTTGACATGAATGTCAGTGACAATTGTCAACCTTAGCGATCGTTAGATCTCGCAGAAACTTTTGTCAAAACTAGTAGACCACTTTCTTGGCCCACTGTACCTATATATACATATTTAGCTAATATTGAAAAAATATTTCAACAGTAAATACATGTTTGAAGGGTGCGTGATAAAACAGTACCTAGGTACCTAGCAATTAGCTTGTAAAATTGTAGATAATAAAAATATTCTAATAAGTAAAGATAGAACCGCCACCTAGAAATATAATTTTAATGCAATTGATTCGCTAGTAGGTAAGTAGATCTTAGTTATTATTTTTATATTATATAATTCTTTACAAAACTTTTAAATTATCAAAATCAGTAATTTTAATATCAAATGGAATTTTACAATAGGCACTATAGCTATCGTAAATAAAATAAAAGATAATCCATTCCAAATGACTACCGCCTTGAGTATGAAAATCTGGGGGCACAGCAGTGCCCCCGCCAAGTTGAGCAAAACAAAGAGGCGGCCGTACCATCCTTTTCTCGAAGCGATTCAGGCCATTTTCGACTTCCTGTAATTTTGTGCAGGCTGAAGCTAGAACCCTGAATTTTCAGTGACATATAGGGCTTAACATGCTTTAGATATATTTTCAAAAACATTAAATATGAACTTGTAGTTTAAGAATTATTGTACGTCAAAGTTCCTTAGTTTCGACATTGACACACTCACCCACTCACTCACTCACCTAGGTACGATCATCATAATTCTAAGGTACTTCTAGCATACCCACAAGCTTCAAATTTTAAACATAAGTAGTTTTCAGCTTATCAAGCCATAGAAAACCTAAAAATATTGAAATATCAGTCACGTTTTAAAGATCTAAGAACTGCATAAGTTTGTAATCCCATATAAATATATGCTATTACAAAGTTACTGTTGCAGTTCCTACAAATAGTAGGTAAAGTAAAGATAATACACTACGATGTACGATGTGAGTATGAATGAAGATGTGTTTAGTTATGATATGTGTAGGTATACATAGTATGGGTATGAGTACCCGAAAAGAAGGACTGCCTACAAAAAGAGATGAGATCCCATGAAAAACATTACATAATGCTTTACTCGTACCGTACTCGTAAATATGTGTAATTCTCAAACTGCCATTAGCGCTAGCGTATGTTCAATTAGAATTATTTTTAATAGGTGACGATGATCCTTGTGTCATTATGCAGCCGTGCGATGGCCAAGTAAGTCATCATACGTATTAAAAATTAAAGATATCTTATTGATACGGTTTTAACACCCCCTGGCACTGATTAAAATAACCGACTTGGTTTCACATTTCAAAACTTTTTCGTAGTAGAAGCGTTGCGAGACTTACACCTTTTTACATATAATGTTTTTGATGGGATACGTTTTTATCCTATCCATGAACAGTTTAAATTATTTAGAAAAAAACTAATATTATTGATAAAATGTAGTGTAGGTGCCTAGATTGACATGTGTAATTGTGTAATGTGTTCAATTGTCATTATTACCCATATGTCTAATAATTTAGTTATTTGAGGTCTCGAAAAATTCAGTAATTTAGACAAGCAGCAAGTAGGAACTTTATACCTCCTTAAACAGTTATATTATAATTCACAGAAAATAATTATAATTTATAATCATGTATTATGTATGAACTTGTACTAGAATAATAATTAAGAAGGATGGTATCTATTGAATGATGCTTCACTGTGCATTATCATCCTTTATAATAATATCTAGTTCAAATAATAAGGTTCTAAGGTAAATCGTAAGGTTCTAATATAACAAATATCTTCTACAATATAAGGTTCAAAGATCTCTAAAGCATCTGTGATAATTCCAACCGAGATAACTTTAATTTATAAATATTTTCTAGAATCACCATAATTGTGTAGCATAAAGTATTTTCCTTGATAGCAAATGCATTGTATGTAATTTTAAGTAATTAAATATAAAATAGGAACCAATTTGACTGAAGTGGATGCTGTAATAGAAAAATCACCCTCATGTACATTCTCTTATTTAATATTTCATTAAGCATCTAATCTAAGCAATACAAATGTTTATTAAAATAATACATGATTTGAACAATTTTTTTGTTTCATTTCTATTTACAAAACTGGAAATTAAATGCGATCAAATATTGTATTTGTAGTCTTAGTATCACATATTTGTTTAGTTTCATCACTGTTGGTATCTGGTTTAGAAAAGTAATATTTTTGTAAAATAACATACTTGAGGGTGAATATGGCCACCAGCCCGATGCCTAGTCATAGCGGCCCCTTATCCTTGTCATCAGAGCCGGGGCCCACACTGTCACTCGCTTGACTACTGGCCTCTTTTGCAGGTAGTATCTGAAACCGCAGACTGTTGCCTTTGTTTCTTTTTTGAACCACTTTCCCAACAGATTTTATACCTTTCTCAATGACAGAGTATATTTTTTCCTGAAAATTATGAAAAACCAATTAGACTAATTTTAGTAAATACAGTCATAATTCAGACATGTCAAAAAATACAATAATTAAATCCTTAAAAACTACTACATTTAAAACAATACATGAACACATTAGACCAGCGGTCGGCAACCCGTGGCCCGCGGGCCGCGTCCGGCCCGTGAACCTGTCACTTGAGGCCCACGAGCCTCCCTGGCTATTTTGTATGTAATATTGACAAACAACAATGTCTGATAAAGTGATAAAGTCATAAATATTAACAAAGTGCGGCCCGCGTCAACTTTGTTGACTACTATGTGGCCCTTGGCTGCTAAAAGGTTGCCGAAGAAAAAAAACTAACAAAGCATTATGAAACACAACACAATCAATTTAAGAGCCCATCAACGTGCACACTAGACTAGCGCCACTGCTAAATAATCGCGATTATTTAAATTAAACGAAATATATGAAATATATTTAAAAAAGGGGGCCGCTACTTACTGTATCTTGTATTAAAGTACCTTTTGAATACATCAAACTAGTTTCTATGTTGCTGGATTCGTCATTCTATGCGTCCAAAGTTAAAACGGTCGTTTTTGTTTTGAGTTTATAGATTGACGAATCCAGCAACATAGAAACTACTCATAAGTGATTACTCGTAAGTGATTGTGTGTTAATTTTCATGTATTACTTATATATAATAATATTAATGTTCATGTTACACATATGCATTTCAATGTCTCAATATGCTTAACCTATACATATACTGTCCTGTCATGTCTACACATGTAGGAGATTAAGTCTGTGATTTACATAATTTCATTCCATTCAAAATATTCATAAATAAACCCTTAGCCATTAGACACTCATTAGCACAATCCTTAGTTTAACAAGTTGAATGAAAATAAAATACATACTGTAGTCTCAGTTTCGTGGCCACCGTCGCCAGCGATGACCACCCGGACCTGGTGCTGTTTCTCTAAAAGCTTCAGCATCTTCTTGACGCCTGTCATAAGGTCATGTTCACCAATTTTTGTAGAAAGTGTGAGTAACTTCTCCCCTTTCATAACATTGTTTTGACGAGATGCCTGTTTTTGTTTTCTGTTTTCTAGTTCTTCACTGTGGTATTCAGCATTAGTCATCAATCTGCAATGCAACATGGTGATAGGGTATAGATATATTGTTTAATTTTAAGTCGCAAACTCAGTTTCTATGCGACTCAATGCTGGGCGCCAACTGAGAATTAATCTAATAGAGAAGGATTAGGTGGAGACGCTGACCCAAAAGTGGGATGGTGAATTCCCATACATATTTGAGTTTCTTCTTAGATAACGCACATAGCAAGAGTGAACTTAACTCTTAGAAAGAAATGAACTACGGAAATAACTATAGTGAATAGATTTCACCTGGGCACGACTAACAGAAGTTGAACCCTCGAAACCACTTACTTGTACACAGGCCGCCTAGTTTTGGCATCCACGTCTTGTATTTTAACCAGTTTCAACTCTCGCTTTTGAGAAAGGTTCTGCGCATTCTTCAGATCCGTAATGGTGACAGAGTTATCAGGGCTAATCAGCGTTATCCTGTTTTCAATGTTCTTCTGTTTAGGTATTTCTTTGCCGTCTGCTGCAAGCCTGGCTAAGGTCCGACATTCTAAAACTGGCCTAAAACTAATTAATCTTATTAATGAATTCATTCTTTTGCGCTTTATTCAAGCTCGAGATTTGTATTTTTTATATAGAACACAGTACTGTACTGATATACATAATATCCATTGAATTGAATTAACAGCTGATAATCTGACAGTGACACTGACAGCATTTTGACAGTAATAAGATGTATAGTTTGTCTATACTATCTTTGTCTTACTAGTTAGTACTAGCACCCAAAAGAAAAGGATGAATATAGTTTTCCTGGTTCTTACTGACTGATAAATTGGTTTGACCAACTATAATTATATCCTGATTGTTTGTATTCGTAGATGAGCTACGTGTGCTCCCGTGAAAGACAGACAGAACATACCATGAACATACGCAATGCGAGAAAATGATTGGTCGGGTTATTTGTTGCCCATTATAAACCACACTAATTTTTTTACGGTAAAGCCCCCTCCATACTCGTGCGCGAATCGCGGCGCGAAGCCGCGAACGCGAGTGTGGAGTCGATTTTCGCAAACAGCGAAATCGACTCCACACTCGCATTCGCGGCTTCGCCCGCGTTTCACGCACATAGTCTGGAGGGGGCTTACGGAATGTATTCTTGCGTCCGCATCCCTTTTTATCGGTAGTATCGGTCATAATCGGCGGTCAAATCGGCGGTCGGCGGGCGTTTATGTCCGCACGTCCTGATTTGATCGGAAAAATTGGCCTCGTCTGGACAGGCCTTAATTCTCGGTCCTCTACATTTTAAATCCCCTTCACACTCGTTCGCGGCTTCGCGCCTCGATTCACACACATAGTCTGGAGGGGGCTTTTGCGTAAATCATGCGTAGCACGTGTAGCACACGCTTTAGCTTATTTGCATTCTTCGTTCTTCATTCGTTTTGTCATTCACCATAGAGAAAATAAATTCCCATCCACTTCGTTCTCGTTCAATAATTGCTATCGTTCGATTCGTTCGTTCACTCATCCATTTTGTTTTGACAGCTGACGGCGTGAAAATGGTTTGTAGATATGTGAATAAAAATCCAAAAATATTGTAATAATCCAAGTGTTATGTTATATTATTTTTACTAATTATATTTCTTTGTTATTTCAGTCAGCTCACAAAACATTTATTATCAAGCGCAAGCTTGCGAAAAAGCTTAAACAAAACAGGCCTATCCCACAATGGGTGAGAATGCGCACAGGAAACACTATTCGGTAAGTGGAATTATTTGCTAAGCTATAATCATTTACAATGTGTTTATCATATACTTATATTGAATGCCCGTCGCGTAATGTTTATTCTTTTTCCGACTCGCACTTGGCCGGTTTTTTTGCTTGTTTTGCTCTATTTTTTGTTGATGGTGCGGAACCCTCCGTGCGCGAGTCGGACTCGCACTTAGCCGGTTTTTTATCGATTGTATACAATGCCGGGTCTCCGTATATTAGGACTTATTGGCTTTTGCTCTAGTATTTTGGTTCGTGAGTTCCAATCAAGACTCAGTATCGCTCCCTCTCAAATCCTGGAAACTGATCTTAACCCTTAAATGCATGATTTTTTCTTTTTGGCCGAAATTAATATATGTATCACATAATTGTTTGCCGTTTCTAGGAAAAATAGTAAAAAAAAATATATCATCGATTTTCACTGCGAAATCAGTGTTAAAAGTTGCATAGGCTAAATCATATTTTTGGAAATATATAGGTATTTGTAAAGGGTATAGGAAAAATCTTAACTGCCATCAGAAAGGTACACTATTTATGATGTTCCTATGATAAAGTTTGTAAATATAAAATAATTACAAACCCCGAAAAATCTGCCCAAAATCACATACTAAAAATCATCAACTTCCAGGTTTTTCCAAATTTTCCGACATTTCGTCTATAAACAAATGTAAATTTTTATGAATTAGAATACTGCGTAAATTTATGTAATAATTCGGAAAATTTATTAGTTTTACTATTGAAATAATATACAAGAACAAATAGAATTTGTTTAATAATGCATAACATTTGATGTTTATGTTGTGTGTATAAATGCATAACTATGCATTTAAGGGTTAAAAGTATTCATTGTTAATACTATGATGCCGTATCCCTTAGTGGCAGGCTGCAGGGAATCTGGATTTAACAGAATTGTTTTTATTATATTATGAAATTACTTTTCATAAAACGTAAGCTATCCAAGTACTAAACTTAGCATCCCTGTTTTTTCCCTAGAAGTGTTTCTATTGGCCCAGTTTCTTTTACACCACCTGACCTTATAAAATAATAAGATTGCATAATACACCTAATTCATGTTTTACAAGATATTATTTAAATTATTTTCTTAAATTTATACCCATCAGAAACAAATGCAATAGCTTAGAGCTCCCGGGATCATGCCTGAAAATACCTTGCTGATATGACCCTGGCCAGTACATTTTATTACTATAACTATAAGACCAATACAATGTTATAATGTATAAATGCATTCTGATTCTACAAAAAAATTTACACAACAGAAAAAACTAAAACTTCAAATGTTCATTCCATTCAAAGAGTACTGGGAACATTCTCTAAGCATTTCATGAAGAGGTTATCTTATTGAACTTACCACTGTTTACTGACAGCCGTAGCTGTCACTTGAAAAGTTGAAAGGCACAATTTTTTTCTTAGACATTCCACCTCAACTGCAATCACATAGATCTTTGGAATAACAAGCATTCTGTCTTTGACAGGTACAACGCTAAGAGGCGTCACTGGAGGAGGACGAAGCTGAAGCTGTAAGCTTGTACCACCTGTAGCTGTTAAGCTGAATAAACTCTTCTAAATCCATTTGTTGTTTGATTTTCAAAAATTGAATGTATTCCCATTTGTGTCCGCCCCGCATGGCCAAGAATGATTCATATGAATGCACCTATATCTGTGCTTCGTGGGGACAAACGGGAATACACCCAAAATTGGGTTGTTAGAGGTAGTATAAAAAGAAATAGCCATGCCACCAATACTGCAAATATTCAGTAGTTGTAGTAAGTGTAGTAACGTAAAGGGGCACACAGGTTACCAGTTCGCCGGACGATATAAGCCTGTCTGTTAAACGCAAAAGGTGACAGTTCCGAACAACTCGGGCTGATATCGTCCGGCGAACTGGTAATGTAGTATGACGTGTGTAGTGGTATTTGGTGGGCCCCTTAAGAATTGATTTTTGCCAGTTCCAAATCGACCTGCCACGGTGGATTTTCTAGTGCCCTAATCTAGGATAGTCATTAGAAGCTTTTTCACTTCTCATGCTCGTAAGCGGTATAAAGTAAAAACATCTATTACGACCCTTACTTCTTAGCAATAAAGTCCTGAAAGTGCCATGCAAACTAACTGCTGCAACTGGCGACCGGCACGCTCCCCTCCCAATCCCAACGCGACAGTGAGCGGGCCAGGGCTATAACCGCGAAAATCGAAGTTCGCAAATTGCGGGCATCTTTCTCTGTCACTCTAATTGCGCCTTCATTGGAGTAAAAGAGAAAGATCCCCGCAATTTGCGAAAAACTATTTTTGCGGTAGCCCTCTAGAGTATTCATTTCTTAAGTCGAAATATTTGATATTTCTGTATATTTCCCTCGCAATCTAAGTGAAAGCAGAATATAATAATATTATACAGCGACATCTAGTATAGTGACGTACTCTAGGCACAATATTTCCTATGGTTCACCGTGCTACCGTTAACGAAGCATTTTCGCTACGCGCGAAGCGTTATAGCGGTGAATAAGTATTAATTACTAAGTTGCCAGTTGCACCATCCGCACTTGACAGACTGATCAACGTCACCCGGCGCGCCGCGGCGGTTTACTATGAAACTTTACATACAATCAAATTTAGCGAACTCTTTAACGATGACAAACAGTTTGGTGCAACCGACCCTTAATGAAGATATAAAGATAAATATAGTTTATGTTATGGCTGTGTAACCAAGCAGGTAGGTAGGTGGTACGGGAAAAAAAATAGTCAATTAACTCCTGCCATTTTCTTTATTTCATTAATATATTGCTTTATAAAACTTTCAGGCCAATAGTCAAAATATGATTTATGTCTTAATAGTAATATTGTATATATGAAGTAGCAACATGTGATTTTAAGAAATTTTTATTAAACGGATGATTCAACTTTTTCTTGTACCTGTTACCATGGTTACGTTTTCCTGGGTTACAACTAGGGTTGCCAACCGTACTATATTATATAGTATTGTACTATATTTTGACTCTGTACTATATAATTTTTGAAAAATATATAGTACGATAAAATACTATATTTCCGATTAAACGTATTTTACACTTATGTTTAGTATTTTATCTAAAAGTACTATATTTTTTTGAAATTACTATATTTTTGATGCCTTATTCTGGAAAATACTATATTCCACCAAATAATAGTTGGCAACCCTAGTTACAACTCGCATGTAAGGTCAATGTGGCTAATTCCGTCCACGAGCGTAACATATTTCTTTGATTTACAATCGTAGGAATAAAAACCCGTTTGCTTTTGATTGATGAAACTAAAAGCAATCGCTGCTCTGCCGATGAATTTATTAATTTTGTTCGTTGTTCGAGAAAAACGCTAATGGACGGAATAGTCCCTATGACGGAACTAGCCACATTGACCTTAGACTTGGTTTTATTAAGACTGGGCCAACTGCTGAGCATGTTAGTAGAACTCGGCACAATTTTTTTTAAAACCTATTGTTCCCTAGCCTGGCTTACGGGACATATATACATATTACGAGTATGTATACCTGCAACAAGAAAAAGTTGATCCACCCAACCTATGTAAGAGTGTTATTCCACTTGTTCAAGATCTTTGTCTAATGCGCATCGAGTGTCCCATTTTTAGGGTTCCGTAGCCAAATGGCAAAAAACGGAACCCTTATAGATTCGTCATGTCTGTCTGTCTGTCCGTCTGTCTGTCCGTCCGTATGTCACAGCCACTTTTCTCCGAAACTATAAGAACTATACTGTTGAAACTTGGTAAGTAGATGTATTCTGTGAACCGCATTAAGATTTTCACACAAAAATAGAAAAAAAAACAACAAATTTTTGGGGTTCCCCATACTTCGAACTGAAACTCAAAAATTTTTTTTTCATCAAACCCATACGTGTGGGGTATCTATGGATAGGTCTTCAAAAATGATATTGAGGTTTCTAATATCATTTTTTTTCTAAACTGAATAGTTTGCGCGAGAGACACTTCCAAAGTGGTAAAATGTGTGTCCCCCCCCCCTGTAACTTCTAAAATAAGAGAATGATAAAACTAAAAAAAAATTATGATGTACATTACCATGCAAACTTCCACCGAAAATTGGTTTGAACGAGTAGTAAGTAGTTTTTTTTTATACGTCATAAATCGCCTAAATACGGAACCCTTCATGGGCGAGTCCGACTCGCACTTGGCCGCTTTTTTAAGCAAAATGTGAGTCGCATCGCAAATACACATTGGACAAAGATCCTAGAAAAGTGGAATACCACCTTTACTAACATAGATTAACTAGGCGTATTGAAACGGGAAATATAAAAGAATAATTTCCTTGTATCAAATATCAATTCGGTGGTTCGTTTCTTTTAAATAAACTCAAATGTTTCACAGTTATCATGGAATTGAATTTACGGAATTACACAGAACATGAGCTTGTTTGCAAAACATATTTCTGCACTTACACTTATTTTAAAAACAACAAAAACTCATAAAAAATGGATTGGATGACAGAATCATTGCGACGCTCATTTGTAACAGATAGTTTTGGCTTTTTATAAAAAAGTACCTGATATGATATGACTTGACAGGACACAAACATAATAAGTGGTATCCAGACGGGACTGATCAAATCAGTTGATTCGATCAGAAATGAAATTGGCGTCAATCTCCAATTTTAGATTTATGGTGATTGATATTAGAGCCCTCTAAATTGAAAAAATGCTTCAGAACGAAAATACTGGCCTCACAATTTGGTATTCTTGCGTCTGCACATCATTTTATCGGTAATATCGGTCATTATCGGCGGTTGAATTCGGCGAGCCAAATTGGTATTTGCGTCCGCACCTCCTGATTCGATCAGGCAATTCAATCAGATTGGCGAAAAATTTACTAACCTGGATACCACTCGCCTTAGGATGGTATTCTATCTATTCAATATCTTGGTCCAATGTGTATTTGCGTCTCACATTTCGCTTACTGAGAGATGCACATTGTACAGGTGGAATACCACACCAAACGGTCATGGTCGACCAAATCGGTCAACGACCAATGGTCACGAAACAAATTCAAATACTGTCTATGGCACCTTTTTTTTGTATGCAAAAATCTGAAATACAGCTCGTGTGTGATACGCCTAATTTTTGTCTGGTAGCAAAGCACCTCAAGCGTAAAATAAGTTTCTCTTAATACAATATTTACATCAATCAGATTGACATGATTCCAAATAATACAAATAGCCGTAATTAAAAGTATCACAATAATAATACTGAAATTGTGCGAAGAATAAAATCAATCCCACTGGAATATAGAACTTTTGCTTTGTCAGGTGGTTTCCTCTATGGAGTGTTTGTTTTCTTGCTGGCTGTTTAGAGCTGCTTGCGCATCCATTAGTTCGACGAGTAAAATTTCGTTGTCTAGTATTTCTATACTACCAACTGGCTGAAAAAAAAAACAGTAGTGATTCATTATAGTTGTTTGAAAAAAAAAAACATTTATTTCAGACAAACATGGTCCATATTTTGTTAGTACATATCTTAACAATTTAAAACTTATAGCTAAGGTCAACTTAAAATAAAACTAAAAATTTAATAAGTAAGTTTAATATAAACTTGCAGTTTTGCCTAGGTATGGTATGAATGGGTTCGAATTTTTAAGTCCATGTTTATGACATTTTGAATGAACCAAGCTTAAGACAAAAGTAGACGACCGCTGTTCCATACAAAATGACGAAAGTCAAACGAAGGTGCATTAGCTATGGTTAATACACATCATATTTAATAAAAATATTTTCCATAATACCGATATCCAGAGAGGAAAATGGGGACTACGTTTGTACGGAGGATCGATCGTGCCCTTTCCTTTTAAGTTAGGTACCTACTTAGAGAAAGGCCTCGACATCGATCATATTTATTGGCAACCGTATTATGATCTGACAAACGCTACGACATTTCAAGAAGTTTGCTGACTGCACCCGCCCCGTTTCCAGTACAAAATGAATAGAATAGAAGAATAGAATAGAATAGAAATAATTTTATTCGTGAGCACAAACACAAAATAGAAACAGATATAACAGAGAAATAACAAGAGATGACAAGAGATATAACAGAGAATAAAAGGATAAAGTGCCACGAAATGGTCTCATCTCAGCATGTTGCTGGCGACTTCCAGCGCTGATCTTCCGATGAGACCATCCGGTGAAACAATCACGACAGGTAACATGAATACAAAACAAAATTAATATATAACACACATGCGTGTGGTTGGCAGTGGATGTGTTAATGGTTGTAGGTCTACAACAGGGATGTTGCGGATGTCGATTTTTTGACATCCGCGGACGCGGATTTTTAAAGGCTGACATCCGCGGATGCGGATGTCAAGATAGGTACATAACAAAGGTCAAATATAACATTTTAGTAATTTTCATTTCAAAAAACCGGCCAAGTGCGAGTTGGACTCGCGTTCCACGGGTTCCGTACATTAAGTCCCACTCACGCGTGACTGCTCATTTCTAATAGGTTTTTTTGGCTAATGACTAAATTACCTGGCAGTCTAGCACTTGCGCCGATGCTAAGACGTTCCTGTACCGGCCTGTTCCACATCCGCATCCGCATTAAGAGCCAACAGGAGTGGTCATTTCTCCATACAAACGTACTCGACTGTTTCCTCCGTGGGTTTTGAAGCTAGAGCAATGATTTTTTCAACACAGATAAATATTGTCAATATCTGTGTCGGACCGTTTTGCTTTTTTTGATATTTTTGTTTTTTTAAGGCGCTAGAGCCCTTCAAAAATGGCCAAAATGGCCTAATTGACTATGCCGCAATGAGAGGCGTGCTATTCAAAACTGACATCAATTAGTCAAAAAAGCAAAACGGTCCGACACAGATAATGTCATAATCATTTAGATTTCCAAATTTGGTTACGATTGGTTAAGTTTTGGAGGAGGAAACAGTCTAGTACGAAACCTCGATTTTTGATATTTTTACGCAGGATTTTTCGCCTTGTCCTTATCGCACTAGTTTTAAGAGCCGCTTCCGTTAGCGAGACGGGTATATTTACCTAAAATATTTAAATCTTAGCTCCTGTTGGCTCTTAAACTCCGCATCGATTTTATGCGGATGCGGATGTTTAAAATAATGCGGAAGTTCCGCGGATGCGGATGCGGATATTCGCAACATCCCTGGTCTACAACCACCATTGACCAACCTGCTGCGCGCTGACGGACCGCGCGAGCATCTTCTGCAGATACTTGTCGCGCCGCGCCGCCTCGCGCGCCACACGCAGCCGGTCGAACGAGTCGCCATCGTCGCCGTCCGTCTCGTCCACTGTAAACACAACTATACTAATACAATATCATTTATTTCTTTAAAATACCATGGCCATGGTTTAGGGCAGGGATCGAAACCGGTTTTTAGAGTTCCGTACCCAAAGGGTAAAAACGGGACCCTATTACTAAGACACCACTGTCCGTCCGTCTCGTCACCAGGCTGTATCTCACGAACCGTGATAGCTAGGCAGTTGAAATTTTCACAGATGATGTATTTCTGTTGCCGCTATAACAACAAATACTCAGAATAAAATAAAGATTTAAGTGGGGCTCCCATACAACAAACGTGATTTTTGACCGAAGTTAAGCAACGTCGGGCGGGGTCAGTACTTGGATGGGTGACCGTTTTTTTGCTTGTTCTGCTCTATTTTTTGTTGATGGTGCGGAACCCTCCGTGCGCGAGTCCGACTCGCACTTGGCCGGTTTTTTTATTTGCGAAAACATCGAAATAACCATATTTTTCGAATTATTTTATACTCGAAATGTACGACTCAGTTGTGTATTTAGGTTGCGACTTCGTATTATTAGATTGCCCAATTAGAAATGAAGTAATTAGCAAAGAACGAAAAAATACAGTTTCCATTCCCATACAAAAAATACCGGTATCCGATCCCTGGTTTAGGGGATGGAGAAGCCCGGTAAAGCTTTGGATTCCTCCGAAAACGGTGCCGTCATATTACGGCCGCTATATAGCGTTGACTGACGTCACTAGAACGTTGTCTATGTAAACAAGATGGCGCGGTTTCCTAGACGGCGTTACGTTACGTTGATTGTCAACGTAACGTAAGATGACGGCCGTCATGACCTTGTCGATAGTTTTGTGAACGTTTTATTAGATAGCGGTGACGCCATTTTGAATAAATGACACGAGATTTGAATAAATGATTCCGTACTACGATTATTTTCCTCTTCTGATGATATTTCATCCTCCAAGTAAATTATAGATAATCAAGCAAATAAGTCAGTAGGAAAAGGCGCGAAATTAAAATTTTCTATGGGACGTTATCCCATCGCGCCTACATTTTTCAAATTTGCCGCTTTGACCTTGGTGGATGACGGTGTGTTATGACGCCGTGGTACTTTCCACATGTCGCCACCGTAAAGACGGCCGTCTTTTGCTGCCGCTATATGACGGCCGTCATATGACGGCACCGTTTTCGGAGGAATCCAAAGCTTAAGCAAATAATTGCCTGTGTTGGGAGGCACCGCTCTTCCCTCGTACACTCGGAGGCCAATTTGAACGTATTGATCTCAGAATTAAGTCATTTCGTTGTGGTACGTGTCACTCGAGCTAATATAAACATGTGTACGGACACACACGAGCGAAAGCACGATAACTAATAACTGAAATCATTCCCGTGTCAGTGCACGTTCGCACTGGCCTGTCAGATTCTCTCTCGGGTCTTTTTTCACATGACTGCCAAAAAAGGAGTGCATTATTTTCAGCGTTCATGTTTGTATGTATCTATGTATGTGAGTTTCTTTATTCCACCATAACTTTTGAATGCCTTAACCGATTTAGATGTATCGTTTCAGTATTTGGAATATAAAATCAAGGTTTAGGTCATAGAATAAGTAGTACTACCGTACAGAAAAGAAACTTCCTACAAAACCGAAGTTTGACAGCGATTCAGAGGCGAATCATGCTGTCCCTTTCTGTATGGAACAGCATCCCTTTCGGCTATTTAGGGTTGTCAAAATTCAAGTCATTATCTTATCTGTGGTCGTACCAATGAGTTTTTCGGAACTTATGTACGAAATATCATTTGATATTTACCAGTCGCTTTTCGGTGAAGGAAAACATCGTGAGGAAACCGGACTAATCCCAATACGGGCTTAGTTTACCCTCTGGGTTGGAAGGTCAGATGGCAGTCGCTTTCGTAAAAACTAGTGCCCACGCCAATTACTGGGATTAGTTGCCAAGCGGACCCCAGGCTCCCATGAGCCGTGGCAAAATGCCGGGACAACGCGAGGAAGATGATGATCTTATCTGTGGTCGTACACGCAAAAGGACGTCAAGTTGTGCCGAGGCGATCAGAGCCGAGAATACCCGAAAGGTACAGCTTCGCCCCCCCCGGTTTAGGTTCTCATAGAAATGGTGCGCAATACCTACTTAATTTAGTTTCGGGAAACGAAAAGACAACTTTTGTTGTTCTGCTATACACGGGCTGTGGCCATTTGGACCACGGGCGGCGGCTGTAGGTACTATACAGGGTCATTTTTGGGCCGTTAGCCATATTGTGCGATTAGGTAGGTCATACTGAACAACTTTTTCTATGGGACCCGCCCCGAAATCCCAAAATTTGGCCTTCCCATAGAAAACGTTGACATCCACTCGACCAAAATGTACACGGCCAAAGAATTATTTGCTATTTAGGAGTCGGTCCCATAGAAAAAGTTGTTCAGTATAGCCTACCTAATCACCTCGCACAATATGGCTAACGGTCCAAAAATGACCCTGTAGATGGAGGGGCGGATAGGACGCAAGCGGGGTAAAGGAAAACCCAGACGCAGCTTTCTAGACCAAGTGAAAGAGAAAGTGGGGGTCGTGTCGTATCAGAAAGTCAAAGAGCTGGCGCAAGATAGGGAATGCTGGAAGATACTCCACCGACAAGAGAATAACTCTTAAGAGCCAACAGGAGTAGTCATTTCTCCATACAAACGTACTCGACTGTTTCCTCCGTGGGTTTTGAAGCTAGAGCAATGATTTTTTCAACACAGATTAATATTATCAATATCTGTGTCGGACCGTTTTGCTTTTTTTGATATTTTTGTTTTTTAAGGCGCTAGAGCCCTTCAAAAATGGCCAAAATGGCCTAATTGACTATGCCCCAATGAGAGCCGTGGTATTCAAAGCTGATATCAATTAGCCAAAAAAATCAAAACGGTCCGACACAGATAATTTCATAATCATTTAGATTTCAAAATTTGGTTACGATTGGTTAAGTTTTGGAGGAGGAAACAGTCGAGTACGAAACCTCGATTTTTGAGATATTTATACAGGATTTTTCGCCTTGTCCTTACCGCACTAGTTTTAGGAGCCGCTTCCGTTAGCGAGACGGGTATATTTACCTAAAATATTTATATCTCAGCTCCTGTTTCGTCTTAAGTTAATGATGAGAGTATGAGCAAGTAGTTACATAAGGTCTGACTGCCGGCGGCGCTGAGCGAGGGCCCCACGTCGCTGTCGAGGCGCAGGCGCGGCTCGGGCTCCGACACGAAGGACGGCTGCGTGGACAGCGTGGCGGCCGGGCTCGCCGGCGCCGCACACTGCGTCGGCGCCGACGACGACAGCTGCCCGTCTGCAATAGGAATGATGACACATGTTGAATTTTATAACAAAGTCTAGTAAAATCTTGGAGGATACAACTAAACGGAGTAGCCATTAACAGGCTTTCCCCTCTGTCGAAAATAGGCGGCCAACGGTCATACACAATGTATGGACTGACGTTTATCTGACATGGCTATTTTTACGTTACGCATACATTTGACGTTCCCCTCCCCCGCAAAAATCGGCAGACTATTTTGTACAGAAAATTACAGACATGGCGTCTCCGTTTGATTATATCCTCCAAGAGTAAAATAGATAGCAAATGTAACAACCACGGCAGACTACCCACACATCTTAAGTAATAATTTCCGATTGTTTTCATTTTAATAAATTTTGCGGGTACAGTAACACTGCCAGTATCAGGTATAAAACGGGGCCCTCCTACCCGGAGTAGTCAGTCGTCGCCGTCGATTGAAACTGTAAACACGTAAAGTGAATTTGAGTTTAGAATAAATTGTATTAATTGAAGTTGGAATAAAGTCAAGTACTAAATTATAAAGTTGTTTCTGTGTTTATCTTTGTGTAGATTTCACAAACGAGCAATTTATCACAATAATGTGGATATTAAAATAAAATATTGAAAAATTACAAAATTACAGGACCTGAAAGTTTCAAAATTTAAGTTTTTTTTTAACTTCCAATAACGATAAAAGTAAGGGTACCATTCGATTCCTTACATTTCACCCAAAAAAATATTGTATAGCAACTATATACATAAACGCAATATTTCACCGACAAAAACGCAATTTTCTTGTTTTGTCCATACTACAAGATGGGCGATGACGTCACGGCCTCTGGCCGTTTTGTATAGGGCGTTTCGCGAGTGAAGTGCGACTGTCGGGCTTTGACTACAATTTCTGACTTTTGTGTTACTTTAATGCAATGGGTCCCATATAGACATTTGATCCTAAAAACAAACCCGATACCATAAAAAAAAATTAGTCATGTAGCCTATTTTAATGCCTTAGTATTTTATTCAATGCATGATGTGCCGTTATTGTTCTGAGAATTCGACTCGCGTTTAGGGCCGGTTGCACCAAACCGTCGCAAAAGTGTTCGCTACATTTTATCGTATGGGAAGTTTCATAGTTGACTGCCGAGTGACGTTGATCCGCTAAATGTGGTCGGTGCAACGGCCCTTATTATGTAACTTTGACGGCGGCGGGTTATGTTAAGTTAAAAGTATACATACCTACGATTCAGGATGTGCCGATTTTTAGCCACGGAATTGTGCGATGTCCCAAATTTTTGAAAGCAAATATGTACATTTGTCTAGGTATTGAGCAGCCGATATAGGGTGATTTTGTCCTTAATTTGGGTTTCGTACCCAAAGGGTAAAAACGGGACCCTATTACTAAGACTCCGCTATCCGTCCGTCCGTCCGTCTGTCACCAGGCTGTATCTCACCATCTCACGAACCGTGATAGCTAGATAGTTGAAATTTTCACAGATGATGTATTTCTGTTGCCGCTATAACAACAAATACTAAAAACCGAATAAAATAAAGATTTAAGTGGGGCTCCCATACAACAAACGTGATTTTTGACCGAAGTTAAGCAACGTCGGGCAGGGTCAGTACTTGGATGGGTGACGGTTTTTTTGCTTGTTTTGCTATATTTTTTGTTGATGGTGCGGAACCCTCCGTGCGCGAGTCCGACTCGCACTTGACCAGTTTTTTTTTTCAGTATGTGCCAATTTTTAGCAACGGAATTGTGCGATGTCCAGAATTTTTGATAGGAAATATCTATTAGATCTTGAATATTTATATTAAAAGCAATAAACTATGAAAGCTGAAACATAATAAGCGAATCCGACACATAGTGTAATGACATGCACTGCACATAACAAAAGACAATAATAGAGTTAGGTACCTATAGAAATCAAGGTTTCCTATGAGTATCTATTAGATCTAATCTCATTGTTAGGCACTATGTACTCGCGCATATGACGTGTGAACATGTTAAACTTGAGTGTTGCTTCGTTAACTTCTAAGGTGTATGTACAGTCGACGTCAAAAACAGGTACCTATACACTTTTGCATCTTACTTCTTGGTAATAAGGCGAAAAATGAAAATATATATTTGACGTCGACTGTACCTGTGATTGTGACACATCTTTGTATCTGGATTTTTTTTTAGAACAATCTTTAATCTTAAGTTACCTGAAATAGGCATCGGAAACGACAGCTGACATCCAATTATTTTAGGTATATTTGAACAGGCAATGGTAATATTTTCTGGTGCAATACCCTACCACATGAAGGGTCAGAGGGTAGAGTATATAACACTAGTAACTTACCTACTTTGAACAGATAACTATTTTTAACTGAGCATAACATATGAGTCGCAAGCAAGTCAGGCAACCAATTAATATCTAACTTGATAATAACATTAATAACTGTCCGATTTAAGCGACAGAATTACAATTTACATCAGTCGTCGACATTTGCGTTTAATATCAAATACCTAATGTGCAAGGGGCTCGGTTATCAGCCAGTTCATGGAATAAAAGTACATATCTAATAGGGATGATGACACATGTTGAATTTTATAACAAAATCTAGTAAAATAGATAGCAAACGAGCTATTTATCACAATAATGTGGATATTAAAATAAAATATTGAAAAATTACAAAAATACAGGACCTGAAAGTTTCAAAATTTAAGTTTTTTTTAACTTCCAAAAACGATAAAAGTAAGGGTACCATTCGATTCCTAACATTTCATCCAAAAAAATATTGTATAGCAACTATATACATAAACGCAATATTTCACCGACAAACACGCAATTTTCTTGTTTTGTCCATACTACAAGATGGGCGATGACGTCACGGTCCCTGGCCGTTTTGTATAGAGTGTTTCGCGAGTGAAGTGCGACTACGCCTTTGACTACAATTTCTGACTTTTGTGTTACTTTAATGCAATGGGTCCCATATGTCTATTTGTCTATTTGATCCTAAAAACAAACCCGATCGATTGATACCATAAATGAAAATTAGTCATGTAGCCTATTCAAAGGCCGTAAGGGGTCTGGTTCAAGGAAATTGACAGTGGGCTAGCAGTTTTCGTGTAAAGTGTAATTAACTTACTGATTTTAAGGTAGGAGTTCCTGGAGGGCACGTCGACCGGCTCGCTGGGGGGCGGCGGCCCCTGTGCGAACACGCTCTGCGCTGTCGGTCTGAAATCAATTATGTCTACTTATTATTTTAGTACGATAAAGGCAACGTTTTGCCCAGATTCGTGTAATTAGGTCAAACACAAACATGTGTTCGCGTCTTTCCTGTGGACATACTAAAAGTTAAGGGCCTGCCATGAAAATGTACTCCTTTTATTTGGATAAGTATGATAAAATCATTACTTACATGCCCACAAGCTGTTAACTGACGTTCGAAGTATCGCGGGGCACTTTTGGATGAAACTAGCCCAGGACCGGGACAAGTGGCGTACAAGAAGAGAGGCCTATGCTCAGCAGTGGGCGACCGAAGGCTAAAATGATGATGATGAAGCTGTTAACTATTGCCCACATGAGAGAAAACTGTACAGTTCGGACGAACACACAAGTTCTGACAAAGTAATTTTGTCAAACGGTGGTCAATTTTGCAGTTTATCGTGGACGTCTGCGTCGTGTCATGTTTTTACCGTCACGATGAAAAGCAGGAGACCGAAATATTATATGAAATATGTAATACCTAATGTACCTTTTGACACCACCGACCGCTATACATGACGATGAGTAAATTTCAAAATTTACCTTCACGCTTTCTTATAAGATGAAATTGGGAGTTGTGTAAAAACTCCGCCATCCTAGAATTACTTTAGCTATTATTGTAACAAGCTTGGCCATTATTGTGAAAGGAAAATAAATAGACAACAAAGGGCTCGTTAATTTTGCTATTATTGATGAAGACTGCATAGTATCTAGGTAGTTAAAGCTACTAATAAGCGGCAGTTAAAGAATCTCGCGTGCCTAGCCTCGTTTATTTACTGTTTTCAAGGTTATACAGCACAGTTGTTTCCTGCACGCCCAGTTGTTCAGCACTCGGGCCGCAGATGTTTCTGATATTAGGATAATATACATATGTATAGGTACTTTGAATGTATTTCTTTACAAATTGTTGTTAACAAGTTTAACAACGTGATAACTTAACCTTTTGAGCGATAAATTCAGGCCATGCAAAGTTACCTACTTTACTTACGTAACTAAATATTTTATATTGCACACGACCTTCCATTAAAGTATTAGGTATCTCGCAAGGATCACAGCCCGTAATTAAAACATTCATCCTCATTATAACCGGACGGTTATTTACGTTCGTGACCCCGACAGCTATTAGGTACAAGAAAGCTGCAGATAGAAAATATAGAAAATTCTAAGCATCCTACTAAGATTTAAATAAAACATCACTACTATCAGTCTATTTTAGTTTATAATCTTACGAATGACAAATTTGTCAGTGCAATAAAGAAGGTGTTAAGATAGGTAGGTATTTTCGAGTGCATTAGCAGCGTAACATCAACATGATAAGATAAAAAAATATTGTCGTGGGCACTTTCCTCGTGTCTCCGTTTGTCTGCTCATGTTATAGCTTCGAGTGACAGAAATGGACACACTCTATCTAGGTAATTTAAATTTTCAAAGCCCAGGATTTTTAGAAAAGAAAGGACGACAACAAGACTCAAGACAACGTCATACAATCGGAAGCGTAAACGAATTGATTAGTCGGAACACAAATCAGTGCTTGGTTCCATTGTTGCGCTGTACAAAATGCTGTTAAAACAAATAATGTGCTAGCCATGCATCACAGTTAGGTACACGCCCGCTCCACGGCTATTATCATTTTAATACTAGGTACATAGATATTTTACTAGAATACCTAAGCTGTAAAAAGTAAAACTAGATTAACAGGAACTTAGAACGCGATGTGGGTTGACAGAGTAGTTGATATAAATCACAATCAATCTACCTACAGTCGTTTTATCTACATTTTGGCAAATGTCGGTAAAGATAGCGCTTGATGTAACTGTTATTTAAGTTAGATAAAACTCCGTCTCAAACTTTATATCACACAAAAATTTAACTAAAACATCACTTCACAATCTTCAGATATACTAGCTAGATACCTATAGGTACATCAATAGCCATAAAATACCAGAGATCTAAAACCAACTTTGAAATAGAATTCAACAGCAATTATTTGGTAGTCTTCAAGAATCACGAGCTTTATACGCTAAAGTATTTTGATTTGGTATCATTTCTCTATACCTACTTACATAAGAAAGCATACAATACATAGAGTCAATTTAAACACTATTTATATGACGAATACGACGAGCATGTATGTGACACACTTATGAGCTGTAAAACGCCGGTGAATCAGTCGCTTCCTCTTACGGAACCAACATAAAACAATAATAAATATAGTGTAGTATTTAAGCTTAGATTGCACCGAATTGAAAGATAATATTTTAATAATTCGTGTTTTATTATTTAGTGCAGTTCACAAAAGTTTCTAATAAATATTAGAAACTAAGAAATAGTAACGATGAAATAAGGATAATTAAGAACAAATTAGTAATTGGCATACCAGTTCAAGCACGTCAATAATAAAATAAGGATAAACAAGCGAATATAAGATGTGTGGTTATTGGAATCGGCTTTCTCAAACAATATTCTAGGAAAATCTTTAGCGTGTCGTAAGCGTGTGCCTAAAGTTTAAAGATATGGGCTTTCAGATGTGGCCGTACCACCACTTGTAACTAACCACGTGTAACTGACCTGTTCTCTGGCCGTTTGGCCATGCTGGTGATGGTCGCCTGCTCGTCCACCTCCTCGATGACCTCGTTGGCGATCTTCATGCTGCCGCCGCCCGGCGCCGGCTTGTTCAGCGTCGGGTTGCTGGCTGATATCGTAAACCGCCCCACTATTAAACAATAAGATGAAATAAGATAAGACTGTCCAACAATAATAGTAACAATAATAGTTTAAGTTTAAGTTAGCTTAAGTTACTTATAAGAATTGCCATGCCCTTACGGGGCTCATGTTTGAAACTTTTATTTCATAAGATCTTATGTACAACATGAAAGCAAATAAACTACTACTTGAATACTTGAATATGCAAATATTAAATATATTAGGCGACTATGTAGAAGTGAAGTGTCCAGTTCAGACAAGCTAAAATAAACGATTATGCATGCTCAATTTAAATAAATATCAGGGGACATCTTACACAGATCAACCTATTAACCCCAAACTAAGCAAAGCTTGCACTATGGGTGCTAGGCGACGATATACATACTTATACAGATAAATACATACTTTTATATACATAGAACACCCATGACTCAGGAACAAATATTTGTGTTCATCACACTGATAAATGCCCTTACCGGGATTCGAACCCAGGACCATCGGCTTCACAGGCAGGGTCACTACCCACTAGGCCAGACCGATCGTCAATCATCGGTCGGAAATAGTCATGACTCATAATCTTACACCTATACGAACGTAGACATTTAGCTTAAAGGGGCCCACTGATTAACAGTCCGCCGGACGGTATCGGCCTGTCAGTTAGAACAAAAATTTGACAGTTCAGAACAACTGACAGGCCGATACCGTCCGGCGGACTGTTAATCAGTGGGCCCCTTAAGAAGTCTCTTTGGGCGACCTCTTTCGAATAATCAAGATCCTAATAAGGTACCTAAATGTACTAGTGCTCGACATGCTAATGCCCAATAGATGTCACCCTGCTGTCACCTCTATTGACAATGACTTAAGTTTCAAGATGACATTGTTACTGGGACCGCGTCGAGCACCAGTACGTTTACCTTTAGTAAGCTTACCTACTTTTAAAAAATTAATTAAATTAAATTAAAAATGTTTATTTACTTTCACAATAATCATCTTAAACATAGTGGTTGGAACCTCCTTTTAAGCTTTAAACTACTTTAAAGCCTGTGCCAGGAGGTACCGCTAAGGAAGAGCGGTACCTACGGTACGGTATCTGGAGAATGTTAATAAAAATTGTGCTACATTTATGAGTAGGTATGTTAAAAGGTAAGGATTTCATTTGCTTAATTTAAAGTTACAAATAAAATGCTGAAAATCTATATACAGAACATGCTAAAGAAAAGACAGATCAATATAAAAACGTAAAAATCCCCCGTATGTGTGTGTATGTGTGCGTGTGTGTGAATAAGTAAAGCTGTGCGTATTTTATGTTGGATAGGTTAATCGAGTGAGTAATTCTTCGGTTTCCTCGTAGGTTTGTGTCATTTTTTTCCTACATATATGATTCTTCTACTAGTTTTAAGTATTTTTTTTGTTGACTCGTAGAAAAAGTATTGTATACAATAGTGATATAATCAAGCTTTCCAATGTCGTACCTTACTTAGGCAACTCAGCAAGCTTCGTTGCCTAAACACGGTACTCGACTGAAAAGCTCTCCATTATAATAATATCACGATTGTATAAAATACTATTACTGTAAGTATTGAGTTCTTTATTAAAATAGTTATATAAGTGTGCAGAAAGTGCTACGTAATGCCGTTTTGCAAATTTAGTTTTATTTTGGGGTGCAGTAGCAACTTTATACGAATATGTGCAAGTGTCAACATATGGTAATAATTTGTGTTTTCTCAGAACTATGTGTAGAATAAACAATCTTCTTGTGGAAAGAAGATTTGTCATACTATATAGTCTTTCAGTGGGAAATCTTATTCTCTTAAAATACATGACCTTTAGTAGGCTACGCTGCGCACGTTCTAGTTGTTACTTATTTCTCTATTATGATTTAGAAGACTTGCTGAATGTGTGTGTAAAACATAACAATAATAGCACATTAAATGTTTCGGGCCTGTTTCTGTAGGTACTGAATTAGATCCTGTCCTTTCAAAGATAACACTGATTAGGTATTCTAATTGAATTTTAATAACTCCCTTGTATGCAATTTGCATGCAATTTTATTTTACACTTATGTACCTACCTACATTACAAAATATCGTTGGTTATTATGCTCTACAATCTCTACATAAATATTTCCTTAAATGAAAATTTTAAATCAAGCAGCGTAACATGTTATTGGCAAAATAACACCTACACGCATGGGTGTCAATGATCTCAACAGTTACGTAATACGTGAGACACTTCAACGTCTCGATTAACCGTCAGTTCAAGGTACCTACTCTCTGTCGGGTTTGCCAAGAAATAATTGCAATCCTAAAGAGCTCCGGCAATTTTTTTTAGTGTAATGTTGACACGCGACCTTATGCATAATTATGGAATAAATACTAGTTTGCCATTGAAAAATTAACTAACAGAACCGAACGGTTCGGTTTCGGCAAAAAAATCAGTTTCGTTGGACACTACCTAGTTACTCGTATTCCCTCTGCTATCTAAGTATGTACCTATCACTGTACTTAAGGATACCTGCGCAGCTGCTTTCATTGCAAATTCAATCGATTGCGTTAGAGTATGGGCGGAAAGAGAAGAGTCGTGAAATGTATGGGATCCAATACATTCTACGACTCTTTTCTCTTTCCGCATAGACTCTAACCCTTTAATCTTTATTTATAAGGCAGTGGTGATGTAATATTTCCAACCTGATTTTGAACTTTATTTCAAAGCGATAGTGTTCTATCTTGCATAATTTCTGTCATCCTTTTGTACACTTAGGCCTACTTGCACCGTTCCACAAACTCGGGGTTAACCGGTTAAACCTGGAGTTACCATGGTTACCAGTACAATTTGACACTGGGTTAACGGTTTAACCGCTTAACCCCGGGTTACTGGGATGGTGCAAGTGGGTCTTAATGTTGAACTCGCCCGACTACCCGACAATCCAAGTCTACCAGACTATACAAATGAAATCCATGATCTATTGCTCCTTTAGCGTCTTTAGTTTCGGTGTCGCAAGAGGAAACGGAAACACGGACGCACTTAAAATAATCTTCCTAATATAGCGCGTCCTCAGGAACTGTCTGGCGATTGTATCTCCGCCGTACATGCCAGGCTGACTGGACAAACTCACCTCCGTCGGTCTGCACTTGGTTCGGTACCAGCGTCTGTCGCTGGTCCTCCTTCGAGAAGAGTCGCTTCAGCATGGAGGTGACCGAGTTGGTCCGCGTGATGGGGGTATGCTGCAGCGACGCCATGGAGTTGCTGGAGCCCAGACCCATCGAGTTCCTGTCCTCCTTCTTCCCACGCTTGCTACCCCGGGACCCGACCATGAAGTGGATACCCGATTGGGCATCGTCGTTCATATGAAGTTGCTGTAGGAACGGTCAGGGCAACGATTAATGTTGGACAATTTTTAAAATACGATCGCTGAATGAAATATACGAATATGAAAGAAACATTTGAATTGAATGTTAAATGTGATTTAACGTAAAAAAATAATACACATTTATTAAAATTATTAATAGAAAATAAACAAAACAATATAACGACAAATAGTTTGCGGAAATGAGTTGAAAGGATTTCAGTGCATTGGACAAAACAAAAGAAACACTGAGTTTAATTTACAGCGTAGGTATATTATAAGACATATACTTGCGAATGCTCGTTTTAGCTTTAAAATAAAAAAAGCGCATTAAAAATGCTCATTCTGTCTGACTGATTTCAGCCATTCAGCGAAGTAACATTCCAATTTATTGTGTTAACTTTGGTAACCCATGTGTTAAACACTGCCCATTTATTTTTCAAATGTAAGTAACGTTTTTAGATGCATATCATTATGGCAATCATGCTGTGTCGGATTAATAAATGTATATACGTAGTTAGTCAAAGTTACCCAAATAACCAACAGTTAACAGTTTATAATGTTAGTTACATGTTTATGAGTAACAGGAAAGTTAAAAATAATTGTTAGGAAACAACTGAGTCTTGTTAGTAGGTAAGTAGGTACATGGATTAATCATCTAATGCCATTACAGAAATGAAATGTAATATGAGGCACATATTTATATTATAATATGTAAGATGATACTATTTCATATGGTATATACCTATGCATGGAACATTTTTGTTATCAATAATATAAATAAAAACGGGTGCAGGTAAATGTTTCGATTCAATGCAAATTGAAAAGAAAACGCATATGGCAATATAAAATAGGCCTATGTTTTCGCTTATATACGGTAGTTGCGGTACGATTACGATTCACGAATAACCCCTATAGAGTTTAATTGGAGTTAAATACCTTTATTACCTTTTGTATAACGTGAAATATCGTTGTAATTACAAAACAATAACAATCCATCTAATATCATAGAACTTCTTATGCCGTTCTCTTCAGACTAAGTATATCGACTAATGCGCGTCGAATAAGGCGTTAATATTATAACCGTAACTCCGGGTTTCTCAAACGTAGAAGCCCTAACAGCTAATTATAACCCCACGCACCTTTATCTGTTACATTTCGTAAACGAGTGCCAAGCTTTTTCTAAAGAAATTATTTTCAAATAATATAACTAAAATAAAATGCATTTAAAGCTCGTAATGTCGTCAGAAATACGTGGGCCCTATAATAATAATCTAACTTGGGTTATTAGGGCCCACGGTGTACCTATAATTGTCTAGGTATTTTATTACTAAACTACATTCAAGGTTTAAAAATTGACGTAATACGCGCGTAGGTACAGCTAATTACTTCCGCTGAACGTAAAATAAACGTACTTATTGGTTATACATATTGGGTTATAAGTTTAGTTGATATTTTTGTTGCAAAAACTATTACCTACCTACTTCATAGAACCTCATAAGTGTAAATAGTACATTATATACATACCTAGGGAGGTGAATAAAATTCGAATGCCCCAGATCTAAGGTTGCTAGATCATAAGGCGCTATTATCGGGAAAAAATATAAATTTTTCGGGATTTTGGGACTTAAGTCGGGAAAAAAATACCATCGCTCCCTCACAGCACACTCTCTCGTCACGTACGCCCCGGGCGCTCGCTCGACGAAAGTTCGGAACTTGAAATCATTGTTTTATAACGTGAACCTGTTTTTCGGGACAATTTGCACTTGGTCGGGAATCGAGAACACATGCTAAAAATCGCGAGAATCCTGCCAAATCCCGACCATCTGGCAACCCTACCCAGATCGCAGGTGTTTGTGGCCCGAACCGAAGGCGAGGGGCATAAATATACGATCTGGGACTAGGTATACGAATTACCGCCCGTGGTTTGTCTAAAGTTTTACGTCTTACCTTGGCCAGGAAGTGAGATTTTCTCCTCGCGTAGAGGGTGACGTAAACTAATAAACGCCATAACGGATAAAAGTAGAATTGGAAATAGTAACAGTTATAGGTACCATACAAATTATAACCACAATAAATCGCCATTACCATAAATCGACATGATTTTCCTTTAGCACCTCATAGCTATAGCCCGTTAGTGACAAATAAGGAAAATAAACTAAACAATTAATGTTTGGCACCCCGTTACACCGACACACTGCCAAGCTCCACGTACAGTCCGAACGTGCAGCATGCTTTAAAAAAGACGCGTCTAACCTCGGGCGGGGCGAACTTGTAACTCACGGTGTGCGAGGGGACCATCTCGTCCATCTTGACTGCGGAGGGCGCGATGGTGACCATGCTGCGCTGGCGCGGCGGCACGGCCACGCGCGCCGTCGACGGCTCGGGGTGCTCCTCGCGAGCGTTCTCCGTGGCCAGCGTGTACGGCAGCTCGGACGGGAACACCTCGTCCCAATACTGGTCCTTGATCAGCTCCGGGTGCTCGTGGTGCATTTCGTCCACAATCATGTATGAAACCTAAAAGCGATTCGACGACAGCATCATTACTGAGCTTATTACCTTACTAAGAAGATGATATATCTAATAGTTTACCCAGGTACTGGCGTTGCCTTTTTGCGTTCGAAAGAGCGCTTAAGGCCTACTTGCAACATAAATCTTTGAATTTCGAATTTTAACTCATTAAAACACTCGTATGAGAACTCACAATGTATGGAGGTGGAGGGGACAAATGAAATAAACTGATTAAATACTTATTAAGAAAGTTGCACAGGATCGGGACAGGTGGCACGCTCTCGTTTCGGAGGCCAAGATTCACTTTGGATCACTGAGCCAAATTAGTTAGTTAAATACTTATACGAATTCTAGTTACCTGCAAATCTCTGTCTATCAACCAGTTCACTTCGAAGTCATCGTCGTCTTCACCGAAGGGGTTTATCAGAGACTCGGCCACTTTTAGCCAGCCCATATAAAAGAAGAACTCTAGCGTACTGAATATAGGAAAATAAAGGTCTATATTAACAATACGATCGTCCCCAGAAACGTGTATTTTGTTGTCGACCCACTGACTGCCCAAGGCAGATGTAATAAAGTATGAGTATACGGCAATGGTAACTACCTGAAATGAAATAGGCATTTAGTCAGTGCACAAGGGATGTTGAATGCGCAAAACAGGATACCTTGACAATACAAAAATAGTATAGTAGACATGTGAATTGCAAGCTAATACTTTTAAAATAAAATTTATCATATGCTTCAGACTGATCTATACCTGAGTATATACAAGAGGTACACTAATAGTGTCGTAGCTGAGCAATAATCCAGCCTGTCCTCTGAACTTGTTGAGTTCGTCTAAAATAGTTTTGACGGCGAAGTCATCCCGTACTCGGCCCTCTTTTCGGGCTCTCGTCACTATGCTGGCGGCCCACACTATGGGCATCCTGAAAACCGTAAGTTGTTTAGTATACTTAGAGTTCTGGTATTGAGCACATGCATCACTCATTATACGGTTGTTCACAGTTGGGCTCACAGTCAGCGGTGTGCAGGCATTGGAATGCAAACGATGTATTCCGTATTCCGTCCGTAGTGGATCTGATCCATTCATTGCGGGATAAGGAGCGACAAGAAGTTTCTGCAACTGAATTTCCATCGGTTTTTATTAGATAAATGAACGCTTTACTTCAAGTCTTTTATACCATAAAAACCAACCCGTATCAACTCCGACTTGCCCAACAATGTTTGACATCACAACGTCGTACTGTAACCCTTTCAAATCGTGCATGATGCATCCTGTAAGATAAGGCGCCGTATTGTTTACCCTCTTGTATTGTAATCTGTAAGTTAGAACCGCAAACTATGAGCCCAACGTAAAACGTGCCGTCATACCAATGTTTTGAAGGCTTAGGAAATTTCTCGTTAAGGTTTTCCATGATGATCTTCTCATTTTCGAGGAGCAGGCCGGCCTCGACGAAGTTGTCTAGCGTGGGGAACCGTTTCTTGACGCGGGGTGAGATCATGCTGAGCACCATGGTGAGGCAGAGGCACACGTAGCGCACGATCGTGCGGCGCATCAGCCGCCCGCGCTCGTCCTGACGGCAACCCATTGGCTTTGGCTTACAAAGGATTTAAACTTAAACTTAAATTAAAACAACTTAATAATTTAACTTAATTTAAACTTAAGGATTTTCTTATTTTACTCTTGCTTTACAAACAAGAACCCATATACATGTACAAATATGAACCCGAGTGCATGGCTACTGCACGTGTATAATATTTATACCTAGCCAATTTAATAATCTTTAAATTGGAAAACGTGTAGCATTCCCAAGAAGTTGACATTATACCGCTGAGGTGGACTGAAAAGTAACACAACAGCAGAGTAAGCCAAAGTATGCACTTGTGTACATACATAGGTACATTATCATAGAGGTCATCAATGAACCATAATTGCTAAAGACAGTTATACTACTCAGTGTGATGTGATCTACCTATAGTAACAATTAGTTCTAGTTAAGAACAGTAAGATACCTACGCATTATAGTTTTGTATAAACATGATTTATATGTGAATGCCATATACCACCTTGAAAACTGGCAATGATAAGATAATGCCTCAAGGGCCTATTTTAGATTTAAGCTAGTTTTTAATTTCTTTTAGTAATACCACTGTATATATCTTGTTTGTAAATAAATTAATTTCGTTTTTATAAATTGTTAATTTTACGATGTTACAATTAACAAGGGTAACGTAAAATATCTTGACAAAATATTTTTCGATCGATGATTTTCTCGTGAGGGATGAGAAAGAGTAGACCCAGCAGATAAATGGAACGTTAACATACCTAAGAGCTCCAAATAGACGTTTTACTGAATTTAACTGCGGCTAGCTCTATTTAATTTTAAAATACTATGAACCAACCACAGTATTTATTTCTTCATAAAATTATCTCTTCGTAATTAAAAGATTTAAAGGCTGTACGTACCTACTCCTAAAATCATAGGGTATGTTCACAGGGTGAGAATTTTCTGACGGATTCGGACAGATGTGATATTTACGGTCATGCTATCATAAGAATGAGACATAGCACACAAATCCTTATCAAATTAATTATTAATCATATTACGGAAAATAATCAACTACGAATAAATTTGATAAGTAACAACTAGCGTTTCTAAAATTATCTTAAAACATATTTACATTTTAATATCATAGTGTTTGTAGTACGTGGAAATTATCATGATATACTATCTGTTTAATGATAAATGAAATGTTATAATGGTTTTATAAATTTATGAATACTTAGAGCAAATTCTTATCGCCAACCCTTTAACATCGTGCCGTCGTTAGGATAAGATTATGTACATTTCACACGAATTCCTTCCTAGGTACATACGTCAGTGAAAAGATACGTAATGGGATAGTGAATTGGATACATACGTAAAATATTTAATCTTTGGCTAAGGTGTAAAGATCACGTGATGGATGGGCCACAATATGGGCACAACCAAAGGGCTGCCATCGTCCGAATTCGTTTAGTCAGGGTAAATATATATACATATTTTTTCAAATTATTTATAAATAATTGAAAGTTCTCGCCAATTGGCTTGTTAGCGAGACCACGCTCATTTTTACAATTTTATGCCATGCACTAAAATGAGTCAAGTAGGTACTTATTATCCTAAGCGCTTACCCTAAATTTAACATTAAAATTACAATAAGTATGCATTACACCTGCACCTTAATTTACCAACGGTGCTTTATAATTGCATTGTCTGTACTTTGTCCGATATCCGAGGAAGAGGCTCAAAATTTCACACTTCGTTTGGAATCATTCGCTTGCTCGCTTGTATTAGTATTAGCACGAGCGGTTAAACAACTTTGCCCCCTAAAACAAATAACTACCTATTTCCAAACAATTCCCTTACAACAAGAATCAGAGTCCATGTAACGTCTAAACTAGTCTAAGTTAACTCTGTACCGACATTGACAAAAGAAAGTATATAAATTTGGCCTTTGGTTATGGAAAAATGACCTTTCCCCAATTTGTCTTAGAAAATGCTATGAAGTTAGCTTGGTCCAATTCTAGACCAGTTTTGAGCTCTCACCTGTCCATGGACGGTGGCGGAGACGAACACGGCGATGGAATCAGGCCACGGTATGGAGGTGTACTGGCTCCACCAGCGGTTCATGACCACCGTGACGTAGAAACCCAGCACAAACGACAACGGGATCACATTGCCGTGGTAGCTGCAGTAGTTCACCACGCCTTCGAATAGCCTACAAAATAAACTTTTAAATAAATGTCATATTATACTAAGAAAAAGTGACCAAGGCCTCCAGTGCCCCAGGCTGGGATCGAACCAGCGTCCTCTGCTATCGCGGCAGGTGCCTGAGCCATTCGGAAAAACAAATTAAAATATTTTCTGAAAATAATTTAATTTGTTCTAATCTAATACAGCCTACAAAATAATTATAAATTATCTATTGTCTGGCTTACAATAGTAATTATAGGTTTACTATTTAACTGGTGACTTAGTGAGTATGTATTTTTGCAGCTCGCTGTACAGTTCAACCCAAAACAACAGTGTTTGTACAAACACAAGTTATATTTGCGCTCGGCGGGTTGGTGACGTTCTGTAATTGTTCAGTCGACCAACACACCGCACCCTTTTGTTTGATGTCTGAGAGCTTAAAATTACCAATATTACCATTTGCCAAATAGCTATTTTCAAAAGCGAATATTGACAATTAACAGAGTTAATACCATTTCTAAAAGAGTAAGCAAGTTAGCAAACAACACTAAATTAAATTGTATAAAATGTTTACCTTTTTGAATGCTCATCGAGCAGCAAACGATAAGTCAAATTTAAAATGTAGTAAAAAAGTAGAAAACACAGGAGATCCAGCCACACCAACTTGTAAATGCTTCCTCTCCATCTAAAAAAAAAGTTTCTTGAAGTACAATAGACAAATATAATATTAATTATTAGTGTGAATATTATCTGAATGACAACTAAACCATCGCGAAGGCAAACTTTCTTCGATAATTTAGAACCTCTAAAATAAATTTCCGAATGGCGATGTTGACATCATAGCTGAAATCGTTATGAGTGCTCAGAAAATTATGACAGTAATAAATCCGTTAGCAAAACAGCGTTACGACCACGTTACGACATTTGACTATATTAGGTGTTGTGTGTTGTGAACTATGACAGTTCTGATGCCCAATAAGTTCTCCTAAGGCCGCGAACTCATAATCTCTTGGCATTAATGTAGGTAGGTAACTATTCTGTTCGGAAAGAGAAGAGTCATGGAATGTATGGGGCCCAATACATTCCACGACTCTTCTCTTTCCGAACAGACTCTATTATGTTAAGCGGGCATAACATTATACAATTTGCAGAGCGCTAGCTCAGTTAGCGCACTAATTTAGCATAGTGTAAAGGCAGCTAGCCAGTTAGTGACCCAATCTAGTGCGATCGCATGTGCTCTGCCGCACTAGCGCTAACTAGCGCACTAGAACGCATAGTGTAAATGGTTTTAGCGCGCTTAGCGCTTACTGTGCAAGGTCAGTTGTCGGCACGCCACCGACGCACTCGAATGTATGGATGTTTTATTTATTGTATTTCAGTTCAAAATGACGTGACGCAGCCGCAGACTAGGGAAAAGGAAGTACAGATAACATGATTGAACTTTATAAAGACATGCCATTTTTATGGGATAAAAAACATAAAGATTACAATTAAAGATTTTTATTCGTGAAAATTGAACTAGACAACAGTTTTAAAACAATGCCAACTTTTTGATGTTTTGATGGTGCCATGATATACTAGCTCTGTTCGGAAGATGAGGTTCGATTCGAACGATGATCACTGCCGAAATGAAAATAGGACACTCACTAGCGTCGCTAGCTAGTGCAGTGTAATGAACAAGCTCTTTTTTATCTCGCCTAGCAACACTTACCTAATTAGCGCTCTGCAAATTGTATAATGTAATGCCCGCTTTAATATTTCTCGCCCCGAGTTCCATAAGGTCGGATGTGAAAATAGACAACAAGCACATACATGAACTATCAGGGGCCAGGGCTATACAAACCATTTTTTATACGTGAGAAGGCCTTTGTACTTACTTACCTTCCATTCTGGATATCAGAAATCATTTTAGTTTGTTTATACTATCTATAGGATGTCTCAACTCTCAATGAGAGTGCACGATTCAAATTATGCGTATTTTTATGGTATGTAGGTACCCTAGTACCTACACCTACCTAGCTAAAAATGTACACAATGGCTTTTCCTATTATAAGTACTATGAGTAGACGTTACTAAAACAAAGTTGACCGCAATAATCAGACGGTAATAATTTACCCGCGCTATTTTATGTAGAGCTGGATGTTACATCAGTTCCGCCATGTCTAGTCAAAGTACTGACCTTGCACCGACACCGCCGCGGCGCCGCGCCGAGTGAGGAAGACAGACGTTCGACGTGTTGCCTCCCTGTTTCACTTACGTACAAATTTACAAGTGCGACAGAGAGGCAACACGTCGAACGTGGTTCGCGGTAGGCCCTCTGCCACCGCCGTGTCGCACGCGATCGCATACGTAAGTAACTACGTACGACGAGTCCTTCATTATGAACAGACATAGGAATCCGTAGGGCAAATTTTCTTGACAGGTAGGGACTTCCTATAACGATAAACTCAATTATCGATGCTCGTTCTATATACTAGTGATCGCCCCCAACATTGTGTGTTTTTTAACCGACGAAAAAAACGGAGGAGGTTCTCAAGTCGACGCGTATATTTATTTATTTATTTAATCTTTATTGCACAAATGAAAATACAAACGTACAAAAGGCGGACTTAATGCTAAAATGCATTCTCTACCAGTCAACCTTCGGGCAAAGCAGATAACTTGTAGGCGGTGCAATATCGTATTGTGTTCTGCACATGCGTTTCAAAGCGGAGTTCGCCATCCATGACGATTCCCAGGTTACGCGCCTCCTGGACACGTTCTAAGGGTTCATTGTTTATATGTACTAACAAGTAAGACTTAGATATATTATCAATTTGATTTTTAGACCCTAGAATAATGAGTTTGGATTTTGTCGGATTTAAATGAAGTAAGTTTGAGTGTGACCAATTAAATACGCGCTCCAAATCCTCATTGAGCTTATTAATTTGACTCGCGCAGTTTTTGCTGTAGCAATAAATATAAATTTGAAGATCGTCGGCATACCTATATATGGAATTTGGAGTGCATAATTACACTAGTTAAATCACTGCAGTATAAGATTAATAATAAATAATGTTTGAAGTCGGTACCAAGCAAAGTAGTAACAATACCAGTCAAAAATGGGATTTATAGCCATAAAGCTGATTATTTTTGACTGGTATTGTTACTACTTGGCTTGACACCGACTTCAAACATATCAGTTGGTATGGTACGCATAGACTTCAAAAAGGATAATATTTTATTTCATCCTTTTTGAAGTCGATTTTATTTTTTTTGTAATGTAAGTATTGTTTTGAAGACAAGTATGAAATTCACACATAGCATATTTTAATTAATCGCTAGGTTATATAAAGGTAGGGCGGAATACTTATTGCACTATAAAATAGTCAATATTATCTCAACCTCATTATTGATTGATTATCAATCAAAGCGAATTGAGTTACTTATTATTTTATTTGATTTTTACACTTTTAATAAAAACATTTTTACAAGCAAACCTTTGAGTGATCACTAGTATATAGAACGAGCATCGATAATTGAGTTTATCGATATAGGAAGTCCCTACCTATCAAAAAAATTTGCCCCACGGATTCCCATGTCTGATTATGAACATCAGCGTGTATTCACAATTATTCACTACTTGTTTATATGCCCTAGGTATGTATAACATTCACGACATAGGTATATGCTCAATTAGCACAATTATTCTGTAAAGGACGTAAAGGCGCTTAAGAGGAAAAATGGGACGACCGCTTCTCCATACAAACGTAGTCCTCATTTTCCTCTCTGGATATTGACAGTATGGATTTTTTTTTACTGTGATGTATATGATGTGTCATATTAACTATAGCTATGCCGAACGCTAAGTAATGTAACTATGAATCTACGCTCATTCGTTTTGACTTTTTGAGATTTATTTATTTTATTTTTATTTGTTGATTATTATAAAAATTAACAGCGAAAAACCAATTCCATACAATTCTTTTAATGCACCTTCTTAACTCCTATATGTCGCTCCTATATGTAACTCCTATAGGTCATAATTAAAATTTCGAGGAAAATCAAACGAAGGGCATTGCTGTGGTCGAAATTCATGAAATAGTGACAGAATATTTTCAATATTGTTAATATTCAGAGAGGAAAATGAGGACTACGTTTGTATGAAAAGGGGATTTAATGCGGCCGTCTACTTACGTCTTAAATCTCGAAATATAGAATTATGAAACTAAGAAAGAAAAGACTCCAAAGGTTTCTCAGTAGTAAATTATAAATGGAAACTGTAGAAATGAATGGCAATAAAAGGCTGCCGTGACTTTACTTGAGGGTCGATATCGAAACGGGAATCTCTTATAACATTACGTCATGTTGTAAAATAGATAATGCAATAGTAGCCTCCTAACCTCGTGGGCTGACAAGGAAATGAGTTATCTGCTCAAGTACCTATGCAGCTGATAATGATGATAACAAAGTATAGCCTTGTTCATTAATGTCGAAAATAACATAATTACGCGACGAAAAATACTAAGGAACGAGCACTATAGAAAGTAATTTGCAGATAAGTTGCCCCTAACGCATAATAAAATGTGGCTGTTGTGAGGTATTTAACAAAATTTTTATGCTATGATATGAAGTGAAGGTGCACAATGTATCTACATATATATTATTATGAATTGTATGCGAGACGAGTCAGACGAGTCAGCAGTCAGCACCCATGCGTGAGTCAGAGATAGAAACGCGCGATGCTAACAATTAGGTACGTATTCAGCGAACTGCAAAAAAATAAACGAATAGTCGGGGTAAGAGCAGCTGCGGCTATGCTTTGTGTAATTTACACACAAACACGAGACAAAGAAACATGTTATGTTGTAATATAACATGTACCTATCGTACGGATCGTACCGTACCTCTGCATTAATAACTTTAATAAGATTTATATTTAAACATAACTTAATGGCTTTGTCTTATTTATAGCATAACTGAACTGAAGTCTGAAGATGACTTTACAAAACAGCAATGCTAAAAAAACTTACAAAATTAAAACAAACCTATTGACATTGGTACGTACTACGTAACTCGACCTCTCAGCAGCTTACACCAAGGGAACTAAATTAGTAATGTAAATGTATGATTCATATGTGGTTTTAAGAACTCCTCAAAGCATGATTGGGCATTCCCCAAACTTTGTGTATTTTTATGGTAGGTAAGGTACCTACCTAATGTACACAATAGCTTTTTCTATCATAAGTAGTACGAGAAAGTCAGTGTTCAAATGCAGGCCGTATTGAAATTTTGTATCGGACATCGAACAAACGTTACGAGTATCACCCTAGAATCGGTGCAATGAACCTATGAAGTAGGGTACGGAAAGTGCAGCACTTTAAATAATAAATCTCCCATACCTGGTAACTACTATCTGAGCCATGTGAACTATTCACGTGTGCTCGCACGTCAGAAAGCTAGCGCCGTTGGACAGGAATGGAGGCTTTGAGGAATCGGAAGGCGTGGTTTATATCTATGGGTGGTGTATTATTGGTATTCCACCTGTCCAATTTCTTTGTTCAATGTCATTGCGTCTCACTCTCTCACTAAGCAAAATTCTGCAAAATTGTGTGTGGAGTCTGTCAAATAGTACAGTCACCACACGGGCGTGTCACGCCATTTAGGGTCCTAGCTAAATTGGTTGTTCTATACTTACGCTATGAATTGCTAAATTTAGATAGAACCCTAAATGGCGTAACAATCACGGAGCGCGACTGTACGTAAAATATATCGTAAGATGCCTTGCAATAAGATATCATTTGGTATATTACTTCTCACCCCGTCTCGTCTGTGACGAGCTTACGGATCAATTCAAAACTGCTAAAAATCCATTCATTCTAACCAGTGGCGGATTAGCAGTGTTGGCCGCCCTAGGCCCCAGGCTAGGGTTGCCAGATGGTCGGGATTTGGCGGCATTCTCCCAATTTTTAGCTTGTGTTCCCGATTCCCGTCGAAGTGAAAATTGTCCTGAAAAACAGCTTCACGTTATAAAACAATAATTTCAAGTTTCGAACTGTTGTCGAGCGAGCGAGCGACCCGCGTCGAGCGCGTCAGCGTGCGCGGGGGGCGCGCGTGGCGTGGGACCTTGTGATGAGGGTGCGATGTTTTTTTTTTTCCCGACTTAAGGCCCAGAATCCCGAAAAAAAATATATTTTTTCCGATAATAGCACCTTTCGATCTGGCAACCCTACCCCAGGCCCTGTAGTTTCCGGGGGCGCATCTTTCTCAGCACTAATTTATAGAGTATAGACTGCCGCCCCTAATATCTTGCCGCTCTAGGGCCGGCCGGGCGTACTGGGCCCTGCTTGGGCCTTAGGGCAAAACCGCCACTGACTAACTAACACATGGAACGGTCGAGCTATAGACGAAGTAGTAGGTAGGTACTTATTGTAGGTACAGAAAGAATCATAATAGTATGTTTGTTTAGTAGATGGAAAATACCGTTGTGCCTCACTCGTTCGTCTCTGACGATTTGTTTATATTTTCATACTCTGACCTTGTCAGTACCATGTATGGGATAATCTGATACACCTACTTGGGAAATGCGTATTTTAATATTCCTTTTAGATATCGTAACTTATTAGTAGTTATTAGATTTCAAGTAAGTTAACGTAACAATAACATTTATGGTAAATTTAAGTTACGTTTAGATATGTGTTTATTCATGAATTGACTTTTCATTGCAAGAGCCAGTGATATTGATAGTGAAATTTTACAGATCGCATACAAGGGCTGTATCGCGAAGGTATCGTATAGCAAACCCATAGTTGATAGAAATAGGCGCGAAATTCATAATTTGTAGTGACTTTGGGAGTTCACCTTTCGCGCCTACAGTTATTAAATCTGCCGCCTTGTTTTGTTCTGCCGTAGGCACCAACAGTCAGCAAAACTTAGCTTAGCACCTCTATATTAGCAAATGTGTAAACTAGTTAGAGTCAGACCAAGATAATCCCGCAGCGAATTTTATAGCACAGACGAGCAAGTGTTGTGATTGCGACAATTTCATTGCTTGATGTGTCGTCTCTATAGTAATAAAAACTCAGCAGTGCTATTGCATGTCTTTAGGTGTAGATTATAATTCTCTTGAGAAAAATTAAGAGCCATACAAAGAGCTCCACTCCATCTCCGTCACATTTTTTGGGGACAAATAACAAGACAACGAAATGAATTTTGACCCAATTATATTGCAGGCCCGCTCGTACAATGGCATTGACTGCAGACAGAGGGCCTACCGCGAATACTTGTTGGCATCTGTCTTTTTTACTCTAATTAATGCGTACCTAATTAGAGTGACAGAGAAAGATGCCCGCAATTTACGAACAATTGAGGCGTAGTGAGAGAGAAAGATGCCCGCAATTTGCGATCTTGGGCGTTTAGGATGGAATAGGAGCAGGCGGGTTAATGTCATTGAGGTATATACAAGAGACGACATCTCGAACAAAATGTTTCCGCACCTCAGAGAAGTGCATGCACTTCTTTGGTTTTAGTACGTCACCGGCCACTGACGAGACGCCACACATGTACAGAAAATTAAAAAAAAATGCCTTCGTGCGTGTTAAAAAGTTGCAACAATAGCACAAGAAATAGTATTTTATGCAAGGCGGGGGAAGAAAAAATTTTGCTTGCATTAATTCGTACAGTCTCGAAAGCTTTTTCTAATCAATATTTAGGGTTTACAGATGCCCACGATACGATTATCTCGAGTACCGTAATTGAGCTCTTCATGAAATTAATGACCCTAGGGTCAATATCTAGAACACTATACAGACTAAGTCATACAGTCGGGATAATGTATCAATTATATGTCTTAAGTTAGTTCATGATTAATAACAAAGAAATCCCGAGAGTTTCCTGTGAGCTGTGTACAGTAAGCTCAATCTATAGTTATTTTTTAAATAATCGATATAAATGTAACTTAAAAATTCCTACACAATTCGAAAATTTGATGATTAGGTCATAATATTAATCTCAATTGATATGGAAATTTGCACCACTCGGATACCGTGAGATCTATTTATTATGATTTTTTATTTTTTATTTTATGCTTAAAAAATATGTTTATTCATCCTACACTCGAAAATTTTATATTTCTACAATTATCTGTTTATTTAACACGTGTTATCAAAAAAATATTGGAATAATAACAAGTGCTTTGCGAGAAATCAAAATAAATAACAAATAACTTGAGACCAATACTTTTAAAATTGCTACGCTTAAAATAGCTACGTTCAAAAAGCCTAATGACAATACTTTGAAAGTCAATATCAAAAAAAAAAGTCACCTTTCTCACTTGTTTGACCCTGACATATCCCATCCATACAAGTGTCAAGAGTGACGTTCCTTCAAAAACGTCACTTTTGTCACTTGTTTGACACTGCCATAGCCCATCCATACATGTCAAAAGTGACGTTTCTTCAAAAACGTCACTTTTGTCACTTGTTTGACACTGACATAGCCCATCCATACAAGTGTCGAGAGTGACGTTTCTAAAAAACGTCACTTTTGTGACTTGTTTGACACTGCCATAGCCCATCCATACATGTCAAAAGTGACGTTTCTTCAAAAACGTCACTTTTGTCACTTGTTTGACACTGACATAGCCCATCCATACAAGTGTCAAGAGTAACGTTTCTAAAAAAAAACGTCACTTTAGTCACTTGTTTGACACTGACATATCCCATCCATACAAGTGTCAATAGTGACGTTGTGTCAAGAGTGACGTTTCTTCAAAAACGTCACTTTTGTCACTTGTTTGACACTAACATAGCCCATCCATACATGTCAAAAGTGACGTTTCTTTAAAAAAAAGTCACTTTTGTCACTTTTTTGACACTGACATATCCCATCCATACAAGTGTCAAGAGTGACGTTTCTTAAAAAAACGTCACATTTTCACTTGTTTGACCCTGACATATCCAATCCATACATGTCAATAGTGACGTTTCATAAAAAACGTCACTCTTGTCACTTGTTTGACACTGACATAGCCCATCCATATGTCAAAAGTGACGTTTCTTTAAAAAAAGTCACTTTTGTCACTGACATATCCCATCCATACAAGTGCCAAGAGTGACGTTCCTACAAAAACGTCACTCTTGTCACTTGTTTGACACTGACATAGCCCATCCATGTCAAAAGTGACGTTTCTTTAAAAAAAGTCACTTTTGTCACTGACATATCCCATCCATACAAGTGCCAAGAGTGACGTTCCTACAAAAACGTCACTTTTGTCACTTGTTTGACACTGACATAGCCCATCCATACAAGTGTCAAGAGTAACGTTTCTAAAAAAAAACGTCACTTTAGTCACTTGTTTGACACTGACATATCCCATCCATACAAGTGTCAATAGTGACGTTGTGTCAAGAGTGACGTTTCTTCAAAAACGTCACTTTTGTCACTTGTTTGACACTAACATAGCCCATCCATACATGTCAAAAGTGACGTTTCTTTAAAAAAAAGTCACTTTTGTCACTTTTTTGACACTGACATATCCCATCCATACAAGTGTCAAGAGTGACGTTTCTTAAAAAAACGTCACATTTTCACTTGTTTGACCCTGACATATCCAATCCATACATGTCAATAGTGACGTTTCATAAAAAACGTCACTCTTGTCACTTGTTTGACACTGACATAGCCCATCCATATGTCAAATGTGACGTTTCTTTAAAAAAAGTCACTTTTGTCACTGACATATCCCATCCATACAAGTGCCAAGAGTGACGTTCCTACAAAAACGTCACTCTTGTCACTTGTTTGACACTGACATAGCCCATCCATATGTCAAAAGTGACGTTTCTTTAAAAAAAGTCACTTTTGTCACTGACATATCCCATCCATACAAGTGCCAAGAGTGACGTTCCTACAAAAACGTCACTTTTGTCACTTGTTTGACACTGACATAGCCCATCCATACAAGTGTCAAGAGTAACGTTTCTAAAAAAAAACGTCACTTTAGTCACTTTTTTGACACTGACATATCCCATCCATACAAGTGTCAATAGTGACGTTTCATAAAAAACGTCACTTTTGTCACTTGTTTGACACCGACAATCCCATCCATACAAGTGTCAATAGTGACGTTTCATAAAAAACGTCACTTTTGTCACTTGTTTGACACCGACAATCCCATCCATACAAGTGTATTAGTGACGTTTCTTAAAAAACTTTCAGCTTTCTCACTTGTTTGACCCTGACATATCCCATCCATACAAGTGTCAAGAGTGACGTTTCTTAAAAAAACGTCACATTTTCACTTGTTTGACCCTGACATATCCCATCCATACAAGTGTCAAGAGTGACGTTTCTTCAAAAACGTCACTTTTGTCACTTGTTTGACACTGACATAGCCCATCCATACATGTCAAAAGTAACGTTTTTGAAGAAACGTCACTTTAGTTACTTATTTGACACTGACATATCCCATCCGTACAAGTGTCAAAAGTGACGTTTTTGTTTGAAGAAACGTCACTTTTGATAGTTCATGAACGACCAAAAATCGTGATATTAAATAAAATTATCAGTTTCGTACGGTAGTTCCCACGCTAGCCCAGTGCGGATTGGGGACTTCACATACACCTTTGAATGTCTTCGCGGTACACTAGACTTTTTAAACTTAGGTTAGCTAAACGTGGGACACATGTCGTTAGAAATTTCGCAATTTATACATTTTAAACTTAGGTCAGTTGAGATACGTCAAATGTTAGTTATAGAAACGATATGGATCGGATATATCAGTGTCAACAAGTGTCAAAAGTGACGATTCTTAAAAAAAACGTCACTTTTGCCACTTGTTTGACACTGACATAGCCCATCCATACATGTCAAAAGTGACGTTTCTTTAAATAGAAAAGTCACTTTTGTCACTTGTGTGACACTGACATATCCCATCCATACATGTCAAAAGTGACGTTTCTTTAAAAAAAAGTCACTTTTGTCACTTGTTTGACACCGACATATCCCATCCATACAAGTGTCAAAAGTGACGTTTCTTAAAAACAAACGTCACTTTTCTCACTTGTTTGACCCTGACATATCCCATCCATACAAGTGTCAAGAGTGACGTTTCTTCAAAAACGTCACTTTTGTCACTTGTTTGACACTGACATAGCCCATCCATACATGTCAAAAGTGACGTTTCTTTAAATAAAAAAGTCACTTTTGTCACTTGTTTGACACTGACATATCCCATCCTTACATGTCAAAAGTGACGTTTCTTTAAAAAAAGTCACTTTTGTCACTTGTTTGACACCGACATATCCCATCCATACAAGTGACGTTTCTTAAAAACAAACGTCACTTTTCTTACTTGTTTGACCCTGACATATCCCATCCATACAAGTGTCAAGAGTGACGTTTCTTCAAAAACGTCACTTTTGTCACTTGTTTGACACTGACATAGCCCATCCATACATGTCAAGTGACGTTTCTTTAAATAAAAAAGTCACTTTTGTCACTTGTTTGACACTGACATATCCCATCCATACATGTCAAAAGTGACGTTTCTTTAAAAAAAAGTCACTTTTGTCACTTGTTTGACACCGACATATCCCATCCATACAAGTGTCAAAAGTGACGTTTCTTAAAAACAAACGTCACTTTTCTCACTTGTTTGACACTGACATATCCCATCCATACAAGTGTCAAGAGTGACGTTTCTTCAAAAACGCCACTTTTGTCACTTGTTTGACACTGACATAGCCCATCCATACTTGTCAAAAGTGACGTTTCTTTAAAAAAAGTCACTTTTGTCACTTGTTTGACACTGACATATCCCATCCATACAAGTGTCAAGAGTGACGTTTCTTAAAAACACGTCACCTTTCTCACTTGTTTGACCCTGACATATCCCATCCATACAAGTGTCAAGTGACGTTTCTAAAAAAAACGTCACTTTAGTCACTTGTTTGACACTGACATATCCCATCCATACAAGTGTCAAAAGTGACGTTTTTATTTGAAGAAACGTCACTTTTGACAGTTCATGAAGGACCAAAAATCGTGATGTTAAATAAAATTATCAGTTTCGTACGGCAGTCCCCACGCTAGCCCAATGCGGATTGGGGACTTCACATACACCTTTGAATTTCTTCGCGGTACGGTAGACTTTTTAAACTTAGGTCAGCTAAACGTGGGACACATGTCGTTACAAGTTTCGCAATTTATACATTTTAAACTTAGGTCAACTGGACGTAGGAAAAAAGGTCGTTAGTATTTTCGTGCACTAGCAGACATTTAATTGCTGGTGACTGTACGCGTACGCTCGTATAAAACGCTACTCTGTAACCGCCCTAAGATACCTTCATCCTATCCAATCCGTTGCTTTGCGGCTGTGCGGCCTTGAGGTATCGCCATCGCTTCCCCTCCCGCCCCGCGCCGATCATTTAAATAATTTAACAATAGCCATTTTTACAATTGTGACAAAAGCTCATTGTATTAATAGGAGATTCTTTGACGTTGTGATAACATTAATTACAGGCTGTATGGTGCATTAAAAAAATATACTGTAGAATTAATGCGCGTGGGGTAAAATACGTTATAATTGTTTAAAAAATAGTAAAAATAAAATCCCCTGGTTTTTTATTTTATTAGATTGAGTAGAATAATTGGCGTAACAATATAGTGGAAAATCACCAAGTGTTTAATTAATGTTGTATTGTAATTATTTATTTCAAACATTTTTATTGCTCGTGACGTATGCACCACTAAAAAAGTGGTGCATATTTTACTTACAGTGTAAAATATTTAGTTATGCCTTTTGAACAAAAAATCGCTACTGTAGAATTTTATGTTTACATCTTTTTAAAAACTAAATTTTTTAAATTTTTTTTTCCATAAATCTCAATATATTTTTTAGAGATTACTTTACACATACATTCACAAAATAGTGTTCTATTATATTCCAAACACAAATATACTGTAGGATATAATGTGATGCTCTCGAACAATTTAAAGTTTAGTAACCGGCCTAAACTGTTGTTTAAGAGATGTCAAAAAAAGGCGAGTGGCGTGAGTAACAATTTGAGGCGAAGCCCCTCCTTGTCACACTTGGTCACATTTGGCAAACCCCTCCCCCCTAGTGTGACGTCACATTTTTTCTACGAAATCGCCAAATCGTATTAAGTAAGTACCTAAGTATTATTAATATTTTATCAAAATATTTTTGACGATATAAATATTAGTAATTTTATAACCCAAAACTGCTTAGGAAAAAAAATTAAACTAATAAAAACGATTACCGTTTTAAAAACTTGTCATTTAAATGTACAGCGAATAAAATAATTTAAATAAATTTTCGGTTACTGATGAAGTTAAAGTGACGTCACAAAGTTTGTGTCTCCTCCCTCCCTAGGGTTGCCAGATCGAAAGGCGTTATTATCGGGAAAAAATATCAATTTTTCGGGATTTTGGGCCTTAAGTCGGGAAAAAAACCATTCATATTAAATTAATTGTATTAAAAACAACGATATTTTACATTATTGGCACTACGTCAGCTGCTCTACCCAATCTCGCAACGCGCGCCCCGCGCGCGCCCTGACGGGCTCAACGCGGGTCGCTTGCTCGCTCGACCACAGTGCGGAACTTGAAATTATTGTTTTATAACGTGAAGCTGTTTTTCGGGACAATTTTCACTTTGTCGGGAATCGGGAACATATGCTAAAACTCGGGAGAATCCCGCCGAATCCCGACCATCTGGCAAACCTATCCCCCCCATGTCACAATATGTCACATTTTCTTGACCTCGTCCCTCCCCCTAAACGTATGAGGTAATTAATGGATGACCCCTAAGTGGTGATTACACGAAGTATCGTAAAAGTGCCAAAAAGATACTGCGTGTATGCACAAATACTTTTTGGGGAATAGACTAAAGACTTGTCTTGAGAACTATAAGATAGGGGTTTAAAGGTGTGTGCACGATCCTTTAAATGACAAATAAAAGTACGGGAGTAGAAAAATATAATAAAAGGGATGGAATAACATTTCACCGGTGAGCAATGGAATAACTGTTGATTTACTATTATTTAGTTTTCAAAGTAAATGTTTGGTCGTAGAAAAAGTATTGTATGCAACGTTGTTTAACTGAGTCAAAAAATACTCGTGGCTTAACAATTTTTGGCTTCGCATGCATGCATGCACTTCTCTGAGGTGCGGTAACATTTTGTTCGAGATGTCGTCTCTTGTATATAATATAGCTCAATGGTTAATGTACGGAATTCATCTTGCTGCGTGTACTTTAAGAGGTACCGAATAATATATCAGATGTAAATATTATATAATATTGCACTCTACGAGGTATGATTTACAGAGAATGCCACTTTCATAGAAAAAAATATATGTTATACATCTATATAGTTATCTTACCTATATAAAAGTTTCAAAAAGGTCCCAAATCCACGACAAGTTGCAACTTCACCAGTATATGTTACAGTCATTTTGTTTTTTTACTTAACTAAAATGTTTTTTTTAATCGTAACTTAACAGTTTTATCACAGTAATACCTACACAATTTTAATCCTGTTTCATTCATCACCTATTTACGTAAATATTTTGCTTGCGAATTTGTAACTCGTAATATATAAATGAAATATTTTAAATTTACTAACACATATCACCGCCACGAGGAGCTAACACACAAAACTAACTGCGGCATAAGGATGCTGCAGCTGTTATTCAAGCACGACATTTATTAATTTTTTTATAATGATAAACAAAAGAACAAAACTTTGCCGCATATCTAATTATCTAGCCAATCCGGTTGATTCAGCATCGGCACACTATACTACTAACCATTCTAGCCAAGTAGCGACTAGAGCGTCATTACCAGTGTTGCCAGAGCGCTTCCAGCTTATGTATATACGTTAGTCTGACGTTAGTACGTCTAAAAAGGTACGATTTGGGTAAAAAAAAGTACGGTAAATTTTTTTATGAGAAATTTAGAGAAACAATATTTACAGTCTGGGGCCCTACCGCGAAAACCAAAATTCGCAAATTGCGGGAATCTTTCTCTTTTACTCGAATGATGGCGTAATAAGCATCAGCGTTTGCCTACATTTTGCTATCATTTTGCGATTGCAATTTGCAATAAAGGAAAGAACTAAGTATTTTAAAGTAGAAAATACAACTCTGTTATAAGTATTTCTCGGTTAATAAATTTTAACATAAACAAAGTTAAATTGATATACATGAAAAATTAAAGGCCGGCCGCCGACCGAATTTTGATCTAGTGAGTATCTTTGATTCTGACTATCTGAGACTCGGACTCAGATTCTGAGTTTTGTTAAGACACAACTGCCGACTGCAATGCTACTTGTAAAGCTTTGGATTCCTCCGAAAGCGGTGCCGTCATATTGCGGCCGTCATATAGCGGCCGCAAAAGACGGCCGTCTTTACGGAGACGACATGTGGAAAGTACCACGGCGTCATAACACACTGTCAGCCACCAAGGTCAAAGCGGCATATTTGAAAAATGTAGGCGCGAAGGGATATCATCCCATAGAAAATTTGAATTTCGCGCCTTTTCCTACTGACAAGATTTGCTTGATCATCTATAATTTACTTGGAGGATGAAATATCATCAGAAGAGGAAAATAATCGTAGTACGGAATCATTTATTCAAATCTCGTGTCATTTATTCAAAATGGCGTCACCGCTATCTAATAAAACGTTCACGAAACTATCGACACCGTCATGACGGCCGTAATCTTACGTTCAAAGAGAATATAATCACTACGCTTACGTTACGTTGACAATCAACGTAACGTAACGCCGTCTAGGAAACGCCATCTTGTTTACTTTATACAACGTTCTAGTGACGTCATTCAACGCTATATAGCGGCCGTCATATTACGGCACCGTTTTCGGAGGAATCCAAAGCTTAAGTACGTAAGTATATTGTTTGGACGTATATTGTCTATAAGTCTATGGTACTTTTTTATGTTGACCATTATTTTCAGATTAGTAATTTTGCCCTGAATAAACCAACATAGGTACCGAAATAATATTGAAAACTAATCGTACTTCAAAAGGTACGAATTTAGTACGATGTACGCTGCGTACAAAAAAGTTACGGAAGGGTCCAAAAAATAGTACGCAAAACCGTACTACAAGGTACGATTTGGCAACACTGGTCGTTACTGTCATTAGCGAACGAATGAGGAATGAGAATAAATTGAATGGAATTGAATAAACGAAGAAGAGATGTGAATGTAGAGTGAATGGAACCATCGATTTTACTATCTGTATCTTTGTGAGCCTGTGGTGATTGCCTACCGCGAACCACGTTCGACGTGTTGCCTCCCTGTCACACTTACGTACGAATTTACAAGTGCGACAGAGAGGAAACACGTCGAACGTGGTTCGCGGTAGGCCCGCTGGATTGGGCATGAGTGATGGGGATAACTGACAGAACGGGATAGTCTTATGTATCTTTCAGTAGGAGTAGCAGCAAAAGCGCTATTATTGTTTGTCCTTGTCACAGTCTCACATATTTTTCGTTCCCCATCGTAAATTTAGTATGGATTATGGTGGGCAACAAATAAATTCGACCAATCATAGTGTCGCATTGCGTATGTTTTGTCCCTCACGGAGGCACGCGTATGCCACTTCTATAAGATGCTACCTTCTATGTTGTCTATGCTCAAAAACATTCATTCAAATCTGATTCTCAATCTCATTCAGTCATTTCAGTCAATTCATTTCACAAAAATGCCAAAATGGCGGAAATTAAAGTTTTCGCGTCGGTGTATTAATTGAAAACTGACTGCCTATCCTTTAGAGATTTTCCTAGCAGTCACAGTGTTGCATGCCTTTTTATACGTTCTTGTCAATGTAACATTTAGTGTAACTATAAAAGCTATAACAAACTTTAATCATGAGTGAAACTTCAAGAAATGAGTCAAATTCTCCTGACTCCCAAATGCCGGCTCAAGAGGATGATGTTAAATTCCCGCCTTTCCCTGGTAATCAGTCTTTAGTAATGATTTCTTATAAATTTGTATTTAAACGCTATTTTTATATTAATCGTAATATGTCAACAACCGTTTCAGAGCCAAAAGATGTTGATTTTGATGAGGATATTCCTGAGGATGAAAGAAAATATTATACATCTAAATTTCAAGGTATTTTTATTATATGCATAAGCATATTATTTATAATCAATAGTATTTTTTACAGTTATATTTGCTACGCATTCTTCTTCGGGTTTTCTTTCTTTTTAAAACACAATCATCAATTAGAAAACACAATGTTTACAGTTTGAATTAAGGAAGGAAACCAATGAGATTTCAACATGATTTAAAAACAAATAGAAAATAAGTGTATTTATAGATAATTATTGTCATTTCAGACTTGAATACAGTAGCAAATCATAGGATGCACTGCACATCTTGTGATCGCCACCTTGGGTGCTCGGCCAGCAATGATGGCAGGATGCGGATGCACCCTATGCTCCGTACATTAGTATGTAACACATGCTATGCATTCTACAATAGTGGAGAGTTCGAGAAAGGAGATGATGGCTCGGAGTTGTATTGCCGTTGGTGTGGGCAGGGCGGCCAAGTATATTGTTGTTCAGATTGCCCTCATGTATTTTGTGCGGTGAGTTTCTTAATTTAATATCCGTGTGAATAAGTAACTACACAGTGCACAAGTTTTATTATGTTGTTCAGTTTCCAAATAGGCCAATAATACCATTATTATGATCAGCATGAATTTCAATGTAAAAGCTAGAAGATTAGGGAATAAATTATTGAAAATGCTTGATGGATTCTCATGAAGTGTTGTTATATTTGCAACAGTAGAGGAAGTTACATAGATTGTATTATTTACATCAGCCATTCTCAAAGTGTGTTCCGCGGAACGCTAGGGTTACGCGACATCCCTGCAGGGGTTCCGCAAGAATTTAGAATAATAAAATAAGCATAAATATTATGCTTATTAATAAAAAAATACACTTCTAAAAACTATTGTTTTATTGTAGGGTTCCATGAAGTATTTCGCTTTCCAAAAGGGTTCCGGAAAGATTGAGAACTCTGATTTACATAACCAACCCAATTGGTATTGTTAATTTAAGTTTTTGTTTTAATAAGATATGTATCAACTTCTCTTTTAGAAATGCATCAAACGTAATTTGGGTGTTGCGAAAATTAAGGAAATTGAAAATACCGATGACTGGAAATGTTTCAAGTGCAGCAACAGACCTCTGTGGTATCTTCGAGCGACATGCTGGGCTCTTCTGCGTTATTGTGATTTAAAGAACAGGTAAACACTGGAAATCAGCATTGTATGACCAAAAGATGTCTACTGCTAGTCTTAAGCCTCTCCCAAATATTTCTCTAGCATCTTGTAAAATCACACATGTTGCTAAGTTTAATCTCTGCAATCTCTGCTATTTACCTATTCAGTGTTGAGGTTGACAGATAAAAGTTTGCCTGATAGGTGAAAGTTTGCCTATAAAAATAATTAATGTGAAAAATCTGCTCTGGTAATAATTCCTCTGTCCCATGAGTAGGGGATATAAGGCTATACATGTATTTTGGTATGTTCATGAGGGTTTGCAAGATTATCAGAAATAAAGACATTTCTATGCTCAAAATGGACATAAAGACAATTTACTACAATATTATTTATTGCCCACCTCATACAGTTTATGGCACATGTACAGAAACATAAACAAAGACATGTTAAATGGACACATTACCTACCTGACTAAATGTTACACAGTGGACACATGGTGGAATAACAACCAACCCTCTCCACCATGAAAGGTCAACATTATTTAGCATTGTACTACATCTACATACACTCGGCGTCACGGAAATCGCACACCCACGGATTTTTGTTTCAAGCCGTTATAAACCTTATGTTGTTGAAGGTAAAGTATGAGTGTGTGGGTTCATTTTAAAGAGAATTTAACCCTTCATTTAAAAACAATGCAAAAGTTAGTAAAAAGTAAAAAAGGCGTATTTTTTAATAAGAAATATAAATCGTAGGTTCATGCAAAAAAATTAACAAATTAAAACAATAAAATCAACAAATATTGCAATACAAATGCTTAAAATTAAACTTAAAATATAGTGTTGCCTCCTATGGCCTTAATTACTGCCTCCATGCGAGCCTTCATGGACCTTACGAGAGTCACGATGTGCTCTTGAGGAATAGCATCCCACTCCTCAATGACGGCATCTCGAAGGTGTTCCAGGGGTCGCAGGTGCAGGATCACGTGACCGCACGTTCCGTTTTAGCTGATCCCAAAGGTGTTCTATGGGATCCAGGTCCAGACTCCTTGCTGGCCACTGCATAACGGTGATCCCAACCTGATCAAGGTGGTCCCGAACAATTAATGCTGTGTGGAAGTGGGCGTTATCCTGCATAAATGTGAACCCAGGACCGACAAATTCGGCGTATGGAACCACATGATCCTCCAGGATCTCTGTGATGTACCGATGAGTAGTCATGGATCCCTGGCCTCGACCACCACCGGTGCCGGAAACACAAACGAGCTCGGTTTTGCCGGCGAGGGAAATGCCACCCCAGAACATGCAGGATCCTCCTCCGTATCCGACAGTTTCTTTAAGACAGGTCTGTGAATAACGATTCCCTTGCCTTCTGTACTCTCTTCTGCGCCTATCGTTGTAGAAAAGACACACCCTGGTCTCATGGGAGAAGAGGACAGCCTTTCATTGGTCAACCGTCCAATCCTTGTGTTCGCGAGCAAACTTACGTCTGATTCGCCGATGCTCTGCCGTCAATTTGGGACCCGTAGCCGCTCTATGGGGCATGATCTTCTCCCGCAACCTTCTCCTTACTGTAGAGACGCTCACCACCGTTCTCCGAACTGCTCGTAGCTCCTGCTGCAGCTTGACAGCGTTGGAGAAACGGCCCCGCAAAGTCGACGACACAATAAAGCGGTCGTATCTCACGGAAGTGCAGCGTTGTCCTCCGGATCCAGGCTTCCTGGTGAAATTTCCAGTCCTCTGGAATCGATGAACTGCTCGTAGAACTCAGAAACGGCTTATGTTGAGCTGCCGAGCAGCCGCAGACGGCGTCATTCCTAAATCCACCAGGGCTACTGCTTGAGCTGCTACTGCTTCCGTTGTATCCATTTTCTTGGGGTGTTTTCTTTCTCCAGCTGTTCCGGGATGACCTCTGTGAACTCTGGATACCGAATGACACGTATCACACTTACCCCCCCTTTTATACCTATCCAAGGTAACGCAACTAGCGACCCTTACAACGCGTATTCTAGGTGTTCTTGCAGAACGCCATAATTTCGTGATTATTATTATTTTTTCCGAAAATGCTTTATTCATGTTTTAAAGCTTATTAATTGTGCCTTTAAATGATATTAATACATATGATAGAGCTATATTCGCTTGAAACAAAAATCAGTGGGTGTGCGATTTTCGTGACGCCGAGTGTATATAATTTTTATCCTACTGACAAATAACGTGTAAAAAAATTGCATAGAAAGACCCATAAAAAACAAGTTTCATTAATATAACACTAATGTATTACAGGATAACCATAGCTACTCAAGATCCAATTTTAAAGGATAAGTACACAATCAGTTGTACTAGAGATCTATCGGAGTGTTGTAAGAATAAGAAAAGAAGAGAAAAACTTGATAGTAAAAAAAAGGAAGAGAAGAAAGATGCTGTAAATTCAGCGAAAAAAGCAGCTGCAGCTGTTATTTCAAAAATACCGCCCACCATACAGGTATCATTCAACAAATGTTTAAATGTAATTGTAAACATAAATTAAGAAATAAAAAAACATGAACAGTAATTACAGTATACATTAGATTCAATTCTAGACAAGATCCGTTATGGCGTTGTCTATTTAGTAAGTACTTATATTGAGATGACTTGGTAGTCGGAGGGTCGAAATGGAGTTTAAGTAAAACCAAACATTACCGAAGTTGTGTTGTATTCTCGGTATCCAAGTATAGAGAGAGTAAATCTAAACATAACACATATTTATAGGCTATTATTGCTTACATGCTATTTATACAATTACGTGCGTCGCATATTTATGTCGCAGGCAGTAACGTATAGTTACTGTTAATATGTTAACTTGGGCATATAGTACAATATAAAACCATTTTGTACAGTAAGATACTGTCTTGAATGAGGTGTTGGTTGTAATACTTGTAACTGTCATAATCTTATAATATTTTATTATAAGATTATGACAATGAGTGAGCGTTTTGTATGTAAAAGCGGCGCGCCCCGCTCACGCGCCGCCCGGAAAACGCGCCTGTGTAACGAAGCCATTAAAGTAGTTATTAAATAGCATGGTAAAGTTGAATCGATTTCTTCCAGGTCAAGAAGTTCGCATCAATCAACATGGATGACAAATCTGAGAAGAAAGCAGCAAAAAGATCACTAAGTCCCAAGCCAAAATCCGTATACCTTAAAAATCCGATAGCAGTGGCGGGCGCTAAAACTTATAGTGGTTTTTCACAAATGCCGAAAAAAATTAGGGTATGTATTAAATCTTTTTTTATGTACCACATTGGTGGCAAACAACACGGCCCCTTCAAATCTGCATTATGGGTCCAAGTTGAGCATAACATTATGCATATTAATGATACTCTTTTCATCACATTTTTTTTACAGTACATAATGTATAGCCCTTTCAATTTTCGACATTTAAGGTCTGCTATGCCCTCGCCACAGTACAAGAACAGTAGTGAATCTTCATAGAAATGTGCCGCTGCCGGCTTGCATGTGTGCGTGCGCGCCGGGCGCCGTGTACGCACGCGCTGCCACGCACACATTCGCATAATATACGGGGGAATACGGTGGCGGCAGTGTGGGCCGTACCGCGACTAGACATGGGCGAAATGTGTCAGTAGAGGGAAAAGATTGTTATATATCTTTTTATCATTGGGATATGTATCACTCTTTTATATCTTTATATCCGTGTGTAACAGTCGTCCCGCTCGCAACATCGGCACTTGCTGACTTTGTGTCATGAGAGAGAGAGAGAGAGTAGTTAATTATAATGACGCGTCCGAATCCGTCCGAACGACCGCTGTCGCTCGTTCGTGTTACTTCGGTCGATGCGCGATCGAGACTTCGGTTATCGCTTTCATAAATCGTCGCCGAGGGAGTGAGAGGTACGGATATACTGATACATTCGGATTCGTAAAGACAAGAAGAGTGATTCATGAAACGAGAAAGATATATATCTTTTTTATCTATCACTCCGGAGTTACCCATGTCTAACCGCGACTGTGATCGCGCGCATTCGAGCACGCTCGCATTTGCCTGCTCTTACCGGCCTTAATTTATACCTCATTCATGAATTGATAGAACATTTCATTATATTATATAAATAGAAACCTAGTGCTACTAATAATACCCAAATAATATTTAACTAAAAATAAAAGTGACAATCCTAAGCGCCAACGCAAGAGTAGGTTAATAACTTGCCGAGCGGCCTTAGATTCACTACTGTTCTTAGTGTACTGTGCCCTCGCTATGGTTTCATTTCATAGTATGACGTGTATATTTTTGTATACCTAAGATGTTATTTAGCACGAATATATAAAATGAAATGACATAGGCTCGGAAAGTGCGGGAAAGTAGCACCCGGGATACTGTAAAAACATTGTGTGTGACGACATATATAGGGAGTATTAAAATTGTAAACTCCGCGCATCATGTTTCTATCGACTCTCGTTCACAATTTTGCCCATACCTGAAAGCAGTTATAGTAAAATGTACTATTTTTGTTTCCAGATGACATCAACACCAAATATATTAAGTCCTGTTCGATTTATGGCGGATCGCAAAGTTGTCAACAACACACCTCTACGCATAAGGCCTAAGGGACCTCAGATGCCGGTTCCAGTCATGACTCCATACAATGGATACAACAGTGCACCGTCATATAATAATTTCATAAATGATAACATAAATTTATCTTTGGAGAATTTAACTCAGGTACGTGTTTACTTGGAAATAGTTATTTGTACAACAAGAGATCGTTTGATATTTCTTCGAGTGCTTATTTTGAGTCCCGTGCAAGCGAAATCTTCTATACTAGAATCTTGAGCATAGTAAGTTTATTTTCGGTTAGTACCGGTTGTAGCACATCACTATTTATAAGACGCAAAAAACTAGCAACACATAAAATGTCATTTTAGTCTACGGAAAGAATAAATAGACTTTAAGTACTATCAAAAAATTAAAGTAACAATGCACTTTATTACACTTGTAACACGGTTAATTGTCCAATAATTTCAATGGTGTTAGTTAGTGACATTTACTTGTCACCCGACGTATGTAGCAGAACATATTTATGCACCTACTTGGTTCTGATGATAGACCGAAAAGGCCAGGCATTCAGAGCAGTGACGTCAGTCACCCAACCTCCCTACATTCCTCAGTTCCAAATTATATTATTATGATTCGTTTAAAGTGTAGCGTTCTTCGAATAGCATCAATCTACGTTATCTATCAGCTTACTTAAGCTATTTTCATTTCAATAGTAGTTTCATGTGATAATTTATATTTGGAAGGGATTGGACATGGCGGCAGCAGCAGCGGCGGCAATGAATAATGGCCAGGAAGATGATGTAGTCTGCACACCCGATTTTCCTTTGGAGCCACTGTGCGAGGTAAGTTTCACAAAATAAGTTCAGTGCAAGCAAGAAATTCAGATTTAGCAAGGCTAGTGGGGTTTGCACATAAATATCGTCAGGTGACAACCGAGAGTCGTAAAGGGGAAGGTCTAGAGATGGCGTGATTTTGCACAACTTGTTGATTGCACAATTTCTTCCATAACCCAAACAATTTCATAAGATGTGTTGATATTGGAGCAAACAATAAAACATATTGCGTTTAAATCGACATATATTTACATTCTATAGTGTCCCATTTCATCAATAATGTGGCAAACCTGCAAAATAGTGCAATATCCTGCATTCACGCACACCAACAAACTAAGGGTGGTATTCCACCTGTCCATTATCTTGGTCCAGTGTGTTATTGCGTTTCACATTTTGCTTAAAATAAGAAAGTTGGAAAAAATGGAAATTAAATTTTAAATTAGCTATCAATTATGTGAGTCGCATTTTTGGAGATGTACTGGGTAACAGGAAAATGGTGTTCTTGAAACAATATAATATAGTGACAGAGGTGGGATCCTAACTCGAACTCGGTTATATTTATATTCGTGGACCTAATTAAATTATGTTTCCTTACGCGGGTTTCTCAAGTAGTCGCGCATCAAACATTTCTGACTTGAAATCACTGTTGGATTGGTCAATCATATCATAATCTATGCATTTAAAGTACTAGTTAGTTCCACTGTATATATATTTTATGTAAAAAAATGCTATTTAAATTCTAGGTTGTAGATTTTAACGCAACTATCGACAAAGTAATTTTTAAGTATATTTAGCTAAATTATTTTCAAATTATATGCCTATAATTTGATGCAGGTATATTAGTCTTAGCTAGTAGCACCAAAAATATCAATATCCAGAGAGGAAAATAGGGATTGCGATCGTATTTAGAAGCGGTCCTCCGCTATCGTCCTCATTTTTATTAAATTCGGCAGGTGACAGAGGACCCGGCCGACGACGACGTGCAATGCATGACCCCCATACACAACATGAACGTTCTCAAACCGAGCCAGCCGCCCCCGCTGGTGCCGCGCACGACGAACCACCTGCCCGACCTGTCCGCGGACAACATCATACAGATGACCGAGAACGACGTCACCGTCAACGCGCAGACGGGCGGCCTCAAGTTCCGCGTCGACCCGCAAACCCTGTCCTCCAACAAGATGTACCGGCTCCCGGACGGCCGGATCTTCGCCATCAACGCGAACCCGAACATGCCCGGCGGGTACTCCGCCACCATCGTGGCCGTCACCGAGACCGCCGGCAGGAACGTGCCCAAGGGCGCCATGTACTCGGCCAAGCTGAGCGCCGTGCCGCCCAAGCCGGCCGCCCCGCCCGCGCCCGCGCCGCGGCCCGCGCGCGCGCCGCCCCGCGCCGCGCGCCGCGCGCCGCTCGGCAAGGTCACCCGCGGCACGGAGACCGTCACCAGGCAGTGCGACCTGGAGGTGCCCGTCGAGTGGTACAGGTACAATTTGGTAGACGCCGTCGACGCCTTGGAGTATTCCCTGTCGCGTTTGAACAAGTTGAAGAAGGACGCGACGACGGTCCACCTGCGGACTCGGACCGTGGGCGAGATGCGGGGCCTGCACAGGACGCTCGAGCGGCTGTTGCACACCTCCACCGCCAGGTTCGACGAGATCAGGGACAACCTGAACAAGGGGCTCAAACAGTACCTGGCCAAGAAGGCGGGGAACGGACCCGGCGGCATCAGCGACGACGACGACGATGTAGAAATATTGCCCAATCCGGCCGAAAATGATGACCCGATTTTCATAGACGAGAATTCGGTAGATTCTAACGCGAACGATACGAACTCCGTTGACCGGCAGGAGGTCGATTTGACGGAGGCGATGAGCAACAGTGAACTGAATGACAGTGGAGACAAGTCCGTTGAGATGTTGGACGAGAACTTTTTGAAGGCGAACGAGGAGATGGACGATAGATCCAGCGAAAAGAATGACGCGGCGTCGAAACCTGAGGAAGTAGACCCCCTTGAAACTGCTGACGTCGATCAAACTGAAGATAATAATATATCGGGTGAAAATAAGGATGCCTCCAACAAAGTATCCGAAGACGCGGATCCTCTCGATGCAACAGATTCTGACAAAATCCACGAAGACATTAATATGTCTATAGATGCAGACAAGGAAACTGAAAATGCCAACCCTGCTGAAGACGACGAGATGGAACATAATAAGCAAGAACGAGATGAAGATACTAGTGTTGGAAATAATGAAATTCAAATTAGTAACGTTAAGAGTGAATCCTCAGAAACAGAGGATAAACCCGTAAACGGTACAGGAGAACATACAAAAGTGGATTCCGATGGACAAAATGAAGACAATGTTGATACATCTGACACGAGATCTGACGACAAAAAACAAGAAACTGACGATATTAAAAATGATAATCAAGACAATGACGATAAAGTTCAGGATGCTGAAATGAGTGAAGAAATGATCCAAACTCTGCTGGAAGGTGACGAAGGTGACAATGATGATGATACACAAACAATGAATAGTCAAGAAATAATAGGTGTGTAAACGTTTCACGGAAACTAGAAGGATTTTTATAATATGTATAAGTTTCATAAACCTAAATAAATTGTATGTAAGAGATAAGATTTATTACAAAGCATATATTATGTTAATTGTAGGCAAGTAAAATATCATTCCTAGGCATTATTCATAAACTTCCTTTTACAAGCTGTATTTCTATGTTTAGTCACAATACGGTTCCGCAGTATCCGTTTACAAATGTGTGCATGTTTAATCCATTTACTATCAGCTGTAAAAGTTATTAATTTCTAATATTAAACTGAATGCTAGGTAGTAAGGTTGTTGAATTTGGTTTCTATGTCACTTCGTACCTTGTCACAGTGATAATAATATGAAATCACTAGTTTTCATACTGATTCCCACTGTGACACAAGGTACGAAGTGGCACAGGAGTCAAACTATGTGACTGTAGGTAATTTTTTTTTTATATTTATAGGACAATATCGCTCAGTTTCAATCCCAATCGCAAATTATTCCTCAGTTGACCTCTCCGATTTCTTAAAACCCAGAAATAAGTATATCGTTTTAAAAATAAGTGAACTAACTTTACATCTAAACAAAACATGTAAACGACAAGACGGGAGCGGGGCGCGCCTATATGAACTATTTAGAAAGATCGCACCATAATAATACAGTAAAAGAACTGCCAAACCGATATCCAGTGTTATTTGTGTAATAATTTATACATTTTATAATACATTAATTAGGAATTAGATTCCGTTTAAGTCAAAATTGTGAAAATTGGTCATCAGATCGTAGGTGTACGATCAAAGTGAACGCACTTTTTCTTGAACATGTATTTTCAATTTGATCTGAGTTTTTTTCTTATATTTTAGCATGAGATGTAAATATAAGTAGGTAGGTCAAACTTTAAAAAAATGTATTTTTCATTGGCAATGCAATTATGTAGTTTTGATAGAAATATTCTGGACACAATATACTTTAAGTATTTTGGTTTTATTTCAGTCACTACCTACCTAATCACTTTGATATAAATTATAAGAAGTGTTTTGCTTTCGATATCATATGATGCCAGCAATTTACTTCGTGGTTGGTTATCATTTCGTATGGCTGCGTTTCTTTTTGTTATGTATGGTAAGGGGAAAACGATGCAACATGATTTTTTTGGGTAAATGGCATTTTTTTTTTTAAGTTGTCCCCTACACTTTTTTTTTGCAAATTTGGGATTTTTGTATGTTATTTCTACTCAGAATCACGAGCTCTTTCTATCCTAATAGGAGAAAAAAAGTGTTCTAAGGTTTTTATTTCCATTCCGTCACCATTTTTCATAGACTTTGTATGGCGGTCGCGGAATGGAAAGATCGAAAAATGTATGGAAGTTTTTGGACACTTTTTTTCTCCTATTAAGATAGAAAGAGCTCGTGATTCTGAGTAGAAATAACATAAACAATCCCAAATTTGAAAAAAAAAGTGTAGGGGACAACTTAAAAAAAGAACGCCCAAATACGGCCACGTGTGTTGCTGGCATTACAATGATATCAACGTCGATAACTGACTAAGTGTAACTAAGTGAAGACTGGGAGGTTATGCCATGGGGCCATGACCATGAGTCTCCGGTAGACTTTATTTGTTGTTTATGCGTTTAACGATGTTACTTTTTGGTAGCTCTACAGTGAATTTGTTTTTCGTTTTGTTCAGATATTTTTTTGTTATCGCTTATTATATGTATAGTTAACATTTTCTGAGGTGATTTTTGGGGCTACAACCTTAATCTGTTAAACACGAGCCTTTGTTTCTTTTGGGCAGAGCGGCATGTGTGGAAAAGTGGAAAGAAACTGTATCGTGATATTACTAAGGTTAAAATTCATGTGACAGCTCATTCGGATATAACACGTTTGGGTGATATAGAACGATAGGTAATTTTTTTGAAAATAACAAAACGCGTTATCTCGGAATGAGCTTTTGCATGAATTTAAACCTAATAATTCCCGTTTACTTATTACTGTAGCAGCATTAGTAGTGACCGCTGCATAAGAAACAATACCTTTTTTAGCCCAAAACATCACCTCAGATAATTCCAACTATACGTAAGTTAGTTGCCTTAGAAGTAATCAGAATTTGTTTTTTTTTTTTGGAATGCATGCTCAACCTTTTACCTGCATATTACATGGAGGTACCTATGTAATCATAAGTGCTAAGAGAAAGTGAATACTGATACTAGCTGTGTTACTACTGTTACATACTAGGTTGAGCAACTAATATGGATGCAAATTAAATGTCTTACGAATTGTTTGTGATAATTTGGTATTCATTAAGTTTCTATAATAATGTTATGAGTAATTGAGTACATTTCACATATAAATTTTAGACCTTAAGTTTATAGCGATTAATACCAATATTGTATATAATTACAAAAATAACACATTCTATCCCAACAAAATATGTATGTCCATTCAATGTATTTTTTTCATTATTAGTTTGGAATTAAATTAGCTCTCGGTACTTGACGCAGCTTTTTTTATTCTACTACGACACCCTTTCCTTGTCAGTAAAAGCCTACTGTAAAATCATACAATCTATAAAACCGGCCAATAGCAGGCGTGTCTCACTCCGCGATTTCATCGCTTTGCTACAGGTAGCTAAAAGTACATCCGTTCGGCCCCAATTTTGGGGAAAGCCATAAGCCGCGCGTGGCGCTGTCGCCACCTAGCGGCCATATCTGTGCTGATCGTAACAGACGCGTTTTGTTAGAGTGAGTCTTCTGTACTTAGTACTATTATTTACTCTGTGCCAATAGCATGTCGGACCCTGCTCAGTGTAGAGTTCCGTAGTTACCCTTCCGTCACAATAGGCTAAAGTGGAGCTATAGTATAGAACAGCGGTCGGCAACCCGCGGCCCGCGGGCCGCATGCGGCCCGTGAACCTGTCACTTGCGGCCCGCGAGCCTCCCTGGCTATTTTATATGTAATATTGACAAACGACAATGTCTGATAAAGTCATAAATATTAACAAAGTGCGGCCCGCGTCAACTTCGTTAACTACTATGTGGCCCTTGGCTGCTAAAAGGTTGCCGACCGCTGGTATAGAACATTGTCAACAAAGGGATGAAAATGATGCTTGGTGCCTTTCACCCGAGTTTAAACAATTACTTTCATATCGAATACGGGGAAACTAAAAAGACAAGGCAAATTTGCATAATCAGTACTTAATTGAATGGCCATTTTTTACCTTAGTTAGAACCACAGACAAGACATCCTCCAGACTGAGCATAGTAGCGCTACCCCCTCTGCCACAAATATTTCGAGTCTTGTCTTTGTGTGACGTCCGTGTCTTGGAACGGACCAATCACGGCACGGGACTCGCTCACTTTGTCCCCCGCACCCCAGTATTTTTGGCAGCATCGGTTTCATGAAATAATTGCTCTAAACTCCCTCTAGGATTCCTAGTCTATGGTTAGAACTTACTTTCAATCGGAGCCTGTTGCATGTCTGTTCGATAAAACACATAATTTAGGAAAATGCAGTAATTTTATAATTATTTGTTAGTTAAAGTATGAAAATCAGCAGCAAAGAGAATATAATCACTAAGTGATCAGCGCGATTGCCTCGTACTTTTTGGACACTACGTGTTGGGGAGGTACCTACCCTAAAAATTAAATTAAATGTAGAATAAAAATAATAATTCAATAAAACACTGAAATGATTGTGAAATATTTTACTTATTTAAAATTGTCATATTATAACTGTATACCTAAAATAACTAGGTACAAATGCAAACAATATTAATAAGTAGGTAGTAACAGTCAAACTGTAAAATAAATATTAATTGATTAAAAAACTTGATTCTACTAGTAAAAAAAGCACTTAAAATATCACAAATGTGTACCCATTATTACAACATTAATCTTATTTAACATTACAACTACGTTGGTGATAACAATATTAATGTAATGGTCACGAATTAAAGACATTTACTTACTTTTTAGACATCTAGTATATCTATCTACATAGGCACGATTCAGATCTTATTTGAGACTTTATCAATTGACCTTATTCACCATTCCGATATGGAGTAATCCAAATAAAGGTGTATTCCAGTAATTTCAAAATTGGATAACCCCGAAAATCATTTAAAAATCACTCATATTCCGTTGTAATAAGAGTCCCTTTTCGGAGTTACCCGCCATCTTTTTTAGTGGTTTTTTCCTCTCGGAATTATTCGAATACACCTTAACACATTCATTGCCAACAACACGCTACCTAGGTATATTCATTTTGTATTGGAAATGGGGTGCTTGGCATTGGCACTGAAAGTGTTTCAGTATTTGTGATTAAAAATCCGTATACACTATTTTAAGATCGTAGCAAAGCAACACGATGCAATGGTTGTAGTTCTTCATTTCACACAAAATTCGGCGGCGTTGTCTATTATTCTTAATTTTGGCAGTGAAAGAGTTCAGTTTTTTTTTGTAAGATTGATTGGGTGAGGTTTAGCTAATAGCGGAAGTGTCCCTTCCTGGAGCGCTCCTCGTGGTAGACTCGCGTCGGCGAGTAGGTGCCGTTCGACCCTCCGTTCGTGTTTAAGCCTGAAACAAATACATAATTAATTATTAAATCATAGTTTGGGATATGCAGAAATGACGCTCATACCTTTCCCATTAAGACGTCCATCCACAGTGGAAGCTTGGAAAAAACAAGATCTTATGATTTATGATGCGGTGTTTTTACATTTTTTTTCTACTCCCGTACTTTTTTTTTTTTGAGAGAGAGATTTGTCATTTAAAGCAGCGGTCGGCAACCTGCGGCCCGTGAACCTGTCACTTGCGGCCCGCGAGCCTCCCTGGCTATTTTGTATGTTATATTGACAAACGACAATGTTTGATAAAGTCATAAATATTAACAAAGTGTGGCCCGCGTCAACTTCGTTAACTACTATGTGGCCCTTGGCTGCTAAAAGGTTGCCGACCGCTGATTTAAAGGGTCGTGCACACACCTTTAAAACCCTACCTTATAGTTGTCAAGACAAGTCTTTTGTCTATTCCCCAAAAAAGAATTTGTGCATACACGCAGTATCTTTTTGGCGATATTACGATACTTCGTGTAATGACCACTTAACCTTTTGAACGCCACAGACGGCAATTGACGTCAACGCAAAATCGTGACAACGGCGCCAAAGACGGCATTTGACGTCGATCGTTTTTTGATGAAAATCTACTGAAAAACACCCCACTTTTAGGTTGGCATTGTTTATTCACAAAACTAAATTTTAACGCAAATGGATGCGCCGTTTGGCGTTCAAAAGGTTAAAAAATATTGAATGAAATACAGTGTTGCCAACCTTATTTTTGCTACTTCTTGAATTAAAAAGATTTGTTAAATTTTCAATTTTAGTTCAAAGTAAGTGCTTGGTCGTAGAAAAAGTATTGTATGCAACGTTGTTTAACTGAGTCAAAAAATACTCGTGGCGTTTTTAATTTTTTATTAACAATTTTCGGCTTCGCCTCAAATTGTTACTCACGCCACTCGCCTTTTTTGAACTCTCTTAAACAACGGTTGCATAATAGTATTTTATGCAACCGTTGTTTAAGAGAGGTCAAAAAAGGCGAGTGGCGTGAGTAACAATTTGAGGCGAAGCCGAAAATTGTTAATAAAGACGCTACGAGTATTTTTTGACTCAGTTAAACAACTTACTTTGAACTAAAATTGAAAATTTAACAAATCTTTTTAATTCAAGAAGTAGCAAAGAATGGAGGGCACGGGCGGGAAAAGAATGAATGAAATTAAAAAAAAAACATGTCTATGGTTCACTTGTTTGTCAGAGTCGTCAGAGATGACATTTAAAATAAGTTTGGCAAAAAGGATAACTCATTTATTGCATAATAAGTGTTATAAAATGAATATAAAACTAAACTTAACTACAACTAATAACTAAAGCTAAATAAAAAGCTTGGCAACAACGTATTTCATACAATATTTTTGAAGTGGTCATTACACGATGTATCGAAAAAGTGACAAAAAGATACTGCGTGTATGCACAAATGCTTTTTTGGGGAATAGACTAAAGACTTGTCTTGACAACTATAAGGTAGGGTTTTAAAGATGTGTGCATGCCCCTTTAAATGACAAATAAAAGTACGGGAGAGGAAAAAATACTATTATTCCACGACTTAAAAAGGTAATATCATACATCATTACAAGGTAATTCATCGGAGCGAACGAAACGGTAATGTGTCTCTCGAGATTTCACATATAGTGCGTCAAGCAAATCTTGTCAGTAGCAATGTACTGCGAATTAAAGTAGGGTAACACCATGTAACACCCAATGAGCAGAATTGCGCTAAGAAAAGCAGCAATGTACATCGAACCATAACGTGTTTATTTTTCCGCCCTTCATACGTCAGTTCGAATGAATTATCATAACCTCAAATTTTAGTAATATTTACCGTCAACGAGCATGATTGTACATTGTAGGCACCTTAGCTTTGCTTGAGGTCATGCATAATCTTGGTATTTAATGGTGACAGCAGAAATTTCTCTTGAAATAGAAACGATTCAGAATATAAACAATAAGATGATGGCTGTCATTCACGATCCACATTCCACAGATAACACACAGATGACACGCGATTTTGGAATTATTCGAACACAGTGTTGCTAACCCGCGATTTTTCAAATTTGCCGCCTTTTACTACTGACAAGATTTGGTTGATCCACTATAGATTTCCTCGACGATACGGCTGCGGCGGGAGCCGGCGGGCCGCACTCGTGAATATCTACTTGTACATTAGGGTGGGTCACTTGTGTATGGAGAAAAAAAAGTATTAGTTATCCTTCGGGCACAGTTACAAAAAGTTGCATAATAATGCCAATAAACAGTGTTTGAAATTATTCTGTAATCGAAATTCATTTTCTGCCTCCGGATCCATTTCAAAGTTTTCATATGAATATTGTTATATTTTGTATGGTCTGCGGAGTATATTTATGTATCGTCTCTTTGTTCAAACTTTAGCTAAAAAGTTATACCATTATTAGCTCGAAATGGCATGGTAAAGGTTCAGAGCCATAAATAAATAAAAAAGTACTCAAATAGAAACATTTTTTTTCACAATGTCCATACATTTAACAAAAATTTTAACTAAAATCCGGAGGCAGTAAAATTAAAGTTAAAAATAAAATAAAAATTAGTGCAATAATTAATTACCAAATGGCACCTTTTTTAACTGTGCCCCCTAATCAATTAAAAAAAAAAGTAAAAATGACCCACCCTATTGTACGTATTGATCGAGTCGCCCCTTCGGCATGGCAGTTCGCGAGCTAAACGACGGAGAGATGTGTACTGTGCAGCAGGGATGTTGCGGATGCCGATTTTTTGACATCCGCGGACGCGGATGCGGATTTTTAAAGGCTCACATCCGCGGATGCGGATGCGGATGCGGACGTCAAGATAGTACCATAAAAAATGACAAATATTACATTTTAGTAATTTTTATTTAAAACCGGCCAAGTGAGAGTCGGACTCGCGTTCTAAGGGTTCCGTACATTAAGTCCCACTCACGCTTGACTGCTCATTTCTAATAGGTTTTTTTGGTTAATGACTAAATTACCTAGCAGTCTAGCACTTACGCCAATGCTAAGACGTTCCTATACCGATCTGTTCCGACCTGTTCCACATCCGCATCCGCATTAAATCCGCATCGATTTTATGCGGATGCGGATGTTGAAAATCATGCGGAAGTTCCGCGGTTGCGGATGCGGATATTCGCAACATCCCTGCTGTGCAGTACCTTGCAGCAGATGCTGGGGCGGCGGCTGTGGCGGCGCGGCGCAGCGCGGCGCCAGCAGCAGGTGGTAGAGCGCCAGGTACACGGCAGTTCGCGAGCTAAACGACGGAGAGAGGTGTACTGTGCAGTACCTTGCAGCAGATGCTGGGGCGGCGGCTGTGGCGGCGCGGCGCAGCGCGGCGCCAGCAGCAGGTGGTAGAGCGCCAGGTACACGGCGGCGGCCAGCAGCGCGGCCACGCCCAGCGCGCGGTACAGCGCGCGCGCGCTCTCCAGCGGGCTGCTCATCGTCACCAGCCCGCCCACTATCGCCCCGATGCAGCGCCCTGGGGGAAGCGAGGAATACTACATTACTGCTAGGGCTTGCAATTCGAATTTGTCGAATATTGGACCTGTTTTGATATTCGAATATTCGGCCGCTCAGGTTTCGAATACTATAAAAAATCTATGTCATCCGCTGTAGTTACAGTTTCTGTGTGTTTTACGGGTATTTACAGTGAATGAGGAACGGTAGGTACCCAAATACGAAGGATATAATATTTTTACTGTATTCCTCTCGATAGACTTCGTGAATACAGTGAAACCTAACTCAATTTAAAAGAAAACGAAATCAAAAAGTATGTTATTTTTACGTTTTTACGTCGTCAGAAAAAGTCGAATACTCGAATATCTGAAAGTTTCGAATATCTGCAAGCCCTAATTACTGCAGACGCCGGGAAAGAAGGGCTTGTCGGGTGAGTAGGTATAGACGGCCGACCGTAGGGAGGTCGAATAGTGATACGAAGCCGGTAAGACCTTTTCACGGCTAGCCATGTATAGTGCTTTTCTCAATCATGCAATGAAATTATGATAAAAATTGATGATGATTGTTTCATGTCATAATGTGATAGGTTGTTCAGTGCGAGGGGCTCTTAAGGGGAACGAAACGTTTATTATTTTTGAGCTACGACGCTACTTGTAATTTACTTAGGGCCCCCTAAGGAAATTACAAGTAGGTACCCTAAGAATAGTGTTTTTTAAACACTTGCGCCATCCAGGGTTACCCACTAGGCCGAGGTTAGGTAACCGGTTAAACCCGGAGGTCCCAGTACAGTTTAACCCTGTGTTAACGGTTACTCCAAGTTAGTGGCTAACCCGGGATAGTGCGAGTGGCCCTAAGAAAATTACACCTAAGAATTTCTCCGCCTATGCTCCGATGTATGTCAACCCAACTTACATAGCGTTTATGTAAACAATGCTGGCTTAAAAAATCTACTATCCCCGACCACTGGTTACGAGACGTCGAATAGAACTGATTATTTGGCCTCACCGATACAGAAGTGCGCGATGACCGGCAGCGCCTGGCCGGTGGCGGTGTACTTGCGCGGCACCAGGTGGCGGAAGTACAGCACGGCCGTCACCCACACCAGGCTCATGGTGACACCCCAGCGCCTCGATCACCGCCACCCAGGCGTATTAGATGCTGTACGCCAGACCTGGGTTATATGGACTCACCGATACAGAAGTGCGCGATGACCGGCAGCGCCTGGCCGGTGGCGGTGTACTTGCGCGGCACCAGGTGGCGGAAGTACAGCACGGCCGTCACCCACACCAGGCTCATGGTGACACCCCAGCGCCTCGATCACCGCCACCCAGGCGTATTAGATGCTGTACGCCAGACCTGGGTTATATGGACTCACCGATACAGAAGTGCGCGATGACCGGCAGCGCCTGGCCGGTGGCGGTGTACTTGCGCGGCACCAGGTGGCGGAAGTACAGCACGGCCGTCACCCACACCAGGCTCATGGTGACACCCCAGCGCCTCGATCACCGCCACCCAGGCGTATTAGATGCTGTACGCCAGACCTGGGTTATATGGACTCACCGATACAGAAGTGCGCGATGACCGGCAGCGCCTGGCCGGTGGCGGTGTACTTGCGCGGCACCAGGTGGCGGAAGTACAGCACGGCCGTCACCCACACCAGGCTCATGGTGACACCCCAGCGCCTCGATCACCGCCACCCAGGCGTATTAGATGCTGTACGCCAGACCTGGGTTATATGGACTCACCGATACAGAAGTGCGCGATGACCGGCAGCGCCTGGCCGGTGGCGGTGTACTTGCGCGGCACCAGGTGGCGGAAGTACAGCACGGCCGTCACCCACACCAGGCTCATGGTGACACCCCAGCGCCTCGATCACCGCCACCCAGGCGTATTAGATGCTGTACGCCAGACCTGGGTTATATGGACTCACCGATACAGAAGTGCGCGATGACCGGCAGCGCCTGGCCGGTGGCGGTGTACTTGCGCGGCACCAGGTGGCGGAAGTACAGCACGGCCGTCACCCACACCAGGCTCATGGTGACACCCCAGCGCCTCGATCACCGCCACCCAGGCGTATTAGATGCTGTACGCCAGACCTGGGTTATATGGACTCACCGATACAGAAGTGCGCGATGACCGGCAGCGCCTGGCCGGTGGCGGTGTACTTGCGCGGCACCAGGTGGCGGAAGTACAGCACGGCCGTCACCCACACCAGGCTCATGGTGAACACCTCCAGCGCCTCGATCACCGCCACCCAGGCGTATTCGGTGCTGTACGCCAGACCTGGGTTATATGGACTCACCGATACAGAAGTGCGCGATGACCGGCAGCGCCTGGCCGGTGGCGGTGTACTTGCGCGGCACCAGGTGGCGGAAGTACAGCACGGCCGTCACCCACACCAGGCTCATGGTGACACCCCAGCGCCTCGATCACCGCCACCCAGGCGTATTAGATGCTGTACGCCAGACCTGGGTTATATGGACTCACCGATACAGAAGTGCGCGATGACCGGCAGCGCCTGGCCGGTGGCGGTGTACTTGCGCGGCACCAGGTGGCGGAAGTACAGCACGGCCGTCACCCACACCAGGCTCATGGTGACACCCCAGCGCCTCGATCACCGCCACCCAGGCGTATTAGATGCTGTACGCCAGACCTGGGTTATATGGACTCACCGATACAGAAGTGCGCGATGACCGGCAGCGCCTGGCCGGTGGCGGTGTACTTGCGCGGCACCAGGTGGCGGAAGTACAGCACGGCCGTCACCCACACCAGGCTCATGGTGAACACCTCCAGCGCCTCGATCACCGCCACCCAGGCGTATTCGGTGCTGTACGCCAGACCTGGGTTATATGGACTCACCGATACAGAAGTGCGCGATGACCGGCAGCGCCTGGCCGGTGGCGGTGTACTTGCGCGGCACCAGGTGGCGGAAGTACAGCACGGCCGTCACCCACACCAGGCTCATGGTGACACCCCAGCGCCTCGATCACCGCCACCCAGGCGTATTAGATGCTGTACGCCAGACCTGGGTTATATGGACTCACCGATACAGAAGTGCGCGATGACCGGCAGCGCCTGGCCGGTGGCGGTGTACTTGCGCGGCACCAGGTGGCGGAAGTACAGCACGGCCGTCACCCACACCAGGCTCATGGTGACACCCCAGCGCCTCGATCACCGCCACCCAGGCGTATTAGATGCTGTACGCCAGACCTGGGTTATATGGACTCACCGATACAGAAGTGCGCGATGACCGGCAGCGCCTGGCCGGTGGCGGTGTACTTGCGCGGCACCAGGTGGCGGAAGTACAGCACGGCCGTCACCCACACCAGGCTCATGGTGAACACCTCCAGCGCCTCGATCACCGCCACCCAGGCGTATTCGGTGCTGTACGCCAAACCTGCAAGATAACGGAGACTCAATAACAATTGCTTAAGTATCGAAGGCGTTGAGTTAAACAAAATAAAACACAGACATTTATCTATCTTGGTTAGAAGTAAATCAATTAATTCCTTATGGGCTTATGTGATGGGCTCCTTTGCATCTGGAGGAGTGCGGGACAAGATTTGCGTGCCGTTTAGGTTTCGTGTGTCTTAGTTAGATTGGGTATTTCACCTCCTATAAAGACTCAATGAGGTCTTACCTTTAGTACTTATTCAGTTCAATGGAATTTAAATCATTTTAAATTGGAATTGAGATAGAGCTGATTTTGTTTTGTATTTTTTCTACTCCCGTACCTTTATTTGTCATTTAAAAGGTCGTGCACACATCTTTAAAACCCTACCTTATGGTTGTCAAGACAAGTCTTTAGTCTATTCCCCAAAAAATAATTTGTGCATACACGCAGTATCTTTTTGGCGATTTTACGATACTTCGTGTAATGACCACTTAAAAAATATTGAATGAAATACAGTGTTGTCAACCTTATTTTAAATTTCATCTCTAACAAATAAGTGAACCATAGACATGTTTTTTTTTAATTTCATTCAGTCATTCATTCTTTTCCCGCCCGTACCCTCCATTTTTGCTACTTCTTCAATTAAAAATATTTGATGAATTTACAATTTTACTTCAAAGTGTCTAAAATGTGTCATCGAGATGCGTAACAAAGGCACGTTATCGGAGAGCGCACCTACACTGGTTTTTTGAGCGTTGGACTAGCCCGCGCTCAGGTGCCAAATAGAATAATGAAGACCCTTTTTTGCAGGTAAGTAGCACGTGCGGTTTTACTGAACAATAGACAATAGGATAAGCCTTCGGGCTCTACTAGAAAGCTACAAACTATACCAGTGTATCGGAGGCAGTAGAAGGTGAAGGCCGTGATGAAGACGTTGGAGTGGCCCACGTAGTCCACCAGCGCTTCCGCCCACCACAGCGCGGGGAGCGCCGGCAGCGCGCCGATCGTCGCCGTCAGACCCATCTAAATCAAGTCCATTTCGTGTATAGAAGGAAGGTTAATGTTACCAGTGTATCGGAGGCAGTAGAAGGTGAAGGCCGTGATGAAGATGTTGGAGTGGCCCACGTAGTCCACCAGCGCTTCCGCCCACCACAGCGCGGGGAGCGCCGGCAGCGCGCCGACCGTCGCCGTCAGACCCATCTAAATCAAATCCATTTCGTGTATAGAAGGAAGGTTAATGTTACCAGTGTATCGGAGGCAGTAGAAGGTGAAGGCCGTGATGAAGATGTTGGAGTGGCCCACGTAGTCCACCAGCGCTTCCGCCCACCACAGCGCGGGGAGCGCCGGCAGCGCGCCGATCGTCGCCGTCAGACCCATCTAAATCAAGTCCATTTCGTGTATAGAAGGAAGGTTAATGTTACCAGTGTATCGGAGGCAGTAGAAGGTGAAGGCCGTGATGAAGATGTTGGAGTGGCCCACGTAGTCCACCAGCGCTTCCGCCCACCACAGCGCGGGGAGCGCCGGCAGCGCGCCGACCGTCGCCGTCAGACCCATCTAAATCAAGTCCATTTCGTGTATAGAAGGAAGGTTAATGTTACCAGTGTATCGGAGGCAGTAGAAGGTGAAGGCCGTGATGAAGATGTTGGAGTGGCCCACGTAGTCCACCAGCGCTTCCGCCCACCACAGCGCGGGGAGCGCCGGCAGCGCGCCGACCGTCGCCGTCAGACCCATCTAAATCAAGTCCATTTCGTGTATAGAAGGAAGGTTAATGTTACCAGTGTATCGGAGGCAGTAGAAGGTGAAGGCCGTGATGAAGATGTTGGAGTGGCCCACGTAGTCCACCAGCGCTTCCGCCCACCACAGCGCGGGGAGCGCCGGCAGCGCGCCGACCGTCGCCGTCAGACCCATCTAAATCAAGTCCATTTCGTGTATAGAAGGAAGGTTAATGTTACCAGTGTATCGGAGGCAGTAGAAGGTGAAGGCCGTGATGAAGATGTTGGAGTGGCCCACGTAGTCCACCAGCGCTTCCGCCCACCACAGCGCGGGGAGCGCCGGCAGCGCGCCGACCGTCGCCGTCAGACCCATCTAAATCAAGTCCATTTCGTGTATAGAAGGAAGGTTAATGTTACCAGTGTATCGGAGGCAGTAGAAGGTGAAGGCCGTGATGAAGATGTTGGAGTGGCCCACGTAGTCCACCAGCGCTTCCGCCCACCACAGCGCGGGGAGCGCCGGCAGCGCGCCGACCGTCGCCGTCAGACCCATCTAAATCAAGTCCATTTCGTGTATAGAAGGAAGGTTAATGTTACCAGTGTATCGGAGGCAGTAGAAGGTGAAGGCCGTGATGAAGATGTTGGAGTGGTCCACGTAGTCCACCAGCGCTTCCGCCCACCACAGCGCGGGGAGCGCCGGCAGCGCGCCGACCGTCGCCGTCAGACCCATCTAAATCAAGTCCATTTCGTGTATAGAAGGAAGGTTAATGTTACCAGTGTATCGGAGGCAGTAGAAGGTGAAGGCCGTGATGAAGATGTTGGAGTGGCCCACGTAGTCCACCAGCGCTTCCGCCCACCACAGCGCGGGGAGCGCCGGCAGCGCGCCGACCGTCGCCGTCAGACCCATCTAAATCAAGTCCATTTCGTGTATAGAAGGAAGGTTAATGTTACCAGTGTATCGGAGGCAGTAGAAGGTGAAGGCCGTGATGAAGATGTTGGAGTGGCCCACGTAGTCCACCAGCGCTTCCGCCCACCACAGCGCGGGGAGCGCCGGCAGCGCGCCGACCGTCGCCGTCAGACCCATCTAAATCAAATCCATTTCGTGTATAGAAGGAAGGTTAATGTTACCAGTGTATCGGAGGCAGTAGAAGGTGAAGGCCGTGATGAAGATGTTGGAGTGGCCCACGTAGTCCACCAGCGCTTCCGCCCACCACAGCGCGGGGAGCGCCGGCAGCGCGCCGATCGTCGCCGTCAGACCCATCTAAATCAAGTCCATTTCGTGTATAGAAGGAAGGTTAATGTTACCAGTGTATCGGAGGCAGTAGAAGGTGAAGGCCGTGATGAAGATGTTGGAGTGGCCCACGTAGTCCACCAGCGCTTCCGCCCACCACAGCGCGGGGAGCGCCGGCAGCGCGCCGACCGTCGCCGTCAGACCCATCTAAATCAAGTCCATTTCGTGTATAGAAGGAAGGTTAATGTTACCAGTGTATCGGAGGCAGTAGAAGGTGAAGGCCGTGATGAAGATGTTGGAGTGGCCCACGTAGTCCACCAGCGCTTCCGCCCACCACAGCGCGGGGAGCGCCGGCAGCGCGCCGACCGTCGCCGTCAGACCCATCTAAATCAAGTCCATTTCGTGTATAGAAGGAAGGTTAATGTTACCAGTGTATCGGAGGCAGTAGAAGGTGAAGGCCGTGATGAAGATGTTGGAGTGGCCCACGTAGTCCACCAGCGCTTCCGCCCACCACAGCGCGGGGAGCGCCGGCAGCGCGCCGACCGTCGCCGTCAGACCCATCTAAATCAAGTCCATTTCGTGTATAGAAGGAAGGTTAATGTTACCAGTGTATCGGAGGCAGTAGAAGGTGAAGGCCGTGATGAAGATGTTGGAGTGGCCCACGTAGTCCACCAGCGCTTCCGCCCACCACAGCGCGGGGAGCGCCGGCAGCGCGCCGACCGTCGCCGTCAGACCCATCTAAATCAAGTCCATTTCGTGTATAGAAGGAAGGTTAATGTTACCAGTGTATCGGAGGCAGTAGAAGGTGAAGGCCGTGATGAAGATGTTGGAGTGGCCCACGTAGTCCACCAGCGCTTCCGCCCACCACAGCGCGGGGAGCGCCGGCAGCGCGCCGACCGTCACCGTCAGACCCATCTAAATCAAGTCCATTTCGTGTATAGAAGGAAGGTTAATGTTACCAGTGTATCGGAGGCAGTAGAAGGTGAAGGCCGTGATGAAGACGTTGGAGTGGCCCACGTAGTCCACCAGCGCCTCGGCCCACCACAGCGCGGGGAGCGCCGGCAGCGCGCCGACCGTCGCCGTCAGACCCATCTAAATCAAGTCCATTTCGTGTATAGAAGGAAGGTTAATGTTACCAGTGTATCGGAGGCAGTAGAAGGTGAAGGCCGTGATGAAGATGTTGGAGTGGCCCACGTAGTCCACCAGCGCTTCCGCCCACCACAGCGCGGGGAGCGCCGGCAGCGCGCCGACCGTCGCCGTCAGACCCATCTAAATCAAGTCCATTTCGTGTATAGAAGGAAGGTTATAGTTACCAGTGTATCGGAGGCAGTAGAAGGTGAAGGCCGTGATGAAGATGTTGGAGTGGCCCACGTAGTCCACCAGCGCCTCCGCCCACCACAGCGCGGGGAGCGCCGGCAGCGCGCCGATCGTCGCCGTCAGACCCATCTAAATCAAGTCCATTTCGTGTATAGAAGGAAGGTTAATGTTACCAGTGTATCGGAGGCAGTAGAAGGTGAAGGCCGTGATGAAGATGTTGGAGTGGCCCACGTAGTCCACCAGCGCTTCCGCCCACCACAGCGCGGGGAGCGCCGGCAGCGCGCCGATCGTCGCCGTCAGACCCATCTAAATCAAGTCCATTTCCCGCGTAGAAGGAAGGTTATAGTTACCAGTGTATCGGAGGCAGTAGAAGGTGAAGGCCGTGATGAAGATGTTGGAGTGGCCCACGTAGTCCACCAGCGCTTCCGCCCACCACAGCGCGGGGAGCGCCGGCAGCGCGCCGATCGTCGCCGTCAGACCCATCTAAATCAAGTCCATTTCCCGCGTAGAAGGAAGGTTATAGTTACCAGTGTATCGGAGGCAGTAGAAGGTGAAGGCCGTGATGAAGATGTTGGAGTGGCCCACGTAGTCCACCAGCGCTTCCGCCCACCACAGCGCGGGGAGCGCCGGCAGCGCGCCGATCGTCGCCGTCAGACCCATCTAAATCAAGTCCATTTCCCGCGTAGAAGGAAGGTTATAGTTACCAGTGTATCGGAGGCAGTAGAAGGTGAAGGCCGTGATGAAGATGTTGGAGTGGCCCACGTAGTCCACCAGCGCTTCCGCCCACCACAGCGCGGGGAGCGCCGGCAGCGCGCCGATCGTCGCCGTCAGACCCATCTAAATCAAGTCCATTTCCCGCGTAGAAGGAAGGTTATAGTTACCAGTGTATCGGAGGCAGTAGAAGGTGAAGGCCGTGATGAAGATGTTGGAGTGGCCCACGTAGTCCACCAGCGCTTCCGCCCACCACAGCGCGGGGAGCGCCGGCAGCGCGCCGATCGTCGCCGTCAGACCCATCTAAATCAAGTCCATTTCCCGCGTAGAAGGAAGGTTATAGTTACCAGTGTATCGGAGGCAGTAGAAGGTGAAGGCCGTGATGAAGATGTTGGAGTGGCCCACGTAGTCCACCAGCGCTTCCGCCCACCACAGCGCGGGGAGCGCCGGCAGCGCGCCGATCGTCGCCGTCAGACCCATCTAAATCAAGTCCATTTCCCGCGTAGAAGGAAGGTTATAGTTACCAGTGTATCGGAGGCAGTAGAAGGTGAAGGCCGTGATGAAGATGTTGGAGTGGCCCACGTAGTCCACCAGCGCTTCCGCCCACCACAGCGCGGGGAGCGCCGGCAGCGCGCCGATCGTCGCCGTCAGACCCATCTAAATCAAGTCCATTTCCCGCGTAGAAGGAAGGTTAATGTTACCAGTGTATCGGAGGCAGTAGAAGGTGAAGGCCGTGATGAAGACGTTGGAGTGGCCTACGTAGTCCACCAACGCTTCCGCCCACCACAGCGCGGGGAGCGCCGGCAGCGCGCCAATAGTCACCGTCAGACCCATCTAAATCAAGTCCATTTCCCGCGTAGAAGGAAGGTTAATGTTACCAGTGTATCGGAGGCAGTAGAAGGTGAAGGCCGTGATGAAGACGTTGGAGTGGCCCACGTAGTCCACCAGCGCTTCCGCCCACCACAGCGCGGGGAGCGCCGGCAGCGCGCCAATAGTCACCGTCAGACCCATCTAAATCAAGTCCATTTCCCGCGTAGAAGGAAGGTTAATGTTACCAGTGTATCGGAGGCAGTAGAAGGTGAAGGCCGTGATGAAGACGTTGGAGTGGCCCACGTAGTCCACCAGCGCTTCCGCCCACCACAGCGCGGGGAGCGCCGGCAGCGCGCCAATAGTCACCGTCAGACCCATCTAAATCAAGTCCATTTCCCGCGTAGAAGGAAGGTTAATGTTACCAGTGTATCGGAGGCAGTAGAAGGTGAAGGCCGTGATGAAGACGTTGGAGTGGCCCACGTAGTCCACCAGCGCTTCCGCCCACCACAGCGCGGGGAGCGCCGGCAGCGCGCCAATAGTCACCGTCAGACCCATCTAAATCAAGTCCATTTCCCGCGTAGAAGGAAGGTTAATGTTACCAGTGTATCGGAGGCAGTAGAAGGTGAAGGCCGTGATGAAGACGTTGGAGTGGCCCACGTAGTCCACCAGCGCTTCCGCCCACCACAGCGCGGGGAGCGCCGGCAGCGCGCCGACCGTCGCCGTCAGACCCATCTAAATCAAGTCCATTTCGTGTATAGAAGGAAGGTTAATGTTACCAGTGTATCGGAGGCAGTAGAAGGTGAAGGCCGTGATGAAGATGTTGGAGTGGCCCACGTAGTCCACCAGCGCCTCGGCCCACCACAGCGCGGGGAGCGCCGGCAGCGCGCCGACCGTCGCCGTCAGACCCATCTCCGTCGCCGTGCCGTTCAGATCCTTCACCGTCCTGAAATTATCAATTCGTATAGCCTCATACCGCCCGATCCGGAAAATTTTCAAACAAATGAAATTCAACCCAATTCAAATTGCAATTCGATTCAAACTTCCTTAGCAATAATTTTGTATGGTGAGCGACACAAAGGTAGTTGTACAGTGACCACCGCTCGAACATGCAGTGGCATTGCTCGCCGCAGTACCGTCTTTACCATAAGAGCACACGGGGCCCGTGCCCAGGGCCCCCATCCTCAGGGGGCCCCCAAGGACAGACAGTGACAGTATATTTGATTACCCATAATAAATAGAAGATCATAGTAGAAACATGTTAGTTTAATTAGCTTTCTTGACTTTCCAAAAGGGCCCCAAATTCTTATGTGCCCAGGGTCCCCAACATAGTTTAAGACGGCTCTGAGCGCATAATGGGTTGGACAGCAATATATGTATTTACGCTAATTGTAACCTCAATACAAAACTTAAACTTCGACACTTAACGCCCATGCGCAGGTGCTGCCTCATACAGTGGTGTCACATGTGCCAGCTTGTGGTCTCAGTCGGAAGTATAAACTTACAGCTATATACACTTCGCGTCAACAAATAAAGTGCTTCTATGCTGTCCCCTGCTAGTCACCCGCGTAACTACCGCTACTTAAGAACATTACTTATTTGTAGCACCAGTCTGGTCCGGCGTCCACAGCATGTGCTATGCAGCGTGGTCTACTCGTCGAGGCGGGTGCGGTACGAGTCGCTACCCCACAGCCCAGCAGCGTGACCACCACGTCTTGTGCATGTCCGACGGTGTACAGTCCCACCACAAAATAGATACAGTACAGAAGTCAATCACATGTATGTACTTCACTTTTCATACCTACGCTCGGCGGTCGCTCTAGGGTTGTCAACTATGATTTATGCACAAAAAACTATCGTGATAGTGGCACTCGTATCTAGTAGTGGCCGGGGCGGGGTGCTTACCTACCTACCTAACTGTTCTGTTTAACGTTAAAACGAACCATGCATGCAGAAAATACATGCAGATAGGTACCTACTTACCTCTCTGAAACCACTGGTATAGCTTAAAAAACGACAATTCACCGTTTAATGTTGAATTTAAACAACCGTCCACTGAACAGTTATAATAACTTTTTTTTTGTTTCTCCATTATTGCACAAAAAAGTTCACAGATGCGTGTCTCAAGCGGTTGACACTCGCGCTCGCACTGGTCCCAACCGGTCCGAGATATCGTGTCTGTGAGCAGTGTCTATGTGTGCGTTGCTCGAGCGCACTTTGTATGTAGATTGATTTCTGTACTGTATCTATTTTGTGGTCCCACAGTGTACCTACCTACAGTCTGGTCTACTCACCAAGGCAGGTAGGAGTCGATGCCGCTCCACAGCACGCCGAGCAGGGTGACGACGGCGAAGATGGCGGCCGTCTCGGCGCCGTAGCGCCGCACCGCGTTCATGGGCAGCGCCAGCATGCCCGTCGACGTGTGCCACCACCACTCCGGCGTCGACAGCGGCATGTTGCTGCGAACAAATAGGTACCTACGCGTGACAATAGGCTACATGACTAATTTTTTTTATGGTATCAATCGATCGGGTTTGTTTTTAGGATCAAATGTCTATATGGGACCCATTGCATTAAAGTAACACAAAAGTCAGAAATTGTAGTCAAAGTCCGACAGTCGCACTTCACTCGCGAAACGCCCTATACAAAACGGCCAGAGGCCGTGACGTCATCGCCCACGTTGTAGTATGGACAAAACAAGAAAATTGCGTTTTTGTCGGTGAAATATTGCGTTTATGTATATAGTTGCTATACAATTTTTTTTTTGGTGAAATGTAAGGAATCGAATGGTACCCTTACTTTTATCGTTTTTGGAAGTTAAAAAAAACTTAAATTTTGAAACTTTCAGGTCCTGTATTTTTGTAATTTTTCAATATTTTATTTTATTATCCACATTATTGTGATAAATTGCTCGTTTGCTATCTATTTTACTAGATTTTGTTATAAAATTCAACATGTGTATTCAACATCCCTATTGCACTAACAATATGCACCTATGGGCCATTTCTAGGCCGTTTATATGACTGGAACACAATAGCAAATAGCCTTCTATGGTTATAATGGTAATATTCATACGAAATTAGATAAAATACCTACACACTCGAGATATGGGTTGTCACACGTCGCCAGCTACAAGCGGGAAGATAAAGTAATATACCTAAAATCTAAAGAAGATGCCCCTGGCCCTGAAGTCAAATCCCAAAATCGTTCATAATCACAATTAAATAGGTAACCGTATTTGCTAGAATATAGAATTTGTCATCACTCTATATAAATCTTATTCTTTATTCTAAAACTAAAATTAAATTATTAAAATGTCCAATGATTACAATAAATACTTTATACATAAAAAGGAAAAAGAAAAATGGCGAGTGTCGTGGAACACTCTGCTGGAACGAAGTTATGAAAGGCTAGTGACGTGTTTATGCTCATTGTTATGTTATGTTCTTCATGTCTGTGTCTGTCATCCTCATCGTCATTTTCATTAGTCTCATTACATATTTCTCAATAGTCTGGTCTGTGACGACAATATTCGTGCATGATAAGAGGCACAAATATCGGGTAGTCAGGTATCGCATCCAAACCCACACCGGCTACTTATATAGGCAGGAACATAGGCAATTCAGGCATACGAGTATTGTCCCGAAGGTCAATTAACAACGTATCTTACCTGTCTAACAGTAAAATGGCGGCGCCAATCAGCATGAAGACAGCGTGCATGATGAACGGCACCAAGAAGGGGTCGTCAGGTATCGCGTCCAAACCCACACCGGCTACTTATATAGGCGGGAATATAGTCAGGCAATTCAGGCATAAGAGTATAGTCCCGAAGGTCAATTAACAACGTATCTTACCTGTCCAACAGTAATATGGCAGCGCCAATCAGCATGAAGTATAGTCCCGAAGGTCAATTAACAACGTATCTTACCTGTCCAACAGTAAAATGGCGGCGCCAATCAGCATGAAGACAGCGTGCATGATGAACGGCACTAAGAAGGGGTCGTCAGGTATCGCGTCCAAACCCACACCGGCTACTTATATAGGCGGGAACATAGTCAGGCAATTCAGTCTGTATAGTCCCGAAGGTCCATTAACAACGTATCTTACCTATCCAACAGTAATATGGCAGCGCCAATCAGCATGAAGACAGCGTGCATGATGAACGGCACTAAGAAGGGGTCGTCAGGTATCGCGTCCAAACCCACACCGGCTACTTATATAGGCGGGAATATAGTCAGGCAATTCAGTCTGTATAGTCCCGAAGGTCCATTAACAACGTATCTTACCTATCCAACAGTAATATGGCAGCGCCAATCAGCATGAAGACAGCGTGCATGATAAACGGCACTAAGAAGGGGTCGTCAGGTATCGCGTCCAAACCCACACCGGCTACTTATATAGGCGGGAATATAGTCAGGCAACTCAGGCATATAGTCCCGAAGGTCATTGACAACAAAGTCTTACCTATCCAACAATAAAATGGCAGCGCCAATCAGCATGAAGACAGCGTGCATGATGAACGGCACTAAGAAGGGGTCGTCAGGCATCGCGTCCGAGGCCAGGCCGGCGAGGGGCGGGAACACGGCCAGGCCGACCGTCCCGGCGGCCAGCTGCCGGCCCACGTCGCCGCGCCCGACGGACGTCTCGCGCGTGGCGATCACGCACGCCGCGCCGAGCAGCGCTAGCGCCGCCGTCGGCCATATGTCCGAGAGGATCCTGCGCAAAATCCATGAAAATGTTCAAAAAGGCGCTTATACAATATATTTTTAACACTTACCTTGATTTTTAATTTATAGCTTTGTAAAACTAAAATATAATATAATTATAGGTAACGCTAAAACTCTATAACATTTAAAAAAAACATATAAAAACAATGATAAATATATACAAAAATATTATGTTTGTGTAAACTATAATGTTAATGTAATTAACCCACCGATCGTAACCGACGGTTAACCACTAGATACCAGTCTTGTTTAACCGATCCTGTTATAATGCTACTTAGTAGCAGCGCATGCATGTCTCGTTGCTTATATCTACCCGCTTTATATTTAATAAGTAATAGAATAGTTTTAGATAGTTGTATACTTAGTTGTTTAGAATTGGCTTTGTAATTTTTGTATAATGATTAATTATCCTCTCCTTAGTATTATGTTAGTGTAAACATGTATTTCTCAGGAAGTGATTATTCTTGTAATCTTTTGAGAAATAAACATCTTAAACCTAAATGCTCATCAATACAATATGGTCAATACTAAAAAGTGAAGAAGTGTAACGCTCTTACGGTAGATGTCGCTCGGGTCCCCTTGACCGATATGGTGGAAAGATTTGCTGGCTATGGATGAGGTCTTGGTGGCTCAGATGGCAGAGCGCTGGAGTATCTATCCAGAGGCCGTGAGTTCAAGTCTCACCCGAGACAGTAATTTTTCCACTTTTAAATTTATTCTAAGCTTGATAGCATCGATCGCAGACGTTTCTGCTTGTTAAAATTAAAAATGGTGAATACTGCCCAAGACAATAAAACTAGTAGCCGAAGTTTCGGTTTCGACGTAATATCATGTTTCGGCCGCGGGATCGGTTTCGGCCGCGCCAAAACTTGAAACCTTTAATTTCGGATCGCGTTCGGATAGTTTTCTATAGTAGGGTACATTCATGGACTTTCATTATTGAGTCATTTGGGGTTTAGTTTACATTGGACATTTCATACCGTTAGCATTGACACCCAAATTAGCTTGGACCTTAAATGGATCAACAATTAAAGTCTGTACCTATGCGGTAGGTGCAAAAATTGTACGACGCTATGAAATTGTGTTACCTACTATGAGATGAGGTACAATATCGACACGAACAATGTGCCAAAAGTCCTCGCCGTCGGGCACATATACAAAACACATACAGTAGAACCCGCTTAAGACGATTCTGAGGGGACCTAGCAAAAAAAGCGTCTTAAACGGGAAATCGTATTAAACGTGAACAAAAAAAAACTATAATAATGGTTGATAATGAGCGAATGTGATCTTAAGTGTAGGTAGTACGTTAAGTTAAATAATCTAGGAACACTAACGATAGACTCAACTAGAAAGTCTTGGAGAAACTGGCTGCAAATAAATCTGGGAGCGATAGCTTGCACTCCGTGCTCCATAACGGTCAAGCAGATGGCATCGCCTTCTCACGCCGATAAGGACCCGACAAAAGATATTAGACGAAACAAAAAACCTAAGGTAGGTAATAAACACATAAAAAATTTTGGCTAACAGCGTATTGCATAACAATACGACGGTTATGACAAAAACACAAACGTACAGATGATACGTAATTGGACGGATAAGTAATGTATAATTTTAGATGGCGTATTAAGCGGGACTCGAGTCGTATTAACCGTGAAAAAATGTATGAAAACAGGCCTAAAATTGCAGGGACCGGCGTAAAATGGCGTATTATGCGGGAAATCGTATTAAACGTGATCGTATTAAGCGGGTTTTACTGTACCTTATAACGAAGTATGTCCAGAACGTGGCGGTAGGGTCCCCGGTGTAAACCTTGCACTCCGCGTGGCCCATGACGGAGTCGGTCTCGTCGTAGGGGTCCAGCACTTGGCACCGCATGGTCGGGGTGCAGTCCTCGCTGTCGGGCACATATACAACACACATACCTTATAACGAAGTATGTCCAGAACGTGGCGGTAGGGTCCCCGGTGTAAACCTTGCACTCCGCGTGGCCCATGACGGAGTCGGTCTCGTCGTAGGGGTCCAGCACTTGGCACCGCACGGTCGGGGTGCAGTCCTCGCTGTCGGGCACATATACAACACACATACCTTATAACGAAGTATGTCCAGAACGTGGCGGTAGGGTCCCCGGTGTAAACCTTGCACTCCGCGTGGCCCATGACGGAGTCGGTCTCGTCGTAGGGGTCCAGCACTTGGCACCGCACGGTCGGGGTGCAGTCCTCGCTGTCGGGCACATATACAACACACATACCTTATAACGAAGTATGTCCAGAACGTGGCGGTAGGGTCCCCGGTGTAAACCTTGCACTCCGCGTGGCCCATGACGGAGTCGGTCTCGTCGTAGGGGTCCAGCACTTGGCACCGCACGGTCGGGGTGCAGTCCTCGCTGTCGGGCACATATACAACACACATACCTTATAACGAAGTATGTCCAGAACGTGGCGGTAGGGTCCCCGGTGTAAACCTTGCACTCCGCGTGGCCCATGACGGAGTCGGTCTCGTCGTAGGGGTCCAGCACTTGGCACCGCACGGTCGGGGTGCAGTCCTCGCTGTCGGGCACGCGGCCCGGAGGCACCGTGCAACTCGCGCCTCCTGCGTACGCGCGAGAGATCATATGAAATGAAATATTTATTTGCTAGAATACGTTACAATTTGGTCTTAATACAGTTATAAAGCCAACATGCAAAATGTTTGTAAATTATAATACGGGTACATCAGGTACATATATGCAATACAATTATAATAATCCTAATAAAACAATGTCAATTCATTACAAATAAAATAAAAAATAGAAATACTTATAAATTGCACATTAAAAAAATTAAGCTAAAATAAAATAGATTGATGGTGTCAGAGTTATGTCCTGAATGATTTAAATATTACATTTCGAAATTTAAATAGTCCTTAATAGTATAAAAGCAATGATATTGGAGCCATTTAGTCAGTTCTTTCTTAAATACATTTCCATGCAATATTCTCAATTCATGAGGGAGATAGAGAAATATAGTAAGACAAGGGTGCTCACTCCATACATCAGTTCAGACTATTAATTTCAGTGTCTACATCTAGCATCGAGTAGCGGAACTATCAGTACTGCTACTTGACAATAGATGTAGCAGTACTGATAGTTCCGCTACTCGATGCTAGATGCTAATAGTCTTTTTAGTACTACGAGGGGTATTCAAAATATTCTCGGTATGAGAATGAAAACAAACAAGTACGAAAAGTTTGATATTTTTATTTTTCAATATACTCCCCCCCTATGTTCATACACTTAAAAGATCGATCAATTATTTTTTTTAATCCCTCGTAAAAATATTTTTTATCTTTCGTGTAAAAATGCTCCTCCACTGCCGCCTTCAATGCTTCATCGTCAGAAAATTTATTTCCACGCAGATCCTTTTTAAGATTGGGGAGCAAAAAGAAGTCGCTGGGGGCTAAGTCCGGACTATACGGTGGGTGAGTAACAGTTTTAAACCCACGTTCAACAATAGCTGCCTTGGCAATATGAGCAGTATAGACGGGGGCGTTGTCATGCAGAAGCAGAATACCTTTGGTTAACTTTCCTCGCCTCTTTTCTTTAATTACATCCTTTAATTGACGTAGAATGTTAGCGTAGTACTGTCCTGTGATATTTACACCTTTTTCTTTATAATCGATTAGTAATACTCCTTCACAATCCCAAAATATCGTGGCCATGACCTTGCCAGCTGAAGGGATGACCTTCAATTTCTTGGGATGAGCTGAACCCTTAATGTGCCACTGCATGGACTCTTGTTTACTCTCTGGGTCATAATGATGAACCCAGGTTTCATCTCCAGTAACTATTCTTTGCAGCACCTCATCAGGATTTTCACCGCACAGGTCAATAAAATCGGAACAACAAGCTACACGCATGTCTTTTTGAAGCCGAGTCAGCATTCGCGGAACCCATCTTGCACTTACTTTTGACATATTAAGATGGTCATGTATAATATCATGTACGGTACCAATAGAGAGATTGGTTACTTGTGCTATAGATTTTACCTTCACTCGACCATCTTCCAATATAAGTTTTTCCACTTTATCAATATTTTCTTGTGAAGTAGCTACTACAGGCCGGCCAGGTCTAGGGTCATCTTCAATACTCTCCCTTCCGCGTTTAAACTCGCTTGACCACTTTTGAATGGTAGATAAAGAAGGAGCAGACTCACGGTAAACACAATCCATTTCCTCTTTTATGGTTTTTTGATTTTTACCCTGTTTTGTCAAGAATTTTATCACGCATCGATGTTCTAATTTAGTTAACATTGTCAATTCGCACAGGATGTTCATGTTTGTTCAGCAATTGCAGAAAAACAAAAGACTATCTCGGTTCGAATTATACTTTTTTTTAATGTCAATGAATAAACCTTAGCGGCCAGTAACGAAAGAAATTTTAGAAGAGGTCGTAAGATATCAATACCGAGAATATTTTGAACGCCCCTCGTAAAACTGATGTATGGAGTGAGCACTCTATGTATTTTTTTTCTCTATGGAGAGATACACGGTCAAATGTCAATGGACAAGAAAAACTATGTCAATGTGATACGCGTACATCTGTCACAGGAATACGAGCAAGTCAAGCCATTGTCAAGCTTTTATCGCTGACATGAAATGTGTCGCAGTTAACTAAAAATATCTGGGTAAAACATAAAAACTCGAAAATGCGCGTTTTCCCAGAGACCTAGCTAGATCGATTTTTCGCCCCCGAAAACCCCCGTATAGCAAATTTCATCGAAATCGTTAGAGCCGTTTCCGAGATCCCCGAAATATATATATATATATATATCATCAAAGTTAAAGCTAGCCTTCATAAAAAGTATAAATCTAGTAAATCAACCGTAGATTACGAAGCGTTTACTCAGTGCAGGGCTCGATTGAAAAATCAGATAAAGCAAGCGCATCAACATTATCGAGATAGGGTACAGAGTCATATGGCGAGAGATCCTAAATCATTTTGGAATTATATGAAATCTAAAAGAAGCAGCCGAGATACGAAAACAATATTAATTAATGGAGAACCTTTGTCCAGTGAACAAGTAAGTAATGAATTTGCTAGGTATTTTCACTCCGTGTACAGCGTGGCGAAGCCAAAGTTGGAGGTAAGCGCCGCAATAGTGGCAGCGGGCACTGAGAACAGCGCGGCGCGGGTTCAGGTTGACAGACTAGATTTACAGGACGTGCAGCGAGCCCTTCAAAAACTTAAGCCAAAAAAATCTTCTGGTCCGGATGGTATTCCCTCGTACGTATTTAGGGACTGTAGAATGGTGCTGGCGGAGCCGCTATTGCACATTTTCAACCTCTGTCTTAAGCTAGAAGTATTCCCAGAAATTTGGAAAATTACTCGAGTGATACCGGTACCGAAAGGTGGATCGGGAGATAAGGCAGAGGATTATAGACCCGTGGCGGTTCTGTCAACACCGGCAAAGGTTTTTGAATCGGCTATTCACAAACGAGTATATGAGCAGGTGAGCGCGCAGCTCGCGGATGCGCAACACGGGTTTCGTCCGACACGAAGTACGGCCAGCAATCTTCTGAGTCACGTAGCGCAGATTATACCTATAGTAGATAGTGGGGGTCAAGCCGATACTGCTTACTTTGACTTCAAAAAAGCTTTCGATCTCGTCGATAACGATGTGTTGTTGTCGAGGTTGGCAGGCGTCGGTTTTACCCCCCACTTACTTGGTTTTTTTGCAGACTATATGAGGGACAGACAGCAATATGTAGAATATGAAGGGCACAGATCGAAACCTTATTTTACTAGATCAGGCGTAAGTCAGGGTAGCAATTTAGGGCCTCTCGAATTTTTATTAATGATAAACGACTTACCTAAAACGGTAAAAGATGCTAAGTGTTTATTATTCGCAGATGACCTTAAGTTGTCCCTGGCGGTAAATACTGGTGATGACTGTAAAACGTTGCAGGCGGATATCGACAGAGTCGTACAGTGGAGCAAGAAAAATCTTCTACAGTTCAATACCAAAAAATGTATGACTATCTCTTTCTCTCGGGCGCGTACTCCCATTCAAAATAGTTATAAGGTAGATGGAGATTTGATGGTTAGAGTCTCAGAAGTAAGGGATCTAGGAGTCACTTTTAACACTGAGTTAACGTTTCGAAATCACATTGTGAATATTTGTAAAAAAGCATTCAGGAATCTAGGTTTTGTACTAAGGACGGCTAATGGATTCACAAATATGAAGGCTATAACATCTTTGTATAATGCGTTGGTTAGAAGCCAGCTAGAATACAATGCTGAAATATGGGCTCCACACGAAGCAAAGTATATTTTTATGTTAGAGCGGATACAGAATAAGTTTATTAGGTATATGTATATGAGACAATACGGCGTCTATCCGTTTTATCCGCTGATGTATCCGACATTGTTTATTTTAGGCATGGTCGGATACAATCAGCTGAAAGTCAGAAGGGAGCTAGCACTCGTTACATACATCTTTAAGCTGCTTAGGGGAAAAATATACAATGCGGATATATTGGGGTCGGTGGGTATTTGTGTTCCGCGCGCTTGCGTGGCGCGCCGTCAGCCCGGGCTACTGGCCGTGCCGCGCGCGCGCACCAAGCTGCTGCGCGAGGCGCCGTTGACGCGCGCCGTGCGCACCCTGAACCTAATAGCCTCGCATATAGACCTATTTTCATGTACTACGAGTGAATTCACTAAAGTAGCTTTAATAACTCTTTGTTATATTGAATAGGTAAAAATATGATTTGTTAGATATAGGTACTTGTGTATTTGTATGTAATATTTTGCTACATTATCGCATTGGGTGCAACCTGTAATGATAATTGTATGTGTGTAAATAAATAAAATAAAATAAATAAAATAAAATATATATGTATATATAAATAAATAAACAAGAATTGCTCGTTTAAAGGTATTAGATATAAAATGATGTTTAATGTCATTTACAACGCGCGTGTGAGATACGTAGTATAAAAACAAAGATCACTTAAATTTTCACGAAATAGTCCACTTTTGCTAAGCTAATACGTATATCGAAATAATAAGTTAGAACTGCTGTTTACTTACACACTTACACAACTACCCTCTATGTATATTTCTTGACCATAACTGTCAGAACATTAGTAACGTAAATAAAGTATCTTATAATAATAAGCCATGATATTAAATTCGTATTAATTTGCGATTAATTATTCTATAATAAATTAAATCAAAATGTAGCAAATACATTTGTTAAATTGAATTATTATGATAACCGGATGTGCAGGAAACATCTTACTTGTTATTCCCACCAAGAAGTGGTGGAAGGGGTGAAGTCTAATCAAATATAAGCGAGTGTCTGACAGTTGTGGCTCACTTTTGAGTTGGAGAGCTAACGACAAGGAACCAAGTTAAGTGTCCATTTTATGTGTTTTCTTTGTATTATAGTCTGATGGTATGTTCGTTACAATCTTTAATTTGAACATAAACCTCTGATGACTAATAGGCATGATTTTTAATGTGTTATGTAACGTATATTCCAACTGTACCTTAATGCTAGATTTTTACTACTGCTTTAAATTATGTCAAGTGTGTACGTTAAAGTGGCCAGTACTCACAATAAGATATTTATTACGCAGCGTACTTACTTGACTAATTTAACAATACAATATTAAGATTTTTGTGAATTATGTGGTTATTAAAGCCGATTAAATGTTCAGTAAGTCTACAATATACTTTTACTTATAATCTGCTTATATCAATATATTACTTAAATAATGTTTACCATTTTTATATTCTAAACCTTGTAGTTGTCCCTATAATAAATACATTACTTTGAGCAATAAATAACTGGTCTTAATTAAATACTACATTGCATCCTTATTTTATATTTTATTAATGATTATATTAAAGTATATCTGACACGCGCGACGTTGCATGGGGCTGCCAGTATTCTTTAATTAAAGATTACAAGGGTTTACAATTATTCGCAACCTTCATAATTTAGTGCTCATACTGACCTACGCGGTAGGAGCAGTAGGCCGTGTTGTTGTCGTCGTACGGCTGGATGGCCATGGGCACGACCATGCGCGACTTGTAGTTCATGTACACGTGGTTCATACTGACCTACGCGGTAGGAGCAGTAGGCCATGTTGTTGTCGTCGTACGGCTGGATGGCCATGGGCACGACCATGCGCGACTTGTAGTTCATGTGCACGTGGTTCATACTGACCTACGCGGTAGGAGCAGTAGGCCGTGTTGTTGTCGTCGTACAGCTCGTCGTACGGCTGGATGGCCATGGGCACGACCATGCGCGACTTGTAGTTCATGTACACGTGGTTCATACTGACCTACGCGGTAGGAGCAGTAGGCCGTGTTGTTGTCGTCGTATAGCTCGTCGTACGGCTGGATGGCCATGGGCACGACCATGCGCGACTTGTAGTTCATGTGCACGTGGTTCATACTGACCTACGCGGTAGGAGCAGTAGGCCGTGTTGTTGTCGTCGTATAGCTCGTCGTACGGCTGGATGGCCATGGGCACGATCATGCGCGACTTGTAGTTCACGTACACGTGGTTCATACTGACCTACGCGGTAGGAGCAGTAGGCCGTGTTGTTGTCGTCGTACAGCTCGTCGTACGGCTGGATGGCCATGGGCACGACCATGCGCGACTTGTAGTTCACGTACACGTGGTTCATACTGACCTACGCGGTAGGAGCAGTAGGCCGTGTTGTTGTCGTCGTATAGCTCGTCGTACGGCTGGATGGCCATGGGCACGACCATGCGCGACTTGTAGTTCATGTGCACGTGGTTCATACTGACCTACGCGGTAGGAGCAGTAGGCCGTGTTGTTGTCGTCGTATAGCTCGTCGTACGGCTGGATGGCCATGGGCACGACCATGCGCGACTTGTAGTTCATGTACACGTGGTTCATACTGACCTACGCGGTAGGAGCAGTAGGCCGTGTTGTTGTCGTCGTACAGCTCGTCGTACGGCTGGATGGCCATGGGCACGACCATGCGCGACTTGTAGTTCATGTGCACGTGGTTCATACTGACCTACGCGGTAGGAGCAGTAGGCCGTGTTGTTGTCGTCGTACAGCTCGTCGTACGGCTGGATGGCCATGGGCACGACCATGCGCGACTTGTAGTTCACGTACACGTGGTTCATACTGACCTACGCGGTAGGAGCAGTAGGCCGTGTTGTTGTCGTCGTATAGCTCGTCGTACGGCTGGATGGCCATGGGCACGATCATGCGCGACTTGTAGTTCACGTACACGTGGTTCATACTGACCTACGCGGTAGGAGCAGTAGGCCGTGTTGTTGTTGTCGTACAGCTCGTCGTACGGCTGGATGGCCATGGGCACGACCATGCGCGACTTGTAGTTCATGTGCACGTGGTTCATACTGACCTACGCGGTAGGAGCAGTAGGCCGTGTTGTTGTCGTCGTACAGCTCGTCGTACGGCTGGATGGCCATGGGCACGACCATGCGCGACTTGTAGTTCATGTGCACGTGGTTCATACTGACCTACGCGGTAGGAGCAGTAGGCCGTGTTGTTGTCGTCGTACAGCTCGTCGTACGGCTGGATGGCCATGGGCACGACCATGCGCGACTTGTAGTTCACGTACACGTGGTTCATACTGACCTACGCGGTAGGAGCAGTAGGCCGTGTTGTTGTCGTCGTATAGCTCGTCGTACGGCTGGATGGCCATGGGCACGACCATGCGCGACTTGTAGTTCATGTGCACGTGGTTCATACTGACCTACGCGGTAGGAGCAGTAGGCCGTGTTGTTGTCGTCGTACAGCTCGTCGTACGGCTGGATGGCCATGGGCACGACCATGCGCGACTTGTAGTTCATGTGCACGTGGTTCATACTGACCTACGCGGTAGGAGCAGTAGGCCGTGTTGTTGTCGTCGTACAGCTCGTCGTACGGCTGGATGGCCATGGGCACGACCATGCGCGACTTGTAGTTCATGTACACGTGGCATTGCCCGTCGATGCACAGGTGCGGCGGGTGCTCTTGTATGTCGTAGTCGTCGTCGTCAGAAACGACCTGCTGGGTGCAAAAAGTTATATTGTTTCCTGAATAAAGGTACAGTCTTATAGAGATGCCACGAATATTCGGCAACTATTCGGTATTCGGCCTATTCGGCCACTTTGCCGAATATTCGGTATTCGGCCGAATGTTGCCTACTATTCGGCCGAATACCGAATATCTGTTGCCCCTAACTAAAAAGAAAAATTATACAAAAAAAATGCCAAAAATTGGGTATATTTAATATTTTAGGAATAGGAAGACCCTTTTTTAAGCATTTGTTGATTATGAAATATTTTATTTTTATCGTGGGTCTGATTTGATTGACTCTAGCTACATTCATTTTCATTAGTTCTGTTTTACAAAAAATAATTATATCTTAGCAAACGTTGTGCTTTGTTGGCGAACAGTTTTCATAATAATTGTGACTCACAATGTTCGCATCTCATGCCGAATATTCGGTATTCGGCCGAGAGAGTGGCCGAACATTCGGTATTCGGCCAAAACCACTATTCGGGGCATCTCTACAGTCTTACACTTCTTTGCCTGCCGGAATTCCAACACACACTAACGGTAGATGTCGCTAGGCGAGGCCCCTTAAGTCGCTTATAAAGGATATGACGGATACCTACAATTAATAAATTAAAAAAAAACAGTGTCATTATAAAACAAAAAAACAAAACACAAACAAAAAAATGAACATTAATCGTTAAAAAAAAACAAGTGCAGTGATATACACGCATCAGCTTTCAGCTGCTAGTGTATTAAACAATATAATATAATAATAATATAACATCTACAATTTTATAATATGTACTTACAGTGAAATTGAAGTATTTGTTCCACATGTTGGGTATGTTGATGGGGGTGGAGGTGGTGGGGTACACGGTCCGCACCCACGTCATGTTGGGGTCTCCGCAGCCGTACTCGCACAGTCCCAGGGCCAATACGCCCCTCTAAAACAACATTTATGACATTTCACTAACGTTAATACAGCACAACCGAATAAAACTAGAAATGTTTCCGCCATAAATTCATATCACCTGTATCCTTCCTTGCTAAGAGTTTGACACTGTCATTTTCGCCATCGACTGCGTAAACTAACTCACAAATGCATCTGCCTCGTACTGACATTGATGAAAGCGAGATTCACTGCGTTTGAGTTCACGCAGTCGCTAGCGTTTAAGGCCGCGTAAAACTCATGGTGAGTGTACTGTAGGGGAGACAGGGGACCTTTAAATCGTCCTGATTTACAGGGTGCCCGAGCCTCCCGACTGCCCAATGGTCCCCTGCTTCCCCTACCTGGGGAAAATTTTACGTAACTCAGCGGAAGGCATTTGGACTGTTTTTGCGGATTTTGTACGAGCTTTCTTACTAAAATAATGTACTTAGTAGGGATTGCAGAACCGGTACTGTTTAAAAGAACCGGGATTTTCGGTACCGGGCAAAAATGGAACCGGGATTTCCCGGTATTTTCGGTACTTTCGGGACTGCCTTCAAAAATCAGTTTTCACATCAATTTTCAGTAAAAAAAAAAAGCGTAAAACGACCACGACTCTTTCTTAAAACAATAAAAAAGTAGCACAGTGAAGGTACACACTTCTTTTGTACCATAATATGTATCTTTAAGTCACACAATCATTAATATAATTTGTTTTATTTTCCTAAACTACATGATATTTTTACTATCTTTGTTGATTGGCAAAAACTGAATTGTGGCTCAGTAATATCATCATTTTTTTTAAATATGTAAGACGTTTTGTGATAAAGGATAAAAAAATTGATAATTTTCGCATGCATTCAAAATGGGCTGTGGACCTTCGAACATATAATAACAGAACTATCAATACGGCAAATCAAGAAATTATTCAGCCAGAATTATTAATTCATTTAAAATATCATTATCATATGTGAATTTCTTATACCGTGTTTGAATTTGAATTAAAAGTAATATTTTATTAATTACAAAATTGTCTCTTCTAGTTAGTATACAAATATGAAATAACTAATTGTTCGTATAAAATTATTTATCGTACAAACATTTATGCCCTTAACTTAAAGTATCAAATTACGCAATTTTATATTGTCGGCATTGTCAAACCCATTGACTTTTTATTTATTTATTTATTTTACAATACAATACAATACAAATACTCTTTATTGCACACCTCATTACAGAAAACAATACGGATAATACAGGAAGAAGAGGTTAAACAACAGGCGGTCTTATCGCTAAAAAGCGATCTCTTCCAGACAACCTTTAGGTAGCGGAAATTAATAAATTTATGTCATGTCAGTAGTAGGGTTTGCTCCCGGTACTGAGTTTGTATGGCGAGAACCGGGAATTCCCGGGAATTCCCGGGAATTCCCGGTTCTCGCCATACAAACTCAGTACCGGGAGCAAACCCTAGTCAGTAGGTGTTTCATATTCAATATAAGAATTTTAGCACAGAAAAACACAATACAAAACAGTATAACACAAATAAAAATAAAATAAGATAAGATACATATACATACATACACACATATATATATATATATATATATATATATATATATATATATATATATATATATATGTGTATATATATATATATATATATGTGTGTATGTAAATATATTTATTTATATATATTTTAATGTATATGTATTTTAATGTAGTGGTCAGCCGTAAAAGTATTACCATCAGCCTTAGATTGATAAAATATATTTATTTTCTTTATAAAACATGATATTTCATGCTAAGTAACAGAAAGCAGTCAAATATTGTACCGGAAATTTTAGTCCCGAAAATCCCGGGAGTACCAGGATTTTAATTTTGAAATCCCGGTTCTTTGCTTGGCTCTAAATCCCGGGAATTCCCGGTACTTTCGGTACCGGTATTTCCCGGGAGCAAACCCTAGTACTTAGGTATCTACCTGTACAGTATATACCTACGAGTAGGTAAAGGCGCCATCAGATATACTTACCTATCGGAGCGCCCAAGGTGCTCACCAATATCTGAACACGCCTTTATTGTCGAGGCGTTAGAGTGCATATTCGGATATTTTTGAGCCCCTCGGCCGCTCCATATTTGAAGGCGACTCTACATACAAGGTTTTGTAGATTGTAAGAATTGTAATTCAACGTAGATACATAGAGACAAACCAAAGAAAGTCTGCAGCGCAATAATTTGACATCGAATTAAAAAACTACATATGGCAATGTTTTTTAAGCAGTCAGTAAACGTCATGCACTATGGTATGTTTGTCAAAATCGTTTAAATATTCATTGTGTTTTGTGATGAACGGAATAAACATGGTGAAACCTTACAAAACCGGCGTGCGGGAGTTACTTTTCCGCGTGACGAATAATTTTACACTTGTAAAAAGTCAGCACGAGGCGATTCAAGCTGAAAAACGACAATGTTTACAAAATTTGGAGTTGATGACGGGTAAGTGGAATGAAACATCTTAATACTTCACCATATGTACCTACTTAGATAATATAATATTGGTTTAGACTAAGGTTTCACAGCAAATTGAACACACCTAATAGGTATAGGCATACTTATGAACTTCCTCTAACATTTCGAGAAACTCATTGGTACTAGCCGGGTTTTGAGCTCGAACCCACAACCTCCATGCTTATGCTCACGGCATGGGTACCTACTAGTTAAAGCTAAAATTAATTTTTAATATATAGGGTGTCCCAAGAAGTAGTGATATACTGAAGCTGGGAGGTAGAGGACCTAGAGGGCTATCTGAATCACCCCCATGTATGTTCCGCGATTTTTCGTATTTTCGGAGTTATGGTTTTTTTTTAATTTTTCACCTGTCGCCGAGTACGATGAGATTTTTATTTATGGTGACGTGAATTATTGCGGTAGATGCTTGATTTTTTTTGTGTGCTAAGCTGATAGATAGGCCAATTCAGTATGGTAACATTTACTATCGTTAGATCTTTGAATGGAATTAAAAGAAAATTAATGCCAAGAAAGATAAAATTACCCAGTATGTTCACAACTTCAAGGGCGCTTAGAAAAATAAAACATTCAGTATATCACTACTTCTTGGGACACCTTGTATGTTTATTGTTTTAATGGTTTATTTCGTTTTTCCGAAAACTTTAGTTCGCAAATTGCGGGCAATTTCTCTGTCAATCTAATTACGCCTTAATGGGAGTAAAAGAGAAAGATGCTCGCATATTGAGAACTTCGGTGTTCGCGGTAGGCCCTCTGTACCTATTTACCGCCGTCGCGGATATTACAAAAGCTTATTAATTTTGATGAAGCCAAATGTCACATTCTCCCAATATTATTTATCAATATTAGTATATGTCTACATATTAATAGTGACATCTATTGTTGGAATGAAATTTATTTTACCATAAAAATTAAGCTGTGCATACAGCTAAATTTTTTCATAGACGGTAAATATGGTAGAAATTTCACAAGTATCAAGACTATTTAATCCATTTTCTGTGGTGTTGTCGCATACTGATTTTTAAAAACTACTTTTAATCTAGCGCTGCAGACTTTCTTTGGTTTGTCTCTAGTAGGTACGTACACGACATCTTACTAATGGTTTACGCGGCTTATTTATTTAAAAAAAGTTATTAGTAATCATTAGGTAAATTAGGTTATCATTCCGTTCACTGGTTCAGCAAGTAAATACAGATATTATGTTAATTTATTTTGTCATAGGACGACTGGAGTCTTATTATAGTAGGTTAGTAGGGTTACCTATAGGTACTTTTTAGGTAATCTATTACGAGTCGCCCCAATTCTCGCAAGTAACGATTTTCCTAGAAAACGTGTATTAAGGTGACCGGGGCAGTGTCCGCTTGGAACTGACATTTATATGCAAAAAGCATTCAGGTATATTGGTCGTTGTGATGCCTGTTGGGTCGTTCGATTTTAAACTTTGATACAACAGCGTAAAGTTCAAAATGTTTATTTGTTTGTGAAGATGGAGTCATGCCGATAATCTAATAGTAAGGAAGGATACGTTTAGCAACAAAGAAATATTTTTTTTGATATATTAGCTAAATTATTAGTGAGCTTTTTCATGGTAGGCACTTTCAGTTTATTTTTGAGTTGGTCATTCTTACTACAAATTAACGTAAGGTTATCATACTTAAGTATGTTAGGTTATCGCTATTGCGCGACATAACTTCCTAATACCGGTTTCATTTTTAATTATACCTAGATATTATTACGTTCTCGTAATTATTACTTAGGCACGTCAGTTAGGTAGTTTAAACACTAAAACCGAAGCCTTTCACGTGTGACTCAGATATATAGGCATGTATTTTCGGTATGCCCGAAAACGTTTAGGTAGGTAAGCCAATTAAATAATCGTTACGTACGCACTAAACGGCTTCATCCGCTATTGGTAGCGTTCTATCGGTGTTATTTTCATACTTCGCTGACTTGCATCAAAATGTTTTTTTTTGTGCATATAGATCTATTGGATCTTATATTCTATTTGTCAGTGAATAATTTTACGGTTCAGTCGGTACGGCTATTATGTCTCACATCAGTTTAAATTCGAGTATTTGTCAGTGTTAGTGACTTGTTCAATTTTGTTTACAAGCTTACCTTCTCCTCGGAAACGTAGTGGCACTGCTTGCCTTCCGAGCACTTGTCTTGCGTCACGTACGCGCCGTTCTCGTCGCAGGAGAACCACACAATCGGGCGGGGAGCCTAAACAATAATATTTACATTAATCCAGGACAGGTCTCTGGCTGTGTGTGACGACATTGTCCAAGAACGTCATCCTCAACTTTAAAATGCTGACTGCTGAATATGCTCATAATAATAATTATTTCTCTCTCAAAAGCCCCTGAAACACCTTCATCACCTTCCACCACATGCACTTGGCGTCTCCGCCTAAGGGTGGAATCACATCTGTCAGCATCGAGCCGCATTTTATATATGAGAAATCGCTCGTTAGTATGAAGATGCGTACGCATCGGAAAGCTGAAAGCATGCGTACGCATCTTCATACTAACGAGCGATTTCTCATATATAAAATGCGGCTCGATGCTGACAGATGTGATTCCACCCTAAAGCAACTTTGTACCGACTTGACAGCAACAAAGTGTAACGTGCCGTGCCACGAAGAAACGTTATATTTTCATAGTAATTAATTTGACGAATATGGTGGCGCTTTCACAGTCTATATTTTACCAAGTAGGTACAAAGTTAGTTTAGCTACAGATGTACAAGTTCCGGAAAGTTTCCGAAAAGTTGCAAAAGTTCTCGGAAATTTCAGAAACAATTACAGGAAATAAAGGAAACGTTTATTCTGTAAATGGTAAATGGAATACTTATTTCGATTCCTATCCAAAAATTCCGAAAATTTAAAAGTGGATATTACGCAATATTGGAAATTTTCTTACCGCACATCTTAAACTACATAGGTATATACCTAGATCAAACCAATGTTGAACTTACATTGCCGCGGTTGGTATAAGGTACCGCCAACAGCAGGGTGTAGAAGATAGCCCCAAGAATGAGACAGATGGCAGTGACGATACGCAGTAGACGGCCGGACCCGCTGGGTCCGCCGCCGCTGGTCGCACCGCGACCAATGGATAGCCTGACCAAATAATAGGGGCATTTTTATCAAGCAGAAACGTCTGCGAGCGATACTGGAAAAATGGAAAAAATTAAAAATAGAACTGAAAATGGAAACCGCCTCCGGCAAGACCGGCTCAGTGTATTAATTAAATTGTTTCAAAAGGTCGCAAGTTCGAACTTCCTTCGTCTTGTCGGAAGGCAAGCTTTTTCCTTTAATATTATATTTAAAATAATAATAAGGGTTACTGTTACTGTATTGTATGAAAATTAATGTGCGACCGAAGTTACGGTTTCGGTTGGATTGGCATAAAAATAATGTTTCGTCCGAAGGTTCGGTTTCGGCCAGGTCGAATAAGTTGCCAATTCTAATGAGAGTAGTTGTTAAATATTGTAAAATTACACGTGGTAAAGCGCTTCTAAAACACACAAACGTGTTATTTCAGATTTTTTTAAATAAGGGGCTAAACAACAACTTTGCCTTCTTGTAAAACAAAGAACTATTTTGCTTTGAAGCAAAAGAAATGTATGATCTTATGAATGTAATTTATTTAGTAGGTAAGTACACATGCACCTATACTCACTACTCAGCAATGATGCAACAACACGATCCAAACTGGTCCTAAAGACGCTATTATTATTGTTGCACAAGTACAAGCCATTGTATACTAACTTATCAATGAGATGTCCCATAATGGCGGGTCCGAGGAGCGCCACGCACGGCGCGACGGCCGATATCAGGCGCGCCTCGCCGCGGCTCAGGCCCGCGCCTGCCTCGGTCATGTGCAGTGGCAGGAAAGGGAATATGCAGCCCACTCCTGTAACAAACAGTTTTACGAGTATGAGTATATTTTACATTACCAGTGAGGTGTCCGACAACCGCCGCGAATAGCGTAGAGACCAGGGATGTTGCGAACATCCGCATCTGCAACCGCGGAACTTCCGCATTATTTTCAACATCCGCATCTGCATCCGCATCCGCATAAAATCGATGCGGAGCTTATGCGGATGCGGATGTCGAATAAGTCGGTACAGGAACGTCTTAGCGGCGGCGTAAGTGCTAGGTAATATCGTCATTACCTACTTATAACGAAATCGTCTAGATCCAGAAAAGTCGCATCCGCGGATGTCAAAAAATCTGCATCCGCAACATCCCTGGTAGAGACTGTTCGAGCTGATATGGACTATGTTTAGTTTATTGTCCAAATCACCCCAAAGATGTCTATATTCCCGACGTAAACTAGATAACAGTAGTATGTAAGTAGTTTAAGAACCTTTATTAACTCAATGAAATATCTTTATCTTTAGTAATACTAAGAGCCTATATAAGAAACTGTAAATATGTGAATAAATGGTTTGGTAACGTAGCAACTTGTTTCATCGGAGACATTTTTTTTCTCATGGAACAAGTATGTATTCGCTGGCACGGTGAAGTCGGCCATCAAGAATCTCTTCTGCTAAGTTAGAACCATTTATTCAGCTTAGCGCGAGAAAATAGTTGATCGCTAGACGTTTTTTCGACATCAGTCGGACTGCTGTGGCTGCCTTACCTATAGATGGCGAATATCTTGCTTTCTCCTATTTCATTTCATTTCATTGAGTGATTGGTTGATAAAACGGGAGTTTTGAATAATGGTTCACGCAAACGCGATATTATGCGACTTTATACTACGCAAGGGTGCGATTTATCAACTGGGTCACGTCATCGTATCTTACCTGTGTAATTGCAATTGTTTGCATGATGTCACGGCATTTGTTACTTTTATTAATCAGAAGGTCAGAACCAGAACCATGACTACCTGGTGAGGCGTAAAGCCATGAAATTAGAAGGAAACTAAACGCCGCGCGAAACTTGCCTTTTATCTTTTATCTCAATTAAGTAACCTACTTAGCTTTTTTATACTAAAATAATACTGCGATAATATACAGGGCAACGATATAGGTAGAATTGAAAATAAATTAAAATTGTCAATTTAAATTGACATATTTTTAAGGTTTTGGCTGGACAGACAGACTCCGCCCCTTGCAAATATAATAATAATAATCTAGTTTGTGTGATTTTTTCATGGCATTTTGCCCTTTCTTAAAGTATAAAAACTACAATTTTGCTCCCCTGTTCATCTTTTATTACACATAAAATACACGTACACGTAGGTATAAAAATTCTTTATTTGCAAAAAAATATAGTAAAATAAATATTATAATAATATCACCTATCATAAGAATTAGGTTGTGAATATGTTGCGATATATTTTATCCACTTTCATAACAATTATTAATTTGATGCTTAATAGGTGCTGCTCTGGATTGGAGTGTAGAATTAGCATCGTATCATCAGTTCGATCAAATCAGTTGCCATAAACTCTTAACGTTATAATACTAAAGTTTACTTATTCATCCGACTGTCATTAGGAGACATAAAATAGTAATTTAATGCCTTGAACCAGATAAATATTTTATTTCGCTAGGTACCTACTATAAAAAGTTCGTAATAAGTGCGCTTTTATGCCCGTAAGAAAAGAAATAACAGATATCGTGCCATAAAACGGCGCAATACAGGTCGAGGTGAATGGTCCCTAAATCATTCGGTTCTTGGAGCCCCGCGCTCCTTAGAAGGAAGCTTGCGAGTGCTACGGCATTATTCTGCCAGCCGAAAGAAAAAGGTAGTATTGTACGGGACTTGAACGCAATCGCGATACGTTTTATTTGAGTTGTTGTATTGCGGTGGAATAGTCTGTCTCGTCAATCGCTCGACCACTTTTTATCGTCGATTCGGGATAGGACTGCGACTAATGTTGGTTAAGTCTTAAAGCAGTCCTTTGAGGACTGCTTTAAGACTCGACTCAGTTTTTAAGACTTTTATAATTAAGTCGAAGCACGAATTCCTTTTAAACTTGTTAGAGACCCGAGTCTTTTGAGAGACTTAAGTCCTTTTCGGATGACTCTCATATTATTTACAAAAAAAATCAAAATGCAATTGTCTCCATGTAAAATGAATGTATAAAGTACACAAATCATACAAGACCGCCTATTTTCTTTATTGTTATTAGGTACCTAATATAAAACGTATAAAATTGTTGACGGAAGCTCAGTGTTTTTAAGTTGCGCTTAAAAAGGACTCGACTAAAAATACTTCTTGGAAAAGACTCAACTCGGAAGTTTTTTAAGCGCTGAGCGCTACCAACGTCTGTGCTACCAACACTAATGGCGACTGTCAAGTGCAGGGCGGTGTGCTCGAAGGTGGCTCGAAGCAATTATAAAGTTATGGTGTTAAACGATTTATCGCTCTGCGTGTATGTAGGTATAACAACAGTTTAACCATTAGTAACATGTGAATGGTGTCAATTAATTTAATAACGTCGACATTCAGATTGTTGATGGACTAACTGTGACTAACATGACACGTACATAGATAGCTACAGGATTTTTTTAGGGTTGTATCAATAAGGAACTCATAAACTTTCGCCATGTCCATATATTGTCATGCGGTTGTAGCATGGTCACATTTTTATCAGCTGTTACCATTACTGTCACGTTCTAACAAGTATATATGTAAGTGCGAAAGTGACAGGCATAGTGAAGTGATAAAAATCCTACCATGCTAAAACCTATGGTCACAATTTTTAGCTTAGTGAGCATTGGTGAACTTGACTTGTAACATATATGTAATGTATACCGGATAAAAAATGAAATAAATAAATGATAAGGCTCTTCTACGTACGACCATTTTTTAACCGACGAAAAAAACGGAGGAGGTTCTCAAGTCGACACGTATATTTTTTTTTATGTAATGATCACGCATAATCAAATACATACTTACAAAACTGCTGCGACTCCGATGACATCTTTATACGCGCGACATAATTCACAGACATAGTAAATATATTAAAAACGGGTCACTCACGGAAGTTTTGTTATTAAAATTATAATTCACAGACATTATATATTAATATCATTATAATTAAGAATATGCTAAACAGATCTAAATATATACTAAATAATAATTAGTATAGTTAAGTTGCATTGTCATTAATCATAACTATTCCAATGTAATATATATTTAAAAGATTATTCATCATCCTTATGCGGTTACTATATAGTTAATATATCTACCTAATACTTACATAGTTGATATGGCTACATGACTGATGCCCTTTTAATTCAATTCTATTCAATTCATTAAAATGATATCGCCAGTTGCTTGAATGAGTGTACCTAAGCCAAGGATGACTGTACAGCTATTTATAGTAGTTGAGGACCTATAAAAACCAAATGGAGTCATGATCCATTAAACGGCACGTGATATTTTTTGTTCGCTAGTAAAATGTTCTTTGGATGGAATAATGTTATTTCTACATTAATGTGCGAGATAGAGGCAGTTAGTACAGTGCCAAGGCGTTACGTAGAGATATTTTAGAGCACCTTGTCCAAATGTCCTTGTCCGCTCCGATATATCCGATGGCGACGTACCTACAGCAAAAAGCGTGGGTTCGACTTCGGGCCTGGGGACAAAAGCGTGTGCGCTCTGCGGATGGTTATCTGGTATTCCTATTTGTCACGCATCATAAGCACGTGTTCCCTTAGGGAATAGACCAAAAGAATTAACCCTTAAATGCATAGTGTTGCCAAATGTCTACAAAGCATTAAACAGCTCACAGATTTAAAAAAAAAGCTTACGTTCTTGAATGCACCTTTGTACCAAACGTCAAGTAGTAGGGTGATGATTTAAGGGTTAAATTTACGCAATATTTTTAATTTATAAAAATTACATTCGTTTTAAGACGAAAAGTCGGAAAGCTTGGAAAAATCCAGAAGTTGATAATTTTTAGTATGTGATTTTGAACGGTGTTTTCGGGGTTTGTAATTATTTTATATTTAAAAACTTTATCATAGGTATATCACAAATAGTGTACCTTTCTAATGGTAGTAAAAAAAATCATATATGTATCTATTACTGAAAATTACATATTTACATAAATATGATTTAGCCAATTCAACTTCTAACACTGATTTCGCAGTGAAAATCGAAGTTATATTATATTTTTTTTTACTATTTTTCCTAGAATCGGCCAACAATTATGTGATACATATATTAATTTCGGGCAAAAAGAAAAAGTCATGCATTTAAGAATTAATATGTATATTTTTACTTCTCAATCCAGTAATCTTCATGTGGTGCATGAAAATGGTTCTTATGCTCTCCAGTGCATAAAGTAAAATGTTCTATACCCATTATCTATCCTCCGGTCGGGACGAAAAAGCGGCGAATTCGGGGAGAAAAATAGTTATTTTCGATACAAGTGCGAAAAAGAGGAAATTCGAAACGAGTGGCAATAAATTAAAACACGACCGAAGGGAGTGTTTTAAATCGACACGAGTTGCGAATTACCTATTTGCACGTGTATCGAACAACGTTTTACAGTACATATGGCACTTTAAAGTTTCGACATACGCACGAAATGTGCTATTTTACGCACTAGTGCGGAAAAGTAGCCCCATATGTACTGTAAAAAATGTTTTTGCTGAACTCAATCAACGGGCAAGATGCCCAGAGAAGGCTGGCTATATTCCCTCGCTGAATCTCTATACTTTAATTATTCTCTGTGCGAACTAGTGGCCAGTCCTCTGGTCACCAGAAGCCTTTGCAATACTTATGTGTCCGATGACCAACATATTATTCAAAGTCGATTTATTTGCTAGAATACAGAAGATCACTCAATTTAGTTAGTTGAGGTTCGAATTGTTAGTTGAGGTTCGAATTACCTGCTAGAAAACAGAAGAGCACGCATTTTAGCGTGGTGAGGTTCTCGTTGTCGAGTTGCTTCATGTTGACAGATGTCTAACGCACGTCAGGCCAGGCGACTCCCCGCTAACATCTTGCATCTGAAACCGGGAAAGGCGCGTCAATCAAAGCGTGTCTACAATGAAAGTGGTTAATAAAGAACCAACTGATTCAACTTAGAGGTAGGCCATTTTATTAACGGTCAAATCTAATCTCTTTATGAAATATAACCTTTAGCCGCCCATACGTCAAACCTTGCCAAGCAAAATGAGATTTTATTTTGTCAACACAAAGTTCAAATTAGAATGGAACAGGAGACCTTTTTATAGGTCTCTGGGCGGCTAATAGAGGATAATTTTTATATCAAGTTGCCTACCTAAGTACCTACCTATTTAATAGAGACACCTATAGTGTGCCACCACAATTAAAATTAAGAAGGTAAGTATTGACAGTATTGTGACGGAAATATGAGTAGGTAAGTACTGGCTGATTTAGAATCGTAGAAATCGCAAAAAGATGTCTTTACTAGTTAGACTGTTATATTAAAGAAATTCCATATGTCTATAGCCTTATTATTGGCTTACATGTAGGTACCTCTATTAGCTACGTAGCCGCCAAAACTGAACACACATGTAAAACATTTTTTTTCTGTTTTTATCTGCAATCGGCTGTTTTAGCCATAATCAGATGTTATGTCTTTTTTGAGGGTTTTTAGAGGTATTCCATTAAATACTGTCTCTTGACTTTGATAGAATTTATCTTCTAGTGCCACTTAGTGCCTCTGGTGTAGCCGCAGTATTTGCCACCTTTTCAGCCTACTCGGATTGTCATGTAAAACATTGAGTTTTTTTTATACTTAATGAAATGTTTGCCAGAATCGAATTGTAATATCCAATATCAATTATAGAAAAAAAAATTATTTTCAAGACAAAAAGACGACAATACTGGTGGTAAATAATTTGCATAGCGGTCAGGAAGCACTCACATATACGTGAGTGACTCACTTTGCATTATGTCACATTAGGTAAGTACTTCGTAACCGCGCTATATCTCGGACACGTTTCTTTATTTACATGAGCCGCCCACGTGCTATTGTCGCTACCAAATAACAGGCTAACTCGTATGTTTGTCTTGTGTTGAGCCGTATTAGGTATGTGGATACTGATCTAATTATCTAAATCCATCCGTACCGTTACATAAAATATGAATATAAGGCAACCTGAAGGCAACGAAATCTTTCCTGATATCGTCCTATATCAGGCTATATGGATGCTTGTCTGAAACAAAATTGATTGATTTATTTATTTATTTTTTTGTCTCAAGTTAGGTTATTTATAATATGAATATAAAAGTAAAATATAAAAAAAATTACAAAACAATAAAAAATACATATAAACACATAAAAAACCTAACCTAGGGTGCCGCCAGCAGCGGGGCAAGGCCCAAGCTAATACCGGTGGTCAGGGCTGCAGAGAGAGGAACCGGCGGACTATCCGCGCCGTGTCCAAGATCACCGCCTTCTGCATTTATTTAATTACTAGCTGTTGCCCGCGACTTCGTACGCGTGGATTTGTATATTGGTGGTTATATATTCTACATGAGCTTAGAACATTATGCAGCAAAAGATCGCAGTAGGACGGTTAATCATTTGTTAATTATTAATATTACAACGCATGATACTTGTCTTTCACAACCTACGAAGCTTCAAGCCCCTAACTGAATAAAATTGTTCTCGATATAATCCCTCTCAACCAGAAGATTTTCATGTCCTCTATTTAATAAAACCTACTACTTAACTACCTATTTACGAAGTTTGAAGTTCCTAGCTTTAAATAAAATTTGAACCCTATACAAACTTTCAACCCATTTTTAACCATTATAGGGGATGAATTTTTAAAAACGCTGAAATTACTTTTCTTGTATTTTAATAATATGCCCATATACAAAGTTTACAACGATTCAAGTCCCGCACTCAAATGAATGTTTGACCTCCATACAAATCTTCAACCCCTTTTTCACCACCATGGGGATGAATTATCAAAAACTCTGAAATTAATTTTCTTCTCTTTTGATGAAATACCTTTTTACGAAGTTTCAAGTTTATTTGCAACTTTACAAACTTTCAACCCCCTTTCGACCCTTTAATAGATGAATTTTAAAAACGCTGAATTTACTTTTCTCGTATTTTAATAAAATGCCATTTTACAAAGATTCAAGCCCCGCACTCACAAAAATGTTTGATCTCCATACAAACTTTTTACCCTTTTTCACCACTTTGAGAGATGAAAATTCAAAAACGCTGAAATAAGTTTTCTTCTCTTTTAATAAAATACCTTTTTAAGAAGTCTCGAGTTCCTAGCTTAAAATAAAATGTGAACCCCATAAAAACTTTCAACCCCTTTTTAACCCTTTTAAGGGATGTACTTTTAAAAACGCTGAAATTACTTTTCTTGTATTCTAATAAATGCCTCTGTACAAAAATTCAAGCGCCGCACTCACAAAAATATCTGATCTCCATACAAACTTTCAACCCCTTTTTCACCACCTTCAGATATGAATTTTCAAAAACGCTGTAATTAGTTTTAATTTAATACCTTTTTACGAAGTTTCAAGTTCCTAGCTTAAAATAAGATTTGAAACCCGTACAAACTTTCAACCCCTTTTTAACCCTGTAAGGGGATGAATTTTACAAAACGCTAAAACTACTTTTCCTGTCTTCTAATAATATCCCCAAATCCAAAGATTCAAGTCCCGCGCTCGAAAAAATGTTTGATATCAATACAAATTTTCAACCCCTTTTTCACCACTTTACAGGATGAATTTTCAAAAACGCTGAAATTAGTTTTCTTGTATTTTAATTTAATAACTTTTTACAAAGTTTCAAGTTCCTAGCTTAAAATAAAATTTGAACGCTATACGAACTTCAACCCCTTTTTAACCCTATTAGGGGATGAATTTTACAAAACGCTGAAATTACTTTTCTTGTCTTCTAATAATATCCCCAAATCCAAAGATTCAAGTCCCGCGCTCGAAAAAATGTTTGATATCAATACAAACTTTCAACCCCTTTTTCACCACCTTACAGGATGAATTTTCAAAAACGCTGAAATTAGTTTTCTTGTATTTTAATTTAATACCTTTTTACGAAGTTTCAAGTTCCTAGCTTAAAATAAAATTTGAAACCCGTACAAATTTTCAACCCCTTTTTAACCCTGTTAGCGGATGAATTTTACAAAACGCTGAAATTACTTTTCCTGTCTTCTAATAATATCCCCAAATACAAAGACTCAAGTCCCGCGCTCGAAAAAATATTTGATATCCATACAAATTTTCAACCCCTTTTTCACCACCTTAGGGGATGAATTTTCAAAAACGCTGAAATTAATTTTCTTGTATTTTAATTTAATAACTTTTTACAAAATTTCAAGTTCCTAGCTTAAAATAAAATTTGAACCCTATACGAACTTTCAACCCATTTTTAACCCTATTAGGGGATGAATTTTACAAAACGCTGAAATTACTTTTCTTGTCTTCTAATAATATCCCCAAATGCAAAGATTCAAGTCCCGCGCTCGAAAAAATATTTGATATCCATACAAACTTTCAACCCCTTTTTCACCACCTTAGGGGATGAATTTTCAAAAACGCTGAAATTAGTTTTCTTGCATATTGAAAATATATCTTTTTACGAAGTTTCAAGTTCTTAGCTTAAAATAAAATTTGAACCCTATACGAATTTTCAACCCTTTTTTAACCCTGTTAGGGGATGAATTTTACAAAACACTGAAATTACTTTTCCTGTCTTCTAATAATATCGCCAAATGCAAAGATTCAAGTCCCGCGCTCGAAAAAATATTTGATCTCCATACAAACTTTCAACCCCTTTTTCACCACCTTGGGGGATGAATTTTCAAAAACGATGAAATTAGTTTTCTTGTATTTTAATTTAATACCTTTCTGCAAAGTCTCAAGTTCCTAGATCAAAATAAAATTTGCACCCCAAGACGAACTTTCATCCCCTTTTTAACCCCCTTAGGGGTTGAATTTCCAAAAACGTTGCAATTACTTTTTTTTGTAACCGGCTATTATGCCTTTCTAAGAAGTTTCAAAGCATTTGTAATGGATTCAAACTTTCAACCCCTTTTTAACCCTGTTAGGGGATGAATTTTCAAAAACGCTGAAATTACTTTTCCTGTCTTATAATAATATCCCCATATGCAAAGTTTCAAGTCCCACACTCACAAAAATATTTGATCACCATACAAACTTTTAACCCCTTTTTCACCACCTTGGGGGATGAATTTTCAAAAACGCTGAAATTAGTTTTCTTGTTTTTTAATATAATACATTTTTACAAAGTTTCAAATTCTTAGCTTAAAATAAAACTTGTTCCCCATACAACCTTTCATCCCCTTTTTAACCCCCTTAGGGGTTGAATTTTTCAAAATCGCTTCTTATCTCTTGTACACTTTATAAATGCAACCTAGTGTGCAAATTTCAACTTTCTATCTTTTGTAGTTTCGGCTCTGCGTTGATGAATCAGTCAGTCAGTCAGTCAGTCAGTCAGTCAGTCAGGACACTTGCATTTATATATATAGATTTTATTACTCCCTTCGGAAGCTGTTAGGACTAGGTACCCCGTGAGATTTATATTTTTCCAACAAACCTGCTACATTGTGTGCGGAAAGAGAAGAGTCGTGGAATGTATTGGGCCCTTCGATCAACACGGGCTTCCGACACGTCGATTGGGCCCCATACTAATAGCCTATCTATTGTACTGTAGGTACTAGGTACCCCAGAAATTTCTAAATTGAAGTACCGTACCGTCTACTATTTTATTTACGAGTTTTACGACAAACAAACGTATAGAGTATACTCTTACAGTACCACTACCACCAGATTGACACTGACATAAGCGCCATCGATAACGTAATTTACTTTCTATGCATCTCGCTCGTACTCGCATATTAGGGCAAGCGAGATGTATAGAAAGTAAATTATGTTCTCGAAAGCGTTTATATCAGTTTTGACACTGTCAATGACTCATGGTACGGGCTCAGGACTAAGTAGGTTTTAACAGCCGATCTCCCACCTTCTCTGATACAAAGCAAACGCAGCTATTTCTCACTTCATAAGACATGATCTCGGCTAATCTTAGACATGACATTAATGCGCGACTCACACAATAAGTAGGAAATGTGCCGTGCCTACTCTAAATCCCAGATATTTGGGGTCAGTCCCACTATAATTATAGTTACAGAATGTTTAACGTTTACGTCGCTGACGGCTAGTCTTTTAATAAAGGGTATCGCCCACTGTATCTGGGTTACGTTCGAGTAAACATAAACATTAAGGGACCATCCGAGACTTTCACATTAATAGAATCCGAGCTGGTGGCCGCGTCAGCCAACTCGGTAACAACTATGACAAAGTGCAACGTCTATTGATAGAATTGAGACACTGGATCGATAAAATGCACTTCAAACCTATACATATTAGTATATAGTTTAGCACATATCTATAACCTATACATAGTTACCTAAAATAGTACAGTCTTTCTCTACTAATATTATAAATGTTGAACTGCAGAACCGATTTAGATGAAATTTATTTTATTATGGAGATAGAGAATCATCATCATTCCACCATGTTAGCTTGAAATCGGAAAAAAGAGGAAAAATATAAATAAACGAAATATGCAGTGATAAAAACTGTGCTGATATTTCGTGTCAACTATAAATAACAGTTGGGTAATATGTATGAAATATCTACGATTATTTTTCCATAACTACGAGTATGACAATCGATATTTCTCATGAGTCTCATGACCTACTATTTCGCTTCTGTCTATGTATTATTAATTATTAGGTAGAGCAAAAACACTATACATACCTACAAGTTCTGTGCAATGTGGAAAATAAATACTTAAAATGCAGTTCTTAGGCACATTTGCACAGGTTTACCGTTATGGATAGCAACGGTTGCAACTTGCAACGTTTAACATAATTTTGTACCTATACAATACAATACATACCATACATAGATACACCTTGATATACAAGTTAATATCAAATACCTATATTACCAAAATAATGTTCATCTGTAATTTACTAGGTACTTTGATTGTTACTTATAGGCTGTAAGTACCGTCAACCGGGGGGATGGCAGAGGTGAACACACGTATCTTAGGTAGGTTAGCATATCTAATTAATCTAATTATCTACCTATCTCATGAATATCTACTTATTCGCATGCCAGCGAACAGTTAACTGCTGTTAACTATAAGATTTATTGGGCGACTCTACGACCCCATAAGTAGTTTTTTTACACCTATAATTATAATAATTAAGTCAATATGTATATATGTATATTGGTGCCAAACAATAGGCATGAGAATGGAAATCAACTCTCCAACGCTTGCATACGACATACGACGAATGACAGTGCGCAGCGAGCGTGACGAAACGACGCGAGGGGTACGGTACACAAACATAATAATGAGCAACTCTTGCCCACGCCTCTTTACCCGTTAATAATTAAATTTTAACAGGCTTTGTGCAAAACAAATTTAAGTAAACCACTTTCAAATGTTTCTACAATACATGCAAAAACTTTTAAAGTATTAGTAAGGTAAACGTAGTTAAACGTCTGGTGCTCGACGCGGTCCCAGTACATGTCATCTTGAAACTTAAGTCAATAGAGGTGACAGCAGGGTGTCATTTATTGCACTCGAGCACTCGTACGTTTACCTTATCGATCACTTATAAAATTTTGAAGGATGGCAAATGTGCACACCTAGACACCCAGTAATTAAGTATGACCTTACTGACCTTACTTCCAAAAGCCATCTCTCAAGCTTCTGTCATCGGAAACAAAATTATCAACAGTAATACAAATCAATTAAGGAAGTTAAACTGGAACATTTCTATTAAGCTGTAACTAATTGAGAGCCGCATGTTAATCTACTTTAATTAAAATAAACCGACGATTACGACCGCTGTATCTACCTCATATGCTGAAGTTGATTGAACGATTCTCACTAGTTAGGTTAAGTAACTTAACACAATAATCGCATAGAGGTGATAGAGTTTTGTAGGTACATCTATATATATAAATGCAAGTGTCCTGACTGACTGACTGACTGACTGATTCATCAACGCAGAGCCGAAACTACAAAAGCTAGAAAGTTGAAATTTGCACACTAGGTTGCATTTATAAAGTGTACCAGAGATAAGAAGCGATTTTGAAAAATTCAACCCCTAAGGGGGTTAAAAAGGGGATGAAAGGTTGTATGGGGTACAAGTTTTATTTTAAGCTAGGAATTTAAAACTTTGTAAAAATGTATTATATTAAAAAACAAGAAAACTAATTTCAGCGTCTTTGAAAATTCATCCCCCAAGGTGGTGAAAAAGGGGTTGAAAGTTTGTATGGAGATCAAATATTTTTGTGAGTGTGGGACTTGAAACTTTGTATATGGGGATATTATTATAAGACAAGAAAAGTAATTTCAGCGTTTTTGAAAATTCATCCCCTAACAGGGTTAAAAAGGGGTTGAAAGAATGAATCCATTACAAATGCTTTGAAACTTCTTAGAAAGGCATAATAGCCGATTACAAAATAAAGTAATTGCGACGTTTTTGGAAATTCAACCCCTAAGGGGGTTAAAAAGGGGATGAAAGTTCGTCTTGGGGTGCAAATTTCATTTTAAGCTAGGAACTTGAAACTTTGCAAATAGATATTAAATTTAAATACAAGAAAACTAATTTCAGCGTTTTTGAAAATTCATCCCCTAAGGTGGTGAAAAAAGGGTTGAAAGTTTGTATGGATATCAAACATTTTTTCGAGCGCGGGACTTGAATCTTTGTATTTGGGGATATTATTAAAAGACAAGAAAAGTAATTTCAGCCTTTTGTAAAATTCATCCCCTAACAGGGTTAAAAAGAGGTTGAAAGTTTGTATGTGGTTCAAATTTTATTTTAAGCTAGGTACTTGAAAGTTCGTAAAAAGATATATTATTAAAATATAAGAAAACTAATTTCAGCGTTTTTGAAAATTCATCCCCTAAGGTGGTGAAAAAAGGGTTGAAAGTTTGTATGGATATCAAACATTTTTTCGAGCGCGGGACTGGAATCTTTGTATTTGGGGATATTATTAAAAGACAGGAAAAGTAATTTCAGCGTTTTGTAAAATTCATCCCCTAACAGGGTTAAAAAGAGGTTCAAAAGTTTGTATGTGGTTCAAATTTTATTTTAAGCTAGGTACTTGAAAGTTCGTAAAAAGATATATTATTAAAATGCAAGAAAACTAATTTCAGCGTTTTTGAAAGTTCATCCCCTAAGGTGGTGAAAAAAGGGTTGAAAGTTTGTATGGATATCAAACATTTTTTCGAGCGCGGGACTGGAATCTTTGTATTTGGGGATATTATGAAAAGACAGGAAAAGTGATTTCAGCGTTTTGTAAAATTCATCCCCTAACAGGGTTAAAAAGAGGTTGAAAGTTTGTATGTGGTTCAAATTTTATTTTAAGCTAGGTACTTGACAGTTCGTAAAAAGATATATTATTAAAATACAATAAAACAAATTTCTGCGTTTTTGAAAATTCATCCCGTAAAGTGGTAAAAAAGGGGTTGAAAGTTTGTATGGATATCAAACATTTTTTCGAACGCGGGACTTGAATGTTTGTATTTGGGGATATTATTAAAAGACAGGAAAAGTAATTTCAGCGTTTTGTAAAATTCATCCCCTAACAGGGTTAAAAAGGGGTTAAAAGTTTGAATCCATAACAAATGCTTTGAAACTTCTTAGAAAGGCATAATAGCCGATTACAAAATAAAGTAATTGCAACGTTTTTGGAAGTTCAAACCCCTAAGGGATTTAAAAAGGGGATGAAAGTTCGTCTTGGGGTGCAAATTTTATTTTAAGGTAGGAACTTGAAAATTTTCAAATAGATATTAAATTTAAACACAAGAAAACTAATTTCAGTGTTTTTGAATATTCATCCCCTAAGGTGACGAAAAAGGGGTTGAAAGTTTGTATGGATATCAAAAATTTTTTCGAGCGCGGGACTTGAATCTTTGTATTTGGGGATATTATTAGAAGATAATACAAGTAATTTCAGAGTTTTGTAAAATTCATCCCCTAACAGGTTTAAAAAGGGGTTGAAAATTTGTACAGGGTACAGATTTTATTTTAAGCTAGGAACTTGAAACTTCATAAAAAGGTATTATTTTAAAACGAAAAAATAATAATTTCAGCGTTTTTGAAAATTTATATCTCAAGGTGGTGAAAAAGGGGTTGAAAGTTTGTATGGAGTTCAAACATTTTTGTGAGAACGGGCTTGAATCTTTGTACGCCTCTGTACAAAGATTCAAGCCCGCTATCTATCTATCTATACATAAATGCACGTGTCCTGACTGATTGACTGACTGACTGACTCATCAACGCAGAGCCGAAACTACAAATGCTAGAAAGTTGAAATTTGGACACGAGGTTGCATTTATAAAATGTATAAGAGCTAAAAAGCAATTTTGAGAAATTCTACCCCTAAGGGGGTTAAAAAGGGGATGAAAGTTTGTATGGGGTTCAAGTTTTATTTTGAACTAGGAATTAGAAACTTTATCAAAAGGTATAATATTAAAAAACAAGAAAAATAATTTCAGCGTTTTTGAAAATTCATCCCCTAAGGTGGTGAAAAAGGGGTTGAAAGTTTGTATGGAGAAGAAATTTTTTTTTGATTGCGGGACTTGAAACTTTGTATATGGAGATATTATTACAATACAAGAAAAGTAATTTCAGCGTTTTTAAAAATTCATCCCTTGAAAGGGTTAAATAGGGGTTGAAAGGGTTAAATAGGGGTTGAAAGTTTGTATGGAGATCAAACATTTTTTTTGAGTGCGGGACTTGAATCTTTGTATAAAGGCATATTATTAGAATACAAGAAAAGTAATTTCAGCGTTTTTGAAAATTCATCCCCCAAGGTGGTGAAAAAGGGGTTGAAAGTTTGTATGCACATCAAATATTTTATTGAGTGCGGGATTTGAATCTTCGTATAAGGGCATATTATAAGAATACAAGAAAAGTGATTTTAGCGTTTTTAAAAATTCATCCCTTAAAAGGGTTAAATAGGGGTTGAAAGTTTGTATGGAGATCAAACATTTTTGTGTGCGGGACTTGAATCTTTGTATAAAGACATATTATTAGAATACAAGAAAAGTAATTTCGGCATTTTTGAAAATTCTTCCCTCAAGTTGGTAAAAAACGGGTTGAAAATTTGTATGGAGGTCAAACATTTTTTTGAGTGCGGGGCTTGAATCGTTGTATAAAGGCATATTATTATAATACATAATAAGTAATTTCAGCTTTTTTAAAAATTCATCCCCTAAAAGGTTTAAGAAGGGGTTGAAAGTTGGTAGAGAGTTCAAATTTTATTTAAAGCTAGGAACTTCAAACTTCGTAAATAGGTAGTTAGGTAGTAGGTTTTACTAAATAGTGGACTTGAAAATATGCTGGGGGTTGAGAGGGATTATATCGAGAACAATTTTATTCAGTTAGGGGCTTGAAACTTCGTAGCCAGGTTGTGTATAATAATTAACAAATGATTAACTGCAGTCCCTACTGCTATCGTTTTCTGCATAATGTTCTAAGCCAATATAGAATATATAACCACCAATATACAAATCCACGCGTACGAAGTCGCGGGCAACAGCTAGTTTATACATAATTGACATTTCCAAGTGAGCTTGCAACTTGCCTACCTTTAACTATTTCCTAACGAATGCAACAGGTCAGTGGGCGAGTCGACAGATTCTCCGTCCTACACAACACAAACTTTGTCCGTGTCGGTACCTACACAAAAAAACAACTGTTTGAAAACATAGTACTGAGCCCTGTGTTTCAAATCTATAACCTAATCGTTTCATTTATAATTCCATTCTGAACTCTTCCAGTGTCTAATGAAGAAATTAAGATAAAATATGTACCTATGTACTTGTATATTTGAATTAAATTAAAAAGTTTGTGTAGCTGTAGCAGAATAACAAAATGATTAAGATATTTTTTACCAAGTAACTAACATTTAGCTTGCGTACTTTTATTTTACAAGTAGAAGTAGCCATAATTTTGTTTTATTAAATGAATGTATAACTTCTACATTTATCATCTGTGAAATCCGTAATTAAGGTATAATATTTATATGTAGGTAGAGTCTGTGCGGAAATAGAAGAGTCGCAGAATGTATTAGTTCCCATATATGTACATATTATGTTCCACGACTCTTCTCTTTCCGCATAGACTTTACTTGTACATTTCTGACTTTATATTTTAAAATTTTCTCTAGTAGCAAACTTGTTCGGATTTGGCGCACATTATCCGTCAAAGGCGCAAAGTACCCCGATTTACAGATGTATTATTTCCTATATTTTTATTAATTTTCTGTCCCCCGAACGTAAAATGAATGACTTCATTTATCACATCACATTTGAAAAGAACGATCTGACCCCGAAGACACGCGTCGCGCGAAGCAGAAATGTCGTCACCGCTATACTCGGCGAAGGTCTGTGGCCCGCTCCCGCCTGCATTTCGACAGCGATATCGCTAAATAACTAAATGGATTCTCAACGGTCAACATATTTATGTCACGTTAGTTATTTCGAGACATTGTTTCGGTTAAATTGACTTAGAAATTTATGCCATCGCGTTTACAAGTTGTAAGAAAAATAAATAAAACAAGATATCGTCCATCTTGCCACACCGGTTTTGCAATATCTGTCTGTTTTTTTTTCAGACCGGCAAACGGCCATGCGGGACATCTAATGCAAGATTTTAACAGGAACGGAATTCGATTTATATTGAAGTTAGCTATTATTTTAAACAGGCCGTTTTTGCCTTTCGAAATGCCAAAAACGTAATTTAATTATAATCTTATCCGCTCCGCTGCAACTTCCAAAGACGATCAATCGACCACGTGTCATGGATCCTGGCCCGACCACGACACGATAAGAAAGATATAATGATTGCACATATTCAACATTTGCCCAGTGCCACCAATTTGATTGCAATGGGATTGGTGGCACTAAATGGCACCTAAAAAATTTGAATTCGTGCACTAACCAGCAAATCCTGTTAGAGTGGTGTGGTCGCGCCACCGCGAAACCGAAATTCGTTATCTCTGTATCGCTCTTGCATATTCGAACGATAGAGAGGCAAATATACGAACGAACGATGATGTGGTTCGCTGTAAGCTCAGACATCAAGTAAACAAGGGAAGAAACTGTTAAGAGTAATGACTGAACAGTTGCAATCGTAGCGAGGCAATCAAACGTCTGCATTTATTAGAAAATCACTTTAGCACATAATTTCGGCACCATTAGACCGTCAGCGGCGCCGCACTTCCGTCTCATGAATATGTATCTTCTAATCGAAAATGGGGGACCATTTATTTTCATGTCACGTATAAATTTACATTTTGACCAGTGCTTAATAGTAGTACTTAGCAGTCGTAAAACTTTCCGAATGTGCAATTACCGCGTGCAAAATATGAAGAAACATTCAGCCGAATATATTTAAAACAAAGGTAAGCTGCACGTAATTACATACCTATAGGCTGCTCAAAAAGTAATCTTTTAAGTCAAGCACGTACTCACGATATGAATCAGGCATAAAAACCACAAGCGGCTTAGTTTTCTATTAGGTACGTAAGTCATCGAATCTATTGTTTTACATTTAGGGTGCCCCTAATTCGTATTCTAGGGCTTCCTCTAAGAATATATACACCGGTGTAGCTTACATACATAAGTAATATAACCGAATACAATTTGAAATACTTCTGAAGTATTTATCCGTGATGCTTAACTGAATAGCTATAGGAAACTTTACGAGGAAAGTATCTATGGTAGGTATCTATGAGAATAGTAAGAAAACTTGGGATATTTAAATTTCCATAAGAAAGGAACGTAAGCCAGCATATACTATAGATTAGATTTAACTATGAGTCTATGAAATAGTTAAGCAAGTATGTATTTTATTAACTAATATAATATAATATAGTTATGTGTTTAATTTATTTGTCATGTTTTTTTTTTCAATTTGGTGAGTAATAACGAATATTTGTATTGTATTGTATAATAGATAAGGTGAGGCGGGCGAAGTGTGCCATGCGGGATAAGAGCGCCTACCGTTAATATATCAAAAACTGCTTAAATGATAGTAGTAATATTACTAATATAGCTTGCAGTTTTTTTAATAGTAGTAGTAAGTACGTATTACTAGCACTCTAAAGCAGTTTTTGATATATTAATGGTAGGCGCACTTATCTGTCTTATCCGGCATGGCGCACTTCCTCCGCCTCACCTTAGTGTTTTAATTGTAAGTACATATATATCTAGGTACCCAAACATCCACAAGGCCCTGAAGCTAATAATGGCCACAAGAACATCGCAAACACAAATTAATTTCGACAGTATAAAAAATTAACGACTTAAGCTCGGATTGGTATCCTGTAGGTACACATGATGTATTCGGGATTTGGTGGTTCATTGAACCCGCAAGTTTCGCGGTCGGTTTCAGGCGCGGCGGTGGCGGCGGAGGGAGCGGGTACGTCTTTTGGTGGGTGTTTGAATCGATCCCGTGGGGCGATACCATTTTGTAGCGATATTAAAAACATGGAATTCATGTTTTAAATATCGCTACAAAAACATGGAGGAGGGCCGTACATTGAATCCTGAACGAAGCGAAGGATTCTATAATAGAATCCAGAGTGTGGCGAGGCGAGGGATTCAAGTGTTAACACTTAACGTTAACGCCCAAGGTGGGAATAATATTGCTATGTCGCTACATTTAGGTACACAATGACATTACGAGCGAATTAGACTGCCCACTCGGTCCTCAACACGATAACACGAAGATGGCGGTTTATTTATAGAGCCTACCTAATATTACAATAGTCTGGAATTAATGTACAGGGCAAGCAAGAGGTCAGCAGCAATAAAACGATAAGTTAGTGTTCCACTGTAATATCTCGCAACTACTGGCAAGCATAGTAGCGACAGTTTACATACAAAGTAGATATACAAACAGATGACAAATATTATTAGGTGACCGACTCGTGAAGCTAAATATTTCGAACGAGTGGGGATATTCGACACCATATCGTCAGGTGACAAGCAAAAGTCACTAAGTACCTCCACAAGTTCATAGCCATAGTGAAATTAGTGAACCATATTAGTACGAAAAGAAGGTTGATTTTTGTTTAAATATTTTATAGTAATTAGTGACTTTGGCTTGTCACCTGACGATATGTGTATTGGACTAAGTATGTGCCGTAAGTCATCAATTTTCTTCATGTAAGATGTAGTGTAAAAACGGCTGAACCGATCCCTACTAATGTTATAAATGCTAAAGTAAACTCTGTCTGTCTTCTTCACGCTCAAACCTCTGCAAGTCTGCACTGATTTAGATGAAATTTGGTATGGGGATAGTTTGTGGCCCGAGAAAGGACATGGGATAGTTTTGATCAATCATCATTATACCACGTAGACGAAGTTGCGGGCATAAGCTAGTATGAAATAATTGACAAACACTACTCTCGATCGACTTTGACAGAACAAAGTCTGAAAATGTAAGTAAACTTCACTTATTTTCATATAAAGCTTGCTTATTTACAGGGGGTGACATGACTTGATGAAAATCGTTGATAGAAGATCTCAGTTAGGTATACCTATATTTATAAGTTATAAAGTTACTCTATGATAGAAGACGCCAGCGTTTGACGATGTACAGTTGTCATCTTGGCTGGGCCCCAGTACGTACAATCACGCTCCGTTATTGTTACGCTATTTAGGGTTCTAGCTAAATTGGACATTCCATAGCGTAAGTATGGAACAACCAATTTAGCTAGGACCTTAAATGGTGTAACAATCCCGTGTGGTGACCTGGTGACTGTACAGTAGTAGAGAGTAGGGGGCAAGAATACCCCAAATTGCCCAACCGATGTCATGTCATTTTAGTTCAACGATGGTACAAAAACAGGATGGTATTAAATTGTATAATCGAATTGTTCAAGTAATAATGTCAAGCTAATGTCACATCGCCCCGGCCGAAAACCTGTCTGAGACATAAAACAATGTTTTTCTACTCCAGCACTTAAATGTGTCAATTAAATGACTGACAGTGATATCTAAAGCAATGTCATTTGAATGATTTGTCTATAGGCTCATAAGAGGTATGTTTTCATTTACAATAATAACTCTTTTTTTTTTAAATAATAACTCAATTTTTTTTTTTTTTTTTTTTTTTTTTTTTTTTTTTTTTTTTTTGCTGCAGCAGTCATAGAAAAAGTAATGTATGCAACAGCTCATAATTGGTTCTTAAAATTCTCGGGTCTTTTTTTACAAAACTCGACTACGTCTCGTTTTGTAACTTCGACCCTTGAATTTTAAGAACCCTTATTATATCACTGTTGCATAAACTACTATTAAGTACTATGTAGTACCTATACTACATTTACCTATACCAACTACAGCTATAGGTACTTATATCCTTAATTGTAATGTAACACTAGTAAACACATTTTGGGCACTCCCTAAACACAGTGAACCATAAAAGACGGTGATACGGCAAACATGTGCATGTGTTCCCACCATTGCCATGACATCAACGCTTAACCGGGAAACTTTTATTAGCTTGGAATCTGGCAGGCACGGAAATCCACATAACAGAAATATAGGTTACCACGGAAATCGCTTTTCCAAGTAAACGGTCTATTAATATTGTTAACGTGTTTGACCTAGTGTTGTTATCATGAACAATCTTAGTGGCAATTTAGATGATAAAAGGTAGCCGGTAGTTATATCCTCGTAAGGCCCAAGGACCTACATATAGTACTTATTCAGTTTGATGAAATTTAAATCATATCCAATTGGAACAGAGTTGCATTTGTTTTGTTTCGTTAATTTTTTATACAAAGCAGAATCAACTCTATATCCTACAGTATAGTTTCAAATTGCAGTAGCAAATTTTGGATTTTTCATTTGTATGGCTGGGCCTTAGGAGGTAGATGACACTTATAGGGTTTGTATACAGTGCCAACTGCCAACCTAAGATATACCGTAAAGGTACCCAAAGAACGGTCTCCTAGCCTAGTCGATAGTGACCCTGCCTACGAAGGAGGAGATCCCGGCTTCAAATCCTGGTAAAGGCATTTATTTGTGTGTTCGTCACAAATATTTGTTCCTGAGCTGACTGTGAGCAGAGAGAGAATATGTCAATTTGTGTAAGATTGTTCCATATTATTTAATTATTATTTGTTTATTTTAAAGAACGAATAGCAACTATTTACTTACCTACGTATACTACTTTATTTAGTCAAATTAGTGTCGTATCGGTCAATGCAAAACAACAGATTCAAGCCTATAATATACGTAGGTACACTAGGTACCTACATACAGATTCCTTGTTTGTATGAGTTGCAAGGTAGGTACTTTACAGTTATGACTTTCAAGAGTTACTAAATGTAAGTAGTAAGGTACCTACGTGCTCGTCATTCTAGAAAACGACCTGTACGATAAGCCCTAATAAGGTCGCTTAGATGCTGATCAGCCCTGTAAAGACCTAATAGAGTTGCAGATGGTGGAATACGAGCCATCGCGGGCCCAACATTAGCATAATTGGAGGCCAGCGGACCGGTTTACCAGCGAGGTATGACGTCACCGCTGACATCACCGACACGCGAACTTAAAATAAGCTTGGCTTAAAAGCTTTTTCTAAACGTTGGGTTGAGACACGCGAAAGCTTATTTTTGTTTAGAACAAGAGTAAATTATCAATCACCAATTACTTTCGAAAGATAACGAAATCACGTGTTCATTCTTCATTTAGGTACGTACCTGATGGTGTGAGCTTCACTTGCATATTGGGTCAATAATATTCTGCAAGTTGATTTTCTCATTTAGAAATGCTCGGATCAAAATTTGGCAATAAGCAATAACACCATAAATGAGGTGTCAAGATGACAATATGACAGCGTAGGAATTTGAAGCGGTTAACAAAGAGGTCTAAAAGTCAAATGAAAAAATATATTTTTAACCGACTTTAAAAAGAATAGTGGCGATAGAGCCGTGTCGGGATTATTTTCTTTTAATAAGTTTTAGCTACCTTACTGTTGGTCCCACTATCTTTTTAGTCAGGATCTGATGTTAGGATCATGGAATAATCGGAAGGGAGGCACGGCGGCACACCCAACAACACTTTATCACTACATATACAGGGTGTAATCTAAAACGTGATACAAGATAATCAAACCTGAATCTTTTCATGATTTTGAACAACTTTTACTATGGGGTCAACTTTGTAAATTAACAATAAAAAAAATCTTTGCCATATATTTTTGTCTACCTCTCCTTGACCATTTCTATGGAACAGCTCAATTTTTTTTTAATATTACAAAATTGACCCCATAGTAAAAGTTGTTCAAAATCATGAAAAGATTCAGGTTTGATTATCTTGTATCACGTTTTAGATTACACCCTGTATAGTATAAAACAATAAAGTCGCTTCCCGCTGTCTGCCTGTCTGTCTGTATGTATGCTAAGACCTTTAAAGCTACGCAACGGATTTTGATATAGAGTGATTCAAGAGAAAGGTTTATGTATAATTTGTTAAACCGTGAGAATAAGTTGGATATTTTATATACTTAGGTAATATCTAGTGTATTTGCTCTTAAAGTACCATTTGTTGAAGTGGAACTACTGATTAGGTACGCATGATAGTTTTGTGAAGTTAGTTCTTTTTGTTCAAGATGGAAGCAGGTAGGCGCATAGGTAGCATACTTTCAGGTACCTCTGCCTAAATGATTATGTGGGCTACAGGTAATGTTTAAAAACTTAAACGATAGGTAGCATTTCAACTCGCTCCTTGGTAATTCAAAGGCGCGGCTCTGCCTCAAAACTCACGAGTGTTTTTATTAATTAGCTAACTAGGTCGGCGCACCCACTGAAACCCACCCTCGACCCTTGGGCACTCCCGTAACATTTGACGAAATATTCCTTACATTTCAATTTTTACTACCTACGTCTTTATAATAAAATATACCTATAGGTACGAATTTATTTTCCTTTCATATTACCTATTTATAGATAAGGAAAGCCTAAAACTTTTGGCGCGAAATATACCGACCCAAGTTGAAATCAACATATACTAGGTAATCTATGGTTGAATACTTGAAATAGGTCACCTAATAGTAGGTATTAGGTATAGGTACATTTACAGGTTTCTACATAGAGTTAGACCAAGCTAAGTTGGCAGCGATTTTGATAGCACAGACTGTGCAAGTGTTATTTTAAACGTCAAACTTCTATGAAATTATGACGTTTATGTATAGGTAGTTGCATTGATATAGAATAAAGAACTGGATACCCAATCAGCCGCAAAAAATGGCCCCACAAAAGTAACGTTGAAACAGATCACGCGTTACTTTTTCGTTTAGTCTTGTTTGAAACGCTCAAATGTGAAGTTGTCAACAATTACGAAATGTGTCGTTAAAATATGTAAAAATAACAATGATAAAACAAGGAAAAAGGATGGAATGTATTTCTTTCGGTTAGTTCTTTGGATAGCATTACATAATTTATGTAATCTGGTGGTAATTTTATGGTTTTGAATAAATTAATTTGTTAGTACCAAAGAAGGGATGTCAAGGAACAAAAATCTAATGAGTCGATGTGAGGTCAATATTTATTTTTATTTTTATATGGAATTCGTAAGGAATAATATTATGTTTAAATTCAAGATTTCCAAGAAAACCTATGCGACATGTTAAGTGGACTGCTATTTAATTATAGCAAGAGATAGGGGTGATGCAGTTTTAAACAAAGCAAAACGGCACTTGTGTGATCGGCCCATTTCTTTATAAAGTATGGACTTTATAAAAAAAAATCCAATCAGTACCTAAATGTCCCCATGCACCCGTGCGATGAGTAAATGTAGATCTAAAATACACAGTTATTTTATTTAATAAGTTGAATTTATTTCAAGGAAATTAGTATTTAAAGACGTATACTTACTTATTAAAAATTTAATTTGTTTGAATTTGAACCACGAATTAATTTTATTTAAACTCCCGATTAAATTAAATTTGTTTTATTTATTACTTCAATTGGTTTTTCTGTACAGTAATACCTATTCAAGTGTACCAAAGTGACTCCATTCGTTCATTATTCTCGTTTGACGTTGCTTGACGTAAATACGTTACGTTTAGTGCCATCGGACTAAATTTTTTAACAGTGTTGGTACTTATGTATGCAAATTTGACACTTAATGCTTACGACATTAAGCTCTTTTCTGTACGAAACATTTATCTTGACTCAAAATTTACGTAAGCGTTTTTATCATCAATGCAAATGGTGCGAAACGTCATTGGGATCCACATTTCTTGACGTTTTTGTTCTGCTTTGTGTGTCTATTTCTTTTATATTAAGTCAGTGATAGGTACAAAATAACACTTGCACACTCGGTGCTATCAAAATCGCTGCTAAGTATAGTACGGCACTTCTGAGGTGAACTTTTCGCTTCAAACCGTAATCTTTCAAACAAAGGCCATTGTCTCTATTATCGCAAAAGCGCTTGCTCCCGACTTGGCACGTGCCAGTACAACATTCATATTGAAAAACAACCGGTATCGTCATAGTATTAAGGTTCAAATTTAATGTCACTGATATTCTAGATATTACGTTTTGGTAGTGTAGGACGATAGACCGCCCCGAAGCGATACGGCACTCATATTATTTTGATACTTAGTGTGGTGTTAAAAATGAAACACGGTTATTTATGATAAAGCGTTGTATATTTGTTATATAACAAAATCTAAATTTAAGATTAATAAGTTTAACATAGGTATAATCAAAATTTTTCCGTGTAGGTATATAAACAGTTATACGTACTACTAGATAAAATCGTGTCATAAAAAATCAGATATAATCAATTTCTTTCTTATATTATAACCGACCTTTCTTCTGACCATTGACACGTGACGTTTTGTTAGAAAAGCTGTACGCTTCAAAGCTCCATGTTTGCCTTATCAGTGTTTTTATTGTTACTATGCGTCGGCATCACATCAGAGGTGCTAATTTCACAGTATCGTTATTTTAAAGATAAGAAAAAATAACAATGCTTGCAGCTGCACCTTTGTAAATTATTACATTTACCAGCGCCCCAGGTAGCATTTATACGTCATTATGACGTCCGTTTACGGTACTGCTCGACGTAAGAGACGTCATTTCTTGACGTCGGGGGGTCCCAGCAGATGACGTCAATTTGTCACAGCCTCAAGACGTCAGTTTACAGACGTAATACTGACGTCATATACTGACTTCATAGGGACGTTACTGGTCCGTACATATTAGGGCAGCCACTGACGTTGGAGTGACGTCATATACTGGATTCATAGGGACGTTACTGGGCCGTACGTATTAGGGCAGCCAAGAAATTGGAGTAACGCGCTCTGCTGTCGAATCCTAGGACCGAATAGCCAACTATCCGGTTCGAAGGACCATGTACGAGGTTCAAAAATAACACTGTATAAAACTACCACTTCATTTACTATTTACACTACTGTACACTGTACAACACTCACTAATGCTTTTGAATTGACGACCTATGGTTCCTCGAACCTTATATATAAGCCCGGAAAAATCTTAACACCGCGTTGTAGAACAGACGCGTTGGGAACAAAGCGCCATCTCTTGACTTATTTGGTAATAAATTTTCTATAACAACAAAATTTTACATTTGCTAAATTGTGAATTTTAATGCAAAATATTACAAACATGTTATTCCAAATAATTTTACAAATATTTTAGAGTTAATTGCCAACAAAAATAACCATAATCTATAAATGAATTATGTGAAAGGTACGTCCTGATAGTGACTCCAAATAGACGTCACTGAAACGTCATGTTTGTGACCAAAAATGTACATCCTGACAGTGACCCCAAATAGACGTCAGTGAAACGTCAACTTTAGACTAAAATGGTACGTCCTGATAGTGACCCCAAATAGACGTCAGTGAAACGTCGTATTTGTGACCAAAAAGGTACGTCCTGATAGTGACCCCAAATACACGTAAGTGAAACGTCAACTTTGTGACTAAAATAGTACGTCCTGATAGTGACCCCAAATAGACGTCAGTGATACGTCGTATTTGTGAACAAAAAGGTACGTCCTGATAGTGACCCCAAATAGACGTCACTGAAACGTCTTGTTTGTGACCAAAAAGGTACGTCCTGATAGTGACCCCTAATAGACGTCAGTGAAACGTCAACTTTGTGACTAAAATAGTACGTCCTGATAGTGACCCTAAATAGACGTCATTAAAACGTCAATTTTGTGACAAAAAGGTACGTCCTGATAGTGACCCCAAATGGACGTCAGTAAAACGTCTATTCTCGACGAATAAATGACCGACCTTATTATGACCTATAAATGACGTCGCCTGTGCGTCGCTGACGTCAATTTGCTACCTGGGGCAAGCTAATAATTTAAATAAAACAATATAATAAATAACCGCGTTTCATTTTTAACACCACACTAAGTATCAAAATAATATGAGCGCCGTATCGCTTCGGGGCGGTTTATCGTCCTACACTACCAAAACGTAATATCTAGAATATCAGTGACATTAAATTTGAACCTTAATACTATGACGATACCGGTTGTTTTTCAATATGAATGTTCTACTGGCACGTGCCAAGTCGGGAGCAAGCGCTTTTGCGATAATAGAGACAATGGCCTTTGTTTGAAAGATTACGGTTTGAAGCGAAAAGTTCACCTCAGAAGAGCCGTACTATTATAACAGTGGTCTAACTCTATCTATGTATTTTAGTAAGTACCTACCTCATCATCTTCCTCGCGTTGTCCCGGCATTTTGCCACGGCTCATGGGAGCCTGGGGTCCGCTTGGCAACTAATCCCAGTAATTGGCGTGGGCACTAGTTTTTACGAAAGCGACTGCGATCTAACCTTCCAACCCAGAGGGTAAACTAGGCCCGTATTGGGATTAGTTCCTCACAATGTTTTCCTTCACCGAAAAGCGACTGGTAAATATCAAATGATATTTCGTACATAAGTTCCGAAAAACTCATTGGTACGAGCCGGGGTTCGAGTTCGAACCCGCGACCTCCGGGTTGCAAGTCGCACGCTCTTACCGCTAGGCCACCAGCGCTTCAGTAAGTACCTACCTATTGCCGTAATTTACTAGAAATAACAGAATCCGCAGTTCAGCTGGCCAGTTAAGTAACTTTTAGCGGGTTTAACACACAAAATAATATTTGACCACTGACATGATACACCTAAGCATAACCTGCTCCGAAGCAGGCATGGCTCACTCCACGATTTCATCGCTTTGCTACAGGTAGCTAAAAGTACATCCGTTCCACACCAATTTTGGTGGCTAGCCATGCCATAAGCCGCGCGTGGCGCTGTCGCCACCTAGCGGCCATATCTGTCCTGATCGTAACAGACGCGTTTTGTTAGAGAGTGAGTCTTCTGTATCTAGTACTATTATTTATTCTGTGTCCGAAGTTGGATAAAAAACCGGCCAAGTGCGAGTCGGACTCGCGCACGGAGGGTTCCGCACCATCAACAAAAAACAAGCAAAAAAACGGTCACCCATCCAAGTACTGACCTCGCCCGACGTTGCTTAACTTCGGTCAAAAATCACGTTTGTTGTATGGGAGCACCACTTAAATCTTTATTTTATTCTATTTTTAGTATTTGTTGTTATAGCGGCAACAGAAATACATTATCTGTGAAAATTTCAACTGTCTAGCTATCACGGTTCGTGAGATACAGCCTGGTGACAGACGGACGGACGGACGGACGGACGGACAGCGGAGTCTTAGTAATAGGGTCCCGTTTTTACCCTTTGGGTACGGAACCCTAAAAACAAACACCCAAGTGTAATTAATTAAGTAGGTAGGTACTAGGTAGTCTAGGTACCTATGTTTTTCAAGTAAACAACTAAAGTAGTAAAACCAATACCTACCAACCAATAAATGGAAACTACTTCGCAGGTGCCTATTATATATAGCATCATTTAGCATACCTACCCAATTGATTAAAAATGCGCACTTTATTTTTAATCAAAACTTAAGTCTGATTTCGGACTAACAATAAGTTATGTTTATAGTAAACATAGTAGTTGTTACTGTACAATGTACATATTAGTTCAATAATTTCAATATTATACCCACTCATGTTAAGAATTACAGTGATAAAATGATTATATCATCTAACTAAAAAGTAGAACACAACACACCTGCTCCGTTACAAATCCCCAAGGTGGTTTGTAATTGATCAAAAAGAAAGAATCAAAAATTACATAAAAACAACTTACATGCCGAAATAATTAAGAAAACACTGTGTTGGACAATAATTCACTGATTACACTTGTTATCCACGGTAACTTTCAGCAACAGTTTATTCATTACTTGAGTCTACGTGTGATCAAAATTAAATTTTCCGATGAAATTGAATACAACCATCCACTGATACAAACTAACGAGAATGACAACTTGACAAGAGAATGAGTTGAAGTGTTGAAGTTGAAAACTGTTGAATGAATGAGCATAAGCAGGAACGAGACAGATGCTTTCCATAGTTGCCATTTCACTCTAGCTCTATTATACGCGCCATGAATCTAGTATTTTAATTGGATCAGACATGAGGGGTGGGGGGAAATGACAGAACGGGATAGTCTTATATATCTTTCAGTAGGAGTAGCAGCGAAAGCGCTATTATTGTTTGTTCTTGTCACTTAAGCCCTTGCTACACGGTCGCCGACAAGCCCCTCAGACCGCGTGGCCTTGGTCTGGATGGACCGTGTAGACAGTTGTTACCAACAAAATTTGACCAAAACTGACCAAGGACAGACCAAGGTCAGACGGTTAGAAGGCTTGTCGGCGACCGTGTAGCAAGGGCTATATGTGTCACAGTCTCACATTTTTTTTTATTCCCCACAATAAGGCCTCATTCGCACGAGCGCTTTTACAACGCGCGTTAAAAAAGCGTTTGAATGACACAAATGGATACGTGTGTATTTATTCACACGATGGCGGTGGCGATTATTATTAAACGTTGGATTTTCAACTTTAAACGTCGGTCGTTAAATCTAATTTAGCGTGCCAACGGATTCAAGAGCTTTTAACGGTTTTAACGCGAATGGGGCCTAATCTTAAATTGGTGATTATACTGGATTTACCAAATCTTGTCAGTAAATAGGAACAAAAAAAAAACTATACTCATCCTTTTCTTTTGGGTGCTAGTACTAGTGTAAGACAAAGATAGTATGATTCTCTCTGTCTATGTTTGAAATCAAACAGAACTTTGACCACTATAAATTGGATATTGACGCCAATTTCATGATATATAGCTGGTCAACCAAATCTTGTCAGTAAAAAAGGCGCGAAATTCAAATTTTCTATGGGACGATATCCCTACGCGCCTACATTTTTCAAATTTGCCGCCTTTTTCTACTGTCAAGATCTGGTTGACCAAGTCAGAGGACCTACCGCAAACCACGTTCAACGTGTTACCTCCCTGTCACACTTACGTACGAATTTACAAGTGCGACAGAGAGGCAACACGTCGAACGTGGTTCGCGGTAGGCACTCTGTCTTCTTAAACGCCTCTGTACCCTCTGTACAACCATAGACAAGGAATGGAATGTCAAAATAATACATCTATGGTCAAAAATGACATCGTCTGGAGTGATGTACAATTATCAATAGAATCGTCTTATATCGATATCGTAATATTTGTTTCTTATTAATTATATGTTTATCATGACAAACGTTGTCTGTAAATGAATAGTCATTGTGGAACTTACATTTTAAAGTAAATAACCATTTTTGTACCATAACATGTGCTGAGATGTGTTTAATAATACTTTTTGAGTGCATTTAAGTAACGTTTTTTTTTCGGTCGATATTGAATACACATCACTACATTTCTGTTGGTGATTGATTGTGGTGTATGGTGTATTTATTGTATTGTTCTAATTCTATCTTTAAATTAGGAATTATTTTAGATTTAGTGCGTTTTCGAATTATAAACTTCCAGTAATCGACTCTTTAGTTTCTCAATTACGTATAAATCGGAACGCAAATGGTAGTGCATATGTTTTTTAGAATATGATGTGTAGATGGCTTCTCACCAAGATCGTACTTTCGGAAGTTACTGCGCCGGCCTATTCATAAGTTTTACGTATATTTTTGAAGTCTTGATGCACTCGGCTGAAGGAAATCTCAATTGTTATGGCTCCTGGTAACAACGAGCGGCATCCGAGTCACACGGGAACTATTCCGAAAACGAAAGCTCGGAATAATTGTAATGTTCCGCAGGAGGCTGTGACTCCCACCAGGAGGGATATGGCATCTAACCTAGTCTCGGTAAGCGTGTCCAAAATATAAATATTAAGATCAGATTACCTTTTAAACAGTCAAGGTTAATCAAACTTTAATATAAAATATATTACAGCCTCTAAATGCAAAGTGATAGTCAGTTACCATGGGGTGATGTTTGTTATTTGCGCCAGCTGTGACTGCCTTCATCGTTGATCTACAATGTGAAGTTGCTCCCGTGGGCATGAGTACCCACAGTTTTATTTTTAGATTTTCAGGAGAAACATTATTTTCTTGGCCCACTGCCAACTTACGTAGTGTGGCACACTATTAGTATCTACTCTCAGTTTTTTAATTTACCTAGATTTTTTTGCATGTAGTGTTAGTTGTGTAAAGAACTTTGAAGTCCTGCTGTAGGACTTGGCTTTAATGGGTGGTTGTTTTTCAAAATTATACTCAAAGAAGGTGCGTGTTAGTTAGTTATATTCATACATGACAGACTAACTAGGTCTCTGACATTGAATGTATATATATTTTATACTATAGTAACACTAGCTTAAATGATTGCAGACATCCCTTGACTGGGTTCCTGTGTCGGAATACAACACCAGAACAAATTACAACCAATCAAGGAAGCAAACAAATAACACATCGGACCAAGAACTTAATGAATTAGGTAAGTGCCAATACCTGCTGACATATTGGCATCTCCACATAGAGCTGTGTTCTGACACTTTTGTAAGATCATGTTACTTTACATGAACCTGCCGCCATGAAGCCGCTTCTGTATTGTCAAAGTTACACTCTCATTTTAAAATGAGACTTTGTATGTAAAACTTCTACTTGCTCTGATTTCTTTGTATTCCAATTTTAGCAACCTAACCTAGTAATAGGCATATTATGTTACTTAAATGTCCATGACAAATTTCATGTTATTTCAGAATGTGATATTAAAATGTAACTTTAAGGGGCATATTTATCTTAGAGCCATCCGGGCCATGGCCCGGCACCAATGCATTGTCAAATGTTCAATTGCATTTTGTTTTGGTTTTGGCGCCATTCAACCAACTTTTACTTCTTACTTTTTAATTTTTTCTTGTCAATCTCAATTTAAAATTAACATAAAAATATGGGGATAGGCTGCATCAGGGACACAGCCCAGCAGTGCCCTGTATGAAAGAGTGCGCTTCGCGCGACCACAGTGTGGGGTGCGCCGCAGGCGTCCTGTAAATCAAAGTGTGCAATTAATGTAATAAGCCTGACTCACAGTGTAAAAGGCCCCGAAACGCCCTGTATTACAGTGCAAAGGGCGCCGCATGCGCCCTGTATGCAAGAGCGTTATAGAAAGCTTAGTCTTAGTCTGTACCTGCTATAGCGCCGCCAACAAAGACAGAGCTCTACAACATTTATTCAATAAAAGAAATCTACTTTTCTTAAAAATGGACGTTGCCGTCCGTCACGTTGTCGATTAAAGTGGAGTCCAGACGAGACAATTTTTCGCCAATCTGATGAAATTGTCCGATCGAATCAGGCCGTGCGGATACTTGGTCAAGCAGATCTTGTCAGTAGAAAAACACGGCAAATTTGAAAAATGTAGGCGCGAAGCGCGAAGGGATATCAACCCATAGAAAATTTGAGTTTCACGCCTTTTTTACTGGCAAGGTTTGCTTGACCAGCTATAGTTTATGGTCAGTCAAAGAATTGTTCCATTTCAAACTTAGAGAGATTCATACTATCTTTGTCTTACACTAGTACTAGCACCCAAAAGAAAAGGATGAGTATAGTTTTTTTGGTTCCTATTTACTGACAAGATTTGGTTGACCATCTATAAATAGTAAAAGTGGTAACACACCATAGAAGGTAGGATCCTATAGAAGTGGTATACGCGTGCCTCCGTGAGGGACAAAACATAGGCAATGCGACACTATGATTGGTCGAATTTATTTGTTGCCCACCACAATACATACTAATGTATGGTGGGGAATAAAAAAAATGTGAGACTGACAAGGACAAACAATATTAGCGCTTTCGCTGCTACTCCTACTGAAAGATACATAAGACTATCCCGTTCGGTCAGATCCCCCCCACCCCTCATGCCTGGTCCAGTTAAAATACTCTCTCTCTCTCTCTCTCTCTTTAGCCCTTTTCTACCCTTCGGGTGTAGGCCTCCTTCATTCTTCTCCATTCGTCACGGTTCTGTGCCACCTGGAGCCATCTCATCCCCGCAGCCCTTTTGATGTCGTCTTCCCAACGCATATTGGGTCTACTTGGAGGACGTTCTTCCCCCCATGGTCGCCACTCGAGTATTCTTTTACTCCACGAGTCGGTCTTTCGTGCCATATGACCAGCCCATTCCCACTTCAAACTGGCTACGCGTTTTACAACATCCGTGACCTTGCTCTGCTGTCTCAGCCACTCATTCGTTTTACGGTCTCTCAATGTGATCCCCATCAGTTTTCTCTCTAGCGCCCGCTGGACAACGCTTAGTTTACGTAATATGCCTTTGGTGAAAACCCAGGTTTCAGCTCCATAAGTGGGAACAGGCAGGATACATTGATCAAATATGCGTGCTTTTTGTTCGGCCTTAAGTTTCATTTTGAAGGCAAACTCGAGATTGGAATAGGCTGCCCAGGCTAGCCGTACGCGTCTGTTGATTTCATTGGTTTGGTTATTCTTTCCAGTCACTATCTATTATTATATTATACTATTAAAATACTAGGTTCATGTAACACACTATCGCACCGCATCGCGAACTTGGAGCGTCGCACCCATAATTGAGAGCGAGAAAGAGATATCTGTTTCTCTCCCCCATAAGTGATATTATCACTTTATGGTTCGAATGGCCATATCAAATGAAGGCATAGGTCCATTAAACAGCTAAACAGATCATCAGTACTTAATATTATAGATGGTCAAGCAAATCTTGTCAAGCAAATTTTCTATGGGACGATATCCCTTCGCGCCTACGTTTTTCAAATTTGCCGCCTTTTTCTACTGACAAGATCTGCTTGACCATCTATATAATGTTTATACCGCGACAGTCTCAAATAGGTTGTCATATTTTCAGCAGAAAAATACACTTAAATTTTTTTTAAAGGCGGCAAACCAAATCTTTTTATGGTTTTACTTTTTTCTGTGAAAGTTAGAACGTTGCTTCTGTAAAATATTTCTATTTCTTGAACCATTTTTGAGAAAATCACTATATATAACTCGGCTGGAAGGCTACTTCTGGCTTCGGATTAAATTAAACGGACTCCCAATCCCAAGGTCGTCCGTTTAAAATGAATCCTCAGCCAGCAAGTAGCTACTTCCGAGCCTCGACAATAATTGTACTATTGCTACCTTATGCATGAATATTCCCAGTGTATAATAAATTAACATTTTCATTTAACTTTACAAGACAGACACTTACCTTCCTAATAACAACTAATGTCATTTTAGAAAATTCCGTAGCATTTGAGAGTGGATTCGGAAGGTTTGTCCCTGTGAGGCCGCAGCCGCGCGCTCTGCCGCTGAACGTGCAGAACCGCGAGAACCTGTCCAATGAGCATCAGGACGACGCCAGCTCCATGTCCGGACACACTCTCCACCCTTATGCACATCAAATGCAGAATGGTAGAATGAACCTCATTCACAGGGTGGTCCATTACTATATAATGCTAAATATTTTATCTCTACACAAGACTGTTATGAAAAATAGACTAGTGGCTGTGGTAGCTATAGACCTCGTGAATTCCCATGCTTCCGCCACAACCATTGAGGTATATACAAGAGACGACATCTCGAACAAAATGTTTCCGCACCTCAGAGAAGTGTATGCATGCATGCGAAGCCGAAAATTGTTAATAAAGACGCCACGAGTATTTTTTGACTCAGTTAAACAACGTTGCATACAATACTTTTTCTACGACCAAACATTTACTTTGAAAAGTAAATAATAGTAAATCAACAGTTATTCCATTGCTTACCGGTGAAATGTTATTCCATCCCTTTTATTATATTTTCTTGTGCTATTGTTGGAACTTTTTAACACGCACAAAGGCCATTTTTTAATTTTTTTTTTAATTTTCTGTACATGTGTGGCATCTCGTCAGTGGTCGGTGACGTACTAAAAGCAAAGAAGTGCATGCACTTCTCTGAGGTGTGGCAACATTTTGTTCGAGATGTCGTCTCTTGTATATACCTCAATGGCCACAACTATGAAAAATTTCCAGTTTTGTTTTCAAAATTTTATGAGAATCAATTGAGTAATACAACTGGTAGAGAAGTTAATCAGACATACGAAAGTAATTTTGCCCGATCTGATACGGGCACTCGCGCTTGATGCTTGCTTGATCACTAATAATACTGCATATATCTATGCAGAATTCTCACTGTCTAACAAAACCAATGTTTGACAGTGGAAGGTCACGATTCATGTTATCCCTTCCTAAATCTTGACCTCTCTTTCTCACTCTATAAACTGTGCCTTTTGAGCCCAGTACGCCCTGTTAAGTATCAATTAAGTGATATAACATTGCTTCTAAAACCGTCTTTACTTTTTGTCACTGTGGTAGCAAACAAGTGGATAGCCAGCCTATATTCATGCAATAATGGACCACCCTACTATACATAGTCATTGAGAGAAGTCATAAGATGAAATGCCTCATTTTTTGTAGGTTTAGTTCCTCACTCCAATCATGCGAATCATGCCGCAGCAGCAGTCATGATCGTCAACCCCACCACACCGAATGCAGTCACAGCGAACATGTCTCAACCCTTCAATGTGAGTATTAACAGCCATTGATTGTGTCTGTATGTGTTTTTATCATCATCATCTCAAGTACTAGATGTAGTGCATGCAAGCTTGCAAAGTTTTTGTTTGCTGGTCGGATTGTATGGCCTTCGGCTTCTCTGCCCTCCTAAGCTAAAAAGCGGTATTTTCATATAGTTTTCTTTGAAAATACGGCCTTTTACCTTAGGAGGGCAGTTCTGGCTTCTGCCTAAAATTAGTTCGGGCCGTGGTTGGCTGACTCCAGGTTCCTATTGTATAATAAAATACAAGCCAATACTATTAGTGACTTTACATACAAAATATACTCCTGCTAAGGCAAGACATAAAGCTATAAACAATACACATATTGGTAAATTAATTCGTCGGGTTTTTTTTGCAGACGCCTAATCAAAACCGAAAAAACTTGACGAATAATTTAAACCCAGCGAGAAACAATTTGGACGGGAACCATTCGAGCCACAACAACGCGGCGTCCGCCAGGCCGGGCACTAAGACCGTCAACCTGATGAACAACATGTACGACCCGCAGGCTAACATGAACAACGTCAATGAAAATAACCATGTAAGTATCATTCATACCCCGGTTTGAACCCAGCGAGAAACAATTTAGACGGGATCCATTCGAGCTAATAACTTATTCAATGTCAAATGTCAGATATTTACAGTTGCAATAAGTATAAATCAAAGAGGTTTGCAAACAGATAATGAAGGAACTGCCACCCTTCAACCTTTTATTTTTAGGTTCACAGGGAATCAGCCAGGGCGTTAGGGGAGGCAATAGTGGCGGCCTGCCCCGACACCGCGGCCGTGGAGCGGCGGCTCGGCCAGATCCGCGAGTACATCCGCGTCACCTCGTCCCTCGTCGACACCATGCGTAACTCTGAGGACGAGGTAAGTAACGCCTAAATATAATTTATGTTACAATTTTCATTAAATTAATAGGCAAACTGCGTTAGCGTGCAGCGGAGCGGAGCGTTCGTAGCAAATCCAAATGACGAACGACCTCAGTGCCTCTTCACGCCATGCTACCGCTCCGCTACACGCTTGCCAGTTGCTATTGATACCGTACACAGCGTAGACCTGTAGCTACAATAGTAATTAGAACACAAGCCAAATTTATTTTATCAAATTTCTAATTTAGGCTTTTATTGAGCATACGAAAGAAGAATATGACGAACTGGTAGAGATGGTAATGAAATTGAAAGAGAGCGAGACGAAACTAGAGAGAGTGTTGAATGAGGAACCTGATAATGTGGAGGTGCCTGCCGAAGAAGCGGATGCTGCGGCGGCGGCGAGCGATGCGGCGGCAGACACGGAACTTGCCACTGAACTCAAAGAGGATGAGCCGAGCAACGCAAGCAAACAAGATGCTACTGCTGAGTGTACCACGCTGAAGAAAGTCACTAATCTAGAGAATGAACAGTTGAATAAAAGCTTACAAAGTGTTAAGAATTCTAGTGAACATCTAATACCAGCGAGCGATCTAGGCGAAAGTGTACCGATACCGTTGGCAGAAAAACACGATCCCGAAGACGATACAGTGGAAATCAAAGAAATTGAGAGCATTCCGTGCGAGGAAAAAACACACGACCATCACATGAATGAGGTGTTGCGTAAAAATATTATTTCGTGCGTAGAAAAAGTAGCGATCATAGAAGAAATGAAAAACAAAAACTGCAGTAACATTGAAGATCAGGTTACTGTTGATGTTTGCTGTACAAGTGTGTTTGTCATGACGAACAATCCGTAGCATGTGGATGTAAAACTCAAACCAGAATATAACCATCTCTATTACTATTCCTTTCATAATCACCAACAGCCATTTGTAACTGTCTACTGTGTGAAAGATTTTTGCTTCCTAGCCTAGACTCTAACGGTTTTACATTAGCTTTAGTTAGCCCTTCTAACAGAGCTTACCTAGTTTTTCTACATTACCTGTGGGTGAATCAACTTTTTCTGTCACTACATAGTTGCCATGATTATGGTCACCAGGGTCACTCTTTAATTAAACCCTGGTTTTATGACATTTAAATTAAACAAAACAAACATCGAACAGCCTGTACGCTTTTCTAAAATCTTAATCTTAGAAATTAGTAGTTTGTTACAAGAGTCCTTGTAACAAACTGTGCTAATTATCACAAGAAATAGTTGATTCACCCCTTTTACAACAGAAAAAGTTATTTTTTCTTTTTTTCAATGTTTTTAATGTTTGGCAGGATGTGGTGGTGGCAGGTCGACCGGTGTCAGTTCAGAGTAATGGTTCAGCTTATAGCGAGAGTGAACTGTGGCAGAATGAGATAAAAAGCAAAATGGAGTTGTCTCAACGCCGTTTGAATGCTTTAAAGCAACAGCAGAAGAGACTAATCAAGTACCAGGTGATTACATGTTTTTTTTTTATATTTATGTATTATAATTAGTCCTAAGGGGCTTTTTATATAAAATTACTCCAATTAAATTTGAACCATTTATAGTTCGAATACAGTTGCTTTTGTTTTACCGCATATCATGGTCTAATAAAACATGGTCTTCTCTTCCCAGAGTGTCACTTGCCTACGTCACAATAACATTGCCACTTTATTTCAACATAACATGTTACATGGGTATATTATATCTATGGTTAATAAGTTAAAATATTTCTTTATAATTTTATAATTTTCATTTATTTGTATTTTATCTTAAATTTTACAATAACACGTCATTTTTAATTATTCGTTAGCAATATCTTCCGATTCACGAAAGAAATTTCACACGTTCGGGTAATTCTGTTTACACTACTGGCAACACAGGATAGCGCTGTCACATTTGACAATCCGCCATTTTGTCCCTGACCGTTATCCTTGTCGAACGCGTGTTAATTGTTATTTCCTTCTCGCTCAGTGTCAGCAGTCGCAGTGTTTTCCAAACTTTTCACGTCGTAAGCTTGGTAATTAATGTTTTGTTACGAAAATGGTTGGCTGTTCTATTCGGAACTGTAAGAGTAGGGGTGAAAAGGGCAGTATAGATTTGTTTTATTTTATTATGTTTCTACATGAATAACTTAAAATTAATGCCGTTAAAATAATTTTCACCGTTGGTTAAAATTCTCCCACATTTTAAAGTTTGAGAACCTGTAAACAGCATGATGACGTAGGCAAGTGACAGTTAGGTCATTCGCGAATCTCGGAAGAGAGTACCAGGCGGAGTATATTATTATACCATGACCGCATATGCTTTAAAATAAATAAAAATAAATAAAATAAAATATCATTTATTTCAGGCTTTTCACCCATACAACACAGAGACAAATCACACAATACATAACACAAGTAATTAAACGACACAATAACAAACCATATATATACTAACAGAACAATACAAAATAATGAAAATAAAAATGAAAATGAAAATGTCAACAAATAAATTATATAATCTAACTTAACTAGGTAGGTACATCATTTGGTCCAGTTATGGGACACTGGTGCATGCAATGACAACCAGTGTCCCATAAATGGTCCGTCAAGCCTGTCGGCGACGACTGCCAGCAGGGCGCTGCCGCTGGCGCGCACACGCCGCGCTGCTGAGGTTGCTCTCTTGCGCATGGTGGCGTAAAAGCAATCCACACGCGCCTCCGCGAACATTCCCGAGGCACTGCAAAACCTCGGTAAATGCAGCAGCGCCCTTAACGCGTTATTATATTGAACACGGAGAGCGTTGTATGCCTTCTGTGTGTATTTAACCCACAGGCTGCTCGTGTAAAAAGTGGTACAGTATGCACGAAACAGTGTAGTTTTGACGTTAAAAGAACAACGAGCAAACCTGCGGGCTATCATATTGGCTCGGACTGACAACGCTCTCCGCTCCCGTTCAATATCTTCGTCATCCTTAAGGTCGTCCGTTAACACATGGCCTAGATATTTGAACCGGTGAACACGCTTCAAGGGGACCCCGCTGAGACGTACAGGAGGTACCTCGGACGGACATTTAGTTAAACACAAAATAAATTAAACCTTATTTCCTAACCTTATTACCATTTCTACCCTAGGAGGAAGCCAAATATCAATTGGAGGAAATCAACCGAGAGCGACAGTCTCAAGAAGCCCTTCCGTCGACTTCCCATGACAACTTTGGTGGCATACAGGTAGTTATCGTTATGACCCATATTTGGGATCTTGGAGCGAATACCCTGTAAACTAAATGAATATAGGGTATGTCAATTTTGACGTCCGTCAATGACAGTAGATATATTTTTTCTAGTTTTTTTATTATTTTATTTGCAATCACTGAATAATAACAACGCTAAGCTAGCGCCCGATCTGCTTTTACGATCGTTAATATAACTTTCCCTCGTCTCTGATATAACAAACAGTCCTCCCTCGTCAGATACCTATTACACATTCGGGAATAATAATAATAATAATAAAGCTTTATTTAATTCTACAGCTACACACAACAAATAAAACAGGGAAAGTACAAAGATGAAGTATAAATAAAAAATAATATAAAGGATCAAGTGTGTGCAGACCCCTTCTGGGTAAAAGCCTCCCCCAAAGTGTTCCATGTGTCTCTATCAGTGGCTTTATGGAGCCACCCTTGTCCAGCTATGGCTACTATCTTCGGGAATGCCAAGTGTTAATTCGAAATAATAATCTCCAGAATCACCTAATGAACGGCAACTACAATCGCATGTACGCCGCGAACCAGATCGGAGTGGCCACGACACTGCCCCAATCGAACGAGAACGTGGCGAGCCGCGCGAACAGCGAGCACGGACACAACCAGGACGACAGGTTCTCGCACCGCGACGCGAACATCGCGAGCAGCGAGGTGAGTGATACATGTAACGAGTGGACACCACGGCCTACTCACATGAGAACGTGGCGAGCACGGACACAACCAGGACGACAGGTTCTCGCACCGCGACGCGAACATCGCGAGCAGCGAGGTGAGTGATACATGTAACGAGTGGACACCACGGCCTACTCACATGAGAACGTGGCGAGCACGGACACAACCAGGACGACAGGTTCTCGCACCGCGACGCGAACATCGCGAGCAGCGAGGTGAGTGATACATGTAACGAGTGGACACCACGGCCTACTCACATGAGAACGTGGCGAGCACGGACACAACCAGGACGACAGGTTCTCGCACCGCGACGCGAACATCGCGAGCAGCGAGGTGAGTGATACATGTAACGAGTGGACACCACGGCCTACTCACATGAGAACGTGGCGAGCACGGACACAACCAGGACGACAGGTTCTCGCACCGCGACGCGAACATCGCGAGCAGCGAGGTGAGTGATACATGTAACGAGTGGACACCACGGCCTACTCACATGAGAACGTGGCGAGCACGGACACAACCAGGACGACAGGTTCTCGCACCGCGACGCGAACATCGCGAGCAGCGAGGTGAGTGATACATGTAACGAGTGGACACCACGGCCTACTCACATGAGAACGTGGCGAGCACGGACACAACCAGGACGACAGGTTCTCGCACCGCGACGCGAACATCGCGAGCAGCGAGGTGAGTGATACATGTAACGAGTGGACACCACGGCCTACTCACATGAGAACGTGGCGAGCACGGACACAACCAGGACGACAGGTTCTCGCACCGCGACGCGAACATCGCGAGCAGCGAGGTGAGTGATACATGTAACGAGTGGACACCACGGCCTACTCACATGAGAACGTGGCGAGCACGGACACAACCAGGACGACAGGTTCTCGCACCGCGACGCGAACATCGCGAGCAGCGAGGTGAGTGATACATGTAACGAGTGGACACCACGGCCTACTCACATGAGAACGTGGCGAGCACGGACACAACCAGGACGACAGGTTCTCGCACCGCGACGCGAACATCGCGAGCAGCGAGGTGAGTGATACATGTAACGAGTGGACACCACGGCCTACTCACATGAGAACGTGGCGAGCACGGACACAACCAGGACGACAGGTTCTCGCACCGCGACGCGAACATCGCGAGCAGCGAGGTGAGTGATACATGTAACGAGTGGACACCACGGCCTACTCACATGAGAACGTGGCGAGCACGGACACAACCAGGACGACAGGTTCTCGCACCGCGACGCGAACATCGCGAGCAGCGAGGTGAGTGATACATGTAACGAGTGGACACCACGGCCTACTCACATGAGAACGTGGCGAGCACGGACACAACCAGGACGACAGGTTCTCGCACCGCGACGCGAACATCGCGAGCAGCGAGGTGAGTGATACATGTAACGAGTGGACACCACGGCCTACTCACATGAGAACGTGGCGAGCACGGACACAACCAGGACGACAGGTTCTCGCACCGCGACGCGAACATCGCGAGCAGCGAGGTGAGTGATACATGTAACGAGTGGACACCACGGCCTACTCACATGAGAACGTGGCGAGCACGGACACAACCAGGACGACAGGTTCTCGCACCGCGACGCGAACATCGCGAGCAGCGAGGTGAGTGATACATGTAACGAGTGGACACCACGGCCTACTCACATGAGAACGTGGCGAGCACGGACACAACCAGGACGACAGGTTCTCGCACCGCGACGCGAACATCGCGAGCAGCGAGGTGAGTGATACATGTAACGAGTGGACACCACGGCCTACTCACATGAGAACGTGGCGAGCACGGACACAACCAGGACGACAGGTTCTCGCACCGCGACGCGAACATCGCGAGCAGCGAGGTGAGTGATACATGTAACGAGTGGACACCACGGCCTACTCACATGAGAACGTGGCGAGCACGGACACAACCAGGACGACAGGTTCTCGCACCGCGACGCGAACATCGCGAGCAGCGAGGTGAGTGATACATGTAACGAGTGGACACCACGGCCTACTCACATGAGAACGTGGCGAGCACGGACACAACCAGGACGACAGGTTCTCGCACCGCGACGCGAACATCGCGAGCAGCGAGGTGAGTGATACATGTAACGAGTGGACACCACGGCCTACTCACATGAGAACGTGGCGAGCACGGACACAACCAGGACGACAGGTTCTCGCACCGCGACGCGAACATCGCGAGCAGCGAGGTGAGTGATACATGTAACGAGTGGACACCACGGCCTACTCACATGAGAACGTGGCGAGCACGGACACAACCAGGACGACAGGTTCTCGCACCGCGACGCGAACATCGCGAGCAGCGAGGTGAGTGATACATGTAACGAGTGGACACCACGGCCTACTCACATGAGAACGTGGCGAGCACGGACACAACCAGGACGACAGGTTCTCGCACCGCGACGCGAACATCGCGAGCAGCGAGGTGAGTGATACATGTAACGAGTGGACACCACGGCCTACTCACATGAGAACGTGGCGAGCACGGACACAACCAGGACGACAGGTTCTCGCACCGCGACGCGAACATCGCGAGCAGCGAGGTGAGTGATACATGTAACGAGTGGACACCACGGCCTACTCACATGAGAACGTGGCGAGCACGGACACAACCAGGACGACAGGTTCTCGCACCGCGACGCGAACATCGCGAGCAGCGAGGTGAGTGATACATGTAACGAGTGGACACCACGGCCTACTCACATGAGAACGTGGCGAGCACGGACACAACCAGGACGACAGGTTCTCGCACCGCGACGCGAACATCGCGAGCAGCGAGGTGAGTGATACATGTAACGAGTGGACACCACGGCCTACTCACATGAGAACGTGGCGAGCACGGACACAACCAGGACGACAGGTTCTCGCACCGCGACGCGAACATCGCGAGCAGCGAGGTGAGTGATACATGTAACGAGTGGACACCACGGCCTACTCACATGAGAACGTGGCGAGCACGGACACAACCAGGACGACAGGTTCTCGCACCGCGACGCGAACATCGCGAGCAGCGAGGTGAGTGATACATGTAACGAGTGGACACCACGGCCTACTCACATGAGAACGTGGCGAGCACGGACACAACCAGGACGACAGGTTCTCGCACCGCGACGCGAACATCGCGAGCAGCGAGGTGAGTGATACATGTAACGAGTGGACACCACGGCCTACTCACATGAGAACGTGGCGAGCACGGACACAACCAGGACGACAGGTTCTCGCACCGCGACGCGAACATCGCGAGCAGCGAGGTGAGTGATACATGTAACGAGTGGACACCACGGCCTACTCACATGAGAACGTGGCGAGCACGGACACAACCAGGACGACAGGTTCTCGCACCGCGACGCGAACATCGCGAGCAGCGAGGTGAGTGATACATGTAACGAGTGGACACCACGGCCTACTCACATGAGAACGTGGCGAGCACGGACACAACCAGGACGACAGGTTCTCGCACCGCGACGCGAACATCGCGAGCAGCGAGGTGAGTGATACATGTAACGAGTGGACACCACGGCCTACTCACATGAGAACGTGGCGAGCCGCGCGAGCAGCGAGCACGGACACAAGACGACAGATTCTCGCACCGCAAAGCAATTACGGATTTCACGTTTTTGCATTAATTTATTATCGCTGACCAGTATAATGATTACACATTAATAATATAAGTGTGGGCCAGGAGGCGGCGGGCGCGCACAGCGACGCGGAGGAGGCGCTGCTCACGGAGCGCGGGCGCGCGCTGCAGGCCAAGCTGCGCAAGCTGCAGCTCAAGAAGCAGCACATGGAAAACCTAGTATGTATTTTTTTTTTTCAACACCTCATCATCTTCCTCGCGTTGTCCCGGCATTTTTGCCACGGCTCATGAAAGCCTGGGGTCCGCTTGGCAACTAATCCCAGTAATTGACGTGGGCACTACATAGATAGATAGATGATTTATTTCATGAAAGACAAATTACATAATAAGTTTGCATTGATGTCAAAAATATAAGAATTTCTATCATGATCGTCAAAAAAAATAAAAAATGGAAATAATAACAATACTAATGAAATAAAATTATAGCTCCAATAAGGATTGTCAACACAATTAGAATAAGAGTAAGTAGGTAAATACTTACAAATCCAAAATATAAATTTACTATGTCAGAACTTACGAGAATACAAGAACAGAAAAAATAAAAACAATGAATAAAAGTCAATTAATTTCCAATTGGAACAGTCGTTAATAAGAGTAGGTATAAAATAATATCTCCCAATAAGAATCGTCAACAACAACTAGTTTTTACGAAAGCGACTGCCATCTGACCTTCCAACCCAAAGGGTAAACTAGGCCCGTATTGGGATTAGTCCGGTTTCCTCACGATGTTTTCCTTCACTGAAAAGCGACTGGTAAATATCAAATGATATTTCGTACATAAGTTCCGAAAAACTCATTGGTACGAGCCGGGGTTCGAACCCGCGACCTCCGGATTGCAAGTCGCACGCTCTTACCAGCGCTTTATGTATTCAACACCTACAGAATATAATACATACATGTATAGCCGAACATCATGTACATTTTGGACTTCGAATCACGGTCCATTACACTAACAGTTACCATTACACTGAGTGTTATTGTTATTCCTTATTGTTAAGGGGGTTCTTGTTAAGTTGGGATTGGTCGATATAAGTTTTGATTAAAATAAAATTCAATGTGTCCAAGCCTCTTGTCCAAACATTCGAGGCACTCGCGGCACAATATCCATGGGGTCGTTTTCGAGGTCGGGTCAGAGTTCTATATTGCCAGGGTGGTTCTGGAATTTTATCCGCCTGGGTCTAAGAACGTAATAGAACATTTATTATTAACTTTTATTAAATAAGACAAGGTTTTAAATGCAAAAACAAACTGGGATCCTTCGCATAAAATTGTACATCTCATAATAATACAAGCGGACTTGTGCTTGCAATGCAAGTTGCAACTTGTTATATATATATTCAGAACTGTATAGTTGTTGAACCTCATAAAGGGGCCACACACATAATAACAAGTCATCATCATCAATCATCAAACACTAATTTATGAGGCCTTTTAAATTTGAAATTCTTATCTCCACAAGTCCACACTAAAGTCTATTTATTTATTTGGTAGACTAAAATGACATTTCATAGTCTATCGAATAAAAAATAGACTTTATGTTAACCTGTGTGTATGATATCATACATCATTCGCTCTTTTCGCCTCTATTAATTTAGAGAGCTGTATCCAGAGACGTCCATACAACGCTGTCCCACCCGTTTAGAAAATATCCTACAGGAAAGATAAACTTGGCCAACTTAGCTCCGAGTAGCCTAACTCCTGTATATGTTTGCTTTAATAACCACACACGAGGTAACATGATAATCGTATGTTTCCCACTACATGTCCAGGCGGTAGAGTTCCAGAAGCTAGAGATGGCGACGCACCTCGGCTCTAACAACACGTACTCCAGCTCTGGAGAGGATAGCGCCGACGAGGAGCCCACAAGGAAATGTAAATATCTTACCGCCTTTAAGTATTTAAAACCACCGTATACACCGTATACTAGGTAATAGTTAGTAATCATTGAAATATGCCGCACGCGTTCTTATTTTAATTCTATGAATGTTAATATTCTGAAGTTTCCGGAGGGGGGGGGGGGGGTTGAACCCCCAAAACCCTCCCCCTGGCTACGCCCGTGAATTGATGAAATTATGCTCGAAACGACTAGTATTGTTTACATATCTACCTGATTGCTGCGCCCATCAGGGTTTCATGTGTCATTTGTGTACCTACCTATACTCTGTACTTGGAAAACCTGTAATGTACATGTGAATTGCAATACATAAATACAATACAATACAATACAAAACTTATCAAGTCTCTGAAATAGGTGTCATATACGAGAGAAAAGGACCTCCAGTGTTATGGCGTCAGCCGCGTTACAGAAAAACGCAAGTTAAATCCCTTAGGCACTTTTTTATTCGTATATGACATCTATTTCGGTGTGTAATTTGTTTTTATATGCTTACCTATACCTATAAATAAACCTAATAATTACCTATAATTGTTTCATTTGCTTAGTATTGATAGTCGTTATGTTACAGGTAACAAATCGGGAGGTAATATCAAAAACGAAGACCCGTTTAAGCTCATGGAAATCAAGGCTATTAAAACAGCCCTCCAGAAGACTAAAGGTATGTTAATTCTTATTATATAATTAATCCGACGCATAATGTGTTTGTAACGTAACCGGACTAGAAAAACAGCAGGACATACATACAGTCAGCAGCAGAAGTTGCAAAGCGGGCGAGGTGTTCAAAATGATCTTGACGCGACTTTATTATTAAGAAAATAAGTGCGTGTCAAGGTAATTTTGAACACCGCTTAGCAACTTCTGCTGCTGACTGTACAACCGGTTGTTCTTCTCTATAGTTAATATTTGTCAACCGATTCTCGTGAAATTCGTTATGTCGATATTATTTAGTCGGTTTAGATCTAGATTCGGACATTTTAAGAATTGGCGCAGATACAGAGCTATACTCCACTAGTATTAGTGGATTAAAACTTATATGAGTGTACAATATTTTAGTAAACGCGACATTTTTGTAACGTATTTTCTTTTGACATGCATGAACTATGTCAATACAAATAATTTTCACATGCCATAAGGCCGAACATATCATGGGATTCATGGGGCAATATGTACACTTAATAACATCTACCGTACCATATGTTCTCGTGAATAAACTTTCATTTTATTTCTTTCATTTCAATGATATTAACACACGGTGTGTTTTCAGATCTGATGCGGTCAGTGGAAAACTACGAATCTGACCATTTGTCCGGGGCGCACGACGATTCCTTCCAGATGCCTAGTCACTCTAATATAAACGACAAGTGAGTTTTCTCTAAGTAACTTTTAACTATTTTCGGGGTTCCGTACCCAACGGGTAAAAACGTGACCTGTATTTTTTTTGTCGTTTTTTGCGTAATGATACGGAACCTCCTTTTTCGGAGAACCCCATAATGTAGCCCATCAAGAAAACCTCGACAGCGAGCTCATTCCACAGTGTCCGCGGGAGGAAATTATTTTTTCACACCACCTATTCGGAAAAGAGCTTTTTCTTCCCTGCTAGGAGGGATCAAAGTGGCACTTTTCCTCCCTGCTAGGAGGGATCAAAGTAACACTTTTCTGTTCTAGCACACTAATTTTACATTTTTTTTTGCACATTATTTTTTTAGCTTAAATAATCTGTTTAAGCATCAGATTATGTCAACACTAAGATTTTTTTATTATTTATACAAACTACTATTGTGTTACAAGGGATCAAAATGATATATTTCCGTCAAGGGCGTAACTTGAATCCTGAATGAAGCGGTGGATTCTACAATAGAATCCTGAGCGTAATGAGGGATTCAAGTGTTAGCGCCCAAGACGAAATAATTTTGATACCGTGTGACACATACTGCTTTTCACATCAACTATGAGGAAAATAAAAAAATCTTAGTGTTGACACAATCTGATGCTTAAATAATCTGTCTAAAAAAATAATGTGCAAAAAGAAGTAAAAATAGTGTGCTAGAACAGAAAAGTGTTACTTTGATTTGATCCCTCCTAGCAGGGAGGAAAAGTGCCACTTTGATCCCTCCTAGCAGGGAAGAAAAAGCTCTTTTCCGAATAGGTGGTATGAAAATACAATTACAGTCAGGGCTAAAATCTTGTATCAACATTAAAAAAAAACTGATTACTGGTTACGTTTTTGATGGGATTTTATTACAGTAAATCGGAAGGCGGCGGCAGTATCGGCGGCTGGTCCAACGACGGCAGCGTGTGCCGCGTGCGCAACTCTCTGCCGCAGCGGCACAAGTTCACCAACGAGCAGCACGAGCAGCAGCACCTGCAGCACTTGCAGCAGCCGCAGCACGTGCAGCAGCCGCAGCACATGCCGCACCCGCAGCAGATGAGTGAGTTCACTGACGACCACAACTAGCCAACAATAGTACATTATTGTCGAGGTTCGGAAGTAGCTACTTGCTGGCTGAGGATTCGTTTTAAACGGACGACCTTGGGAGTCCGTTTAATTGAATCCGAAGCCAGCAAGTAGCCTTCCAACCGAGTCATATATAGTGCTTTTCTCAAAAATGGTGCAAGAAATAAAAATTATTTACCGGAGCAACGGTCTAATTATTACAAAAAACAAGTAAAACCATTGAAAATATTTGATTTGCCACCTTTAAAAAAAAAATCTGCTGAAAATACGCCAACCTATTTGGGACACCTAAATTGTCGCGGTACCAACATTATAATAATAAGTGCTGATCATCTGTTTGGCTGTTTAATTGGACCTATGCCTTCATTTGATATGGCCATTTCAACTTTTAAAAAGTTTGGAACTCGTTAAATAATGGAATTTGTATGCAACATTGCAGTCCCGAAATCGAGACTGCAATGTTTTTAACTTTTTAATTTTTTTACTGACCATAAACTACGCACTTCGCGACCTATTTTTTAACCGGCAACGTCGACTTTGCCGTCCATTTTTGAGAAAAATATCTTACACTACACGGCGACTCTGCCAGTATTCGAACCGCAGTAACTGCTTAGTTAGTGAGTCCTTCGCACTCGTTCGTTATGTATGATAACTATGATCTTGTTCTATGTTTACAGGCCACGAGTCGAATATTGCGTCTTTGCAAGAGCTAGCTCAAGAACTTCGCATTGAGACGGAGAAGATTGTCGGGGAGAGAGCTCGTATCAAAGACATGATGTCCAATAAGGGTGAATATTTAACTTTTTTTTTACCTGAATATGGAATATTTTTACGTGTTGTCCCCGAATGAGCTGTTAAATGAATTTGAACCTTTAAAATTGTTTTTAGGGTTCCGCACCTCAAACGGAACCCTTATAGGATCAATTTGTTGTCCGTTGTCCATCCGTCTGTCTGTCTATCAAGACCGTTTATCTTGGGAACGGGTGGAGGTATCGAGTCGAAATTAAAACCATATACCTACTAGGTCTACAGTCCCTTGAAGCTGTGAAAAAAATCAAACTTCTAAGCAGGGATGTAACGGATGTGGTTTTATCGGAACCGAAAGCGGAACCACATGTTTTAAACTTAGTTTATCGGAACCAGAAACGGAATCGGAACCGAAAACGGAACCGGAACCAGAACCGGAGCCTGAGTCAGTACTATCAGTAGGTATACATTACACAACACAACACATACGAATAGGTACTTTAAATTCGAAAACACGGATAAACCAGAACATCTAATTACTGCAGCACGTGGCAAGCGGGGCTATGAGCGAATGACTGGTATAAACCTGTTTGTTTTTGATGTACACCGCTCATGTCCCGCTGCCGCGCTAAGCATTGACATCCGATATAGCTTCCGTTTCAAAAGTAACGGAACCGGAACAGAAACGGATGTGTAATACCAAACGGAAGTTCCGACTTAACGGAAACGGAAACGGAGCTCTGTAACATCCCTGCTTCTAAGTTAACGTAAAAAAAAGATACTGCCGTTTTTGCAGCAAAAAACGTATATTTCGGCACTCCCAACCGGAGGGAATCAAAATTTATAGGGTATTTCCCGTTGACCTAGAACTATGAAATTTGGCAAGTATTATCGACATTATCGTATAACATGTACACGTACAGCATGTACAAGTACAGGGAATAATCTCAAACTTTTAAATTTGTACAAAATAAAAGTTCAATTTGTACTGAACCCTCGGTGGGCGAGTCCGACTCGCACTGGTCCAGCTTTGGGAGCTAGACGCTCTGCAGAAAAGACACAATGCCTCTTGTTTAACAGATTAAAGTTTGATCTGAAAAAATCACCTCAGTAATTTTTAAATAGCACTTAGCAAATATAATATTGTGTACCCGATATGGGTTGTCGTTGTGACTGTATATGCATAACATAATTGTATTCCACCTTATTGTACACGGTAAACAATAAATGATTTCTATTCTATTCTATAATAGTTGACTGTTGAAAGGGCAGTCATAAAAGCTTGCGTTAAAAATGAAATTGTCAAACAAGCAACAACGGTTGCACTCCGGGAGTGCTGATAGAAGTGAAAACTCACCTCACTATGTTACCGACGCCCGGTAACACGATACATACGTTTAGCAGAGGTATTCTATTTATTTATTATATGTATATTATTATCATTCTCAAATAAGATCACACTTTTTCATTGACATGTTTATTTACATACTGCCATGACAACGTCAAATTATTTGAACAGGTAAATAGTCTTGAAAAGGAGTCCGCAACATAAATGTCAAATAACATTGAGTTTTTCTTTATTGATTTAAATGCCATCTAAATTATGAGTGGCTATCTAAACCTTACGCCCCTTACGGTCACGTGATCGCCTTACGCCCCTTACGGTCACTCGCTTACGCCACAAAACAGATACAGTACAGAAATCAATCTACATACAAAGTGCGCTCGAGCAACGCACACATAGACACTGCTCGAAGACACGATATCTCGGACCGGTTGGGACCAGTGCGAGCGCGAGTGTCAACCGCTTGAGACACGCGTCTGTGAATTTTTTTGTGCAATAAAGGAGAAAGAAAAAAAAAGTTATTATTATAACTGTTCAGTGGACGGTTGTTTAAATTCAACATTAAACGGTGAATTGACGTTTTTTAAGCCAGTGGTTTCAAAGAGGTAAGTAGGTATCTGCTTGTATCTCGATGGTTCGTTTTAACGTTAAACAGAACAGTTAGGTAGGTAAGTAAGAACCCCGCCCCGGCCACTACTAGATACGAGTGCCACTACCACGATAGTTTTTTGTGCATAAATCATAGTTGACAACCCTAGAGCGACCGCCGAGCGTAGGTATCATTGATGTAGTATAAAGAACTGGATACCCAATCAGCCGCCAAAAATGGACCCACAAAAGTAATGTCAATACAGATCATGCATTACTTTTTCGTTTAGTCTTGTTTGAAACGCTCAAATGTGAAGTTGTCAACAATTACGAAATGTACCGTTAAAATGTGTAAAAATAACAATGATAAAACAAGGAAAAAGGATGGAATGTATTTCTTTCGGTTAGTTCTTTGGATAGCATTACATAATTTATGTAATCTGGTGGTAATTTTATGGTTTTGAATAAATTAATTTGTTAGTACCAAAGAAGGGATGTCAAGGAACAAAAATCTAATGAGTCGATGTGAGGTCAATATTTTTTTATATTTTTATATGGAATTCATAAGGAATAATATTATGTTTAAATTCAAGATTTCCAAGAAAACCTATGCGACGTGCAAAGTGGACTGCTATTTAATTATAGCAAGAGATAGGGGTGATGCATTTTTAAACAAGGCAAAACGGCACTTGTGTGTTCGGCCCATTTCCCTGTTTCCGACATATACACCACCAATAAGGGCTTATATCGACTAACTGTAAATGCTAAACCTGTCTGAACACAGTGACAACCACAGGATTTTTTTTATACTTTTAGACTTTATAAAAAAAAACCAATCAGTACCTAAATGTCCCCGTGCACCCGTGCTATGAGTAAATGTAGATCTTAAATACACAGTTATTTAATAAGTAGAATTTATTTCAAGGAAATTAGTGTTTAAAGACGTATAATTACGAATTAAAAATTTATTTGAGCTCCCGATTAAATTAAATTTGTTTTATTTATTACTTCGATTGGTTTTCCTGTACAGTCATATTAAAGTGTACCAAAGTGACTCCATTCGCTCATTATTCTCGTTTGACGTTGTTTGACGTAAATACGTTACGTTTAGTGCCATCGGAATAAATTTTTTAACAGTGTTGGTACTTATCTTTGCAAATTTGACACTTAATGCTTACGACATTAAGCTCTTTTCTGTACGAAACATTTATCTTGACTCAAAATTTACGTAAGCGTTTTTATCATCAATGCAAATGGTGCGAAACGTCATTGGGATCCACATTTCTTGACATTTTTGTTATGCTTTGTGTGTCTATTTCTTTTATATTAAGTCAGTGGTAGGTATGAAAAGAGAAGTACATACATGTGATTGACTTCTGTACTGTATCTATTTTGTGCTTACGCTGTCTCGAGTTTATAATTTTTTCCCCACCTCAAAAAGTGTCCAGCTGCTAAAGTTTTCACTTCAAAAACTTTCAGAGCCGAGCCGCAAGCAGAAAAAGGTGAACGAGCAGGCGTCGACTAGCGGCGGCGGCGGCTGGCACGCAGCCGGGCCCGCCGAGCGGCGCCAGCTGCAGCTGCGCGCGCTGCTCGCCGACAAGCAGCGCGAGCTGGCCAAGCTGCTCCACAAGGAGGTGCCCACACATTACACGCTATCTTATAACCAGTGCCAGCCCTAGCCCTTGATCAGCAGTGATCGGGGACACAGTACAAGAACAGTAGTGAATCTTCATAGAAATGTGCCGCTGCCGGCTTGAATGTGTGCGTGCGCGCCGGGCGCCGTGTACGCACGCGCTGCCACGCACACATTCGCATAATATACGGGGGAATACGGTGGCGGCAGTGTGGGCCGTACCGCGACTGTGATCGCGCGCATTCGTGTACGCTCGCATCTGCCTGCTCTTACCGGCCTTAATTTATACCTCATTTATGAATTGATAGAACATTTCATTATATTATATAAATAGAAACCTAGTGCTACTCATAATACGCAAATAATATTTAACTAAAATGAAAGTGACAACCCTAAGCGCCAACGCAAGAGTAGGTAAATAACTTGCCGAGCGGCCTTAGCTTCACTACTGTTCTTAGTGTACTGTGTCGGGGATTTTTATGCCACTTGGGGTGAATGACCTCAATCATTATGCTAGTATGGATATGCCGCGGGATTCCGGGATTCGTGTGCGATATAGGAGAGTGTTTTGGCATGTTACTGTTAATCAATTAATCATGCATTGCATATATTATTAATATTAATAATTAAAAATTTTAAATTGAAAAATTGAAAACTTAATAATTTTTTGAATAATATTTTTTCTTTAAATCATAACCAACGCTGTTTTTTTACAGTCCTTTATTTTATAAACGAATTACCAACACCGAAATAGCGTTTACTTTTCGAACAGTTTTGTTCCTATCGCGGGCCAAGTGGCGTATCCATATTACCATTTCGACTTGATATCCCGCGGTGTGGCATAGAAATCCCCGATCACTGTTGATCAGGATATAGCGAAATCTGATTTTGGCGCCCTTCGTTGAAGTTGTCAAGCGTATTTTGGGCTCCAGCCACACTCGCGTCTTTTAAAACTTTTTTCTCATTTGCCATTTTGCCCCCCCCCCCCCCCCCCCTTGCCATCCGGCGCCTAGAGCGGCCGCTCCACTCGCTCAACCCTAGATCCGGCCCTGCTTATAACCATCCTGTCGAGTTCAATAATCATGATTTACTGAAATGGTGGGGATGGGCGAATCAACTTTTTGTTGACGCTCGTTGTCATGGTTACGTCCCCCTGGATCACATGATTAGAGGTGCCACGAATATTCGGCAACTATTCGGTATTCGGCCTATTCGGCCGCTTTGCCGAATATTCGGTATTCGGCCTAACGTTGCCTATTATTCGGCCGAATACCGAATATCTGTTGCACCTACTTAAAAAGAAAAAGTGCACAATAAAAATAACCAAAAACTATGTACTAGGTATATTTAGAATGTGTTCTTGTAAAGTTGTTAAATACGAAGACCCTTCTTTGAGCATTTGTTAATTAAAAAACATTTTATTATTATCATGAGTCTGTTTTGTTTGACTCTATTCATTAATACTGTTCAACAAAAATATTTCTGTTAACGTCATCTAACGGTGAGCTATGTTAGCAAACAGTTTTCATAATAATTGTGACGCAAAATGTTTGAACTGTTTGAAGTGACGTTCATAGGTAAACTCTTTCCACGATGAATGGCCCGTTTCTTCTAATAAACTGAGCTAATATTATCCCCTGGCCAAAGTTAATACGTGAGTCACCCGTTTAATAATAATTTTAATACGTTTATTTCAGAAAGTACTATATGGAAATATTGGAAATGTAGAATCTCAAAAAGCGATGGCGGACTCGTGTACCGGCTCCATCATTACTGGTATCAACCAGTCTTACAATAGGTGAGATTCTGTTCATCTTCTAAAGGCACACGTTAATTTTTATATCATTCATAACTTTACATTTTAACCTCGTGCCGCCCAATGTACATTAGGATGTACACTCAGTTTCAATGAAATGTCAACCTTAATAAAAAACAAAGTAGGTAGCATTTCTTTTGCCTCGTAAAATTTTCGAACAAATGAAATTGAACCCAATTGAAAATACAACAAGATTCAAACTTGGCTATAATTTTGTATGGTGGGCGGCACGAGGTTAAATTCAATTACTTTAATGAAGAAATTTTAATTGAAATTGATTTTTTTTTGAATTTTTTTTTAATGAATTATGCCATTTCGCGTGGGGACTCTAGCCCAAGCCCTCTCGCGCATGAGAGGAGGCCTGTGCGCAGCAGTGGGACGCATATAGGCTCACATTATTATTATTAAGCCCTTGCTACACGGTCGCCGACAAGCCCCTCAGACCGCGTGGCCTTGGTCTGGACGGACCGTGTAGACAGTTGTTTCCAACAAAATTTGACCAAAACTGACCAAGGACAGACCAAGGTCAGACGGTTAGAAGGCTTGTCGGCGACCGTGTAGCAAGGGCTTTACTATTATTTTGCCATTTCAGTGAACAAGAAGAGCCGGATTCGCGGTCGGAGCAGATACTTTTGGAATCTCAGAACTCCAGGGACACCGACAACTTCAGGGTATGTGTGTGGTCGGATCATGATGCTCGCTTCAAATGAACTGTCTTTCTCAAATATGCGCGATATGCGTGGTTCTTAAGCAGGGCCACGTCTTAAGAACCAGTAGATGGTTCGAGTCCCGGTAAGGACAAGATTATCTGTTCCTGGATGCTATAGTTCGTTTTTTTTAGCATTAGAAATAAGGTAAACAATCTTGATGTGTCTTTTAATTGAAAAAACACATTTTAAAAATAAGTTACGGTAAATATGTAACAATTATGAATCTAATACGATCTTTTATAGTCTTCTGCTTTCATAAGTAATGGTTATTGATTTTTAAAAAGTGTATTTCAATTAACAGACATGTCAAAATCGCTTACCTTCTTTCAAGTTCTTTCTAATGCTAAAAAAACGAACTATAAGTAGGTATTTGTTTATTTAAGTGTGTATATCGTCGCCTAGAACCCAAGTTACAAGTTTTGCTTGATTTGGGACTAGGTATAACAAAGTATTGATTATTTACTTAATTGCTCGAAGTATTTATTGATACGTGTAGGTGTGTCCGCAGGGCGGCCTCAGCACCACCACGCTGCCGTCGCGCCGCGCCAGCGCCTGCTGCAGCGACAGCGACAGGTAACACACACACACACACACACACACACACACACACACACACACACACACACATAATCGCAGATTACAAGATACTATATTAATCCATACAGGGGTGGATCAAGCCAACTTTAACCTTGTAAGGTTTTGGTTAGAGTCTGCCCTTGCAAATATAGTCTAACTAGTACGGCCAAGGAACAGTATGAGGCCCCTAGCTAATTTTATATTGATAACTTGATAAGGTACGAAGTGGTACTGAAGTTAAATTATTTGACTGAATTGTACATAGTTTCCGTGTGATTTTTTTTCAAAAATTTAATTTTGCGTTTGTTTGCATGTTGATAATAAATACGTAACATTAGAACTTAATGATTTGAACATTTACAACAGCGCATCTCGGACCAAATCGAACCAGAGGAGTCGAGCTCGCCGTAGACAAACACAAGATCGTCTGTGTGAAGATAACAATGTAAGTGACACCATTTATGTATATCGACATTAACCTGAAAGCAAGTCTAACCATAGAGTTCCTACACGCGTGCGCCCCGTGAGGCACAGAACATACGCGAAAATATTAAAAATACCTTTTAAAATTGATGATGAAAACACACCAAAAACAACCTACGTAATTTAGTCGGGTTATTGCACGCCAAGCTTTGGTGGTTTTGATGCGGTACTTGGGACTTTTTAGTAGTAGGCAGAAATGAAAAGTGAGGCTGTAACAATGGACAAACGATTATAGCGCTTTCTCTGCTACTCCTATTGACGGTTCCATAAGACCATCCCTTTCGGACTTGGTATTATTATTATGTTTGTTGTCATCTCTATGGTATGTTTACGTTTATATACCAGTAATGCTTTGGTTTCCTCCGATAGCGGTGCCGTCATATAGCGGCCGTCTCCATACAAATACTACGACACCCATATTTAGCCGTATTATTTAGTATGGAGACGGCCGCTATATGACGGCACCGCTATCGGAGGAAACCAAAGCTTAACAGAATCAGTTCTTCAAGCACAAATTCAATTATGTTACAAACATATGTCTTTAATTTTTTTATTTACTTAAAATTACCAAGATGTATATACTGGCCATAACTATATGCTTTAGGCCAATTATGATACGTCAGTTGGTAGAGCGGCGGGCTGGTATCCCAGCCCGGGACAGTTTGTTTTTCCACTTTTCCTTTATTTGTAATTATTGAATTGTGACCAGGTGCCACAGTCCAACAACTCGAGTCATTCGTTGAGGCACGAGCCCAGAGCGGAGCCGACAAACATCAACTTGGTCCCGCCTATTTCTCAAAATGGTAAGCCACACACATCACATCTGACATCTGTATATACAAATTATAACATGGTAACCAATAATGTGAAGTGCTCAGTATACACAGCTAAGAGTGCTTATAACGAACCTATCCGATAAGCTGCAGTTATGTTCTGTTTCTATGTAATATTACTGTAACCTGTGAAAAACGACTATTATTATAAAGCTATTATGATTCAACATTATTTTAGTTTTATCCTTATTCATATTATTAAATAAATAAATTTCAATCTATCTATTGGATTTTACATGAACCGCATTTCTAATATTTCATTTCGCTTCTAGTGGACAATCCAATCAACATGCCGTACCCCCACATGCCGCCGCCGTATTGGAATAATACGAATAAAACTAACCAGGTAAACAAAACATTCATAGTCTAATAACTAGGGGCTCTGTTTGTTAGCTGTAGACCTTGCGAACTGAAATTTATGGTGAATTCAATGGATATATGTTTCTTGGTAACATTATTAATAATTTATTATAATATTTTATTTAAGCGATGTTCGGCACCAGTTGATGTTAGGGTTCCCTACCTTTAAGTAAGGAAGCTGAGCACGAACAATTAGCGGCCTTATAGTGAGACATAATACAGTAGAAATTAAATAAAATGGAACTAAAAAATTAGAAGAGATGTCAGGATCGTAGCAAGTGGAAATCCGTGGTCTCTGCCTACCCCTCCGGGAAATAAGCGTGATTATATGTATGTATGTATGTAAAAAATTCCATACTACATTGTTGCCATGTTTAAGCATTTTACGTCAAAAATCTGAGGAAGTGGCGCCCTCAATAATTTTCTACAATTTCTTGTCGGACTATACTTTACATACTTTTGCCAACCTTAAGGGCGCGTGTACACGGTGCCGCCTCCGCGCCGACGCCGCACCTTCGCGCTATACACACGGGACGCGTAAAACCCGCGGCGGCGGGCTATACGAGTCTCGTGTACATGGCGCGAAGGTGCGGCGGCGGCGCGGAGGCGGCACTGTGTACACGCGCCCTTATTCTCAATGAATCGCAACATTGCAAACGGTGCCTGCTTATTCTCTTGTCCCAGGATATGCGCACGAACCAGTTCACGCAGAACAGCCACTCGCAGACCATGGAGCGGCTGATGGGCACGCCTCAGATGTCCTTCCCGCCCGCCATGCCCTACAACATGATGATGCCCTACGGTGAGCACCAAATCATTGTTACTCTAAGTATAAAGCTTTGGATTCCTCCGAAAACGGTGCCGTCATATGACGGCCGTCATATAGCGGCCGCAAAAGACGGCCGTCTTTACGGTGGCGACATGTGGAAAGTACCACGGCGTTATAACACTCTAAAAAAAATTTGGTTGGCCCTATCAATATCTTGATAGTCGTAATCAAGCATCTTGATTCCATACGAGCCTAACAAGAACTTAGACACATCAAATAAGGTAATTCTGATTGCTATTACTATATCTATGTAACTGAACCAATTAAGATCTTGTTCAATATTTACACGAAAAATAATTATGCTAACTAATTGATCCTAGCAAGATCAACTAAGGGCTTGATAATTATTATCATGATATGTTACTGTACCAACTAATACAAACAAGTCAGTTTAACTAAGATGTAGGTCAATATTAACATGAAGAATTACCGTATTAACTATTTGACCCAAATAAGTTCAACTAACAACTTGATTACATCGACTAATGCACCTTATTAGCCTGAACTAAGATATTGTTAAATTTGAATCTCAATTGTTTAATCATTTCAACTAAGATGTAAATCAATGTTAACATGAAGAATTACTGTATCAACTATTTGACCCTTAAAGTTTAACTAAGAACATGATTGCACCGACTTATGCATCTTATTAGCCTGAACTAAGAAATTGTTAAATTTGAATCTCAATTGTTTAATCAGTTCAACTATGAAGCTTGTCTAGTACAATATACCAATCTTCTTCAATTGTACTATGACTCTTTGTCTTATTTACTAAGACATTTCTTTCAGATCTCTACTTTTTATGCGCACCGTGCTGAATAATGCTGATCCTCGTACTCATATTATACTCAAGGTCTTAAATGCTAAGATGTACATTTATTTCAGATCTTTTTGGCGATCGACCTAGACCGGTTTCACGAGCACGCCTCCTCCCGTGTTTGTAAAGCTAAACCGGTCTAGGTCGATCGCCAAAAAGATCTGAAATAAATGTATATCTTAGTATTTAAGACCTTGAGTATAATATGAGTACGAGGATCAGCATTATTCAGCACGGTGCGCATAAAAAGTAGAGATCTGAAAGAAATGTCTTAGTAAATGAGACAAAGAGTCATAGTACAATTGAAGAAGAATGGTATATTGTACTAGACAAGCTTCATAGTTGAACTGATTAAACAATTGAGATTCAAATTTAACAAAGTAAAGTTTTATGAAAAGGGGGTAAATGAATAAAACAAAAAATATATATAATAAGATGTTATTTATTCATCTAAACATTTAGAAAACTAAACGTTTTACATATATATTATAATTAACATTTAAAACGGGCTACAAATATAATGACCGTTTGGCGTACAACCGTCGATTTCCCCCTTATGGGTACCCGTTGGCGGCAGGCTCGGGGACGTCTGTCGCCTACACGAGGGTCCCTGGGATGGCCAATGCGCAAAAAATGGCGCACTCATAGAGAAGTAAAGGGAAACAGTTCCTCCGAAGTCGAGTCCGCAGTTCGGACAGCCACTGGCGGGGTTTCGGAAGCATGGTCCCGATCGTTTCCCGTGCCTCGCCTTAAAGCCTTAAAGGCGGCCAACAGAGGGGTTTTACTGGGTGGACCTGGGGTCTCATTAGCCCACAACAGGGATTCCCACATAACCATCCCGGCCCGTCCCCGCGCCGGGTGGTATGCGTAACGCATTTGAACTGCTATCAGTTAAGGGGTTAGGTTAGATTAGCACTTCCTCCATGTTGCACATACACTATTATACATTAGGTACACAAAGCAAAGGTAACACGTTCACTGTTCCGGGCTTGCCGTGAAATAAATGCACAAGTTAAGTTTATTTCGTTGACGCGTACTTGAATGGCTAAGTAGTTGAATACTGAACGTTGAGGCTGAGACTAGCTAGTCCCCGCTCGCATCGCACGGTCTCAGACGCCACAGGGGCGCGGGCGGGGAGGAACGCGGGTGCACCGGCGCCCCCCTACTTATCTCTTGATTGAACGGATTACCTGATTATTTAATTTAATTATGAAGAAAATCGATTTAACAAATAATTCTTAGTAGAATGGAATATTAGTTTCGTAATTAATACAATAACTTGATCATAATGGGATTGAATGTTTTATCTTCGTTGTTCTAAATATTATATGTTTAGTTGATTAAAATACCAAGTCTTATGTAAATCAACAAAGACAAAATAATCACATAAACTATTAAAATGTTCATAACTATTAACATATTTATCTGTTTTAATTAATTTGTTAAGGATTGAATCAACCTACGTTACATAATTATGCCAACAAGTTAATGATAGATGCAAAGTATACAATTGTTAGGATTAATAACATACCTACTTTATTAGTTCAATCACAGATACACTTATTGTTTTAAGAAATCAGCTTTCTTTGATTTATATAAGATCGTTATTGTTATAATTAACTTAACGTCAACTAAGAGAAAACTGCTCTTAGTTGGTCTTCATTTTTTAGAGTGAACACACCGTCATCCACCAAGGTCAAAGCGGCAAATTTGAAAAATGTAGGCGCGATGGGATAACGTCCCATAGAAAATTTGAATTTCGCGCCTTTTGCTACTGACAAGATTTGCTTGATCATCTATAATTTACTTGGAGGATGAAATATCATGAGAAGAGGAAAATAATCGTAGTACGGAATAATTTATTCAAATCTCGTGTCATTTATTTAAAATGGCGTCACCGCTATCTAATAAAACGTTCACGAAACTATCGACACCGTCATGACGGCCGTCATCTTACATTACGTTGACAATCAACGTAACGTAACGCCGTCTAGGAAACCGCGCCATCTTGTTTACATAGACAACGTTCTAGTGACGTCAGTCAACGCTATATAGCGGCCGTAATATGACGGCACCGTTTTCGGAGGAATCCAAAGCTTAAGGCCTGAGTGGACGCTCGAGTTGGGCGTGCAGCGGGGCGGGGCGTGCGGCGTGCATGTTAAACAAATGCAAGCGTATAGGAGCGGCCTTAGTGCACGCTGCTCAAATTACTTGTGAGCTCGACGCCACGCTACACGCCCCGCCGAACGCTCCGCTTCAAGCGTCCACTCAGGCCTTAAGTTAAGATATTCGGCCAATACGATGGTACAGTCGGCATCTAGTAGATATGGACGGCCGAAATGCTGGCGCGCAGGCAGGTGGTGCCGTGAGACGGTTCCTATCGACCCAACACGTGTAGACGCATTCATACCTGAATATTAATTGTCATTTTTATTAGAGCTTTGCCAACGCAGGGACGTTGTATGTTGTGTATTAACTTTCGTGCAATGAAGTTGACAGTTGAATTTAGACTGTTTTTATTATATCGAGAAACCCATAGATATATAGGACTAGTTAGCCATCATGAAGCCCTACAAATACACTATTATCTGATGATCTAATAGGTCATTCTGTGACACTGTCGCTATCTATTTCATATTGACTGTGGTCGGAAAATAAGGGTTTACCGGTTCTGTTGGTTAGGTTAGGTTTATTAGGCAGCTATTTAATCGATTTTTTTTCACCGATTGCAGGAAAAAAGTATTTCGTTAATAGATTTCTTTCTGATCAGATCTAAATAATTATATCAGACAATCACTTTCTAAATTCAGTGTGTCTGATCTTTTTACCAATCAATGTTGGGGCCGTGCACAAATCATAAAACCATTGAATAAAGAATAGTAGGTACTACTTTAGGTACATAAAAAAGAAAGCAAGCACTCTACTTAAGCGTTCGGATTGCCACAATTATAATACGAGGAACAATAGCAAACTAATACTTCCATCACTAAGATTAAAAAAGTGTAAAAAACAGGGAATTTTTATAAAAATATAGCTATTTAATAAACTGCCCTCAAATGTCACGGATTTACCTTTTAATTTATTCAAAAAGACAGTCAAGACTTTTTTCCAAAACCATGCCTTCTATTCGATTACTGAATATCTGTCTTTACAAAATATTTTAATTGACGCAAATTGTAAGTAGATTATATTATTATTAAACGTATTTACTTTATATAGTAAATTCATACTCTATAAGTATAATATTGTGAAATGCTGACTTACCATGTAATGATCATGTTACATTATGGTTAATAAATAAACTAAACTAAATCCCATCAAAAACATTACATGTAAAAAGTTGCAAGTCTCGCAACGCTTTTACTACAAAAAAGTTTTTAGATGTAATGTGAAACCAAGTCGGTTATTTTAATCAGTGCCAGGGGGTGTTAAAACCGTATCAATAAGATATCTTTAATTTGTAATACGTATAATGACTTGGCCATCGCACGGCTGCATAATGACAAAAGGATCATCGTCACCTATTAAAAATAATTCTAACTGAACATAACGCTAGCGCTAATTGCAGTTTGAGCATTACACATATATATTTACGAGTACGGTACGAGTAAAGCATTATGTGCGATTGCCAAGTCATTATATGTATTACAAATTAAAGATATCTTATTGATACGGTTTTAACACCCCCTGACACTGATTAAAATAACCGACTTGGTTTCACATTACGTCTCAAAACTTTTTTGTAGTAAAAGCGTTGCGAGACTTGCACCTTTTTACATGTAATGTTTTTGATGGGATCTCATCTCTTTTTGTAGGCAGTCCTTCTTTTCGGGTACTCATACTCATACTATGTATATACATATCATAACTAAACATATCTTCATTCATACTCACATCGTACATCGTAGTGTACCTTTACTTAACCTACTATTTGTAGGAACTGCAACAGTAACTTTGTAATATCATATATTTATATGGGATTACAAACTTACTTATGCAGTTCTTAGATCTTTAAAACGTGACTGATATTGCAATATTTTTAGGTTTACCCTTTATGTGGCCATTAAACCCTAACTCTGTACCAAATTTCAGCTCTCTGAGTTTATGGGAAGTATTAATTCTATTCTGATGATCATGAGTGAATGAATGAGTGTCATAAATGCGAAACTTTGCTTTCGCTTAACTTCGGAACTAAATGACCTACAGACTTGAAATTTTGGATTTTAAGTATGTGATTATAGCTTACTGGATGACGAAAATTTCTGCGTTCTGGTCTTATCCAGAGGTTCTCAAATAGGGGCCTGAAAATGCGGCGAAATGGTTCCAGTAAAGGATGGTACGGCAGTGTTTGCTTCGCGCTCGACTTGGCGGGGGCACTGCCGTGCCCCCAGACTAATGACACTTCCTACAAAACCGAAGTTTGACCATGCTGTCCCTTTCTAATGTATCAAATGTATGGCACTATTCCTATCGGCTATTTAGGGTTGTCAAAATTCAAGTCATTATCTTATCTGTGGTCGTGCACGCAAATGGACGTCTTGTTGTGCCAACCCTAAGATTTGCTCGGCGCGATGCCAAGCCGAGCCGAGAATGCCCGAAAGGAGTGTCGCCCCACTGATACAAGTAGATGTTTTAGGGTCAGTTGCACCAACCACATTTAACAGACTGATCAACGTCAGCCGGCGCGCCCCGGCGCTTTACTATGAAACTTTCCATACATAATAATTTAGCGAACTCTTTAACGATATATACGAACAGTTTGGTACAACCATGAATCTAGTATTTAAACTGGATCGGGCATGAGAGGTGAGGGGAAATAACCGAACGGGATAGTCTTATGTATCTTTCAGTAGGAGTAGCAGCGAAAGCGCTATTATTGTTTATCCTTGTCACAGTCTCACATTTTTTTTATTCCCCACCGTAAATGAGTATGGATTATGGTGGGCAACAAATAAATTCGACCAATCATAGTGTCGCATTGCCTATGTTTTGTCCCTCACGGAGGCACGCGTATACCACTTCTATAGGATCCTACCTTCTATGGGTACAACCGACCCTTAATGGGGCTCTCGTCAGCCAGGCGCACAGACAATCCAACCTCTAGACATAGCATAGTCGCGCTACCCCCTCTGCCACACATACGGTAGCGTTACTCCATCTTCGAGTCAATCCCGTGCCATGATTGGTCCGTGTCTTTGAACGGACCAATCACGGCACAGGATTCGCTCACCTCGTCCCCCCGCACCCCCGTATTTTTGGCAGCATCGGTTTCATGAAAGAATTGGCCTAAGCTCAGTCTAGAGGTTGGATTGTCTGTGGGTACAACCGACCCTTAATGGGCCTCTCGTCAGCCAGGCCATAGAGAAAAAAATACATAGAGTGCTCACTCCATACATCAGTTTTAGTACCAAAAAGACTATTATAGCATCTAGCATCGAGTAGCGGAACTATCAATACTGCTACTTGACAATAGATGTAGCACCGACCGGAAAGTCTTATCTCAACAGCATAAGACTTTCCGGTCGGTGCTACATCTATTGTCAAGTAGCAGTACTGATAGTTCCGCTACTCGATGCTAGATGTAGACACTGAAATTAATAGTCTGAACTGATGTATGGAGTGAGCATTCTTGTCTTACTTATTTCTCTATGGCCAGGCGTAATGTTAGTGTGTGCCGCAGGCGGCATGGCGATGCCGCCGGGCTGCGGTTGCGGCTGCGGCCTGTGGGGCGCGTGGTGCTGGCAGCAGCTGCTGCAGCAGCAGCAAGAGCTGCACGCGCTCAGGGAACACCTCTCGCTCGTGAGTATGTTCATGCCTACATTCATTAAGACGAAACAGGAGCTGAGATTTAAAGGCGATTTTAAGGCGGACCCCGGGTCCTCGCGCCCCGCGCGGGGGCACAGCTGGGATTGACGCCAGGATGATGATGAGGAGCTGAGATTTAAATATTTTAGGTAAATATACCCGTCTCGCTAACGGAAGCGGCTCCTAAAACTAGTGCGATAAGGACAAGGCGAAAAATCCTGCGTAAAAATCTCAAAAATCGAGGTTTCGTACTCGACTGTTTCCTCCTCCAAAACTTAACCAATCGTAACCAAAGTTGGAAATCTAAATGATTATGAAATTATCTGTGTCAGACCGTTTTGCTTTTTTAGCTAATCGATATCAGTTTTGAATACCACGCCTCTCATTGCGGCATAGTCATTTAGGCCATTTTTGAAGGGCTCTAGCGCCTTAAAAAACAAAAATATAAAAAAAAGCAAAACGGTCCGACACAGATATTGACAATATTAATCTGTGGTGAAAAAATCATTGCTCTAGCTTCAAAACCCACGGAGGAAACAGTCGAGAACGTTTGTATGGAGAAATAACCACTCCTCCTGTTGCCTCTTAAGCCGAAGGGTACACGGGCATCTGCCGAACACTACACCGGAACTGGTGACTAGAAAACCGTGCCGCCAAAATGGCTTTTCGTTTTTTAGATGATTAATTTAATAGACATTTCAAATGATAATTTTATTAAACGAATCTAATTAACATTATCCTCACAATTGTAAAAACATTATTTGACATATTTATATTACCCTAAATCGTAATACCTAATAATGTATTTGTACCTTAATCTAATTTAATTTCGAATTTGACGTGACACGCGTTAACAAATTATACATAAACCTTCCTCTTGAATCACTCTATCTATTAAAAAAAACCGCATCAAAATCCGTTGCGTAGTTTTAATGATCTAAGCATACATACAGACAAACAGCGGGAAGCGACTTCGTTTTATACTATGTAGTGATATCATTATATAACCTGTAAGTCATGTATATATGTATGGGTCTCAGTTGCCTTTAAATCTGTGCTTATAACACAAAAACTTATGCCGTTAAGTCAAAAGCGTTTGTCAAATACCCCAAAATTTTATTGAGGTTTGCAGGGAATTGCTAAGCTTTATAAATTGGGGGGGGTTAATCTCAAAGAAAGCTTGTAACGTAACTTGCTAAGGCTATTTATTGTAACAGCTTGAAGAACGCTGGCGCGCAGAGACTGCGTCCCACACGCTGAATAACCAAGTGGCTCCGGGCAACCGCGCCAACAACTACTGGGATAACTTTAGAAGGTACGTACACAAGCACCTAGGCACCTTTACGAGGCACAAGCACCTAGCCGCCATCATACAATCCATGTTACCCTCTTTTTTAACCCCCAACCCAAGAGAGGGGTGTTATATGTTTGATGGCAATGTCTATTTGTCTGGTATCGTCTTGGGTCGTCCCATTCGTTTTTCGTCAAGTTCTTAAATTAGTCCTATTCTGCTTTCGTCACCCATTCTACATTCGTCACAATCGTCGGTGGCTTTCAATGTAGAATGCGTGACGAAAGCAGAATAGGACTAATTTAAGAACTTGACGAAAAACGAATGGGACGACCCAAGACGATACCATTTGTCTGTAGCATCGTAGCACTCCAGCGGATGGACCGGTTTCGATGCGGTTTTACGTGAAAGCGAGTTTCTTTGGACAATATGAGAGCGTAACTTCGATTGTATGGCGGCGGCTAAATTCTTGAGGTTCTTGGTGTTTCATTTCTAATATAATTTATGTTTATTTATACTTTACATTTACTATCTATGTAAGTTTATGATAATTTATTTTTCTCTTTTCAGATACTAGATTTGATACATAAACAAGTTATATTTAAATCCTAGTAATAGTTAGATAATATTTTAGTAGATATACCTATTTCCATCGACATTGGTGAGAATTGTGTTCCATTGTAAAATAACTTTGAGTTTTTAAGTTTGTTTGTAATTTACTTAATAAAGTAACTGTAGCTGAAGCAACGCGTTTGCAGCATCTTTATGATATTTTCAAGCAAAAGCTAACTTATTGTGTTGTCAATAAGGCGTTACCCGCGTTACTGCCATAAGGTTTCAGTAAGAGATCACCCCCGTGCCTATAGTATTGACAATGCGATACCAGTTGCAGTTGCCTGCAAACGTCACATTATGACCACTTTATACTAATAAATACCTAATTTAAACTTTGTTTTAGTGTTCATATACTAAACTTTCAATTCGTGTGTTGCCTGTTTTTTGTATTTCCTAAATAGTAAGTGATGTGCAAATGGTATTAATCTCAAAGCGTGTCTAAAGTGGTATATACACTAACAGTACGTGGCCGAAAACGATTAGGCTGCCTTTCCACTGAGGCGGAGATGAAAGGAGACGTACGGGAATCAACCAATAGCATTGGTTGTCTCCTCTACTCCGCTGGATTACAACCAATGCTTTTCCCTGTAATTGCAATTCCCTGAATCTACAACGTAGAAAATTGAGTAGATTTTTGACTGTGTCCTTTTAAAAGGATATCGGGACTTAGGAGGTTAGAGCGAAACACTTTTACTTGCTACTCTTGCCGCCACACGTTGCCCTAAAATATAGCTCGTTTGATTACACCCGAAATATGTTTTTCAGATCTTTATCATCAGTTTTTTTCACCTGGGGTTCGACAAACGTGCTTTTATTCTTAAATACAGTAAAGCTTTGGATTCCTCCGAAAGCGGTGCCGTCATATAGCGGCCGCTATATAGCGGTGAATGACGTCACTAGAACGTTGTCTATGTAAACAAGATGGTTTCCTAGACGGCGTTGATTGTCAACGTAACGTAAAAAATCGGTGCCGTCATTTGGATGACAGCCGTCATGACGGTGTCGATAGTTTCGTGAACATTTTATTAGATAGCGGTGAAGCCATTTTGAATAAATGACACGAGATTTGAATAAATGATCTTTCGTACTACGATTATTTTCCTCTTCTGATGATATTTCATCCTCCAAGTAAATTATAGATGGTCAAGCAAATCTTGTCCGTAGAAAAAGGCGCGAAATTCAAATTTTCTATGGGACGATATCCCTTCGCGCCTACATTTTTCAAATTTGCCGCTTTGACTTTGGTGGCTGACGGTGTGTTATGACGTCGTGGTACTTTCCACATGTCGTCACCGTAAAGACGGCCGTCTTTTGCGGCCGCTATATGACGGCACCGCTTTCGGAGGAATCCAAAGCTTAAGCAAATTTGATTTGCCTGCGGGTGTCAAACACAGGGATGACAGGGACCTTGAAATTAGAATTGTTGCGTTTTAAATTTGGGTTTGCGAGTACCAAAGGAGATTCAATGATAATTTAATAAGTTTTTTAGGATGGGAGGGGAGAGGTGGGGGTAGGGATGGGAAGTGGAGGTAGATAGTGGATTTTCAGGAGTTTGGGCTTAGGTAGGATGACAGGGTGAGGGTCGAGCTGGCTAAAGTCATCGCTCGCTCGGGGATCCATGCCGGCCTTGCGTGGCTTCGACCTCGGCGTTCGCAGCCAGGAGCGGCTCCGGCGCTGCGGGATGAGCGGACCACCAAACCTGGCTGCTGCGTTTTTATTAATACGTATTTAGAGGGAGTTTTTTTTTAAAGTAAATTTTCCTTCTATAATTTCCTCGATCTCACTGCCGAGACGAAACGTCGTTCGTGCCACACGAGGCCAAAGTATTTTTCAGTTCGCGCCTTAGATAATTTTATCTTTAGCTCGCAACGTTTCCAGCTACTCGCGGCAGAACCTGCTGTCGGCGAACAGCAAGAGCAACGCGGACGGGCACCTCGGCGGGCCGGCGGCCGCGGCGCCGCAGCCGCTCGCGTCGCGCAGCCACAACGCGCTGCGCCGCGCGCCGCCGTCGCCCCCTCCCCCGCCCCCGCCGCCGCCCGCCGCCGCGCACAAGCGCAACGCCGAGCGCCGCGCCGCGCCCGACGTGCTCAACCTGCACGCCGAGCCCGCCCCGCCCCGACCCCACTCCAACAACCTCCGCGCGGCCGACAAGCGCGACTCCTGCAACCCCAACCTGGCCTCCGCCCGCCGCGACCTCCACGACAAGGCGACCTCCAAGCTCTTCGACCTCCTCCGGGAGAACGTCTACTCCGAGGTGACGACCCTCATCGGCGTCAACGAGTCCCACCCCGACTTTCTCATTCAGCTGTTCAAGGAGCTGCAGCTGATCAGCTCGGACCCGCTGCGGCAGAGGGTCCTGCGGTCCATTCGGGGCGTCCTGTCCCGGTACGGGTCCGCGCCGGAGCCCCGGCCGGGCTCGGCGGCCCGCGACGGCTCCGCCGACCGCGCTCGCTCCGCGCAGGCCGGGTGCTCCACCGCCCCCCCCTTCGACGACAACATTGTTCGCTTTCTGTTACTAAAAAGTGAAGAAATATGCACCCCCGAGCTGTTGGACTCTCTCGCGACGCACGTTCTAAACGGAGGCCTCGACGGTCGACGGCCCCAGATATCTAAGAAGAGGCTGCTCGAGTTCCTCTCTAAATACGAGGGCGGGACCGTCTGCAGCGTATCGAACGACATCATCGAGAGCCTGCCGCTGGTGATCTCGGGCGGCGGAGGGGGAGGGGACGGACACGGGCCGGCCTCGCCGCCGCTGCAGGACGTGGCGGGCTCGCTCAACCTGTTCAGCGCGAGCGACCCCGCGCTGCACTCGTGCGTGTACGACGTGTGGCCGGCGCACGTGCACTCGGCCGAGCCGGGCGAGGCGAGCCCCGGCGGCCGCGAGGACAAGGTGGACCTGCTGGACTGCTCGGAGATGCACAACGGCGACCTGGCCGAGGCGGACCAGTCGTGCGAGGCGCGCGACGCCGAGGCGCTGCCCGACGTCGTCGACACGGAGGAGGCCGCGCCCGCAGAGGTAATGCAACAGGTGCTCTACTGTAGGTGCCTTCCCTTGATCAACTGTGCCAATAGAAGTGAGAACTGAGCTACAATCTTTATCAAATATTATCTACTACTACATACTACACTACTTATACTCCATTTAAAATTGTTTATACCTATTTTATAAACTTGCGAAGACTGTCTTGCGTCACGAATATCGTGTGCAGTTCTGCCATATTTATAGGTACCTAACCCTATTTGTCGCTTCCCCACTGTACACGTTTAAACTTATGTAATCGTTAAATAATAAACTGACCTACTCGAAACGATGAGATGCATTTTCACTTTACTATGTTTTACTTTGCATGTCTCGCATCTGTACCGTTGCGTGTTAATATTTTTTTTTTAACTAATTGCTCAACTGTATGCGGCTCACAATGCGAGCCGGTAATCAATCAATGTTTAAACTGATGATTGATGAATTTAACTGGTAAAACTATGAATCATCTAGAACATAGGGTCATTTAATAAGAAAAGAAAACAACATTATCTCAGTTAACAGATTTAATATCAGGTACATAATATCACAGTCGCATGGAAACAGTCTGAAGTTATATCTACAATAACATTTAGTTTTACGCCGTTATACACTTAAAATATAAATCTGTACTTGGAGTGAAGTAGGTACGTAACATTTTGATGTATTTATATTAAAGGCTGATGCAGAATGGCTCCGGCTCGATCGCGTGCCAACAAGGCTGCATTTGGGAGAGCCATCTGAAAAACAAAAAGGTGATGTTAATATAATGTAAAAAACGGAGCAAACACCCAAACTGCAAACTTCACAGTTCGCTTCGTGTTTGAGCGACCCTGAAAGTAAATATCACAAGATTAGATCTTCTCACTCCATCTGAAACAGAAAGATGAAACAAATGGAAATTAATAATATTTCTTCTTTTTCAGATTAAATCTCGAGCATCACGTTGAATTTCCGATTGTGTTTTTATCGCGTGTAACGTTTGACTTGAATCTATCCATTTATTTAATTATTCTATAATTTTAGAATATGCAAGTATTTTCAAAAGTATTGAATGTTTAGAACAATAAACCATTATTTACATAATAAAGTTTTTGTTATTTTTTTTTAAATAAAAGCCTCACTTTTACCTTTTGAATTTATTACGAAAAATTTAAGTCTATGCATCCATGAGAAAAAAACCTTAACTACTTATATTTTTAAAGTTAGTGTCCCAGTCACTTATGAACTAATACTAAAAATATCACACTATTCCACTTGTACATGTCACAAACACTGCAAAAAATCAATAAAGTTCCCTCCGTGTATATTCCAATATAACGTCTCCAACAGTTCTTCTTTACTTCTGTCCATTTTCATGTTCTCATTTGTCTCAGGTTCATTGCTTTTCTCTCTTTGCATCTCTGCAGATAGAATTAATATTTCTGAATTAGATATTTGTTTTCCAGGTTGTTGATAATTTTGTAGAGTTGGTAGAGATTAGATCAATTATTTTCCAGGTTGTTGATAATTTGATAGTGTTGGTAGAGATTAGATCATATGGACCATGAGACAACGAGATATGTCTGGGTTGTTGTGGGTTGGACGCAGTAAACATGGGTTGTAGTTGGAAGTTGATGGCCCCATACCCTCTGAAATAAAGTCGGACTTCATCACACTGTGCCACAGGTGCATTAGCAGGAAGTCTCCAAATCCAGTTTTGTTGCGATTTCTGCTACACATATCTTTATAAGCACTTCATGTGTTATTTTAGTTCTTTAAATGCAAATTTGTAAAGTTTGAGTAGAGTGAACCATCTTTGTACTTTTAGCCGGGTTTTAAATTCATTTGTAGAATTCTAAATTGGGACTATACTTAGTTTAAATAGCAATGATGGAAGTTTAGAATACATTAAGTTTTAGCTCGAGTTACATTTAATATATGCTATGTAAGCCTTTAAATTAATTATTCCTAAAATTAAATGTATGAATGTTAAACAACCGGAAAAATTTGCATTTAAATTGAACCTTGACAATCATTAAACAGATAGTACGTATAAAATATGATTTACCTACAAAACTGGCAAGTTCTTTACAATCTATTGAGTACCTATTTTATCATTGAGGAAAGGGGTGATTTGTGGACTTTTTGTTTGGCAGGCAGATGGAGACTTACAAAATAATGACTTGATGAATACCTACTGAAATTGAAATTTAGTGGATACTTAATGAAACATCTAAATAAGGAAAGATACGAAAATCTATGGATTTTAATACAATGATAATTCTCATTATCTATGAGAATTACTCTTAATATCAGCAGATGTCACACTATTTAAAATTGTGGTTATAAAACCACCCTCTTATCCAAAATTGTGTCCCTAAATGTTTTCATTTTAACTTTTTTTTTTATCTTTATTAAGAAATCAAAGGGGTTTCTTCAGGAAGTGATGATGTCACTCCTGTTATTAGATCATATATCGTTCTATTATTATGAATACTCATTCTTTTATTATAACTACTACCTATATTATTTAAACATAGTTTGCAGGCGTTTGCACATCAACCTTGCCTCATCAGATGACGATGCCAGAATGATGTTACAAAAACCTATGTTTGTGGAGTGCAAGTCGTGTCACTTTGCAGCTTCTTGTGCAGACACATTCCACCAAAACATGTAAAACATGTTGGACATCTAGTTTACTATGGGCATTTTGGTGATGCAGAAATTTTCTTGAGGTGCTTAAATTTGTTTGATGGAATGTGCTCAGAATTAAGCCTGAGGAGTTATGCCATTTCCATTATTTTAACTTAACATTATACATAGTACCTTTCTAGTTTTACTCACTCATATTTTGATAATTCTATCTCTGTACATATGTACCAAGCTTAATTAACAGAAAACAGTACATTTTGCTTACTGGACACTTTACTTGGTTGAGACCCCCCAACATTGAGGATGCGGGTAAGAGTGGTGGGAATAATTCTAGATATTATTAGCCAACTCAGTTTTCTTTATCTTTTATTTAACCTCTAGCCACCCAGATGTCAAGGCTTGACAATGAAAATTCAACTTTGACTTGTCAAAAATAAGATTCAAATTAGAATGGAACAGGACAGGAGACCTTTTTATAGGTCTCTGGGCAGCTAGAGGTTAATCCAACATAATATATTATTAACCGAGTATTTAATTTAGTTTCTAAATTTCACAGGAGTAAATAGCAGAAATGTTCTTGCTATTTTCCCTTCAAAATTCTGGTTCAGTATGGAGTTAGCCATGAGTTAGCTATCGCCTATCGGTAACAAAAATATAAATACATATAAACACAGTATAAATTTGTAAATGACCTGTCTAAAATTTCAGAACTTACATTATTTAAATCTTGCATCGGTCAAATAAATGCCATGGCCTATCCTAGGCATGGATATGGAATATTGCTAATAATTTAATATTTAGATACATTACCCTTATTTCACAATTGTATTGGCCAATTGTTCCCTTCCAACTTCCAATCTATAGGACAGGCCCATTACCTCTGATAACTATACACTTTTGTCACATATGTTAGTCTGTAAGGTACTTGTTGCCTGATTTTAGTTAAATTATAAGCAGGTATTAGTTTCTAAGGTTTCTATGATAACACAATATATTATTGATACCTACAGAAATAAATAAATGGAAATTTAAATTTTAAATATAGTTTGTCAAAGGACTGTCTCATTTCATACATAGACAGAGAGAATCATACTATCTTTGTCTTACACTAGTACTAGCACCCAAATGAAAAGGATGAGTATAGTTTTTTTTGTTCTTATTTACTGACAATTTGGTTTGACCAACTATAATACACACTCCCTTAACCTCTAGCAGCCCACCATAAAATGTCATTCAATAGAAATTGCTAACTATGTAAACAAACCGCCATACTAAAATTGACACTGAATGTCAAATTACTAGCAAGTTTTGTTTACATAGTTCGCAAGTTCTATTGAATGACACTTTACAAGAAAAATTGACATTCGAAAATAGAATTATATTTATTTTTCTATTTACAAAACAAAAGCAACTCTGTTCCATTTAATAGTGATTCAAACTAAATTATTATTGAATTAATATTATCTTAAATTTGATTGGAGGTAATGTACACTAGTAGTAGGATCATGGGGCGCTAGAGCAGTGGTTCCTAACCTGGTGGTAATTACCCCCGTGGGGGTAAAACTGGTATTTTACGGGGGTAATAAGCTACCCTAATATAACAATACAACAAATGTACACGTTTTATTTTTTATTACCATTGGGAGGAGGGGTAAAATCAGGTTCCCTAGTTAGTCATAGGGGTGACCTGAAAAGGTTAGGAAGCGCTGCGCTAGAGGATAAAGATAACTGAATATACACACATTTATTTAGCATATGTAACTGATAATAAGTACCTACACCTCATTTAATTGCAGACAAAGTGGTTGGTTACAGCAGATGTAACAATCATTTAATTTCATGGCTGTGTTGTCGAGTTAAAGAAATCTGCAAAGTAGAATTCAGCTGAAATTGTTAATTAAGATTATTAACCTTTATATGAACCTTAATTAACCTACAAAATGTTTACTTTCCTTTACACTGATATCAATCACTAGTTACCGATGATAATAGTACAGTAAGCTGCAGAGTTAAGTGACCCCCCCCCCTGTAAAGTTTTATGCAGAGAGGTCACCTAACTCTGCAGCTTTCTGCGCATTTCTCAATTACCAACAAGTAATTCATAGTTAATGCCCCTATGGGTTTTTTTTATTGCAAATATTAAACTGGTCATACAAGTACTGCTGACACAATAACTGTCCAAATATTTTCCACATTAAAAATTAAGTCAATAGGTCGAACTAGGTAAAATCTAGAGATATATTGACAGATGGTGGCCCTACTTATGAAATAAATACAATTTGTCATAAATCTTTACAAATAGGTACCCTAACATACTACTACAAATGCATAGTTAGAATTTTTTATAATTTCCTAACGGGTCTCCGTCGACATTGAGCGACTTGCGACGGAGGCATCGGTAATATGGTGTATACATCAAATTATGTAAAAATATTTTCCATAATGTCAATAAATGGAGACTATATTTGTATGAGAGTGACAAGTGGCCGGCCCCTTTCCTCTTTTTAGTCACTTTTAAAAATTCCAACTATACAGTGTAATACAAATGTAAAGTAATGCCTGCCAAACAAAATATTTAAATATAAGTGTTATAAAATTACACAATACAATTTGTCAATGCAACAGGTGTATTAAGTCCACATATCACCTGATGAACAATGCCTGTTTCAACTAAGGCATTAATAGTACAGAGTGTGGGTTCGAAATTGCAACAAATACTGACAATTTCGGTATATATTCATTATAATGAATGTTATAAAATGAATACTTATGAAATCTAAGTGCCACCAGCAATGACAAGAGACTTCCCACTTTAATAAATGGTGACAAACAACAACCTGCTGCATTGTTTCAATGTAACAGATGAGGTCAGAAGTTAAATTTGTTATAGCAAAATGTAGTAAACAGTAATTTGTGTTGGTATATAAATTATAAATAAAATATTAATATAAACAGAAACCTCTTTGGATTGATGCATACTTTGATTAATGCCTAGTAAAATTGTCTTAATATTGTTTTATAACCTTGCACTTAAGCGCTATTATCAAATCAAAGAGGTTTCACAAGTCAATTAAAAAGAAACCTACCTGGTCGGGGTCGCTTGGTTTGATGGTGATTGCCGTCGTCTGCGCTGCGTTTTCTACCGTGGTTGTGTGGCGGTGAATTTGCATCATCACGCGGGGCCTCTACCATTTCGCAATCGGGTGCCGCTTCAATTTCTGGTCGTTTCGGCTCATGGTATCCGTAGTAGCAATTCGTGGATATGTGTATATTCTGACATTGTCCCATAAACTGATTGGCATCAGTACAAATCGGAGTAGGTCGTATTGCATCAAAATTATTTCTGGCGTCTTGCATGTTATACAAATCGAAGCCGCTGGCCGGCATTTTTTTAGGCCTTGTATTGGTGATGTACTTCTTAATCAAACGATGTCAATTCCGTATAATTCGTTTTCTTCGATTGATCTTCAAACTGCAGTACTTCAGTAGTGCAAAGAAATAAAATAAAATATATAATAACAAAGTCTACAAGAAGAAACTACTAAACGACAAACGACTAGGCGTGGCGTGGTGCTAGTAGTAGTATGGTAGTAGTAGTCTATGGTAGTCAGTGTTGCCAGGGCTCTGGAGTCATAAGTTACGTTTCGTTTCCCTAAAAGTCACGTTTTTGCTGCTTAAGTCACATTTTTATAGTATGGGTTGGTAAATCGATTTTAATAGAAGAAATTCCGAAAATAATATATTACACAAAAATTCTACTAACCTTATATGATTTTATGTGATCGATTTCATGAATTGTAAGTTCCTTTTTTTATTTCTTGATTTTTAATTCGTTTTCAACACGAAAAAAAATTACCATAATAAGTTATTATAAAGTCAGTCAAATAACTTTGTCAGTGGAAGAGGGCGCGAAATTAAATTCTCTTTGGGATGATAGACCCTTCGCGCCTAAATTTTTTAAATTTGACGCTTTTTTCTACTTAATGAAATGGCTTGACAGACTATAGTTTAGGCCTGTCCAGACGAGGAAAATTTTTCGACGGTCTGATTGAATTGTCCGATTGGGTCGGGACGTGCGGACGCAAACGCCAATTTGGCTCGCCGATTATGACCGATAGTACCGATATAATGGAGTACGGACGCAAGAATACCAATTTGTGACGCTAGTTTTCGCGGTTAGGGGCATTTTTTAATTAACAGCGGTCAAATATCACCATAAAATTTAAATTGATAAAACTGGCCAAATTGGTGTTTGCGTCCGCGCGCCCTGGTTTGATCGGATAGTTTGGTCGGATTGGCGGGGGATGGTCTTCGTCTGGACACGCCTTAATCTACCAAACTTAACCCAGTCACATTGAGTCCACAAACTACTAACAAGATACAATTCACAGTCAGTCAGTGCGAGAGAATTTTTTTAAAGTTTACACTGTTTAAGCCCCCTCCAGACTATGTGCGTGAATCGTGGTGTGAAAGCGCGAACGCGAGTGTGGTGTCGATTTCCCTGTCTGCGAATCTTTAATCAAAAGAAAATAAAAAAGTATATGCGTAAATAATTTACCCCCGGCTAAAATTAATGGTTTTAGAGCGCTCAAAAATCTCACAATAACTGATGTAGTACAATGAGTAGTATAGATACAGACTAAAAGAAATGAATCATTACTAATGATTCATTACACAAAAAAAAAACTCTTATCAAACTATATAACACCGTCACGTCAAGGTAACAAATCTCATTTTGCCATGACTATGATAAGACCTAGTGATAAACATGATTGTTGATGTATCGTCAAGGGTCAGTGCAAAATGTCAAATTTAAAGGGCTTAGTAAGCTTGGTTGGGAGCATTCCTAAATAATACGAATTGCAAAACTAAACTTGTCCAAAAATCGACTATCTTCAAAAGTCACAAAAATTGCCCCAAAATCATAAGTCACGCACATGTCACACGAGAAGGCGAAAAGTCACGAAAAATGTGACTTTTGTGACCATCTGGCAACACTGATGGTAGTAGTGAAGCATGATTGTGATGATTGTCATGAATCGAGTGTTTTAACTGATCAGGCATGAGGGGTGGGGGGAAATGACCGAACGGGATAGTAGGAGTAGCAGCTAAGCTATTATTTTTGTCCTTGCACGTCCTTGTCACAGTTTACATTTTTTTCTATTCCCCACCATAAGCTAGTATGGATTATGGTGGGCAACAAATAAATTCGACCAATCATAGTCATGGACTGTCATAGTGTCGCATTGCCTATGTTTTGTCCCTCACGGACGCACGCGTATACCACATCTATTAGGATCCTACCATCTATGAGTGAAGGAGGAAAGAAAAGTGTAAGGTCCATTACGCACTATCGCACCGTGATCGCACCGCACCGCGTCCTTGGTGCGTCGCACTGATCGTAGGCCATAAGTCCCTTCCAGACTCGTGCGCGAATCGCGGCGCGAAGCCGCGAACGCGAGTGTGGACCGAGATGCGAATCGACTCCACCGCACTTCGCGCACGAGTGTGGAGGGGCTTTTATATTCTTTAACCCCCTCCAGACTATGTGCGTGAATCGCGGCGCGATGCCGCGAACGCGAGTGTGGAGGGGGCTTTTGCTTTGATCAACTTTTGACTTGACAGCTGTGCTGCGCTGTCAAATTGAGTATACGTGATTTTCGTCCATAATCGGTATTCGGTATTTTGCAATTTGCAGGAGTATATAATTATCGTTTATTCTTATTTGATTTAATCGTAACATAATCCAAGTAATGTTCATGTAAAACTCTTACAGTTGAAACATGCAGTCCATCAAATTGTATTACAGTCAATAGCAGCTTTATCGTATTTGTTATCATCAAAATATTAGTCGCATCTAACTTTAAAAATGGTTTTACTGTCTTCATTTACTGTTAAATCATTTTATAGAAAACTTGGTAGACAGTGTACAAATTTTAAACACGTACACTCATTCTGTTCTGGATCTTTACGTTATGATGCGAAGATTTTGCCAGCTGTAACTAGGAAGTCGGCAAGATATTTCACTACTTCTTTCCGTTTCTACGATAAAAGCGAAACGAAGAAAGATATAATCCAAGGTGAAAATAATAAAAACACACAAAAACTAATAGTACAGAAACCTCAAGGAAGTATAAGCGTGAAAGCTGAAACAGATGAAGATAGTAGTGTTACGAAAGTTACTATACAGAAGGTCCAAGCTCAAGGATCTAAGGAGGCTGCTCCACCACCTGGTAATTTTTACATTATAATATTATTTTGAGGTCATAAAAAAGGATTTTAGATCAACATCACTTGCATGAACATAACAATCCAATGTAATTTTCTAATATACATATAACTGCATGTTCCAGTGAAAAAACGGCTCCTGATAGATTTTTCTGCTTCATATACTGAACGCAACTTTATAACACCCATGAGAGCTATGACGGAGTACTTGTTGAAGCAATCAGACTTGGAGTCCCTCCCGAAGGTATTGAGGAGATCTCCATATGAGGCAGAACCACCCATAACTGTGTATTACAGAAAGGATGTTGAAGCGAAGGCTATTGAGGTGAGCTTTTGTTGTTTTCATGAAGAGTATTATGAGAGAAACTTTAAACTGTGCTTTCAATAACACTCACAATGTAAAGACTATGGTGTTTCTTTTCTAAGATCACATATTTGACAGTTATGAACTCACCCTTATAGATATGAAAGATCTACCATTTAACGGATAGCCTTAAAGCCATATATATAAGGGTCAATTTGTAACTGTCAAATATGTGATGTTAGAATAATTTCACTGTAATCTATCTAGATTATCTAGAATCATGAACATAAATGTAGAAACATTTATACTGAAATATGAGTGAAAATAACGTATTTAACTACAGAATGTTAGACATAAAAATGGCATCCCAAAAAAGCTCAAAAATGACAATTGCTGATGTAGCACGTTGTGTTGGTAAATAGGTAAAAGGTTGTAACTTTGATTCCGATTTTCCCATCATTTTACGTGTAAAGCTCTCTGGCAAGTGGCATATATTGTTTGAGACTAATGTAAGTTACCCTGAAACCCAACATAACCAAAATGTTCTTTACCACATGTATCTTTACAAATATGTTTTAAACATTGAATAATTTTACGGTTTAGACTCTAGCCTAGATCTCCTTTCTCAAGCACTAACAGTGTGAGCATCGTTCGGCCGTGTATCGCGTACTGCAGCACGCCGCGTCGTACGCTGCGCGCGCGCCGAGAAAACCGCTTGGGGGAGGTCTTCCGCTGTCATTGTAGGCGGGCATAGTGGTGTGTTTGGGCTTGGGTCACCTAACACTTGTAGCGATACACAGCACGAACTCAGTATGTCTCACAACAGTTTAAATTCGATGTTTTAAACAATTTTTTTATGTTTGTTTATATTTAGGTTTGGGGTTCAAAGGAAGCACTAGATAAAGAGTTGTTAAGAAGAGAATTAGATAGAAGAAGATATGAACAAGGTATGCTAGTAAATTAACAATTGATTCATTTAATACTTCAACTGTAAAAGTCAAATTTAATTTTAATAAGTAATATATTTTTACTTGCCTCTAACTGTGACTTTGTCTGCGTATATGTAGTTAAATTTTATTTATTAGTAGTATTATAACACATGTTTTACAATAAAGCATCTCACCCCTTGTCATGACCATGGTGAATCTTCTGAAGTAGTAATACATAACAGCTCTCAATTCCTATGAATATTATAATTGACTAAGTAACTCTTGACTGTTGAGCCTTAAACTATCACCAAATTTCATAGAAACTGCAGAACCAATTTAGATAAAAATTGGTGTGGAGATTGAAGGACATAGGATAGTTTTATCAATAATCATCATCATCCCACGCAGACGAAGTCGCAGGCAGAAACTAGTAGGGCATTTCTGTTTAAAGTTGCACCCCCAATTTGAATTTGTGATTCTGAGTAGAAATAATATAAAAATTTCCAATTCTAACAAAAATAAATATTGTTACAACTTTACAACTTACAGTAATTAACAATCTAAGGTTATACAAAAAAAATGATTTAAAATGATTGTTTATAACAATAAACAAAGTTTCAGTTTAATAATATTTTTAAACAGATGTATTTACTGTCAAGAGGCGATTAAGGAATTATAGGAGGGAAATGAGCCATAAAAAAGATGATGAGGAATCTGGGTTGAAGACTCGATCCGGCCGTGTGGTGTTGACCGCAATAGGAATGTAAGTGATTACTAATCTTACGGTTTAGCTCATGTGTTTTTAGTCATTCTAGGCCTAGGTCTCCATTTTCAAGCACAGCACGAGTGGATGTGCACCGGTCACGCTAGCCGCGCGCCGCATACTGTCATGTCATTCGCCTGGCACCGCGCTGGGCGCGCGATGAAATTTACAAACTTTAACTTTAACAAAAAGGAGGAAACTGTTTAAACCAGTATTTCCGTTAATATTTTCTAGATTATAACAAATATACTTAATTCTCAAATGAATTATGTAGTTTTGATTAATTTTCAGAAACGGCTGCAACTTTTTGTTCAAATTGTGTGCATGGTGCTACACTGGATCGCACAGCCTGTTCTCCGAGTGCATCCACTCGCTAGCCGACACGGTCAACCAACTAATCCTGGCCTATGGAATACATAAATCTGTCCAGGTATGTGATTCAGAGAGCCTACCGCGGTCACTTTTCGGTGTTCGCTGTTCTTCTCTGCACTACATAGATAATTTATAAATATAAATTTAAAAATGTAGTGTCTTGAGGCCTAAAGAGTCGCCAAATTTCGCTCCAATACTATCCAAGTGACGCTCTCTTTAAAACGACATGCTTAAGTTACATGAAATTTGGCATTGAATGAATATTTACGTAACAAATATAGTGCCAGGTACTATACATTTTTACATGTACAGTCGCTATCAGAACACGCACTCTAACGCCCTGACAATAGAGGCGTGTTCAGATATTTGTGAGAGCCTTAGCCGCTTCGATATATCTGATGGCGACTGTTGTACTACCTATAATATAAATGAGAGTAACTACGATAGCACGGCGGCGTATAGGTTCGTGTGACTTTTTAAGAAGGTAAATGTACTAAAGAAGTCGTGGCAAGACTGGCAAGGGTTTTAGACTCACGGTACTTATGTCTCATAATGTCTCATGGTTATACCCCTTGTGTAGATGGCCGATCCGGACCACCCGTACGGGTACACGAACATGCGGTACGTGTCGTCTCTCATATCCGGAGTGGGTATCTTCTGCGTGGGCAGTGGACTGTCCTTTTATCACGGCGTCACTGGAATTCTGGACCCCCAGCCGCTCCATGACTTTTACTGGGTAAATTACTAGAATAGAATAGAATAGAAAAATATTTATTCTTCATTACATTGCAAAACAAAACAATAAACATGTGACATTACATAACAAAAATGTGAAACTAGAAGTAGGTATACAAAACAGTCAAAACACAGATAAAGATGTGAGGCTGAAATGGTCTGCACTCAGCACGGCTTAGCGTTGCCAACGGCGCTAGTTTTCTGTGGAGCCAGCGAGGTGTGCAGTGCAGGACAGCATACTGCGCGACTTATACGTCATTAGTAATAGTAGTTTATGAGTAAAATAATTACTAAATAGTTTAATTGACGGCTTAGTTTCATGTTTTTGAGTGCTGTATATCTCGCCTAGAGTTTCATAAGGCCGGACGTGAACAAAGTCAACTCTTTAGGAGAGCCAAAACAAAAATAGGATTGTCATTGTCCCATATATATGTTTTAGGGTTCCGTACCCAAAGGGTAAAAAACGGGACCCTATTACTAAGACTTCGCTGTCCGTCCGTCCGTCTGTCACCAGGCTGTATCTCATGAATCGCGATAGCTAGACAATTTAAATTTTCACAAATGATGTATCTCTGTTGCCGCTATAACAACAAATACTAAAAATAAAATAAAATAAATATTTAAAGGGGGCTCTCATACAACAAAGTCGACAAACGATTTTTTGGCTCTATTTTTTGTGCGCTCCGTGCGCGAGTCCGACTCGCACTTGGCCGGTTTTTTTTAAATATATAATTTATTTCAGGCTTACTTCGTGTTAGGCGGGGCAGTAGTTTCTGAAGGTGCGACATTGATGGTTGCTCTGAACTCCCTGCGGAAAGGAGCGAAGGAAGCCGACACCCCGTTATATGAATACAGTAAGTATTTGGTTTCATTTAAAATCTTAATTAAAATGGCTGAGCCAGAAGATGGATAGTATAACACTTTGGTGTCTACTAGCACACCCGGCGAGTTTTGGTTGATTCGTTTTGATGAGTTAAATTTCTTGGGGACATTAAGTAGAGCAGTGTTGGCCGAACGTTAATTACAATTTTATTGACCAAACCTTTTAACCGCCAGACGGCAAAGGAATATGCCGTGCTCCCGACGCCAGGCGATCGCAATTATTTAAGCGAAATTGAACTTTACGGAGTCCCGCGTAAATCCCTATTACATTGACGAAATTGTCGGCTGTAGCCGTCGTTGGCGTCCGTGGCAAGACTTTTCGATGACGGCCACAGCCGACTGTGGCGGTCAATGGGTTAACCAGTACAAATTGAACCGTAAACCGTAACGGGCGGTCACAGTTTACGGTTCAATTTGTAATGGTTAATGGTCAAAAATGGTCAATGTTTCGGCCAACACTGAAGTAGAGTCGGTAATAATAATTAAGTGGTGGGGATTTACATCAGTTTTTTTTAGGGTTCCGTACCCAAAGGGTAAAAACGGGACCCTATTACTAAGACTCCGCTGTCCGTCCGTCCGTCTGTCACCAGGCTGTATCTCACGAACCGTGATAGCTAGACAGTTGAAATTTTCACAGATGATGTATTTCTGTTGCCGCTATAACAACAAATACTAAAAACAATAAAATAAAGATTTAAGTGGGGCTCCCATACAACAAACGTGATTTTTGACCGAACTTAAGCAACGTCGGGCGAGGTCAGTACTTGGATGGGTGACCGTTTTTTTGCTTGTTCTGCTCTATTTTTTGTTGATGGTGCGGAACCCTCCGTGCGCGAGTCCGACTCGCACTTGGCCGGTTTTTTAATGGGCATAATGTGGTAGTAGTAGTAGTAAACTCTTTATTGTACAAAAAGACATATTAAAAATAACATACAATTAGTAAGAAGTACAAAGGCGAACTTATCCCTTTGAGGGATCTCTTCCAGTTAACCTTTGAGTAGATGAGAGGAGAAAGTGAAAAGAGGGTGACAAATGCAGCAAAATGTACAACAAGGTACCAGAAAGATAAAGGATATAAATACATACAAAATGTATAGGATAAACATACATATATTACACAAAAAGGAATGGGTTTGGGTGTGGTTTTAGTAATGCGCAGTTCGGACCCGTCGGTGAATGTGGTGCTGCTAGAGGACACGGCGGCCGTGGCGGGCGTGGTGGTGGCGGCGTCGTGCATGGCCATCTCGCAGTACACGGGCAACCCGCTCGCCGACGCGGTGGGCAGCATACTGGTCGGCACCATCCTGGGCGGCGTGGCGTCCTTCATTATACTTAGCAACGTGGGCGCGCTGGTCGGCAGGTACGTTCCCTAGCACAGAACATTATTAAGAGCCAACAGGAGTGGTCATTTCTCCATACAAACGTACTCGACTGTTTCCTCCGTGGGTTTTGAAGCTAGAGCAATGATTTTTTCAACACAGATTAATATTGTCAATATCTGTGTCGGACCGTTTTGATTTTTTTGATATTTTTGTTTTTTAAGGCGCTAGAGCCCTTCAGAAATGGCCAAAATGGCCTAATTGACTATGCCGCAATGAGAGGCGTGCTATTCAAAACTGATATCAATTAGTCAAAAAATCAAAACGGTCCGACACAGATAATGTCATTATCATTTAGATTTCCAAATTTGGTTGCGATTGGTTAAGTTTTAGAGGAGGAAACAGTCGTGTACGAAACCTCGATTTTTGAGATTTTTACGCAGGATTTTTCGATTTGTCCTTATCGCACTAGTTTTAGGAGCCGCTTCCGTTAGCGAGACGGGTATATTTACCTAAAATATTTAAATCTTAGCTCCTGTTGGCTCTTAAAGTGGTTAGAATGGCTATCGCGCGCAGTTAGTATCGGAACCGGTGTCGCCGCTCGTTCCTCTCCACATTTACTAACACTCGCGCAACGGTAGTAAAAACTTGTGTGCGTGGTGAATGGATACGCCTCCTTTAGACAGATTTGATGTCTGGCTTCTTAATCTGAAGGTTATTGTGGCGCAAAAAGGCATGTTTACTTCGTTTTTGGTCAGCGCGGGCGAGTAGCATGCGAGCGTTTGCTCAAAACTGGCGGCGACACGTACCCTGCTCGCATCGCCATTCTAACTTGTTCTGTGTTCCCTAGCCTATCATTAGTAGACTAATTTGCCTACTATTTTCATGGCATTTGACTACAACTTTGCGTTAGCCCTTTTAAATCTTAACATGAGACCAACTGCCTCGAAATTTTTGACAGGCGAACTTTTTACGTTGATGTGTATTCATTAAATAGGTAACTTGAGTACACTACACTAGACGATAATGTTTCATTCAATTTCAGATCTATCCCGCAGGAACAGTTGGACGAAATCAATAGTGTCTTAGAAAGAGATTTCATGATTCGCGCCATTCATGACGTCAAGGGCATCGATATAGGAAGCAATCTGATTCGGTACAAGGTAATAAGTGGGCCGTTTTAATACTAGCAGAAATCTCTTTCTAACAATAGCTGCTAGAAAGAGATTTCCGCATTCCTGGTCATAATTACTATAAGTACTCTTGTCAAGCCAACTTTGTCAGTACGAAAAGGCGCGAAATTTTAAATTTGTATGGGAGATCGATCCTTCGTCGTTCCTACATTTTTCAAATTTGTCGCCTTTTTTTATTGCCGAATTAGCTGGTACATGGCTCTGTGAGCTGTAGATCTTGACAATCCCCATGACTCGGCCATTTTGAAAATTTGGCTTCCGTTCGATGGTGATCGATTTTTTTTATAAAAACTGTCGCCAATAAAATATATCGAGCCTGCTCAGAACAAGAGAATCAGTTGTGAAATGAAACATGTGGAGAACAGTCGGACACCCGGACATGAAATCTTTATTGCCCAAACTGAAACCTGAGACCTTAGCTTACGCTCGGTCAATTATATCAGTCGGTCAATCTCCAGAAATATCCGGTCATAATCAATTTTACGGTCGATTTTACGTCATATGATTTTTTTATACAATTTTACAAAAATCATTTTTTTAAAGTGACTAAAATAGTAAGAATTTTTAAAGAAAATTAAAACGAGTTCGCTCAGCATTGTTTAGTTCTATACTGATTACAGAATTTTAATGTATCTAAATAAATATACCTACAGAAATATAATGATAATTTGGCAATGATATTTGTTGTTTTTTTTTTATTATAGGCTGAAGTGGATTTCGACGGCAGAGCACTTACAAGATCTTATTTAGAGAAGCACGATTTAAATGCGTTATTAGAGGTAAGCCTTAGAAAAGTAGAATCTTGATCGTTGCGAGGGTTTCAAGGCACAAGGGTTAAACAAACTTTGCTTTTGAGTGAAACACAATTTTTCATCACATTGACACGAGGAATGAAATAACAACTGTAAAACATCAAACAAAAACAAATCAATTGGTTGGAATCGATTCCAGATGAACGTAATTAAATTCATCATTTACTAGCGACCCGCCCCGACTTCGCACGGGTTAACAAATTATACATAAACCTTCCTCTTGAATCACTCTATTTATTTAAAAAAACGCATCAAAATCCGTTGCGTAGTTTTAAAGATCTAAGCATACATACAGACAGACAGACAAGGAAGCGACTTTGTTTTATAATATGTAGTGATAAGTCAGTTGTTATATCCTCCTAAGGCCCAGCCACACAAACGAAACATCCAAAATTTGCCACTGAAATTTGAACCTAAACTGTAGGAAATAGAGTTGATTTTGCGTTGTTTGAAAATTGAACGAAACGATGCAAAAGCGACTCTGTTCCAATTGAACATGGTTTAAATTACATCGAACTGAATAGGTACTATAGGTAGGACCTTGGGCCGTAGGAGGATATATAAAACAAATAACTATTTACTCAATGTGTATTAACCTAAGCTTTGCCCCTGCATTAATTTTTAATCCGCTTCGATATTTCAGGATATGAAGAAGATACAGACCATCGACGACGTGGAAGCGTTCTTGTTGAAACACGGAGAGAATATAGTGGACATGTTGGGCGGAGAAATTGACCGGATAGAGCTCAAGTTAAGAGTAAGAATTACAGAATATATTATATTGTATACTAGCGACCCACCCCGGCTACGCACGGGTTAACAAATTATACATAAACCTTCCTCTTGAATCGCAATGAAAAAACCGCATGAAAATCCGTTGCGTAGTTTTAAACAGGGATGTTGCGGATGCCGATTTTTTGACATCCGCGGATGCGGATGCGGATTTTTAAAGGCTCACATCCGCGGATGCGGATGCGGATGTATGGCGTTATTTATCTTGATAGTAACATAAAAAAAAGTCAAGTATTACATGTTAGTAATTTTTATTTCAAAAAACCGGCTAAGTGCGAGTCGGACTCCGTGCTCCAAGGGTTCCGTGCATTAAGTCCCACTCACGCTTGACTGCTGATTTCTAATAGGTTTTTTTGGCTAATGACTAAATTACCTAGCAGTCTAGCACTTACGCCGATGCTAAGACGTTCCTGTACCGACCTGTTCCACATCCGCATCCGCATTAAATCCGCATCGATTTTATGCGGATGCGGATGCAGATGCGGATGTTGAAAATAATGCGGAAGTTCCGCGGTTGCGGATGCGGATGCGGATATTCGCAACATCCCTGCTAGCGCACGGGTTAACAAATTATACATAAACCTTCCTCTTGAATCACTCATCTATAAAAAAAAACCGCATGAAAATCCGTTGCGTAGTTTTAAAGACCGGAGTTTCGGAGTTTGACCGACCGGTCTGGCCTAGTGGGTAGTGACCCTGCCTGTGAAGCCGCGGTCCTGGGTTCGAATCCCAGTAAGGGTATTTATTTGTGTGATGAGCACTGATATTTGTTCCTGAGTCATGGTTGTTTTCTATGTATTTAAGTATTTGTATATTATATATATCGTTGTCTGAGTACCCACAACACAAGCTTTCTTGAGCTTACCGTGGGGCTTAGTCAATTTGTGTAATAATGTCCTATAATATTTATTTATTTTAAAGATCTAAGCATACATACAGAAAGACACAGCGGGAAGAGACTGTGTTTTATACTATGTAGTGAAGAAGTAGATCTATTATCACTCTTCCGTATTAGTGCGAGAGAGACAGATAGCGTTTCGTTTCTACGCGAACGGTTTTCATATTGGCTAGGCCCCCAGGCATAGCACAGGAGCGTTTTGCAATTTTTCTATGTATATTAATGAGAGGGGCGGGTGGATGAAATACTGTTTGTATACCTAAGGCGCACCCCACAAGGGCTAAAATTAAACACCAAAATCTCTATGGTCATGTAAAATTGTGTATTAACTTTTTTCCTTAGCCATTCCGCTCACTCGCGCGCATGGGTACGGTGACAGCTGTCATCTCCATACAATTTATAACCAAAACGCAAAATTGTATTGTGATGACAGCAATCACCGCACCCAAGGTATGTTTCTTAAATCTCGTTATTTATTTCAGAAAAAGTTTCCACAAGTGAGGCATTGCGACTTAGAGATACTTTAATCTTGTGATTGTGAAGATACCTACGGCAGCGAAACTGAAGATATATATGTAATTATAGATATTGTAGGGGATTAGCTAGCAGTACGTTAAATACGCATTGTATACAGTGTGTAAATCCAATACGGGCGAATATTTAAACGGTGGTTAGCATAGGACCTAAAAAGTATATTGAGATAGATTTTACTTAGAAATGCATTGAAAATTATAACCATACAAAATAATTCGGCCCGCAATGTAATACACCACATACGTTACGGGATACGAGCTTTTTAAAGTAACTGTCAACGCTTGTTGGCAGTTACTATCAAAAGCTCGTATCTCGTAATGTCATTATCATCTTGTTTCTTAATATTTACAGTACATTGCTGCTCGGTACATGTGGAAAAAATTAATCACGGGGTCATAACATAATTAAGTGTAACTTAAAAAAACATCTTAATTAATGATAAGACGGGTAAATTCTATATCTGGTTTAATTTATTGCCCGTATTTGACTTACACACTGTATATCTAACATGTGTACATTCTGCCCCGCTACAAAACTGCTGATAAAAGTTATTCCATCTCTTGTAAACTGTTAATCTTCGGCAAGATCTTAGATATTTTGATATTGCCTACGTTTGAACAAAAATATCTAAATATGAATACAATTGGTTACGCTTTTGTTTCAGTCGCACTATGAAAATTGGTACTTTAGATATTCATTGACCGACAATGGCAAACATAGACATACCGTCGCCTTGTAACTTGGAAAAGACAGCAGAAGGAAAAAAAATCTAGCTTAAAATTAATTAAAACAAATAAGCTAGATCGTACGTGCTTGCATTTTTAGGGTTCCGTAGCCAAATGGCAAAAAACGGAACCCTTATAGATTCGTCATGTCTGTCTGTCTGTCTGTCCGTCTGTCCGTCTGTCTGTCCGTCCGTATGTCACAGCCACTTTTCTCCGAAACTATAAGAACTATACTGTTGAAACTTGGTAAGTAGATGTATTCTGTGAACCGCATTAAGATTTTCACACAAAAATAGAAAAAAAACAATAAATTTTTGGGGTTCCCCATACTTCGAACTGAAACTCAAAAATTTTTTTTTCATCAAACCCATACGTGTGGGGTATCTATGGATAGGTCTTCAAAAATGATATTGAGGTTTCTAATATCATTTTTTTCTAAACTGAATAGTTTGCGCGAGAGACACTTCCAAAGTGGTAAAATGTGTGTCCCCCCCCCTGTAACTTCTAAAATAAGAGAATGATAAAACTAAAAAAATATATGATGTAGATTACCATGTAAACTTCCACCGAAAATTGGTTTGAACGAGATCTAGTAAGTAGTTTTTTTTTATACGTCATAAATCGCCTAAATACGGAACCCTTCATGGGCGAGTCCGACTCGCACTTGGCCGCTTTTTTTAATTTATGCGTAAAAGACTCGGGACTCCCATACTAGCGAATTGAATCAGTTTGCAAAGCAAATTAATACCAACATGTACGCCAAAGCACATACTAAAATAGTATAGAACTCGACACGCCTGTGTTTTCTTATCGATAAAATGGACAGTTTAAAATAAATATGGGCATATCAACAATTTTCGTAATAAAAATTAAAAAAAGGACTCTTAGCACGAGAGATATCGTACATCGACCCGTCTGTTTCTATCTCTAACGCACGCGCATAATTATATTGCTGTTTCGCTCGCACAGCGTCGTTGACCGCCGGTATAGTCAGCAGCAGAAGTTGCTAGGCGGGCGAGGTGTTCAAAATTACGTTGACGCGCTCTTATTTTCTTAACAATAAAGTCGCGTCAAGATCATTTTGAACACCTCGCCCGCTTAGCAACAATTGCTGCTGACTGTACCAAAATTCTTAATGTCATGTATGCGTGCTGGGGCAGTATTGTGATACGTATGAGTCATCAGCTAACGCGGGTGGAAAAAATTCTCATTGAAATAAATTATTGTAGGTAAGTAAATATGGAATGTTCTTAAAATAAGTTTTTGTTTAAGGGACAAATATTGTTTTAGACAGAAAGTATGAATCATTCTATACTTGAAATTTTCCGAGCCGATTTTTTTGGGTTTATACCCAAGTTTGTTAAACGAAAGGTATTGTCCTTTATGCAGCGTTTACTACTGCTACTGATTCCGTCATACATAAGTGAACGGGAACAAGCCCATTTAAAAAGCAATTTTACCATCCTATTTATACGGTTCAAATTCAGGTAAAAGCTGATTCGGAGATACCAATACTATGCACCCCTTTTGTTAACAGATTAGGAGCTGATCCCAAAAAATTACAACTATAACTTTGTTACTGGCGTAGAGTTTTTTTACATCAGGATCTTATTTAACTATAAGCTTCGAGTAATGTTAAACGCCCTATAAAATATTAATTTCTCGTTTCCTAAAATTTCAAACAATATTTCTCCATTTTCTCTATCTATAGAATAATTCGAAAGTTGAATTTAGATGAACATAATAAATCAATATACATATTTGAGTGCGTAATTTATTCTAACCCAGAAGAAATAGTTATTTACAAGGGCGCAAAGTTGTTTAGTCCATCATGCTAATATTGATACCCGAGCAAACGACGATTTTAAAACTTAACCAGGAGCGTAACGAGTGGTTCGAGAAGTGGAATATTGAGCCTTGCGAGTGTTTCATGGTCAAACACGGCTACAGAGTGTAACAATTTTTCACCACATCAACGCAAGGAATGGTACTAACAAAAAAACATTACAAATCAAATCCAAATGAACGCTATTAAATATTTATCATTCAAAATCATCACTTAACTGTCAATTCTACCAGCCAACATGAGGAGACAACTCAAAACGTACATCACTTTACTTTGCCATTCTTGTGGATGAAATGCAACTTTTGAAGAATGCTTTTAAGAGCCTTTATGAGCCGGTGTGGTGTAAAACATATGTTAATTATTAGATTGTTACTGAAATAAACCACACAATAGGTATAGGTAGGTATCTATTACTGTCCAAGCTCGAGTCACAGATAATTCGAAATGTTAATACACGGGCCAAATTATTTTCGTTGTCTTGTTTTTTGTCCCCAAGAAATGTGACGGAGTGGAGCTTTTTGTACGAGATGAAAATAAGTTTTTTTCTACTCCAGCACTTAAATGTGTCAATTAAATGACTGACAGTGATATCTAAAGCAATGTCATTTGAATGCTTTATCTATAGGCTCATAAGATGACTGCTAGCAGTCATCTTATGAGTATAATACAACTGCTTTATTTTTTTTAAAGATACAAGTTCCGATCATCTTGATTGAAAGAGGTATGTTTTCATTTACAATAATAACTCTTTTTTTTTAAAATAATAACTTAATACTTTTTAAATAATAACTCTTTTTTTTAATAATAACTTTTTTTTTTTTTTTTTTTTTTTGCTGCAGCTGTCATAGAAAAAGTAATGTATGCAACAGCTCATAATTGGTTCTTAAAATTCTCGGGGCTTTTTTTACAAAACTCGACTACGTCTCGTTTTGTAACTTCGACCCTTGAATTTTAAGAACCCTTATTATATCACTGTTGCATAAACTACTATTAATTTTTCTCGTGCAAAATATAATCTACAGCTAGAAACGGACGCGACAGCACTCTGCTTATTTATTTGATCGAAGACGGAAATACAAGCGTGACAGTGGTCTGAAACAAGACAACAAAAAGAATTTAGATCCAAGTTTGGACTATTACCCATTTGCTGTGATTTAGTTGTAGGTACTTGATATTTATTAGAGTACTTGTGTAAGTTTGTAAGGGTCATTTGCACCATCCCACTAACCCGGGGTTAACCGGTTAAACATGGAGTTACCATGGTTACCAGTACAATTTGACATTGGGTTAACGGGTTAACCGGTTAGTGTGATGGTGCAAGTGGCGTAAGGAGTTAAATTATTTATATATAAGTATATTTTGAGTATGTTCAATTGTTCTATGCAAATGTGAGTAAAATCGTTGACAGTCATGTTTTTTTTTTGCATTTTTCACCAAAACCCCAGGAATAGGTACCTATTACATGTAAGTGATGTAAGTAAAACACATTGAATCGAATTTAAATTTTAATTAGTAAAAAATATAATCATTTAACTTACGCGCATTTTGTTATAATTAAAAGATACATGACAATAAAATAAACTGTTGAGAACACACCTGCTGTATTGTCTATTGTGATGAGAACTCATTCATTCCCAATATAGCAACTTTACCATAACAAAAAAATAGTATTTACCTGTTAAATTGAGTATTACAGTCAGCATATAATAGATATATAGTAACGGCAAATATATCGGGGCACATCCTTACTTCCATGGTACAGTCAAGGTATTAAATATCGACATGGACAAAGTGCCAGAAATATATGGATACGACTTTATTGCCCATACATTAACCTTTCATATGCCGGAACGCGGATCTGCGTTAGGTGTTGGACGTTAATTTAAAACTAATTAGAATTCAAACCTGCACGGATCCGTGTTGCGATACGAGAGGTTGAGGTAATGTGCACATATTTTTGTCATTTTGTTCGTCGATATTTAATACCTTGACTGTATCAAAGGTGTGTCACGATATTTGGCCGTACTTTTGTACCTTACTCCTTTGTAATAAGGCGATACATTTTTGACGCCTACTGTATCTAGTCAGACAGTGACAAGCTTATAGCGTCTATTTTTCAATTGAGTTCTAACGTGATGGCATCTTGAATAAATGGTGTATATTGATGATTCAATCAACATTTTCAGTACCAGCGCGCGCTACAAGCGTGACCGATAACCCGTATTGTAGCGAAAAGCGCCTACGAACAGAGAACCCGCCTAGCGGGTCGCTGGCACTTGGCAGTGAATGTGTTAATGTATTATTCCAAATTCTTTACAAATTATGAAACCTTAACCTTTATATGATTCCGAATAAAAACATGCCTGATAATTTATACGAACTTATGTTAAAATATAAGAATACATTAAAATGCAACAAGTGGAATCGTAAGGCAAACGTGCCGTTATCACAGCTCAGTGTTACGTCAAACACCTATATGTTCAGTTGCAGCCTAAAACTTTTAACAAACAACAATTACAATTAATTCAAAATAATGTGTGAATGAATGAGGGCCCGTAATAAAAATGCAATGATATTATTGACACATTCACTACCAGATAAAAAACAGCGCACTACCCCGGAAACCGGTCGTCTATAGCTGCGTATAAAACAACCCGCCCAGCGGGTTGTCTGGCATCTGAGCAAGGTTCATGGGCCCACCAGGTGGGTTCCTGGCAGTGAATGTGTTAAGAGGTTCAATAATACCAAAAGTCATAATTATTTTGTTAAAAGACAAAATACATTGTGACTATCATTCTAAGTTTAATTTAATAAAAGTATAATCGAATAGTAGGTACCGGAGTTTTTGTTACAAAGCACTTTTTGTATCAAACTATTTTTCTTTGGTGTTTTCTTAATCAGAATCTAGGCAATAAAAAATAGGTTTACTTACATTACAAAAAAAAGTTGTTATGAGAACGTGCCGATCCGGAAAACCGAGACGACAACTCTTTATTGCTTGAATCGTGCTAACAATTCTAAGTAAGAAACATCCAAACAAAATACAGTTTAATCCAAAACAGAAAAAAGCTCGTGACTCCGTCATTCGGCCAATTCATTTTGTTATAGCCCGGACGACAGAATGTGGGTATTTTAATATATTATTTTACCCTTCGACACGCCATACCTATCGTATGTGGCCAGTTATCATGAACCCTTCGCAATGCACGAAGCCGCTAGGGCTGCAGGGCTGTAGCCGCGCGCGTCAGTCGACGGTGGCGGTCAAAGGGTTAACAGAGCTCTGAGATGAAGTAACTTATACCATAGAGAAAAAAATACATAGAGTGCTCACTCCATACATCAGTTCAGACTATTAATTTCATTGTCTACATCTAGCATCGAGTAGCGGAACTATCAGTACTGCTACTTGACAATAGATGTAGCACCGACCGGAGTCTTATCTCAACAGCATAAGACTTTCCGGTCGGTGCTACATCTATTGTCAAGTAGCAGTACTGATAGTTCCGCTACTCGATGCTAGATGCTAATAGTCTTTTTGGTACTAAAACTGATGTATGGAGTGAGCACTCTATGTATTTTTTTCTCTATGCTTATACAATAGAATCACACGGCGGGTCTCGTCTGCGGCAGGCACAGGTTGTAGTGCGCGGTCTTGTTCCAGAAGTCTGCCTTTTTCCAGCCGCACCAGCCCTTGGCCAGGACCGTGGCCAAGTCGTCGGCGCCCGTGTAGTGCGGGTCGAGGATCAGGTAGCGGGTCTCGCTCGTCTCGGCGTCCAGCTCCACTCCCAAGATTGTGTGCGCTAGGACTCCGCCCCCTGGGAAATTAAGTGGTGCCTGTGGCTATAGTTACCAAGGGAGGCACTGGATTTACCATTTCTTGAACTTAAAAAATATGTCAATTCTAGTCTACTGCATAAGGCATATTACACAGTCGAAGACTATATTAACGATCGAGATGCATGGCCGTCTATTAATAAATGAATTAATTATTATGAAATGTATTTGTATCAATAGTAAATTGTAATTGTTGAATTTTGTATTTTGTTAGCTGTTATTTATTTTTTAATTTAATTGTAATTTATTTATAATGTACTTTGACGATGCAAAAGTGATTGTAAAATCCTATTTGATTGATTCTATTCTATATCTTGAGGCTGACAAATAAATACGGTATGTTCCCATTTGCCAGGCACAGATGGGAATATGTGCATTAGTATGAATCGTCCCCATCTCATGCTTGGCGGCGGTCAGACGAGGCGGGAACAAATGGAAATACACTATGAATACGGCCTCTAAGCCTAGTCGGTACTGAGGTACTGACGCTTGAGTTACATCTTGAGGCTGACAAATAATATGGCCTCCTACCAAGTTCGCATCCCGGTAGGGGCATTTGCGTGTTCATCAAGAATATTGTTTCTGAGTTACTGTGTTATCTATATAATGAAATGAAAATATTTATTTCAGACACCAGGTATCCATATTTTTGTCTACAAAACTATATTAGTAGGTAACAAAGAAAAGAAAAGAAAAATAAAATAAAACTAAAACTATAAAAATAAACGTTAATGTTAGTAAAATATATAATGCTCATTGGATCTTACATGTATTGAGATCCAGTGAGTTATAAGAGGGCTATCGACCCTTTCCGCAATCACCTTCAGGAGTGTGTTGGTGCTGCCCCGCACGCGTTGCCACAGGGACGCTACCCTCTTACGCAGCACTGCGTGGAAGCCGTCTGTGCCCACTCGGCGAACATTCCTGACGCGCTGCATCGCCAGGGCAGCCCCAACAAACCCCTGAAGGCGTTGTTGTACTGGACACGCAGAGCACTAAAGGTTTTTTTGGTGTAGTTGCTCCACAGGTTGCACGTGTACAGGTTTTGGCAGTACGTTTTAAATAGAGTAATTTTGACCTCGCGGGAACAGCGTGCAAACCTGCGTGACAACATGTTACCCCTAACCGATAGTGCTCTGCGTTCCCTTTCTACGTCTTCATCATCTTTGAGAGTGTCTGTGACCCAATGGCCCAAATATTTAAATTTTGTAACAGTCTGAAGAGGAAAACCGTCTAGACTAATAGGTGGTATGGGATATGTTTTCGTACCAGACTTAAAGACTAAGATCTCACTCTTCTTGACATTATATTTGAGCCCGTGGGCCACAACATATCTCTCACATATACCTAGCATGATTTTTAATGCGTTTATTGAGGGGCTCAGCAGCACCATATCGTCGGCATAGCTAATATTATTAACAAAACAGCCGTCCACCGAACAACCTACACCGGCGCTGCTGAGCTCCTCAGTCAACCCATTAACACAAAGATTAAAAAGTGTGGGTGACGTTAACCCTCCCTGTCTCACACCACACTTCATTTTATAAGGGTCTGAGTATCCCCCAGCCCATCTCACAATATTTATTTGATGATCATACCAATACTCAAACATGTTTGTTACTTCAACTGGTAAACTAGTCCCATTCCGTAACTTACGCCATAACAGCTTGTAAGATACTAGGTCAAATGCCTTCGACAAGTCCAGAAAACATGCAAAAACTGGCGTGTTCCGCTTAGTGTAATATTGAACAGTATGCTTAAGACATAGTATAGCCGATTCAGTTGAAAGTCCGGGTCGAAAACCGAACTGGGCGTCATGTAGGTTGATATGTCTATTCAGATATGTGTTAAGCACACTGTCCAATACCTTCGCCAGTATGGTTGCCAACGAGATTGGTCTATAGTTGGACTTGTCGGAGGCATCACCCGTCCTATTTTTTATAATGGGCACCACAATGGTCTTCATGAGGTCTTCAGGCAAATAGTTATGGCGAATACAAAATGTGTAGAACATCGCAAGAACCCTGGGGAGATGAGCACCCGCATGTTGCAGATGCTCGATGCTAAGACCATCGTGTCCGGGTGACTTACCTCTCGTCATTTGCCGTACAACCTTGGATATTTCCGCTGGTGTAATTGTGATTAAGGTACCCTCCACACGAGTCCCAGCACCGAGCACCGGCAGCTGCCCATCCACCTTCAGAGGTTCCACTTTGAACTGATTCTTAAAGAGGTTTGCGATATTACTCGGCTCACTAACATTGTCAACACTTACTGGAAGGCTCACTTTAGGGTTCATCCTGTTTGTCGATTTCCAAAACTGAACAAAGTTCTTAGACTTATGATGTGAGGCAATAATGTCCATCTTAATCTGGTCTTTCTTATTTTGACAAAACTTAAGTTTAGCCTTGAAATGTTTTCTAGAACGGCACATCTCTTCATATAGTCGGCCTGACTTAGGCTTACCGAACCTGCACCATTCCTGAAAACATACTCTCGCCGTCTGGTGAGCCTCCCTGACGTGTTTATTCCAGCCCGTGATACGACCTGCTCTGTGATGTCTTTTATGATAACTGGCAACTGAGGCCTCTTTAAGTATCACTATAATAGACTTATACATGTTATTTATGATTATCCTGTGATCAGCATTATTACAAACATTATCACAACATTGCTCTAGTTCGTTAGGAAAATCAATATCTTTTAGTTTACCGTTACAAATGTTTCGATACTCGTTTATCTGAGGCAGCTCCCTTTCACCCCATATTATACCCCTCAGATTATCATTTCCCAGATTTCCAGTTTGAATATTATTTTTACCTATATTTCTACTTAAATTACAAACTAGTTCCAAAGGGAAGTGATCTGACCAAAACACGTCATAGTGTATCTTGACGTCAGTAACTGTTAGTCTGGCCGCATCAGTAGTTACACAGTGGTCAAGCCACCTCGAACACCCGTGACTATCGCTGACATAAGTATACGAGTCCGCCGGCAAGAGTTCAGAGTCCACTATGGATAGTTGTTGTTCACTACAGAAATTGCTCAGTTCATTATAGAAAGGCATACCAGGAATACCAGGGTGCGCATTAAAATCGCCTAACAAATATATTTAGATCCACTTGTTCACTATCTATAATTGCACATATCTCTCCTAAACATTCCGTAAACTCTACACGGTTCTCACTTTCGTCAGTCGGCATGTAAACTGAGAAAATTATCATAGATCTGTCACTCATAGTAACTCTGATTCCTACCAGTCTAATGCTTTTACACTGTATTACGGAAACACACGGAAACCGGTTTTTACGCCACATGATCGCAACACCCCCATGAGGCCACGTAGAACTCCTGCCGATAAATCAACAGCTGTGGTGCCGCAGTACCCGAAACCAGCGTCAGCAGTTCCCAGTAGCGGTATATCATGCTGTAGCAACCATGTCTCAGAAAGTGCGACGATATCAGCTGATTTACATAGTGATCTAACGCACTCAATCGATCTGGAGAAACCTTTGCAGTTAAAGGATATAAACTTACTTGATGATTGTGTACTATCCATGAAGTTGATTATCGCCTCTTTCCTCATTTTTCTTGTAAGAAAAGTCCACAAAACGCCTAAACAGTGCACCTTCCGGCCAAAAGTTTTCATTTAGGAAGATATGTAACTTACTTTTAGGTACTTGTACCTTGTAAGCGTCATAACCACGTATATAATGTCGCCTAGTAGTAGTACCCAAAGACCTCGACGCACAAGATTTGCTTAATTTGGGACTAGTTTGATTTGTGTGAGATTGTCCCCAAATATTTATTAATTTCTCCAAAACTTTGTAAAAACTTTTGTTACTACGTGGTAATGCCTGATATTTGGCCTCGGACTATTTATTAAAACTTACCAATCATAATCGGGCTGCCATGTCTCTGGAAATGGTGCAACAATTCCGGAGTATAGCTCTGCAGTTCCGCGCCAGTGTTCGCAAATATGATCCTAGACTGGACACCGAGCAGAGTCTCCAGGCAGAATGAGACCTCTGTGGAGCCGATCCATTGCTTGGAACCTACGAACGATGACGGCTTGTCTCCGATATCGACGAGGCACTGTTGGATTTCCCTGTGGCTGGGAACTTCTACTGTTGTGTATCCTTGATACCTGGGAATGTAACAAATTACCGTTTATTATCTTACTATAATATCAGTGATCGGTACGACCCGTGACGCACCGCGGGATTGCGAGCAGAAATCATAATATGGACATGATTAGATTATAACATAACTCCGTGATTTTGTTAAATAGAATAATTTTATTGTATGATATATATTTGCAAATATACGATAAAGTGTTAAATAAGCTTATAAAATGTATAATTAATTATTAAATAAAAAATTGATATATTACTATGTGATTATATACCTATTTTGAACTTGATGTCGTTTTATTTAATGGTAAAAATCATTCATCTTCCTGTGTGGAATACCTTAATGTACTACAATCGGAAATACTGACTTCCTAAAAAGACCGAAATCTCGGGGCGTATCCATGTTAACATAATGATTGAGGTCATTGACACCGTGACGGGTCGTGCCGATCACTGATAATAATATCTTTAAAAAAATAGCGAATGGAATATAATTATATAAAAAAAATTGTTTGTGCTAGTTTGTGTCTTTCATCATGAAACAATGGTGTTCCGGACATTAGGAAGGCGTGCGCGAAGCCGAAGCCAACACATAGATGCTCTTTCTACACTTTAACGAAATGTAAGGTGCACCTCAACTCAACGTAATCGCCTCGAGGTCCAGTCGCCGTAAGGGCTTCTTAGGTGCTGATTATTATGAATTATGAAGATTATTTCGTCTCCTAAACCAGTGGTCGAGCAACCTTTGTAAAGAACAGCCAACCGCCGTAGAAATCATAAGTCGCATTAAGGTAAAGAGCCATAAAAGTTAATTCGACTGGCAAATCCCCTAAGATCCAACGAGTCGGTTTGGCGACCCCCGTCCCAGAACGAACGCTGCCAACACTGGAACCAACTGCCAACTGTGGAATGAACTGTCGCCTGCGGTATTTCCGGACCGATACGACCTTCAAACCTTCAAGAAAAGAGCGTACTCTCATCTTAAAGGCCGGCAACGCGCTTGCAACCCTTCTGGTGTTGCGGGTGTCCATGGGCGGCGGTAATCGCTTACCATCAGAAAAAAAAGCGGCCAAGTGCGAGTCGGACTCGCCCATGAAGGGTTCCGTATTTAGGCGATTTATGACGTATAAAAAAAAACTAACTAGATCTCGTTGAAACCAATTTTCGGTGGAAGTTTACATGGTAATGTACATCATATATTTTTTTTAGTTTTATCATTCTCTTATTTTAGAAGTTACAGGGGGGGGGGGGGGACACACATTTTACCACTTTGGAAGTGTCTCTCGCGCAAACTATTCAGTTTAGAAAAAAATGATATTAGAAACCTCAATATCATTTTTGAAGACCTATCCATAGATACCCCACACGTATGGGTTTGATGAAAAAAAAATTTTTGAGTTTCAGTTCGAAGTATGGGGAACCCCAAAAATTTATTGTTTTTTTTTCTCTTTTTGTGTGAAAATCTTAATGCGGTTCACAGAATACATCTACTTACCAAGTTTCAACAGTATAGTTCTTATAGTTTCGGAGAAAAGTGGCTGTGACATACGGACGGACAGACAGACGGACAGACAGACAGACAGACATGACGAATCTATAAGGGTTCCGTTTTTTGCCATTTGGCTACGGAACCTTAAAAACACACCTGAACCAGGAGAATATGGTCTGCATGGAGCGGTAGGCGCAGCCCCAGCCGTCGTCGTCGCAGCCGTCCTGCATGTAGTGGTGGTAGCCGTAGCGGCCGCGCACCAGCGCCGCGCGCGCCGCGGGCCGCGCCGGCAGCGCCGCGTGCGGGCTCAGCAGCCGCCGCGCGCGCCGCGCGTGCGCGTTGCCGCGCCGGAACATGGGCCGGTCCACCGGCAGACCTAGCTGCTCGTGCAACAGACGCCTTTCTTTTTCTGGAAAACAAAATTTAAATCGAGGCAAGGCAACCATTTAATCGCTAGGTATTTTTCACATAGCACAATGCGTCACAATCTATCGCGAAACAAGAAAATAAACATTTCGTTAGCTAACCTCTCTATCACTCTTGCATATTCGAGCGATAAAGAGGCAGATAACTAAATTTCGATTATCGCGTTTCCGGGTAGGCCCTTTGTAAACAAATCTTTATCAAAAAACAGTTTAAGGCGCAGTATGTATACCTAAGTTATTCTTATGGTTTACGATAGATGCTAGTGCAGCACTCTGTTAATTAATACCCCCTATTATAAATAAATTGTACACTAGTAAAAAAAAACTTAATACCGATGAAAATCGAGGTAGTCGAGTATAAACTCACCCATGCTCTCATCAGGTATGCCCTTGGGCACGACCCTGGTGACGAAGTGGCCCAGCTCGTCGGGGATGAAGTGGAAGGTTTCCGGCAAACGCAGGCCCGCGCCGTCGCCTATGCCCTCCTGACCTGGTCGAAATAGAATAAGAATAAATTCGTTTATTCATGGCAAACTAAAACTACATATCATACAAACGTATTACAAAAAGTATATTTCAAACAAAAAAATATAGTTTACCACGAAATGGTCCCGCCTCAGCATAATGCTAACCCGAAAGTCAGCGCTGGTCTTCCGGCGAGACCGTTTGTGGGCTACGAACGCAACCGTACAACACGACCCTATAAGTACGCGTCCACTTTGCACGCTGCACCTGCGCGTAACATGGAATAGTACACTGTATCACCTCTGGAGCTGAGGAGGGATGTTGCGGATGCAGATTTTTTGACATCCGCGGATGCGGATGCGGATATTTAAAGGCTCACATCCGCGGACGCGGATGCGGATGCGGATGTCAAGATTAGGTACTTAGAAAACGTCAAATATTACATTTTTAGTATTTTTTTATTAAAAAAAACGAAACGTTTAGTATTTGAGCAAGAATATAGGTCAGTTATATTTAATAAACAGTAATTTCGCCGACTTTTCTAGATCTAGACGATTTCGTTATAGGTAATGACGAAATTACCTAGCACTTACGCCGCCGCTAAGACGTTCCTGTACCGACTTGTTCGACATCCGCATCCGCATAAGCTCCGCATCGATTTTATGCGGATGTTGAAAATAATGCGGAAGTTCCGCGGTTGCGGATGCGGATGTTCGCAACATCCCTGCTCTGGAGTCCCAAGGACGCGAAGCCGCGTCGGTAGAAAAATTACCAGGGCTCTTAGGGTCGATTGGACCAAACTGTCAGCCATCGTTAGACGTTCGCTAAATTTTATTGTTTAGTTCAGTGCCGAGGGGCGTTGATCGCTTTGATCTGTCCATAAATTGTGGTTTGTGGAACTGGCCCTAAGTCCTAAGGGCTCATTTAGACGATGCGAGTTTCATTACATTGCGGGTTTAATCGGTCAGTTGAATTGGACGTAACCAACAGTCCGCAATGTAACTAAAATCGCATGCGAGTTCGCGCGCCATCTAAATCAGCCCTAAGACTCCTCTAAGTGAGGAAATTGCCACGCAAAGCAACTCGGTTTGTGTAGACGTACCTCGGCCGTATTGCCTCGAGGTAGGCACGCCTCCATCGGCCGAGATGCTTCGCGTTGAAATTTCCTCGCCAGGCGGCTCTTTCGGTGTGGAGCCGCCTAATGGGTACTTAATAAGTTTGTAGAGTATGTTTTCAAGCTGGCCCTTACGCAGTGGCGTAGCTAGGCGTGGGCGAAGTGGGCCGTCGCCCACGGCCTCGCGCGCCATGAGAGGCCTCGCGCGCCATGAGAGGCCTCGCGCGATGCCCCTTCGGGCACAGTGAAAGAAAAGGGCCTCGCAGATGCGATTTCGCCCACGGCTAGATTAGTTCACGCTACGCCACTGCCCTTACGCCTAACTCATAGTCTTTTGTAAGTAAAACCGCACGTGCTACTTACCTACATATAAAAAGGTTCGGTCACTTTAACCGATCATTGAATTACAACTCCTATGGAAATTGCAACAAGATTCAAAATGAGCTAATGAAAAATATCTTGCGAGATTGTATTATGTGGTCCCTCAACGGTTACTGACTTCCGGCGAGTCCAACGATATAAATAGGACCAGTCTAAAATGTGTCATCGAGATGCGTAACAAAGGTGCGTTATCGGAGAGCGTACTTACACTGGTTTTTTGAGCGTTGGACTTGAACGTCAATGACCGAACCTTTTTTTGCAGGTAAGTAGTACGTGCGGTTTTACTTACAATAGACAAAGGGCCAGCTTTAAAAGTAACAACTTTACTTCGGATGTCCCATCAGATGTATTGGGTTTCGTTCGTTGTAGGGTCCCTGTGATCACTGTTATGCTGTGTAACTTATTTGAATAATAAAATAAAAATAAAATCACGCCTGGCAACTACAGTTTAACTTATGTAAAGTGTTACGATAGTCACAGCATAATCATAATTTATAGTATTTACCTAATTGTTCAAGTAAGACACTTTCTAGTAGTTTCAGGGAGCGGCAGGCGGCTTCTACCAGAACTGTGTACAACTCTAGCAACTTTGTGTTCCGGTGGATTATTGCTAAAGTGTCAATTCTCAGCGGCATGCTAATACAAAATGAAGCTGAAAACAAAAGTATCAGATGAGATACAACATTGAATCATAAAATTTCAATCTGTGCGGTAGATCGGCTTGATCATTTTGAGCTTGGAATAACGCTTTTTCCTATGATGATAAATTATTTTGATTTCAACTCGGTCACAGACAGATAAAATATATAATTACCAAAATATTTAATAGCAAGGCATTTTAAGTACTAGTAACGGGCTTTAAACTTATGTTATCAGAAAGCCAAATGCCCCGAGTTAAAATATTAACTAACTAACTAACTATTACGGCTCAGCGACCCAAAGAGGATCTTGGCCTCCGAAACGAGTGCACACCACTTTTCCCGATCCTGCGCCGTTTCCTGCCAATTATCGGAGTTAAAATATTACTTATGTTAAAATAACTTACGTTTTCGTTGTGTAGTCATCATCTTTACAGCAGTCTTAACAAGTTTATCCGACAGTATATCCTTAGTAGCTTTTAAAATTAAGTTTGCAGGTAAAATTTCCTAAAAGCAATATTTATAATTAATAAAATCTATATGCATACAGGTATAACTTATACTTTAGTGTGTGAGAATCTGTATAGGTACTTGTAGAAATTCAATTCATTAGGCAGGGCTACAGCTACACAGAAAGAGGTGTCTCGCGAGTAAATAGCCGCGCAAAGTAGTTACCCGAGACATTAGCCACTGTTAACCTTACCTTGAGTGAGGTTCGTCTACACAGACTAAACACGGCCTCGCGGCAATTTCTCGCAAGGGAGGTCCATTCTATAAGAACCTGCCTACTAAGTAGTAGACAACTTATTTACACATTCAGTGTCTGCACTATCGGGTATTTTATGATTTCGTTCCTAGGCCAAACAAGCCGATAGTCGGGATCGTGGTACTTCTTGTGGCCTGGCGCGAATGTCTTGTTTGGCTGGGTGGCCACTCATATATTAAAACAAGTCACTCGTATTTTTAATTCGAAGAACATGTTTCTCTGCATAAAAAGGAGCTTGAATGGGAGCACGCGTTGGCGTCAGTTTCGGTCCGCCAACGAGTGCTCCCGCTTAAGCTTCTCATTATGGAGCGAAACAAGTCAAACAATTTTCGACTTAAAAATATGTGATTCAATTTTGTTATTTTTATTAATTTATTATTAACAGTAATTAATGTCTCTGTCTCATGAATTTTTTTTATTAAAGTAGACAACTTACTATACTATTTGTGTTATGCTTCTTCTTTTTGGGCTGTTCTGGGCTCATTGAGTCTAAGAGTTCTCCGACCGTAGCATCTGTGCTTATCCCAGTCAACCCTACATCTGACGCCACTCCAAATAAATAAACTGATGTCCCATTTATATGGAAGGAAACTTGACCTGATGCAATCTGTAAATAAAGAGAAATTAGTTAGTTAATCAATAAATCAAATTCCTTGGAAACAAAAAAATCATGCATAGACAGGACTGTTTAAGGTTGTCTTTTATAATTTACCTTTATCCTTTTATTCTGCATTATATTCTTAACACCATTAATAGTGGCTTCACAACTCAGCGGTATGACAGTGTTAAGGCGGACATGGAGGAACTGTTTCCACAACTCATCTGCCTCCAACACTTCATACTTGGTTTCCTCAAACTTATCATGGACTAAGAAGTGCGCTTTCATATCCTTATTTTGATTTATAATGATCACCAGTGGGTTGTCTGTTATGTCTACATCCTGAAAAAAAAAACAATTATGTCAATTTGGGGATGATATAAATAATGTAATTATAAGTTTAATAAACATAAAAAATATGTGAACAATTTATTGCTTCCTTAACAAAATTCAGTAAACAAGGAGACACATACAATCAACACACAAAGACGTAATGCCTGTTATAAAACAGATTACTTAACATTCTTGCCTCTTCTAAACCAGTTTCTTTACTATGTTAATTCAATCACTTTCTTTTACAGTCTTACAACTATGCTACTACAACATTTAATTTTTTACCTGCAGGATTTCTTTCAACCTCGTCTCTGTTGTTAAAGTCTCCCCGAACTTGATGACCCCACATAACTCAATCTCAGTGGGCAAGTGCAACAGCAGCTGCTTGTATGTATTCTTCTCGCGTTCGAATAACTCCAGACTCAGCCCGACTACGAGCAGGTTTCCGTCGTACATAACCCCGTACAGACATCCTGTACTTTCATTTGTGTCTAATTTAGACAACCTCTGCCGGTAAAATACCAAAAATTAGAGAACAAAATAATGATGACGTATTAGGTTAAGCATGATTTAGTAATGTTTTAGCTTCCGGGAAAATCTGTTGTTAATACACCTTGATGGGGCACTTTAAACACGGCTATTTTCAATCAACAATTTTATTGTAGTTTAAAGAATAATATTAAAAGTTTACCTCGATAACATAACTCGATATTTTGAGACGTGGTGACATCTTACTAAAATGTTGCCATGCGCTGCGCAATGCACAAAAAGACCATAGACCTAGTATTATATAGATGAGCTAAGAATACGCATGCGCCCGAGAGGGACAGAAAATACGCAAAGCGACAAAATTAAATACACTTTTTAACATACCAGAAACAACCTACGTAATTTGGTCGGGTTAGTTGTCTAACCATGAACGGGACGAGACTACAGTTTTGCCACTTTTTAATTTCTACTCTTTTTTCCTAGACTATAAAGCTGGTCAAGCAGATCTTGTCAGTAGAAAAAGGCGGCAAATTTGAAAAATGTAGGCGCGAAGGGATATCGTCCCATAGAAAATTTGAATTTCGCGCCTTTTTTTACTGACAAGATTTGGTTGACCAGCTATAATTTACGGTGGGGGAATAAAAAAAAAGTGAGACTGTGACAAGGACAAACAATAATAGCGCTTTCGCTGCTACTCCTACTGAAAGATACAGTGAAGATACATAAGACTATCCCGTTCTGTCATTTCCCCCCACCCCTCATGCCTGATCCAGTTGAAATACTATACTTGGTCAACCAAATCTTGACAGTAGAAAAACTGGTTGACCAAGTATAGTTTAAACGGTAGATCTTAGCTTCATATCTATAAGGGTGAATTCATAACTGTCAAATATGTGATCTTGAAAAAAAAACACTATCGTTTTCTCTTGGGTGTTAGTACTAGTGTAAGACAAAGATAGTATGATTATCACTGTCTATGTTTGAAATGAGACAGTCCTTTGACAAACTATAGATATATAAGCCAATGCCAGTCAAAATCAAATAGTTGATGGCTATCGCTAATTATTATATTAATATCTGGGTGACTAAGCTTCGCTCGAAAAACATATAAAAACTCGAAAATGCGCGTTTTCCCAGAGATAAGACCTAGCTAGATCGATTTCTCGCCCCCGAAAACCCCCATATAGTAAATTTCATCGAAATCGTTAGAGCCGTTTCCGAGATCCCCGAAATATATATATAAACAAGAATTGCTCGTTTAAAGGTATTAGATAAATACTGCTCTTTGATAGTCACTCATCGCCAAAAATCGCTTTTTGACTGGGACAAGCTATGATTGATCAAAAATCTGTGAAATTGTAACTCATACTTTTATAAAATGATTTGAGATTTGTTTTCTTTCTTTCCAAGGATGAGGTACCTACTATTAGGATGTATAGCTAAAAATTTATTTTCTTTTATAAAAGGAAAACTTAATGTAATTCATGATTTCAATTGATTTTCAATACATGTATTAATGACTTCTTCAACAAGTTTTGATCTCTGTCTGGCAATTTTCAGGGCGTCCTCTTGTATATCCTTTGACAGGTTGCGTCCACCTAATTTTTGCACGCCACATAATGTTCCATTGTTGTAACAGACTATCAAATTAGATCCAATTCCACCACACATGTCTTCTTCATAACTTGATGGATCAGTAAGGATGACATTACTGGAAAAAAAGTGTTTTCATTCAAAGTTCAATGTCGAAAATTTAATAAATAAAATCCTAGTATATAACACTAATGTAGTTTAAATAGTATCAAGGGCATGCTATGCTTTTATTCTGCTTCCTTAGTACTCATGTCCTAGTATGATGTCAAAGTTTACATAAGCACTAAATATATTAATTAATAGAACATTTGCTAGTCAAGTTATTAAATTTTATACCTTTGATTACTCTGATAAACAGCAAAGCTAGTGGCCACCGGCATTCCATGGACTGTTAACAGCTTTGTAACAGTTGTGTCTACTGTGAAATCTTCAGTTTCATGGTCATAAATTACATGTGGTACAGACACTGAAAAAAATGCAAGTTTTGTTAAAAACTAAAAGCACATAAGTACAAAAGTCTCTCTAATCTCTTTTGTTGCTAGAAGTTATGGATAATAGAGCCATTGGATTTTAAAATCATGCACCTAAATTCAGTCACAACATATGTTTTCATTGAACGATTATTATTAACTTAGGGTAGACAAAAGTAGAACCTAAATTGATGTACAACCCAACATAGCCTTAACATAAAATCTATATGAAATGAACTTGGTAAGAGGGAAAACAAAAAATGTAAATTTCATTATCTGCCTCTCTATTGCTCTTGCAATGGAGTGATAGACAGATAAAAAGATTAATAAAAATAAATGTGTATATTGCGTACATGTTTTGAGACTGGCTATCAAAGTCATAATGCAAGCATCCACCAGGCTTCCATCATTGTCCAAGCAGACCATGTCACAGTACAATACCCAAGCTAATTTATCTGGCACAATGCAAAGGTCTTTCAGGTCAACACACTTGGAGTTTATGACAATATCTGACACCAAGTTGCTTGTGATCTGTGCATGATCAGATGGTGGTCCAGGTCTGTATTTGGATGAGCACAATGGTGGTAGTTCCACATTTGTAATTAGGTATCCAACATCAGGTTCCTCTGCTTTAGGGATTGCTAACTCCTGCAAACACATTTGTAAATAGGTAGATTAGTTAATTAGTAATTACATTATATTTTTTAAAGGAACTGAAGAATAAAAGTTAGTACCAATTTAATGCCACAAACAACTGTTGTGTTTCCACATTTGACAACAGCAGATGCATCCGCAGTCTTCAAGGAATCTACATTGAGTTTTAAGTTGCGCTGTTCCTGAAACTTCCTTCCATCAGGTCTTATGTTTCTTGATATGTAGTCATTAAAATGCTTCACAGGATGAATTAACCTATAACATGGGCGTGGTACAGTATACGAACACGGATTTATACATAAGAGGGCTTTACGGATATTATCTTTACTTACTTATATATTTCTGCCATTTGTGATTGTTTTGTTTAATAAAATTAAAACGTGAGAAAATAACCTCACTTATTTTGTATAGCGGTGACAGACATACAGGGCTGCCAGTACATATTTTTTTATTATACGATCCAGTGCCTGCAAAATTTATACGAAATTCGGTTGCATTATACGAGAACACAATTAAAAAAAATCGATATTTTAAAAATTGGGGTCTTACCGCGAAGACCGAAATTCGCAAATTGCGGGGTCTTTATTTTTTACTCCTATGAAGGCGTAGGTAATAAGAGTGACAGAGAGGGACGCCCGCAATTTGCGATCTTCGATTTTCGCAATTAGCCCTGACGTTGACGTACGGTTCCATTAAATTGTATAACAGTATTGACACACTGTTTTTTGAAGTAAGTATTGTCAGTCAGTAGTTTGACATCGGTGTTTTTTTTCGTATCCAATTATACCGATTGACCACCTATACGTAATGGATACGAAAAAAATTCCATTATACGAATTTCGTATCCAATTCTACGATCTGGCAGCCCTGCAGAAAAACCTGACAGAACCGAACAACTGACAGAATTGTCAAATTAAGTGGCCGTCCAGACCAGACAATCTAATTGGTTTGGTCAGGCTTGTCTCACTCCGCGATTGTGTCGCTTTGTTACAGGTAGCTAAAAGTACATCCGTTCGACCCCAATTTTGGGGAAAGCCATAAGCCGCGCGTGGCGCTGTCGCCACCTAGCGGTCATATCTGTGCTGATCGTAACAGACGCGTTTTGTTAGAGAGTGAGTCTTCTGTACTTAATACTATTATTTATTCTGTGGTTTGGTCAGAAATTAAATTCATCTTGGATCGGGAGACGCCTTATAAAGCCCCTTCCACACTCGTACGCGAATCGAGGCGCGAAGCCGCGAACGCGAGTGTGGCGTCGATTTTTTATTTATTTATTTATTTATTATTTGTTATACATGAATACTTATGATCTAATACAGTTCCCTGCAAAACTGTTTGCACATTTCGCAGATTGTTCACGCCTTCGCGTCTTGTTACCCGTTTTTTGTCGGCTTTTCGGCCCGCGTTCAAAGTAGGTGCGAAGCGCGAACTGGCAAGACTTCACACACATAAAGTGGTGTCCAGACGGGACTGATCAAATCAGTCGATTTGATCAGGAAATTTGCATTGCATAGATAATTACTATGAAAATTGGCATTTATGTGTCCGCACCTGCTGATTCGATCGGAGAATTTCATCAGATTGGCGAAAAATTGTCTTGTCTGGATACCACTTAATTCGTTAATATCTGGGTGACCGAGCTTCGCTCGGAAAACATATAAAAACTCGAAAATGCGCGTTTTCCCAGAGATAAGACCTAGCTAGATCGATTTTTCGCCCGAAAACCCCCATATAGCAAATTTCATCGAAATCGTTAGAGCCGTTTCCGAGATCCCCGAAATATATATATAAATAAATAAATAAATAAATATATAAATAAACAAGAATTGCTCGTTTAAAGGTATTATATTAAATTATAATATATAGATGAGACTTGGCTAAAATATACTAGCATTCAAATCGCCTATTAGAAAAAGTAATTAAGCAGTTCACTGACATATTTTGACACTGACGTTGACGTTTCTTTTCGTGTCGGTATCCGAAGACGTGAACTAGGTTAGCATTTCTGTTTTTAAATCAAAAATAATCAAATGAAAATAGTGATATAATAATTCATGTCCGACTGGTACTTGATTGTTCCTTAGGACTGTATTCAGGGAACACAATATTTTTATGTGTTTATCTGGTTTTCAGTTCACAACACAATGGCAAAACCTAAAGGAGAGAGGAAAGGCAAATCCGCTATTAACGAAGTAGTGACTCGTGAATACACAGTCAACTTACACAAACGCCTTCATGGAGTTGGTTTCAAGAGGCGCGCTCCTCGAGCCATTAAGGAAATCAGGAAGTTCGCCGAAAAACAAATGGGAACTCCCGATGTTCGTGTGGACACCCGTTTAAACAAATACCTGTGGTCCAAGGGAGTCAAGTAAGTGGAAACCATGGCATTTATTGGTAATCTGATTGGTTGATTTATTACTATCTATAATTTGCTGTTTACTGGGATAGGAAAATATAACCTTACTTTTTGTTTCCATTCTGTATCAGCCAAGAGCCAATGAAACAAGACAAGTATTTTTTGATCGTAGATATTCTCTTATAATAATTAAAAACCAAAAAGGTATAAGTTTCATAGCTCAACCATCTAAGTCCCAGTAGTATAAGTTTTGTTTTTGAATTTGGACCATGTCTTAAGATTAAATTAAATTTTGGAACAAAGCCTTTATAACAGCTTCTGGGACTCAGATGATTAAGATTTTTATTACTAAACTTTAGCAATCATATTAAAACATACTGTCTCCAAAAACATTACATGGCAATCCAGACATCTAAATGCAAAAATATGTATATATGGTTGATAGTTGCTAAACCTGGGAGAACCGTTGTTACTCACAATGTGAGGGGTAGTTCTGTTTCTGTACCAAGCTACAACTGCTTCAGCTGACTTGCTGATATGTGTTTAACTAGCGACCCGCCCCGGCTTTGCACGGGTTAACAAATTATACATAAACCTTCCTCTTGAATCACTCTATGTATTGAAAAAAAACCACATCAAAATCTGTTGTGTAGAGTTTTAAAGATCTAAGCATACATACAGACAGACGGACAGCGGGAAGCGAATTTGTTTTATACTCTCTCTCTTTAGCCCTTTTCTACCCTTCGGGTGTAGGCCTCCTTCATTCTTCGCCATTCGTCCCGGTTCTGTGCAACCTGGAGGCATCTCATCCCCGCAGCCCTTTTGATGTCGTCTTCCCAACGCATATTGGGTCTACTTGGAGGACGTTCTTCCCCCCATGGTCGCCACTCGAGTATTATTTTACTCCACGTTTTATACTATGTAGTGATTATACAGGCTGTAATCTAAAACGTGATACAAGATAATCAAACCTGAATCTTTTCATGATTTTGAACAACTTTTACTATGGGGTCAATTTTGTAATATTAAAAAAAAATTGAGCTGTTCCATAGAAATGGTCAAGGAGAGGTAGACAAAAATGTATGGTAAAGATTTTTTTTATTGTTAATTTACAAAGTTGACCCCATAGTAAAAGTTGTTCAAAATCATGAAAAGATTCAGGTTTGATTATCTTGTATCACGTTTTAGATTACACCCTGTATATGGGCATTTATTTGTGTGTTTATAATAAACATTTATTCCTGAGTTATGGATGTTTTATATTTATAAGTGGAAACCATGGCATTTATTGGTAATCTGATTGGTTGATTTAATACTATCTATAATTTGTAATAGCTAAAAATAATACCTATAGGTATATTATAATCATCATCTACTAACCACAACACAAGCCTTATTGAGTTTGCTGTGCTGTGGGACTAGGTTGATTTGTTGTAAGATTGTCCTGTAATTTATTTACTTTTTATCTGAAATAAGCCACTACTTATTGTCCGATACAATTCATATTAGCATTTGGAATATGCTACATAGTTTGCCAAAGCTTGTGAGCCTAACATTGATAATTTAACACTGACATTATGATGCAGTGCTGTCTTTACTGCTAGGCCACTGGGCCTGCCTGGGCCTACAATCATGGCCCATGATTACAGAGCCCCCAAAAGATTGATAATTGCCTCTCTCAATTTGGAATCTCCAATTTTTTTTGCCATACCAAGGCTTAAGATGGTCCTGGTATGTTGTGTGTAGGCTTAACGTAATACTACGGCCTTGGTTCCAATATTTTGGCAACCACATTGTGTTCCTGATTGCTCATATCTGGATATGAAGTATGACAATGTGTTTGCCAGATATCAAAAAAGTTGAAAAGGGCAGTTTCAATGTTGTTGTAGTCCTACGGTACCCCATTGGTACAAAGGGCCTTCGTGAGACGTCGCCATCGGCTCCTGTCCTGTGCGTCGCGCTCCGCGTCCCTCCAACTCAGTCCAGCTGCCCGCAGCTCGGCGTCGACAGTACGTTGCCACGTGTGCGCCGGTCGGCCCTTCCGCCTGCCCCGTGCGGCTTCCACGTGAAGGCGATTCTAGCGTTGTCTTCCGGTCTTCGAAGGGTGTGCACAACCCACTTCCACTTCCGTTGAGCGATCTCTTGCTTGACCATATGATGATTCCATAGATCCTTGTTGCTGATAGTGTTCGGCCAGAATACGCGCAGAATGGATCTTAGGCATTTGTTAACAAACACTTGCAGCTTGCCCATCAGACCCTTTGTGCCCTTACAAGTCTCGCAGCCGAAGAGCACAACAGAACGGGAAATCTTGATCCTCCGCGTGACCACGTTTGAGCCCCAGACCGGTTTCAGCTGTGTAAATGTATGGTGCCACCTACTTTGCCTGGGACGACTATCTTGTTAGACGATAGAAATTTAATTAGACATTATACATTACAACTGTTCTAGTAATTAATAACTTGAAACAATTATTAAAAATACTACCAAAATCTGTGTTCAGTCAGTTGCAGAGGAAAGGAACTTCCCATGCATAAAAGTTTGTATGCAAAGGTAAGGCAAACTAATGTATTGTTGACTTGTACCTCCAATTACAAATGAAAATACCTCATCAAGAAGGGTGGGATTTTAAGAATAAATATATATTTTTTAATAAAGTCACAAACTTCATAAAGAAGATATTAAATAAGTACATACATATTTATGTTATGTTATAAGACAATCTTCACAAATCTACCTAGTCCCACAATAAGCTCAATAGGGCTTGTGTTGTGCTTACTAAACAATATTATATAATATGTAGATATAAAATCCTGGAACAAATATACATGATAAACACAAATAAGTGCGCATACCAGGATTCAATCCTGCGACCCGCTTCATAGGCAGGGTCACTACAGACCAGGGATGTTGCGGATGCCGATTTTTTGACATCCTCGGACGCGGATGCGGATGCGGATTTTTAAAGGGTGACATCCGCGGATGCGGATGCGGACGTCAAGATAGTACCATAAAAAACGTCAAATATTACATTTTAGTAATTTTTATTTCAAAAAACCGGCCAAGTGCGAGTCGGAATCGCGTTCCAAGGGTTCCGTACATTAAGTCCCACTCACGCTTGACTGCTCATTTCTAATAGGTTTTTTTTGGTTAATGACTAAATTACCTAGCAGTCTAGCACTTACGCCGATGCTAAGACGTTCCTGTACCGACCTGTTCCACATCCGCATCCGCATTAAATCCGCATCGATTTTATTGTTGAAAGTTAGTTGAAAATAATGCGGAAGTTCCGTGGTTGCGGATGCGGATATTCGCAACATCCCTGCTACAGACTGCGGTAGGAGACTGTTAACAGTAAAGTAACCATTCCTCTTGTCCTTTTTCAGGAACGTCCCCTTCCGCGTGCGCGTGAGGCTGTCCCGCAGACGCAACGATGATGAGGACTCCGCGCACAAGCTGTTCACGCTGGTGACCTACGTACCCGTTGCCTCCATCAAGGGTCTGCAGACGGAGAACGTGGACGCTAGCCAAGAATAAAGAATAGGTGTAACATATTCCAGCAGTTTTATTTACCTACACTTGGGGCTCATTTAGACGACGCGCGAACTCGTATACGATATTAGTTACATTGCGGACCGTTGATGTTACATCAATTCAGCTGACCGATCAAATGACGCAATGTAATGAAACTCGCATGCGAGTTCTCGCACCGTCTAAATGAGCCCTTAATCTCTAGAGTCCCACAAATGCGATATAGCGTCCGAAATAATTCACAACCAAAATTCAACTAAAGTTTAAAACCTAGGACTCCAGAGGTTAAAAATGTTGAAATAACTATGGTGTAGATGGCGTTAACCCTTTTCCAGGCATAACACGATCAAATACGCGCCAATAGGATTTTCTATATATATAAACGTGAAAGACCTGACTGACTGACTGACTTAAATCAACGCACAGCCCAAACCGCTGGGACTAGAAAGTCCAAATTTGGCAAGTAGGTTCCTTATAAGGTCTAGGGGTCCACTAAGAAAGGATTTTTCAAAATTCATCCCCTGAAGGGGTGAAATGGGGGTCCAAAATTAAAAAAAAAACTCCTGCGCGTGCGAAGCCGCGGGCAAAAGCTAGTTTAAACATAAGTGTTCCGATTTAAGGTTCAAATTAGATTGCACTTTCGGGAAACGTGACTTATCTTGAAATGAATTATCAAAGCTTGATTAACTGGAATATATTGGAATCTAGGTTTTGGGAAAACCTACCTTTAGCAATTCTAAAGTTTGTATGGAGATCAAACATTTTTGGGAGTGCGGGCTTGAATCTTTGTATAAAGGCATATTATTACAATACAAGAAAAGTGATTTCAGCGTTTTTAAAAATTCATCCTTTAAAGGGTTAAAAAGGGGTTGAAAGTTTGTATGGGGTTAAATTATTATTTTAAGCTAGGAACTTGAAACTTCGTATAAAGGTATTTTATTAAAAGAGACGAAAACTCATTTCAGCGTTTTTTAAAATTCATCCCTCAAAGGTGGTGAAAAAGGGTTGAAAGTTTGCATCGGAAGCGAACTTTTTTTTAAATAGTGGACTTGAAAATCTTCTAAGGGTGTCGGGAGGAACATTTTTTTCAGTTATGGTAATGGACCCTATAATGGACGTGGAACCGGTAATGGGACATAAAACCACAAATCCTCTAAAATAAGTATGTAAAAGTAGTTTATAAACACTGGCAATATTTTACCATAAATAAGAGTCATAGAGCTGTTTAAGTTTGACTTTTTATTAATTTCGGTTACTTTTTAAGAAATTGGCGCCAACCCAAAAGTTGTCGTGTCACTGGAAAAAATAACCAGTAAGAATTCTTAACAACTTCGCTAAGAGAGGTGAGTTCATATATTAAATTGTAATTAATTATTACTTGCTGTAAACTATGAATGTGTTTTGTTAATTGCATTTACCATGAGATAAGGTATACAACACATTATGTTGTGACTCTAGAGATGTATAAAAAATAGTGGTATTTTGCCCAATCCCATTATAGGAGCTGTAAAACTGCATACCTCCTATGATGGGATAATTTACATAATGATGCTTGCCATGGCGTAATTTCATGTTTAAACAATACAGAAGTATAATGTAGTTACTCGTACGAACTATGTCAGGAGGTCTCCTCGAACTTCGGATAAATTAATATCGTTTTTACAAAATTTTATTTAACTTGCCCTGTTAGTTTGTATACAGGGTGGATTCTCTTTTTGGGTCAGTGAGGGCAGCTACCAGATCCCGTGCTGCGACGAGAAAACGGTCTTAGAAAACCTTCCCTCGATTTGAAATTAATGAAGATTGGCTTTTACAGATTTTGGAAAAAACATACAGGGTGCGAGAAAAAGGTAATTTTTGACAATCTTTTTTTTGATGCCAATCGATCCCATTCCTATTGAGGATCAAAAGCTTGTATGGAACTAAAAAAAAAATCCGGCTAGAAAAGCCACAAATCGAGGAAAACTTTTCCCATACAATTTGTATGAAAATCAAAACTTTTATTTTTCACATGCTATTTTTCTATGCCAATTGATTCCATTCTTATCTAGTATCAATAGTTTCTTTGGGGTCAACTTACGATAATGTACTAAAAAGCCACAAATTAATAAAAACTTTTTCCATACATTTACTATGGAGAAAATGTGAAATTTAATTTTGACCACAAAAAAACTATTGATACTGGATAGGAATGGAATCGATTGGCATACAAAAATAGCATGTGAAAAATATAAGTTTTCATTTTCATACAAATTGTATGGGAAATGTTTTCCTCGATTTGTGGCTTTTCTAGCCGGATTTTTTTTTTGTTCCATACAAGCTTTTGATCCTCAATAGGAATGGGATCGAATGGCATAAAAAAAAAGTTTGTCAAAAATTACCTTTTCCTCGCACCCTGTATGTTTTTTCCATAATCTGTAAAAGCCAATCTTCATTAATTTGAAATCGAGGGAAGGTCTTCTAAGACCGTTTTCTCGTAGCAGCACGGGATCTGGTAGCTGCTCTCACTGACCCAAAAAGAAAATCCACCCTGTATTAGTGTGGTTCAAATCTTGGAAATGGCATTTGAGCCACTTTCGGATTTCCGATTGAGTTGAAATTTTGGATACGTATGCAAATCGGATGACAATGCAATCGGGTGACAAAAATGACTAATAACTAGTTTTTTGCCAAAAACTTATTCCCTATTCCAATATCTTATACTGATAGGGTATGCCCATTATAGGGGGCCCATTACTGGATCCACGTCCATTACCGGGGTTCCATTACTGGAGCTTTGGTGTCCATGACTGGAGAAAAAAAACATACTTATTAATTATGTGGAAACTAACTGCAGTATCTTTGATGCAACACGCCTGAAACATGAAAGAAGGATAGGATATTCATCTTTTAACAAGCTAAGCGGTAGAACTTTTACATGTATCAGGGAAATATCACAAATACTCCAAATTTCCTCTTAAATGTCCCATGACTGGTGCCGTTACTATAGGGGCTTGAAACTTCATAACTTCATAAGTATGTAGTTGTGGCAGACAAATCTCATGCTTTGTATATATTAACAAATGATTAACCGTCCCTACTGCTATCTTCTTTAGGTGGTCGCCGACATCCGTTACGGCAATACAAATAAAGAAGAAGAAGATGACCGCTATCTCTTGCTGCATAATGCCCTATGCTCATGTAAAATATATTACCACCAACATACAACTCCACGCGAACGAAGCCGCGGGCAACAGCTAGTCACGTATACGTTACATTATTACGTCCGATCCGAGCGTTTTGTTAGATTATAAAATACTATGGCAGACACGTAACAAGTTTTTATTACTACGAGTAGGTATTAGCCCCTGCCCGCGACTCCGTCCGCATTTTTACACGACTGCCCAAAAAACAGAGTGTATTGTTTTCAGCGTTCATGTTTGTATGTATATATGTATGTGAGTTTCTTTATTCCACGATAACTTCAGAATGCCTTAACCGATTTAGATGTATGATATATCATTAGAATCCTTACGTCATTCCGGGTGACATAGGCTATGTGACGTCATTACAAAATCAATATGGCGGACTTAATACGCCAAATTACGCAACCTTAAGAAAAAAATATCTTGCAAACCTATCGAGTAGGGTATCAAAATGTAGAGCTTTGAAAGACGAGTAATAATATATATGCAACATGTTGGTTTAAGTCTAATTTTGAGAAAGTAAGAATTTTCAAAATATGTTAAGAAAAGCAAATCCCATGAAACCAAATATTATTATTGAATCGGATATTAAAAGGAAGGTTTTGACCGCCGATCATAAAAAAACATATATATATATAGTACATATTACATTATACTACTTAAAGTTTGAAACACATGTTTTAAAAGCCGCCAATACCTATGTTCCAAATTGCGCTAATGGAATCGAAATGTGTACAAATAACTTATATTTATTAATCAATACGATTGTAGAGTCCGTCTAAGCTAACTCTGTACCGACTTTGACAGAAAAAAGTGTGAAAGTGTCATTAATAACGTATTTTTTTGTAAAATCTACATTTTTTCAAAGGCCAAAGGCCGAGCTGCATACCCTACACGAAGGCCCGGAGCGTAAGACAGACCCGGTGCGCGCTTTATACAAAATCCCCAAGTATTCTAATTGCAAAAGCCGAAAGCCGAGCTCCTCGCAGGGCCGAAGGACTGGAGCGTAAGGCAGGTGCGTGCTTTTTGTATCTTCCCCAAGTTTCTTAATTGCGAAGGCCGAAGGCCGAGCTCCGCGTAGGGCCGCAGGCCCTTAGTCAAGCTCAGTGCGCGCTTCCAACTTCCCCAAGCATCTTAATTCCGAAGGCCGAGCTCCGCGTAGGGCCGTAAGGCCCGGAGCGTAAGCCAGGTGCGTGCTTTTTGTAAGTTCCCTAAGTTTCTTAATTGCGAAGGCCGAAGGCCGAGCTCCGCGTAGGGCCGAAGGCCTGGAGCCAGGCTCGGTGCGTGCTTCCAACTTCCCCAAGCATAATCATACCGAAGGCCGAACTCCGCGTAGGGCCCGGAGCGTAAGCCAGGTGCGTGCTTTTTTTATCTTCCCCAAGTTTCTTAATTGCGAAGACCGAAGGCCGAGCTCCGAGTAGGGCCGAAGGCCCGGAGCCAGGCTCGGTGCGCGCTTCCAACTTCCCCAAGCACCTCAATTCCGAAGGTCGAGCTCCGCGTAGGGCCGTAAGGCCCGGAGCGTAAGCCAGGTGCGTGCTTTTTGGAACTTCCCCAAGTTTCTTAATTGCAAAGGCCGAAGGCCAAAGCTCCAATTAGAGGCCGATGGCTCGAAGCGTCCAAGAGAGAATCGTTTCCACGCAAGCTCGCGTCCATGCTTACTAGTTCTTCAAACACAGAAACAATATTATACAAGTATCTAAATGATAAAGGCCGAAGACCAAGCTCCACAAAGGGTCGAAGGAACTTTTACAGCTCGCTATAAGCCCACATATTTTATGCTTGTACTATTAACCTAAATCGCAGTAATATCTATCAGATGCCACAACTTTTGCTCAAATCCGTTGATTAACTGATGAGGAGGTAATCACGTAAATAAACCTCCACGAGTGTTACTTTAGATCCGAATAAATCAGCGCCATCTGTATCAGCATTAGGTACATGCAATTCTGAGTAATGGCTACCATGTACCTACATATATTATTATCTAAATATCGGTATTATAATTATGCGGTATTAAAGATATTATAGGAAATATGTAGTTGCAGAGATAGTAAGCTCCAGCACTTTTCAATACGTCTGGTTTTTGGGTCCGACCTATTTAGGTTTTCAAGCACGTTTCATGGTAACATATCAAAAATCAGCATGATGAAAGCTCCTTGAAGGAACTACATTGCCTTAAATCATAAAAAATATGGGTAGTTTGTATGATCACTAAAATGTATAAAATAAAAATAATTAATTAAAAATTAAAAAAACACGACTGCAGTTTAAAAGCGAACTGAAAAGCCAAAAATAATTTTTGTTATGTTAGTTACTCAACTTAATTAATGTAAATTAGAATATAAGTGTTCAGGCAGGGTCATAAACAGCAAATGCAAAAGTTTAGGCTCATTTAGGATCGTGACTGTACCTGTATATTTTATTTTGATTGCAGTCGGGGACCTTTTAAATGGGAAAATTTTAATACATCAAGGTCCCCGACTGCAATTGAAATAAAATATGCAGGTACAGTCACGATCTTAAATGAGCCTAAGCTTTTGCATTTGCTTATTATGACCCTGCCTGAACACTTATATTCTAATTTACATTAATTAAGTTGAGTAACTAACATAACAAAAATTATTTTTGGCTTTTCAGTTCGCTTTTAAACTGCAGTCGTGTTTTTTTAATTTTTAATTAATTATTTTTATAACAATCGTTCATTCATTCCTTTCGGCCGTTTTTTTATTAATTTTACATTCTGAATTTGTTATTTTCAAGCATATGAACGCTGAGATTACTGTTTCCGAGAGCTTTGGTCAACATATCACCTCGCCACGCGTAGGACACGCGCGACAATAATGGACTATAAACTCTCCACTTATTACCTACGTAAAAACCTTATATTTCAAAGTCGGTAAAAGTGTAGCCGGCTTAAAAAAATGCTACCCATATAAAGAAAACGAATCGATTCACCACAACACAACACAAACATTCTCATGCATTCTAACATAGGTAATATCGGCAATTACCTACATTTTGGCAAAAATCTCCCACCTTCTCGATGACAACAACTGCTTCTCTGTTTTGTATAAAGATTGACTGGTAGAGAATGCAGATTCCGCCTTTTGTAATTATATTTTTTACTCAGTTTAAATGATATTAATTAATTCGAGAGTTTTTTTTAGGAGTGGTTAATCTGCTAATATTATATAATCGTTTCATGCGTCCTTGTCCTCGTTTCTCGTACAAAGTAAATAAGTGAATCGTCTAAATCCAAGGGATCTAGTAATCAGCAGTTCCAATCCAAAGGAGATCTGATAACAATGAAGACGGCCGTTCTACTCCGCGGGAGGAAATGAAATCGCAATGTAGGAGTCTATTACATTGAGTGAATCCAACTACTTACGAAACATAAAACGTACCTAATTACAAGTACCTTCAGGTCAGATATATCTGAGCGGTCAGGATGCTTAAATATCTTAACTTACACAATATATAGGTATTGATAATAGAGGCGTCTTCTGAAACTAGTAAACATGTTGGCCGCTCCATATAATCCGATAGATATATCTGAGTCAGGTTGTATCTAACGATCGATCGGTCCTAACTCATATGACAATTCCTTATACCGCAATATTTACTTTCATTTAAATACTGCAATAACTAAATCATACTAATAAACGTAAATAATAGTTTTATTGATTCTACTACATCCATTCAATTTGCCCCAAGAAATATAATGATGTACGAGGGCTGTTTGATAAGTACCCGTTTATGAAAAAAATAATCAGTTGTTTTTGTTTATATGCATTTATTTTTCTTCATAGTCTCCTTTTAACTCTATACACTTGTTCCACCTATATTCAAGCTTCAATAAACCATCCAAAAAGTATGATTTCGGAAAGTCATTAAAATAGGCCTCTGTGGCGGCAATGACTTCGTCATTTGATCCAAATCGCTTACCACCGAGCCATTTTTTCAGGTTGGGAAACAAAAATAAATCGCATGGGGTCAAATCTGGAGAATACGGGGGGTAAGGCAATAGGGCGTAGCGTAATTGTATTAATTTAGCCATCACAACTCTAGACGAATGAGCTGGTGCGTTGTCGTGATGAGACAGTACTTTTTTATTTTTTAAATGGGGTCGTTTGTCCTTCAACCCAGCGTCAAATTCATCCAATAAATTGGCATAGTACTGCCCTGTTATCGTTTTCCCCTTTTCTAAGAACTCAATATGTATAATACCCTGCGAATCCCAAAAAACGGTCGCCATGACCTTTCCAGCCGATGGAACGATTTTTGCTATCTTTCGCGCAGGTTCACCCGGTAAAATCCACTGCTTCGACTGCCCTTTCATTTCCGGGGGGTAGTGGTGACCCACGTTTCGTCTACGGTCACGAAACGACGCAGAAACTCCTTCGGGTTACGTTTGAACACGGCCAAACACTGCTCCGAAGTAGTCAGTCGGTTCCGTTTTTGCTCCTCCGTGAGTAAACGCGGCAACCACCTCGCCGATACTGTCTTCATATCCAATTTTTCTTCTAATATGTTTTGTACCCGCTCGATTGGAACATTTACAGCATCAACGATTTCTCGAAGTTCAATTCGGCGGTCGGCTAAAACGATATTTTCAATTTTCTTAACCATATCGTCTGTAGTCACCTCAATTGGGCGGCCTGGGCGATCATCATCAAAGACGGTTGTTCTCCCCCGCTTAAACTCGTTAAACCAGTAAGTATCTGACGGTTGTCATAGAAGGAGCACATTCATGGTAAACCGCTTGCATTCTTACTTTTATTTCATCACATGTTTTTCCTTCCAAAAACAAGAATCTAATTACAGACCGATACTGCTCTTTCTCCATTTTCACAATTTTAAGTTCACGCTTTCACTGAATCGCTGTCAAATGAGAAAAAAACAAAAGAATGCTGTTTTTTTGGAATTTTCCCACCTCTGAAAAATGGCTTAAAACGATTGTATACATATTTTCGGCCCGTGATATTAATACATTTGGAAAACGGGTACTTATCAAACAGCCCTCGTAATGTTTAAAGGGTTTAAATTATGCGACGTTTGCCCAACTGCATTCATTTTGCGTCCATACCTCACGATCGCGTGGTTCTGAAATGTCGACGACATCTCTAATCCTGCTAATACCCTACACACTTCCCTCTGTCTACCTCCGCGGGATCTCTTACCACGAATGACTGTATTCACTCGGGTAAAATTAAGGCACCATGTCAGTCTCTTGACTGTTGGTGCACTGCGTACGAGCGCCAAATTACCTTGATTGAAATGGGTGCCTTTCATGCCTTGGCCATGCCAATCTACTATTCTGCTGCGAAATTCTTATAATGCTAAAGAATCATAGATACCTGCCTAGTTTGTAGTAGGTAGGTACTGTAGTTCATCGGTAGGTAGAAGAAGTACTTGATTTCAAAAGTGCTTTGATGATTGTTCGGTTCCCTTGCATCCCCCTGATAGTAGTTGCTCAACTTGAAAAGTAATTTGCGAAGTACTTTAAATAGTTTTTACGTCCGCACATATACGAGAAAGCATTGCTCAGACGTCAGGAGGCTTCTGAAAATAGTACCCTGGGGGTATGCCGTCGGAACACATATTACCTATATGTTACAGTTGGCAGACGCAACCTACGTTGGTTGGTGATTATCGGGATATTGGAATAGGATAGGTACCTGCATGTTAAAGTCGTAGTTGTCATTAATATAGGTAAAATATGTTCTCGTAATTTAAATGTAGGTACATATATACTAGGTACCTATATTAGCTACTTAATATTCTAAAAACCGGCCAAGTGCGAGTCGGACTCGCGCACGGAGGGTTCCGCACCATCAACAAAAAACAAGCAAAAAAACGGTCACCCATCCAAGTACTGACCTCGCCCGACGTTGCTTAACTTCGGTCAAAAATCACGTTTGTTGTATGGGAGCCCCACTTAAATCTTTAGTTTATTATGTTTTTAGTATTTGTTGTTATAGCGGCAACAGAAATACATCATTTGTGAAAATTTCAACCGTCTAGCTATCACGGTTCGTGAGATACAGCCTGGTGACAGACGGACGGACGGACGGACGGACAGCGGAGTCTTAGTAATAGGGTCCCGTTTTTACCCTTTGGGTACGGAACCCTAAAAAGAATTATTGCGAAAGTCGGTAGGTACCTAGTATTGCTAGCTGTGCTTTGTGTGTCTCGCCTGAAGACTCCAAAGGTCCATGGTCATTACGATTATGGCCTTAATCGGGATGCCATACAATTTATGAATTAATGATGATTCGCAATTTACACGGCTGGAGACTTGTACTTAATATCACCTTGGCCAGAATTACCCACGGGCCTAAGTTTATTTTAGATATGAGCGTAGCTAGATACTGGTGAGGGACGCGCATTAAAAAATGGTTTAGAAAAAAAAACATTTTCACCTCAGCAGCTCGAACAAGGGTACTTTGCTAGTTAAAAACAGTGAGCAAAATCGCATTTTGCTCACTGAGTGAGACAAAATGAGCAAAATGCGAGTTTGCTCACTCAGTGAGCAAAATGCGATTTTGCTCACTGTTTTTAACTAGCAAAGTACCCTTGTTCGAGCTGCTGAGGTGAAAACTTAATTGTTGGTATATCTTAAGAAAACATGAGTGAATAGGTAAGTGATGAAGAAGGAATACATTTTTCGGGTTCTCTAATATGTTCTCACTGCTGAGGTGAAAAGTTTTGTGAACTACACGAGATCAAAGTTATTTACATCTCGTGCGCTTTTGAGTCCCTTACTACGCTCAAGATTCTAAATTAGATCTAGTATAGAATCTTTCGCTTGCACGGGACTCAAAATAAGCACTCAAAGAAATATCAAACTTTGATCTCTTGTTGTACAAATAACTATTGACTCTAAGCTCAAGCTCTCTTTGTTTTAGCTCTAGACAGGTACATTTTAGGGTTCCGTACCCAAAGGGTAAAAACGGGACCCTATTACTAAGACTCCGCTGTCCGTCCGTCCGTCCGTCCGTCCGTCAGTCTGTTACCAGACTGTATCTCACGAACCGTGATAGCTAGACAGTTGAAATTTTCACAGATGATGTATTTCTGTTGCCGCTATAACAACAAATACTAAAAACAGAATAAAATACAGATTTTTAGTGGGGCTCCCATACAACAAACGTGATTTTTGACCGAAGTTAAACAACGTCGGGCGGGGTCAGTACTTGGATGGGTGACCGTTTTTTTGCTTGTTTTGCTCTATTTTTTGTTGATGGTGCGGAACCCTCCGTGCGCGAGTCCGACTCGCACTTGGCCGGTTTTTTTATTTCAAATTATTATTTAACATTTTAAACTGAAGAGAAGGGCCATGGTATCTTACCACTGATCTTCTTGCATCAGAAGATTGGAAATCGGAAATAGAAACCTATTATACAGTTATGTCAGGTATCTATTGTTATACAGGGTGCTTCCTGTAACAGGAGCAATAAATTAAAGTAAAGGCTGTACTCCTCAAACTGACCAACATTTGTTCAGCATTTTTTAAAAATTATGAAACCTATACTTCCTCTTTTTCATACAAAATAAATATTGCCTTCAATGTACGCTGACATCAGTGTGTTTGACGTTGCTTGTCACGCTTTAAACATAACAAAATTTGCAATACATTGCGTCTTAGAATAAACTTTAAAGTGTAATAAAAATCAAAACATGAGTTATTTTCAAAAGTTGCTGAACAAATGTTGGTCAGTTTGAGGAGTACAGCCTACAGTTTAATTTATTGCTCCTGTTACAGGAAGCACGCTGTATACAGAATGTGAATTGTCAAATTTTTTGATGAATAATATAATAGGTAGGTACAATTGTTATTACGTGGAAACAATTCAAGTTGATTGCTCACAGCAACGTTCACTTAATTGCATGTTTCCAGACATGTAAAACAATACCTAGTGCTTTGTTTATTTACCTAGGCAAATAGGGTATTTGCGGCCAAACAGCCATGTTCGGCGTAGTGAATGAGTAATTAATTATTGATTTAAGGCATGATGAAGTGATGTCCCATAAAACCTATTGTTTTCGGTTGGCTCGATAGTTATTCATGAATTAAGCAATTCTCCCTCAATTGCTCAAAGGTTAACTGGAAAATATACTACCTGAAAGGGATAAGTTCGCCTTTGTACAAATGATGTGGGTTTTTCCTGTTTTATGTTTATTTTTGAACAATACGAGAAAAGTGTTTTGTACTACTACTACTATAAAAGTATTTAAGCGGATTATATGGCGTATAATGAATTTTAACCCTTACCCAAGAGCCCATGACCCATAGATAGTGGTGACCCTTGTTAAAAAGAGATATTGATTTGTTGGAATCTGCTTCTTTTCGTCGAACTGCAAAACGATAGCCACTATTGAGATTTGTATAAAAATTTGCGAGTGGCTTCGCTCGCCTGTGACGTGAAGTTAACAAGAGCCCGATTAAGATTAAAAAAATTGCTATAATTGTGATCTTGTTTTGATACGACATTTTGCTTGGGTACTTCTCTAGGGATTTTAACGTCCATCGCGAACCCGAGGTTCGGGGTAGTTTTTAAAATATATTGTTAATTGATTTAAACTTTCACGTGATATAAAATAAATTAAAAATAGGTAGGTACCTCGTCTGCGTGGAAATCGTTCAAAATTCAACTCAATTTTCACTCGCCTGGGGGTTGGAATTGCAAAAAATCCCCGCTAAATGTAGTATTACAAATATTTACAAAATATGTTTTGAATTTCAAAGTTTAAGGCTGTGCGTTGTCGGTATCTGTGTATAATTGAACCGATACGAGTATATATTTAGAGATGATCCCAATGTGGCACAAGGCGGCACTGCCGTCAAGCACGGTCCCAACAGTCCCAATGGCATGTTTACATTCTAACTAATATCTGGGTGACCGAGCTTCGCTCGGAAAACATATAAAAAACTCGAGAATGCGCGTTTTCCCAGAGATAAGACCTAGCTAGATCGATTTTTCGCCCCCGAAAACCCCCATATAGCAAATTTCATCGAAACCGTTAGAGCCGTTTGCGAGATCCCCGAAATATATAAATAAATAAATAAATAAACAAAAATTGCTCGTTTAAAGGTATTAGATAATGTATTCACTGATTCTGTTAACATTCCGCTCAACGGATGTCACTGTTTTCGGAAGCGGCCCTGCCCGTCAGCCGCAGCGTTAAGCCTGCGGTTGCCTTCCATTAGCACGGCTAAACCCATTACCGAAGACATCTCGTCTTGCCGCGCCATCCTGATACCCGTGTGCCACATACTGGCGTGGAACGGAAATTATGAATCGCTTTTAGTGCCCTCTGTTCGATATAATATAGTGTGTCAAATGACTGTCTCATTTTAAACACAGGCAGAGAGAATCATACTAACTTTGTCTTACACTAGTAGGTACTAGCACCCAAAAGAAAAGGATGAGTATAGTTTTTTTGTTCCTATTTACTGACAAATTGGTTTGATCAACTATAGCAGCGGTCGGCAACCTTTTAGCAGCCAAGGGCCACATAGTAGTTAACGAAGTTGACGCGGGCCGCACTTTGTTAATATTTATGACTTTATCAGACATTGTCGTTTGTCAATATTACATACATAATAGCCAGGGAGGCTCGCGGGCCGCAAGTGACAGGTTCACGGGCCGCGGGTTGCCGTCCGCTGAACTATAGTATAATATTCACTTTTATACGTATTTAATCAATTTATCATAGTGACATAAGTACAAAATTGAACTTAAAATATCACAATACAAGTACAATTTAGTTCATCGCGAATGTGGTTACGGTTACCATACTTATCGCAGTGTATGTAATGAAGAAAAATTATGTACAGTTCGGTTGACAGAGCGGCACTTGCTGCTAAAGTAGCGAAAGTACCTATCATGGGCAGCAACTTAGTGTTGTGAATAACGCTCATTCTTATAGACTCGAGGCTTAACGCCTCAAAGGCTACGAAAACGATTTCTTACATCCATACGCGTAAAATAAATAAATACAATTCTCAAATATAGTCGAGTCTTCAAGACTTACGAGTCTTGAGGGCTCGAGTCTTTAAGTCTAAAAATAAGCGTTATTCACAACACTGCAGCAACGTCATCTTGGTTTCACTTTCTCAACTGGAATGGGCTCGGCAATGTTTATGTTGAGCGTATTTCAATAGATGGAATCGGCTCAGACTCACATCACGTTTCACCGGTAAGCGATCACTAGTGCTATCAATAAAAACCACTTTCGCGGTGAAAAGCAAAACAGACACCAAACATGCGATAGGTACTTTTACCGGCGATTGAAAAATCTGCCAAATATTTTGCCGACCCAGGTTTCGTAGCAGCCTACGGCGTAGCACGTAGCACTTTAGCAAGCAATAGCATTGTTTGAGCAAGTAGATTGTGTTCATGCTTTAATTTACTAGCTTCGGCCCGCGACTTCGTCTGCGTGGAATGACCATACCATGTTGATTGATAAAAATTATGCTATGCGACCTGTTTCCTTTCCCAGACCTCAGACTATCTTCAAACCAAATTTCATCTATCGTTTTAGCGATTTATCTTAAGCGTTAAGGTACCAGGCACCAGACAGACAGAGTTACTTTCGAATTTATAATAATTATTAATAAGGGATTACATGGCCTCCATATTATTTTTAAATGTCAGTTGTAGTGTCTGTACGTCATGGTCGGTTGCACCAAGCCGTCTGTCACCGTTAAAACGTTCGCAATTTTTTTTATTGTATGGGATTCTGCCGAGTGCCGTTGGTCAGTTTGTCAAGGGTGTTTGATGCAACTGGCACTCAGTATGCAGGGTGATAAGTGGTGCTAAGTTACGCTTAGCAACACTAATCACCCTGTTGCTAAGCGTGTTAATAAAGTAATAGTTACTTTATTTAAAAATCTACAATGCGTTGAAATAAGAGTGAGATCTAAAGTTAAAATTACACAAATAATATTCTCGACTGGAGGCTTGCTTAGTTTGCGGCTCAAAAAATATTATGTACAGTCGACGTCAAAGATATGTTTACATTTTTGCACCTTACTCCTTAGTAATAAGGCGAAAAATGTAAACATATCTTTGACGTCGACTGTACCATCGCCCCAGCATCGCCCACACTGTTACCTGACCGTTCGTAAACCTTATTACAAAAGGCATAAGGTCCACCGACTGGCAGTTAAGAGTGTTGCTGTTTGTACTTGTAGACGTGTCAGTGAATTTCAGCTTCAAGATTACCTTTAAGGTTATGAAAAAACTCATATTTAATAACAAAATGACCAACTCCTGAATACTGTCCGTCAGCGTTTAAGGGGATTACTTTTTTACGATATCACCGAAAGTTGACGAGGTCAGAGAAAAAATAAGGGAATTGTTATGTTGGTAAGCGAATGGGTGCCGGTATGTATACCTACTCGGTAAGGCGTAATTTATGGGGGCGCAGGAAGACGGCCAACTGAGTTATGTGCTTGAAGCTTTACGACATCTCTCTTCTACGTATTTGTGTATGTATGTGGGGCAGCGGGCTAGCGTTCCTGTTCGCAAGGTTATCGTATTGTTACTTGCTTTAAAAAATTTGGATTCGATTTATAATTTTATTTTAGTTTATATTTATATAGGTACTTGTATGATTAACGATCATATATACTATCAAAAATATCCATGTGAAAATGGGAGTCAAGTTATCGTTATATTACGTATTAAGAACATCAGAGGATGTCTACTTCGCAGAAAATAGGTTTGTTATCAATTATAATAGCTTGGGACGGATGTTGGTGTGGGTGGTGCAGGTAGCATACCTGCGTAGACACGCTGGCACCGTCCCACCTCCAACGGACTAATGTAAAAGCGGGCGAGGCGGCGGAAAGCGCCATAATTTTAAAAGCCGCCAGCATCCTTGGTACAATGCCTCAAGGGCCTATTTTAGATTTAAGCTAGTTTTTAATTTCTTTTAGTAATACTACTGTATATATCTTGTTTGTAAATAAATGATTATTTCATAACTCAAAATATATATATATATATTATACTTGAGGAGCACAAAAATACTTCCATTTTTATTTCTGTACCTGCGAAGAAATCTGAAACCTATCTTGAATTATAAACCATTGTTTGTTATGGATTTTGAGCAGTAAATGTGAAAAATAACTTCAATCTAATCCGGATCAAACTCATAACCTGTCCTAGAAATCTATATAAATGGATGTCAGGTTCTGTATTTAGATGTAGAATAATGCTGAAATTTATGTCTATGTAGGTACTTAAACTTATACTTATGAATCTTCGCAAGCAATCTGTTCGACAAATATAACAAATAATATTTGCCTCAAGTATATTTTTTATATAATTTGATAGTTCTGAAATTTTGATTAACCTACTTTTACATTTGGTGACGAGTATCACTACAGTATATAAATAAGGCTCACGTGAGAGTAGCTATCTGCTTGACAACAATATCTACTCATCGAAATTTAGTCGATGAAACAATCTCAATATCTCAAATGAACTGTAAAGGATAAACATTTTATTTGCGAATACTTTTCCCGGGTAAAGAGCGCACTCTACCCGGTCACATGGGGAATCCTTTGAAAATGGGAAACCTGAATAATAGCCTCCTTCGACGAGATAATACATTGTCGATGGAAGGTGATTACGCTGCGAGCATTATTATGTGAATCGCAACAAAAAGATACTTGGAAGAGCAGATTTACCTATTGATATATGTGGGGATATTGTTGGAACTTTGTTACAAAAGCTTCTGATGAACTCTACTTGTTGTCATGACCAGTATTCAGCTCAGCGACAACCGTAGGTATTTATTAAAAATGTGTGTGCATCACGCTTTTACGGGTACACTTTAATTAGCCTGAATGAACACGATTTCAATACGTTAACTGACACAATATCTTGACATCAACTCGCTTTGTTGGAAAGGTATGGGGAGTAATGAACATGAATGTGAAAGAACTCGTTTGCAGTGAGCAATCGAATGTTTATAGTGACCACACACGACACTCGGACATCGCGATGGGCATGTTCGCATTTTACTGTAAATGGAGCTTTATTATTCGTGTTTCGTCGTAATTTCAATTAGGTACAAACATATATGTATGTATGATGGAATGACATGTGTTATTTTGTAGAAATTATTCCCATAAACGAAGTATTCGTACACGCACCAACGTGACATATCATTAATTAAAATGCAAACATGTATATGTATTTGGTAAAAAATGTGCAAAGGCCTTTGTATAATTCAACATAAATAATTATGTTATTTGGAGTAACATGTAGTAAGTACATCATTCAAGATATCTTGGAGTAACTATTGATATAAATCAATAAATAGTTTTAGTTCATTTTTAAATTAAAAATGGAGGAGCTATTCCTGTTAACCACATAATTGAATTATTAACTGAAATAGATATCATATATTCAAGAAAAAGTGACGAAGCCCACCAGTTTTCTTTAATATATGACATCTATTTCAGTTAATAATTTATATAACATAGTAGGGTCAATTTCTGAACACGATTTTTTTTCTGTCCGTGATGAAAATCGCGGGTTAGCATCAGACAATACTTACCAATTTTTTTTTACATAAAGAAGTCACACTTTCACACCGAGTTCCATATGAATTCACTGATTAGTTGGTTTTTAGAGTACACATAAAAATACCTAAAGGCTCAAATTACTACTCCCGTGCCCTGTCCGGAATCTACTTTTGAGCATAATGAAAAATCCTACGAAAAATTCTACATTAGTATCACTAATTTAGTGTCAAATACTTAAACTAGATGATATTTACTATCACTGAGCACATATACTATTAACTTCATTGTGGTAAATAACTCGTGATCGATGTTTAAATTTTGTCCGAGCGCGCGAGTAAAATTTCGTCGGCAAAACTCAAAGGGCTCTGACAGCCGACGTTTGTATTTGAACCGCCTCGTGTCCCGCCTCACCTGTACTGGCAGTATTCGGCTGTCTCTCAAAGCAAGCGGATGTAAGTCAAGCCGCGGCGTGTTCGAGCAAATCGCGTAAGTATTTCGGAATCCGGGTGGGCGACAATTTTTTTCTAATTTCGATGCCCCTTATAAATTTTATTTTCCACATAGCTTTTCAATAGCAATTGTCATATTTAGGAGCCCTTTATGTATCTTTATGTAAGCGATAACATAACAGTTTGGTCAAACACGATTTAAATTTTTGGCGAATTTTTTTATTACGAATTCTAATTTCCGTGCCCTAATTCCCATAACAAATTTACCTAAAACAGCTGATTAAGTGGCACGGGAATTAGAAAGTATTACATATATTGTCAACAAATCTTTTATTGGGGGCACTGTAAGTTAATTGGCAATGTTTACATCATATTATTATTACTTATATATATTGGCATTGAATATATATTATATGTAATAATAATACGACGTATATCTTTCTATTTTACATTTAAGGAAATCTTAAAGAATGCACAAAAATCTGTGAATAGTTTTTTAGTATAAGTACTATAGTACTTACATACAGGATCGACCCGAATAACCCGGGCAATTTTAATACGTAAGGTAAGGTGGGGTAAGACGACACCGGGGTAAGACTATCACTTGTATGGAATCCTTGTACTGTTAGTCTTGCCCCACCTTACCTTATTCATTGATCATATTATAACATTAAAATAACATAAACATAAAACTATTTCTGGAATTATTACATATTATAATACCTGTACCTAAGGTTACATGAAACAAAATGAATCACATTTGCAATGTTTTGTTTTTGTAAATTTGACAGCTGACAGCGTATGCCGTATAAAGTTTAAATATCTGGGAGACCGAGCTTTGCTTGGAAAACATATAGGTACCTACCTACCTAAAAACTCAAAAATGCGCGTTTTTCCAGAGATAACACCTACCTAGATAGATTTTTCACCCCAGAAAACCCTCATATATGATAAAATTTCATCGAAATCGTTAGAGCCGTTTCCGAGATCCCCGAAATATATACAAGAATTGCTCGTTTAATAGATTAGTTATTATAAATTAGCTTTTATAATACAAGAAAAATTAAATATATCCTATTCTTACTATATTATAAATGCGAAAGTATCTCTGTCTGTCTGTCTGTTATCTCGTCACGCTTAAACCGCTGAACCAATATCATGTTGATGATATTTTGCATGGAGATAGTTTGAAGCCCGGGGAAGGACAAAGGATCTGGGGACACGGCAGTGCCGCCGCCAAGTCGAGCAAAATAAAGTGGCACGGTCAAAATAACATTTAATTTGAACATGTAATCTAAGAATTAATGCACTTTAAAATCCCTTAGTTTTGTCACTGACACAATCACTCACGATCATCATTATTCTAAGGTACTTCTAGCATACCCACAAGTTCCAAATTTGAAACGTAATTAGGTTTAAGCTTTTTAAGCCAATAAAAATCTAATAATACTGCAATATTAGTCACGTTCTAAAGATCTAATAACTGCATAAATAAGTTTGTAATCCTAAAGAAATATATGCGATAACAAATTTACCTTTTAGTTCTTACAATTAGTAGGGAAAGTAAAGGTACACTACGATGTACGATGTGAGTATGAATAAAGATGTATATAGTTATGATATGTGTATACATAGTATCAGTATGGTATGGGTATGATTACCTGAAAAGAAGGACAGCCTACAAAAAGAGATGGGATCCTATCAAAAACATTACATGTAAAAAGATGCAAGTCTCGCAACGCAGTTCTTCTACTACAAAAAAAGTTTTGAGATGTAATGTGAAACCAAGTCGGTTATTTTAGACAATGCCAGGGGGGTATTAAAACCGTAATACTATTAGATACCTTATTAGGGTTCCGTAGCCAAATGGCAAAAAACGGAACCCTTATGGATTCGTCATGTCTGTCTGTCTGTGATAGTCTTACCCCGGTGATAGTCTTACCCCACCTTACCTCATATGTGGTTAAACAATTGTTTGTGTTATGAATTTATGAAGGCAGCATATTCGATTTCTTCAGATTAACTTACACAATAACTTCTTCTCTCTGTGCCCCTATTTATTTCTTAGTATCATTTCCTATACGGCCATAAAGCAGATCATACACCTTGTACCTATCTACATGCAGATACATAATGACACTTTTTAATGAATAGTTTTGTATGTAAGGCGGACATGTTTACGCAACTACTCAAAGTATTGTTTTGAAATATATATATTTTACTAAGAAAGAGAGATTAGTTGCCATTAAAATCAAGGAAACTATTAGTCAAATACGTAGTTTTTAGTGTATCATACTTTCGTAGATTTGTCGTCCGAAACTAAAATTAAAGTAGATAAATATGTTCGATGCCGCTTCAGTATGGTTGAAGTATATTATTGTAGATTAAAATATACATAAATAATAGTTTTAACTACCAAAATAAGCTAAGAAAACAATTCCTGTGCCATGTTCTAATTTTCGTGCTAGTAAAATCTAATTCCCATGGACACACTAATTCCCGTGCCCTGACCAAAATTTTAAATTGAAATAACTTTTATAGTTTTATGAATATTTTTACCCCATAAGAAAATTAATGTTTATTATATTTTTTATCAAATTATCAGCATATTTTTTTTTGTGTAATGTTGGTATTTCAAAATTCCATGGGAATTAGACAAAAATGCTCGTTTGGTGAAATTGACCCAGTAGCGTGACTATTTAAAAACAAATATCAACATATATAATAAAATAATTTGATTTGTTACCAAAGTAAACACATAATTGCACATGTCTGCACATAATTCAAATAAAACTTAAGCAGGTAGGTATTTTCAATATATACAAAGAATATGTTAATGTATCGGTGTCATTATATAAATGTTAATGTATTATAATATTTAAAATAAAAACACACTACTAAATTTACATACGTAGTTTGCTTATTTATATATAGTTTACACAGTTGAAAATATTAAGCTAACAAAGCGTAGTCATGAGTTAATTTTATTATAAAACGGAATCGTCTACGAATGGAATGGTCTAGTCTACTTGTTACAGCGTTAGCAAAGTTTACAGAACGACTACAATACTAAACTAAGTACTTCACATGTGAGAGGGAAGAGTTGACGAGATTGAACTTTATAAAATGATAAAACATATAATTAGTTGTAGGGTTATTGACACATGTTGAATTTTAATACAATATCTTACTACCTATATTAATTTAAACTCCGAGTAAAAACATAATTATAATGATTACTACTATTATAATATTGCCTGTTAATAACCATGCTTTATTATTTATTACTATATAATATTTATATTTTAATATCCAGATGTACGTCAGTGTAAAATATTATCATACACGATAGCGAGAAGTGTAGATGAAACATGGAGGAGTAGTATTTAGTTGAGCGAAGGCGGGGACAGAGGGGCGGCCGGGCATTATCTCTCGCGCTTGACCGAGCTTCGATCACCGCCTCGACGACTCCCAAAGCCTTGTTAAGGCCTAATGACATGGGTTTAACCGAAATCTCCACTTATTTATACCTTTCAACCTCCGATGTCTCTCGAAAAGGACACAATATGTTATTTTTGCGGGCCGATACGAGCTATTTAAAGTGACGTTGATTTAGTACGTTTATACGTGAGAGATTTACGAGTTTCGCTGCGGAAATCATAGATTAAATGAATCTACTACCTACCTATACATGTAAGAGACGCTAACGCGGAGTTAGAGACTAGCTATAGCTCCGCCGAGTCCGACAATTAAATTTTATGGGCACAATTAAACAGTTTAATTCTGTTACAGCAACCAAATGCAGGATATAGTCTGTCTCACATTGAGTCTAATAATAGTGGCATGTGCGTGCGAATGGAGGCGTTGCTTCTGCTAAATTATGGACTATTTCATGTTTTTTCATTTCGAAAACTCAAACAACGGGCGGTTTTTTATTTCGTATTAAATTTCTGCGATTCAGCACGTATGACTTAATCCCTGTAGGAGCTCGTATTGTCGGAGGAGCTTACGTTGCAATACTTGTACCTATATTTCAGAGAGGCTTTTTATTTTTACGATTATTTTGGGCTACGCTGCGTATTAAGCGATTACCAAATTCATTCGCCATCGTTTTCCGTCAAAGTGCAGTGTGGGTTCAGTTAGAAGAGTTTTTGAAAAATCTTAGCGCTTTACGGTACCGAAACGATACTGAAAAGTAAAATAAATAGAGCGGGGACCTTACACACTCTCTAGTAAGGTTACAACTACGAACCTGAAGTTAACCGAATTGTTTAGGTTGAATTAGAATTGTGACCCTCTAAGAACCCGATCAGCTGATATTAAGTAGATTAGGTAAGATTAGACCTGCGACTCTTATCGGTCCGAACAGCTTCCAGTAACGTAAGTTCGGCTAGAACTGCGACCCTGAGCGGCTGCCAGAAAAGTAGGTTTAATTAAATTACATACCCCACTATTTTTGTTACATCCTATAGGATGTAACAAAAATAGTGGGGATCCGTTTGATTCTCCTACTTTTACCTAAGCAGAACACGATACCGAATACGCCCTAAAACAGATCCCCACTATTTATTTTACATCCTGTGGAACTGCAACCCTCCACCAACGGCTTCCAGTGAGTTGGCTAGGTTAGGTTGCGACAAGCGACCCTCAAAGAAACCGAACAAATTAAAATTTCAGCACTTGGTGTTAGGTAATACGTATTTGTTACAAGTATTGCGATATATTTAGAGAGTATAGGTACCTATACTTACCTAATAAAAAGATATCCATATTCGATACAACCCATACATTGCCGCAACTAGTTCACAGACATGTGAGTGAAATGATATGAGTATACGTTTCGGTCCACCTTTCGTTGAGCGCCGTAAAACGAACCGTTCGCAAGTGTGAATGATTGCCCGATCCTTTCCTCTCGTGCATACGACTAGCTGCCGGTGCGACAGGAGCGACCTACATAAAACTTTCCGATTCCCAGTGCGGGTTAGCAAAACGTACGAATAGATAATTTACCCGATAGTGACCTTCACTGGATTTCAGTAGAAGATATGACAAGGGGAGGTGCGCTGGGAAGACAATGTCGTACATATTTTAAGCGGGCACGCCCCGTTCGCACAAAGGCGTAATTTATAGGGCCGCGCGGAGACGGGCGCCTGAGTTATGTCCCGGCGATAGCGACGAGCTTTTAACTGCCTAATGGAGCGATTTACTCCGACCACCTTGCGCCTACTCCACTGTTTACGAGGAAGCACGCCCGTAACACGCTCAATTGTATAGATAGGGATCATCTTTCACACCGGGGCTCTTGTTAATTTTTGTAGGTTAGTGTTACATCATTCTCATGGTTATTTTATAGCTGTTGACCGACTCAGAGTCGCAAACACTGTCCGGGCGGCGGCAGCGTGGCGGGCGCGAGCGCCGGCGAGGAGTGAAGTGGAAAGTTTTTCAATAAAACATGGCCCTCAGAGACATAACATTTCAATGGAGCGCAACGCGATGTTTACGGGCGCCGCGCCACCTCTATAAACGTTGCACAACAATCCAATCTAAAGGTACGAGTATTGATCAAATTTTACCTACCTACGTTAAACGATATTATACTAGTGCCTTTGGGTGATATCCAACTTGAGATGTCACTTGAACCAAGCTGACGAATACATAGACAAGTAGGTAGGCACACACATTGAGATCACGAATCGCGTTTTCCTCTTTGTTTTAAGATTCTTGCGACTTCCATTTCGTATTCTGGTCTCGAATACAAATAACGGAACAAGTACTAATGAAAATTAAAGGTAATTAATTGCGGCAGGTAAACATTAAGTAAGCGGGATTGGAACTCTACTAATAAATGTACCTAGTAGATAATTAATGTAAAAGCAGACCAATGGCGGTTCACAGGATTAAAATGAGGTAAACATTCATTTTCTCACCATTATACCACACATGTTCCCCGAGGAAAAAAAAACATGCGGAGTGAGACTTTTTGAAGGGATTTTGACACAGGGAAAGGAGAATGAGTAAGAACGAAATGACCTAGATACTAGACTTGCCGCTGGCATTTTCCTGCACAGCCACAATCGTGCTTATACTTACGTTTGAATGAAACGTCTGGTTTCTTCAGATCAGTGAGATGTGTTTTGTTTTGTGAGCTTTTGTTGGGCTCTTTGTCGGGTCAAGAGCGATCCTCGCGGATTGCCGCGGGTCGCTGCTGGAATAAACTAACCTATTTCTAGTGCGCGTTTGCACACATTCTGTCTTTTAACAGTGCAGCGTAGCGCTGCCTCGCAATTGTATGCAAAATGTGTGTCATAGCTTTAATATTTAAAACGACGTTCCCGGTCAGATTCATATCTTCATTCTTAAGAAGCATACCTACTTTTTCTGTAAAAAATAAAATAGGCGAGTTATTCACCTGCTCGTAAAAAAAACACTAGGTATACTTATCAAAACCTGTTATTTCGGATGACGATACTAGAGAAAAATACAGAATGAGTCTCTCTGTCCATCCTCTATTGAGAAGCGACCGTCGCCAAAGTACGGATATTTTACGCGATCAAGTCCCGGTTAGGCTAAATCTGATTTTGAGAGGAGTGGTGAACGTTTTAATCGTGTTCTTGAATCAAAAAATAAAATAAATAAAAAATAATTAAAAAATTAAAAATAATCAAAAATAAAACCAAAATAAAATAACTTAATATAATATCTTTTTTAAAAAAAGGGAACCGCCTTCAAAAAACCAACCCACTGAAAAGTACAAAATAATTTTGATATGGCACCCCTTTACGTGTCTAGTCCCTATCCCACGGCGTAAAGCATTTTTTTGCCAAAAAGTAATTAATACCTAATAATAAGAAAATTAATAATCATCCGGGTAATTACTTAGTTTTTGAAGTCGGTGCCAAACCAAAGAACCGAGAACCGATATTTTAGACAACGAAGAACGCTGTACTTACTTGCATTATAAAGACATACTTAGTTTACTCATTAATTTAGTTCTTGTAGGTACTACGTACTCGTATTGTTTTTCTGATTGGTAGTAAAGACTGTTTTTGTTGGTTTGGCACCGCCTTCAAAAACTAATTACCCGGATGATTACTAATTTTCTTATTATTAGGTATTAATTACTTTTTGGCAAAAAAATTCTTTACGCCGTGGGATAGGGACTAGACACGTAAAGGGGTGCCATATAAAAATTATTTTGTACTTTTCAGTGGGTTGGTTTTTTGAAGGCGGTTCCCTTTTTTTAAAAAAGATATTATATTAAGTTATTTTATTTTGGTTTTATTTTTGATTATATTTAATTTTTTAATTATTTTTTATTTATTTTATTTTATTTTTTACTTTTTAGTGATAGGTAGATACTGTATTTATTTTAGGTTTTGGGCTAAAATACTAGTTTGTTAGGCTCTCCATTTAGTCTACTAATATTGGTGATGGCCTAACTCGATGATAATCGCAACACAACATAATATGACGTTTTGGTGCTAAACGATTTGTATGTATATTGCTCCCACTTCCACTCCCATTCCCAGTCCCAGTCCGAGTCCGACTCCCACTCCCACTATTTTATCTAAATCGGTTTTAGCAACATAAATTTGTTGGTAGGTATACCTATAGCATGGCCACCTACCGGGTCCAATTGGTTTTTCAAACCATCCATGTACTGTACACTAAAACCTTCTCCAGAATGTAACAAACACTTTTCTGAAAACCGCATCAAAATCGGTTCAGCCAAACGCGAGATAATCACAAACAAACATACACACATACATACGTACATACATACGGGTCAAACTGAGAACGTCCTTTTTTTAAAGGCAGTTAGAAAAAAGTTCATCGACCCACCTAGTGGAACTCCGCAACATAGGCACACGACGACAAGTCGGTTAACCAAAACAAAGTGTGCCTATGTTGCACCAAACCTAAGTTCCACTAGGTACAGCAAGGGTTCAGCATCAGCTCTATCTTGGGTACTGCTCTCCCAAGTGCTCATCAAGATGTGACAGATTACCAAAATAGCGTGGGCCTATGTTGCACCTAACCTGAGTTCCACTAGGTACAGCAAGGGTTCAGCATCAGCTCTATCTTGGGTACTGTTCTCCCAAGTGCTCATCAAGATGTGACGGATGACCAAAATAGCGTGGGCCTATGTTGCACCAAACCTGAGTTCTACTAGGTACAGCCAGGGTTCAGCATCAGCTCTCTCTTGGGTACTGCTCTCCCAAGTGCTCATCAAGATGTGACGGATGGCCAAAATAGCGTTGGCCTATGTTGCACCAAACCTGAGTTCCACTAGGTACAGCCAGGGTTCAGCATCAGCTCAATCTTGGGTACTGCTCTCCCAAGTGCTGATCATGATGTGATGGATGACCAAAATAGCGTGGGCCTATGTTGCACCAAACCTGAGTTCCACTAAGTACAGCCAGGGTTCAGCATCAGCTCTATCTTGGGTACTGCTCTCCCAAGTGCTCATCAAGATGTGACGGGTGACCAAAATAGCGTGGGCCTATGTTGCACCAACCTTGAGTTCCACTAGGTACAGCCAGGGTGAACCCTGCCAGCCAGGGTGGTTTGGTGCATCAGCTCTAACTTGGGTACTGCTCTCCCAAGTGCTCATCAAGATGTGACGGATGGCCAAAATAGCGTTGGCCTATGTTGCACCAAACCTAAGTTCCACTAGGTACAGCCAGGGTTCAGCATCAGCTCTATCTTGGGTACTGCTCTCCCAAGTGCTCATCAAGATGAGACGGATGACCAAAACAGCGTGGGCCTATGTTGCACCAAACCTGAGTTCCACTAGGTACATCCCGAGTTCCACTAGGTACATCCAGGGTTCAGCATCAGCTCTATCTTGGGTACTGCTCTCCCAAGCTTGATGAGCAAGGCGTGTCGGATGACCAAAACAGCGTGAGCCTATGTTGCACCAAACCTGAGTTCCACTAGGTACAGATCTATGTATACTAAAACCTTCTCCAGAATGTAAGAAACACTTTTCTGAAAACCGCATCAAAATCGGTTCAGCCAAACGCGAGATAATCGCGAACAAATATACATACATACATACATACATACATACATACGGGTCAAACTGAGAACCTCCTTTTTTTTTGAAGGCGGTTAAAAATCTCCAAATATAAAGTGATACCCAGCTGTCCGAATCAGTCCTCGTTATTAAATACATGACGTCTGGCAAGTCAGCGTGTGTTAGCATTTCCCGCGGACGTTTAGATTGACGTTAATCATACACTTAGCGATGGCTTTAAGGTGACGGTAGAGGTGGGTAAATTTTCAGATTCTGTCAATTTACCCCATTTCACACACAAGCGCACTTCACGCACACTACCTCACTTTACTGGGACAGGTCACTGACCCATCAAGTTTTTTTTAAGATAGCGTTTTGAGTTTAGTGGCCTCCTTTTAGGAAAAGCGTTCCATTGAAAGAAGAAAGAGAAACAATACATTTAATCTTGCTTTCCTTGTCTGTTCATGTCACACGTGACGTATTTAAATTCTAATAATTCATTTGGTTGTTGACAATTTTCTACATTATGGCTTTGTCGAGATACGCGTTTTCTAAAGTTAAACCGAATAAAACCAGATGTCATTAAGTCAGATGTAAAATTTTATTTACTACTCTATACGACTTTTCATAAGGCTCAAAATCAATTAAATGAGAATTTAAATAAATAAAGTTCCGGCAGGGTGCAAAATTTAATTAAGGCGGACAAAATAAAATTTGAAAATATATGGAAACAGTGTTGGCTAATGTACCCCTTTTGTTTCACTATTAAAATAATACAATTAAAATAAAAAATATTATACCGGTATTCCACCGGTATTATTTCAGTGCTGAAGCGATTATCTTCGATCGTAGCCTTGATAATGTAGGTGTTGATAGTTACTTACGGCGGTAGGAGCGGCAATGAACCCCGTGCAGAGTAGAACGTGAGGTGCGTTGGGATAAGTGCACATATCTACTTATAATTCTTTGGCTGGTTGGTAACCCTCTATATTTTATTTTTTGTTTTACTGTTATTAGGTTAAGGGAGTTTTAGGGAGTGAAAAAAAAATGATTTTCGTTTTATGCGCTCGCGTGATTGCCGATGGATTATAATTAGACAAAAGAACTTGTTTTTCACGCATCGAATGTAGATCCCTATGACACTTCCTCCAAGTCTTCTCCAATAATGTTTATACCGTATTTTAATTACCTACCTTAAATGTTACATTTCTAAATATTTTTTTTGTGCTATACATACTTCAAAAAAATCGCTGGAGCGTGCGAATTGCAATTCCGGCTCGTACCAATGAGTTTTTCGGAACTTATGTACGAAATATCATTTGATATTTACCAGTCGCTTTTCGGTGAAGGAAAACATCGTGAGAAAACCGGACTAATCCCAATAAGAGCCTAGTTTACCCCCTATGGGTTGGAAGGTCAGATGGCAGTCGCTTTCATAAAAATTAGTGCCCACGCCAATTTATGGGATTAATTGCCAAGCGGACCCCAGGCTTCCATGAGCCGTGTCAAAATGCCGGGACAACGCGAGGAAGATGATGATGATGTGACACATACTTCCAAAAAAATCTACAAATATTTTACGTGACAACTGCTTATAAGTAAATATTATGTAGGTACACTTATAAAGTATAAAGTAGAAAATATCTTATAGGTACATAATATAAAAACCGATCATGTACGAGTAGGATTCACTATGGGTTCCACAGTTACACATTTTTATTGCATATTTTTTGTTTAAGACCAACTCACCTATTATAGGACATAGGTCTTCCATTAATCTTTTGGCGTTGAACTATTTTTTGTATATGTATTTATGTAATACAATTCTGAGTTAGGTTATGGTACATTTTTGCTCACCTACTTATAATTATGTATTATATCTGATATGTCACATGATACCAAAAATCGCCGCAAAGTTAAAAGTTCATTTATTTACGTTACTCATCTTCGGATCACCGACTTACTACTTCCTTACTTGACATATGTGTACTAAATTTCAATTGAACTAGTCCAGTAGTTACGGTGAAAATTGGCTTTAACAAAATGGCAGACACACGAGTGATCTTATAAGGGAGATTATTTTCCTTGAGTGAATGGTATGCATTTACCCCAATGCACCTCACGTTCCACGCGGCGCGGCGTAATCTGGCCCCTATTTCACCACGGTGACAGGTACGACAAAACATCGCTGTTATTGACGCCATAGGCATCCATGGACTACAGTTACCGCTAACACTGATTTAAACTTTCACGATTTTTACACATTATTAAATTGTACAACGGAACCGCAAAACGTTCAAGCGGATAAACAAGACCAAGTGCGGGTAGTTCGAAAAACTCGCGCGGTTAGAAGATGCTGATGTCAACTTAAGCCAGTCTTCTCCGAGACCACGGGGACAACGCCGTCCTCGAAACGTCGGAGGTAAATCTTAAAACTTAGATACGCGATTAAGTCCCGTTGTACAATTTAATAATACAGTTACCGCTTACCATCGGGCGGGCCGTATTCGTGTTTGCCACCGTCATTGTACCTATTATTAAAAAAAAACTTTATTATATCGGATAAAACAGACATTTCTCTCGCAAAAAAATCTTGTGACAATTGTCACAAGATTTTTCAAAGAATTTTCGGTAAGTCTTGACAGGAAATGAGTTCTGTGTCGCAATTTCGATACAGTTGCCGTGTTTCTTGTGACAATTGTCATTAGCTTCGCAAAATAAGAATTTTTTAGTGGCAATATAATGGAGTTTATTTATTTATTAAAATGTTGGTGGCAAACAAGCACATCGCCCGTCCGATGGTAAGCGGTTACCGTAGCCTATGGAGGCCTGTGACGTCAGCAACAGTGATGTCGACAACTGTCGCACCTGTCACCGTGGTCGTGGTGAAATAGGGGCCAGTAAGTACCTAATAATCGCAGTGATCTTAAGTGTCACAGACCCTACTGGCGCTTAAGTCCTTTATGACAATTTCTGCCTATTTTAAATTGTTAAAAAAAAAAAGAAACCGAATAATTATATCGGACTACCGAATTTTCACGAGAATCAGTTGAGAAATGTGATATGCAAAGGAGAAGAATTCGGACATACGAAAGCATTTTTGCCCAAGTTGAAACGGAGACCTTCGCCAACGCTCGGTCAATGATGGTTTAGGTAGAGCTAGCTGCAGAGAAAAGGTACCACCCCTGCATACAATTATCTATCTGGTCGTACCTTTTCTCTGCAGCTGACTGTACACCTATAAAAATGGTTGTCCCTGCTGTAATTTTATACCGGTACCGTACTTTGTATTTCAACCGGTATAGTTTTACCTTCAAAACGAACCGGTATTGATAAATAATAACGGTACCATACCGCTTATACCGTAAAGAAAGCATGATGCAGTCTCTGCTTTGCACAATTATTGTGTGGACAAAATTCTTATAATCACCGAAACATACATACCTACGCACATAATGTCATTGAAATAAAACATTGTTATTTTATAGTAAATTTATATAACATTCGATTTATACACATAACAATAAGCAGGCCGGGCCGCAGCGATATTGGCCTGTAAGCTTCATCTCGGTCTCCAAATCCGCAAAACTCGCTGGTACTAAATGCTGATCTTGCCGTTATTAATTATCTTGATTCTTGAAGATTATCAGAACAGCACGTTACGTAATCGCATACATAGACGAAACGAACGTCAACAAAGTAGGTGTAGACACTGCAAGTCTTTAGGTATTAAACGAATTACGCTTCGTATTAATAGATGAGTAATATTTAAATGAACATATAATATTCTCTAACATAAATACAAGATTACAATTAATTGACATCAAAAGTCATTGACGTACAGAAGTCATATACATTTTTATAATGACGCAAAATGGATACCAGCATAATGAAAATCAATCCCAATCAGTAAAACGAGTCTTTAAACTTTTTTCATTTTAAGCGGGTTTTGAAGGAACAAGTTACTTAAATTCAATTGTAATCGTATTGTTTTAGGATAGTTTACTGCTGTTTTCGATCGTTACGACCTGTAAATAACAACAAATCAAATTTTAAATAAATTAATTTACCCTATTTTTTGAAATACAATTTATCTACTGGTATACATTTTCGTATGCGTATATGATGAAATGTCTAAATAATGTCAAAAACGAGCTACGACGAAGTACACGTCTGCTTCGATCCAAGGCCAGCGGCCATCTGACTCGAAGAAGAATTTTGAGTGATGTCGTCAATGTATGGAAATTGTACGAAAGTTTACATTTGGGATTGAATTTCTGTGTTGTATTTGTGAGTAAAAATATAAGTAGATAATAATTTGTTAGTTTAGTTATCTAGCTTTCAAAATCACACAACAACTCAATTACTGTTAAAGGCAAAACTGTAATGCGTGTTGCTCAAACGGAACTCCATATTTTGATTTTTGGATACTTTTAGTGTCGATTTGTAGAGAATTACAGCAAATAAAAAATATTATGCCGTGAAGAGCCGGTACACGGCTTCTTCGTGAACAAATTTACGTATAATTTAATGCAGTTATTAAACATTTCTTGAACAAATTGATTGCACAAAGTGAGCTCTAAATCGAAAACGTCATATACCGTCCCCTTAACCGTCTTATTCACATATGTATGTTTAAGAGTGCGTGTTGGCTATTTCACTATAGGTATCTTGGCAATTGACTCCTGACATTAAATTTTTTGCATACGATAAACGAGTAAATGAAAGAATGACGGTACATAGCGTAAGTTAATGTTAAATGTTTGAACGAATTTGGACTATTCAATAGCTACTGTAGCGGAGTGGGTTAATTCAATGCGAATAAAGCCACGGGCAAAAGCCAGCCACTTTCATTATCTCAAAACATCCGTTTTGATTAATATATTTGAGCTAATAAAATAGCATTCGAAGGAAACAATTAGGTTGATAGTTCACAGGCTAATTGCGTCCCAGAACAAGGTATTTGTGTCAGATCGATCGTCCCGCCCACTGTAGGCAATTACTGCCGATACACGACCGAATATTGTTCCCGATACGCCCGCACTGGGGCCCTATTCAATTCGAGAAAATGACAGAATGTTACGTGAATAGCACATCGCTATTACTACTTTAAAATTTGTATAGGGTGTCGATGTCACGGGGGATCTGACAAATTTGGAAATATGACAGATAAAGAGCGGTATTCAAATTTTAAAAAATCATGATATGATAATTATTTAATTGTTTACAGTGTTACCAACTACATAAGGACACCTTTAAGGTTTGGTTTTGGGTATTTTAGGTAGTACTAGTACACAAACGGCACTGGTCATCCAAGTCGCCATTTAAAGCCCTATTACGTTTACCGTATTCACCCCACCAAGTCCATAAAGTCAAAGTATACTATATTCTTCATGTAGGCCTAGCAGCAAGCACTTATGAATCGTAACTATAGTTATTTATTTGTGTGACGAACACAGATATTCGTTCGTGAGTCATGGATATTTTATTATGTATTTATATTATATATTTCATTGTCTGAGTACCCACAACACAAGTTTGTTGAGCTTACTGTGGGGCTTAGTCAATTTGTGTAAGAATTCTATTCATGTCATGTCACGTCATCTTTATCATTTTCTTGAGTCCGATTAAGTCCCTGGCTCCTGGATAGAGATATGGATATAACATAGACCCTCGCTTTCGCTCGGTCAATTAGACGAAGGAATAAGGAAGGGAGTTTCCTTTTTAAACTTTTAACCACTCCTAATAATACAGTTAAAATTTACCTTGAAGTTTGAATTATAGAAACCAATCGGCAACTTATGATACGGGACTACTGAAAAAGAGTCTATTCAAGATGTGATATAGCTACTTATTTCATAAAACTATACCCGTAATATCATGTAATAAAGCGCTGCTCAGACAAACAAGACAGTGTTCTAGTGATTTAATAAAAAATCAATTTCCTCCCCTGCTTTCTTATTAGAAAAACTGCATATAAAATATTAATTGGTGGTAACAAGACAGTAATTGGATACAGTTCTCTATTGTGGACGTACTTATCTTATGTTAATGGATAAAAATGTGACCCTTTCTATAAAATTTTGAGATACATTATTTACTAGTGTATACAATAGCAACTTCTATCTGTTTCTCACAGGAGTGACTACTTATGTTTTGTTTTAATATCTGTGTTTGACCCAAAAAATTCGTGTAATTAACGTATTATCACCGTTTACTACTTTATGAGTTACTACTTTATGGAGTTTTCTTCAAAAACAGTCGTTGCTTGTGTTTCATTACCTATTAACGTCGTTACAATTAATTATGAATGTACATACTTCATTAGCAATTGTTCTTTCATTCCTGGTATTTAAAAACAACGAGGTTATATTCAAATTCCGTTGGAAACCGGATATGACTGTGCCTATCCTGAAATGACCCGGCATTAGTTGGGGTTATTTAATTACAGTGTGCCAGAACTTGTATTAATTACTGCACAGTAATATTACATTTCCCGGCCGGTGGCGCTGACACCTGTTCTACTCGTGTTATATTATCATGATTGTATTATTCTCAAATTGCTTACTTGACGAAATGTAATTTGCACCGATATCTCACACTACTTGTATAGCGAATTAAAAAGCCTAGAATGTGCATCTTGGCCACAGTAATGAAGCCATTTTATTTATTTTTTTGGTTAAATATGTTTGTATGTAAAACATCTTTAACCAATCAAAGGCAATCAAAAATGAGAAGGGACTTAGCACAACTGATATCTAACGACAAAGCATTCCACAGCAGCGGCGGTAGCACGGTCGCATTTTTATCGCTTGTCACCGTGCCTGCCACGTTCTAACAAGTATGTAAGTGCTAAAGTGACGAGCATAGTGACAGGCGATAAAAAAACCATGCTGCGCCCGCAGAACAGCAAAAAAAGTGAAAAAGTTGTTATCAGATTTTGATGAACATGTTGGCGGAGCAAGGAGATGCCGCACACCAGACGGAAGAAATATTATTGAAACGCTGTTTAAGATATGTATGGAGGGGGTAGTGGTGTTGAAAAGTATATTACCTATAAAGAAGTGCAAGAATGTGAGAGTTATGGCGATGGCGAATTGAAGCCACTTGAGCTTGTACGTAATTCAGAGACGTGATCATAATTACCTAAGCCAAATAGGTATATACCTTATACCTACAGACGTTTTGAAGGCACTCAAGTTTAATTCGGCATAAACCAATATAGGAAGAATATCAAATAGTTCCAAAAGCGACAAAACAGTAACTTAAATCTTTTATTTAGTCGTAAACTTGAACTGTTCATAGTAAATAAAATGACACAAATTCAACTTTGTTGCTTACGCTACATTGAAGTGTGACGTGGTACGTTACGTTCTTATCATAAAGAGGGCACTAGATACGTTTTATTTCGGTCTGTATGCCTAACGAAATTATGCGACGGACGGCAGGCCTGCAGCTCTAACGATCCCTGGCTCCGTGGAGCGCCCTCAACGACTACTTCTCGCTCATGCACTTTTCAAGTACGCACTGTTTATGCTCCAGTTCAGTCCAGAAACTTCCATTCAGCCAGTGATCGCTCGAATTTGAATATCGAATGCTCGTCTTTATTGAACGTTCAGTGCAAGCTGCTCTGTGGGGAATATTCATTTCACAGGAAAGCATTAGGTATTGCCAATGCCAACATAAGCAAGAAATATTTTTACACTTATATTTATAGTTTGGCAAGCCACTTTCGTCAGTAGAAAAAGGCGGCAAAATTAAAAATGTAGCCGCGAAGGATTGTCCTCCCATAGTTCATTTAAATTTCGCGCCTTTTTCTAGTGACAAAGTGGGTTTGCCAGGGTATATTCATGTTCAGTTTTACTTAAGGCGAAGGATTGTTGCCGTAGTGTGCCATAATGGTCAAAGTACTGTAGCTAGCGCTCGTGAGGATGCTCAAGTTATAAAGAGCACTCGTCGCTTGTAGCCTCCTGCAAGGCAGAGGAAGTGCAATGTTTATGCATAACGCGGTGCCGGCCTCATATTTTTGCATGGCATTTTACATAAGGGCATTCATGATGGCCCTAACATTCACACTCACATTTTTATATCAAAGGAGTAATATGTACCTACCTAAAACATTCATTTTTATTACAACGTAAAAATGAATGCTTTAGTTACATACTCTTTTTTGATATTAAAATTCGGCCAAGAGCATGTCGGGCCATACTCAATGAAGGGTTCCCTATTAGGAAGTATCATGATGTAGGTACATTACCAGCATAAGGGAGTACCTACGCAGCACTTTGTACCTACGTCTTTTTACTAAGAAAAGAAGACATTGTGCGCTATAGTTTTAATTGAAAGTATTTATTAAGCTTTTTTCATATTTCGGAGAGATTACTTCAGAAAATATTCCCTTTAAAAAAAAAATGGTTGTTGGAGACCTTTATTCGTATATTTACCCCATTCCCGTCATTCCCGAGCTAGATTAAAAGATCTAACAGTTAAAAGTTTAATTGCACATTTCGTACCGATTGAATGACGCAAATTTCGGGCCGCAATCACATCGGGGAAGATTAATGGCTCATTCTGTTGTTGAATAGAGGCGACTGCGATGCTAATTCCGACGGCGCTGTTCCTGTAGCGCGTTCACCGAGCAATTCAGTAGAACCAGCACAAAAGTGTGTAGATATTTTTTGTCAAAGGTAAGTCTACCTAAATAACAAATAACCCTACACAAATTAACCTAGTCCAATAAGTACCTAAGCTCAATAAGGGCCACTTGCACCAACCATAGTTAGCCACTCCGAGTTAACCGTTCACACAGGGTTAAATTGTTCTGTTAACTCCCGGTTTAACCGAGGTTAGAGGCTAACCCTGGGTGGCGCAAGTGGCCCTAAGTCTTGTGTTATGTTATAACGATTTTTGGATTTCACCGTAGGTATCTTTCCTGTGCACAATTACTACTTATAGCGCTTCAATTTTGACAACTGGGTAATTATAGAGCGCAAAGTAATCTGCTAATGCTTGTCAACTTTGTGATTGATAACTTTGTGGACTTTGTGGTTTGATCATTTAATGATCTATTAGGTTACAACTAGGGTTTGCAATCCGAATCCGAAATGTATGAAATTATCCGGATCTGGATCCGGATCCGCGGATATTCCCATATATTTCGGATCCGTCGTGCAAATCCTAGTTACAACAAATAAAATATCCACAATAACATGTTAATAATGTTGTAATCAACACGAATTCAAGGAAATTTTGCACAAAAGTGTGTAGCTTTTTTGTCAAAGGTAGACTAAGTCAACTACATAAATTTTCAATACTTATATATTTTTGTAGAAAAAGTATTTCTTATGTATCGTATATATATCGTATTAAGTCCACCATTTGTACATTCTATTTGTATTTGCATAAAGTTTAAATAAATAAATATATATTCACATAGACTTGCTTGATTAGGTGTATAGAGTTATAGAAAAAAGTATATTTTCTTAAAAATAAAAGATTGCATTGAAACTTATAGTTGAATTGATATCGAATGTTCTGTTATTATTTCAGTCCAGTGATTTGAGTGAAGAGAAATAAATGAAACTATGACGCTGATTCGAACTTACAAATCTGATTTGTAGATAGGTATTAGGTATTTGAGCTCATTTTTGCACGATTCGCTCGCACACATTGCTCTTTTTATATGTTGAGACCGAGCGAGGATTAAAATACATATACCAATGCCAAAGGGCGACTCGACTCGACTCGAAAGTCTCCGAATTTGTGAGTTCGAATGGCGCGAACTATGTACACGCGATTGAGCAAATATTTCATCAACTTGTTGCAACAAAGACATGTGGGGAATCATTGTATTTTCGATAACTTCCTTTAACCTTGAGGCGGGCAAAAAAAAGTTTCATAGCGGTCTGATTCGGATTCGAATGGAAACACCGATCGGTTAATATGGAGTAGCAACATCTAGCTCATATACAGGTTGATTTCTGGGTCATGATACAAAAACACTTTTTCTGATTCTGTGAATGATCCATATTATCATATGGGTAGTATTTGATTAAAAGATAATCAATAATTAACAACATCATTAGGCTCATTTTTGAATTCTGTATGATGTCTTGTTCTCTTACTCCACGACCCCGAAATTACCCAGTATATTAGCTTTTAAAATTTATTGGGGCCTCTGTATGTTTTTTTTTCCTTTGCCAAATCACATGATCAAGAAACACTCAAATTATTGTCAAGCCAAACGAACGTTCCACTGGGGTAACAAACGGAGCTGTTAAATAGGCAGTGTCACTTCCGGAAGGGTGACACCATACCGACATTCCTGACGTGATTGAACAGGTGACACCTGACACTGACGCTCGTGACACCTGGCAGTGTCACTCTCTGACGGAAGACTCTTGGACACCGACACTCCTGATACTTCGTTACCGACATTCGAGACACTTGGCTATCATCCTTAGACGCCACTTGACACTAGCATTTCTGATACACCGACGCCGACACTCAAGACACGTGGCAAGGTCTCCCTCGAACCGACATGGACACTGACATTCCTTCAGGTTGGTTTTAGAGTGTCAAGAACCAACATCGCTACTGATTTGATGTCACGGCCCCACGGCCAAACTGCCAATTTCTGAAAGATGACAGACCGGAACTGCGATGACCGTGAGGTCTATTCATATACATATTAATGACATCTGACAGATCATATCCATTACAAATTGATAACATGAAATGACTACCTGAATAGAGTTCCCTACGTCCTTATCAACCTGATACCTCATTATCAGAAAGTAGGCAGGTAGTCGTGTGTCGCTGCGTCACATTCTATCATTTTCTCAGGTCGAATTGGGCCGTAGAATGTGCGAACATTTCGAGTACGGCAAATGCTTTGAATAGTGAGCTTCGTATATAGCCGCGGGCCCAGCTAATCGCGGCATATTTACAGACCCGGGGGAAACGTCATCTGATAACGTTAAATCCCGGTTATACAAATAACTGTCCACTCGCAACATACGCGGGCTTGCTGAAAAGTTTTACTCTTACGATATAGTTTTGATGTATGTTGTGGAAAAATACATAAAAAGTTATTGAAACAAATTCAAAACAAGATTAAGTTATTATTTGTCTACTGTGCCGATTCTGATGTACAGTCAGCAAGACTATTTAAGTACTTACCTCTGCAAACAAATAATTATGTAAAACAACAGTGCCAAGCTAATAGTATTGCTGACTGTACCTTCAACGAATTACCTATTCGCACGTGTATCGTACAACGTAATATGCTTATTACAGCACCGGTGTCGTAAATTAGTTTTTCACAAAAATGGACGGCAAAGTCGACGTTGCCGGTTAAAAAATAGGTCGACAAAATTAAAAAGTTAAAAACATTGCAGTCTCGATTTCGGGACTGCAATGTTGCATACAAATTCCATTATTTGTGGAGTTCCAAACTTTTTAAAAGTTGAAATGGCCATATCAAATGAAGGCATAGGTCCATTAAACAGCCAAACAGATGATCAGTAGGTACTTATTATTATAATGTTGGTACCGCGGCTATTTAGGTGTCTCAAATAGATTGGCTTATTTTCAGCAGAAAAATACTTTTCTTTTTTTTTTAAAGGCGACAAAGCAAATCTTTTTAATGGATTTACTTTTTTCTGTAAAAATTAGAACGTTGATTCTGTAAAATATTTCTATTTCTAGCACCATTTGGGAGAAAAGTATATGACTCGGCTGGAAGGCTACTTGCTGGCTTCGGATTTAATTAAACGGACTCCCAAGGTCATCCGTTTAAAACGAATCCTCAGCCAGCAAGTAGCTACTTCCGAGCCTCGACAATAATGTACTAATATTTTCTACTCAAGCACTCTTATTTGTAGATTAAATGACTGGCAGTGAGATCGAAATCAACTTCATAAAAAATGAAGCGTGCGGGGCCCCGGCGCAGCTTAAGATCCTAACATCAGAGTGTTGGAAAATTCATACAATATTATGCAATTATTAATCTCTTAACTCTCTTAATTCTGACTTCTAGGCAAAGATCCGCAAACAATTATTTACCTACTTCGATTTTATTTATAATTTTAGCTGTTTGCTGCTGTCTTAGAAAAAATATTGTATGCAACGGTACATAAAGTACTTGTTTTAGTAACCTCCAATCCTTCGCAAGTTCGCATCAAACATTATAGGTAATGAACTGTTTGATTAGTGCGTCACGTTCCGAAGCTCCCTGGAAGATCGACACTGGCTTTTCCATACCGATAACCAATTCATATAATGACCTTATAAAGGAATGGCGAGGTTTCGAAGTCCCGACTATTGTTTGTCATAACTAAACCTAGTTCAAGATGTTTTCCGACTTCGTGGTTATTTGAGTCATGTAAATAATATTTAGATGTCTTAGATTGTAGCCGATAAACGATTCCTGTCGTATATCTCAAGTTAAAATCTAGTAGGTACTAAAACTTAAATATCGCAGTGGTAGTATTGCAGGCCCGGCGTTCGACGAGCCTTAATGATGATAACGTGAAGGCACAACATTAGGACAATAAAGTGGACCTTTTGCCTATAACAATCATAATGTACGAACCCTTTCGGCTTAACAACTTGGGACCCTTTCGTCGTTACCGACCGGTGTGCTTCGAAAATGCCAACACCATAAAATATAATTTAAAAGCAAATGTGGTGGGTACATTATTTAGTAGCTCACAAACAACAAATTCGACCATATTTTGTTATCATTATCTATACTTTTAATGACTTTGCTCCATGGACGCAACATGGACGTATCAGGCATTTTATTGTCACAATAATTGCGCTCGAAACGTTTTTTTAGAACGGGAATAGATTTTCATAACAGTAAAAAGGTAAATTTCTACAGAATGATATAAGTAATTTATCGAATGTGCGAGCTTCAGAAATTATAATCATGATAGGTGGTGTCAAATATTTTACAAAGCTCTAAAGGGAAGAATTTCCGGTGAGCTCAACAAAGTTTTGCGTAATGATGTAAGTTGCGCGCTTGCTTGATGTTGGAAATTAATGCCACACACGAAAATGAGAATTTCACATACTTGGATAACTCGCGGCAATTATGGCCATTTCTAATAGCCTGTTTCGTTATATCTGTTATTATGATGGTAGCCCAACAACTGGAAATGTGCCAATTTTACACTGGACGATACAAAAGGAATTTTCCGAAGTAGGTACCCATTGTTTAATTTCAGAGAATTGTAAAATGGACCTGTATCTCTATTTCTGTAGAAGAAATGCAATCGCCAGGCTAGCCATTCATATTTAAATCGGTCCGTAATATCTCATGATAATGTGGAAGGGCTATAAAAATATCAAACACAGGTCGGACGTGCGGGCTTTAGCGGGGGCGGGCGGGTGCGTGCTGTCACCGGCGATATTAAAATATCGTATCACTAGCTGTGCCCGCGGCTCCGCCCGCGTGGAATTCGGTCTGTGTCAGTAAGCTAATCCATCCCTAATTTCTCTTTCTCTCGCGAAAATTGAAGTAAAGTTGACAGATGGATACGATTAGCGGACTGAAGTCCAGATAAAATATTTTACAATTAGGTAGGTAGGGGAGGGCGGGGTTCGACGTGCCGATTTCACTAAAACGCAAGATATCTTCCGCATTATCTAAGTAAAAAATATCTTTTTTGAAGTATGTTATGTGAAATATTATGTAGTTTTTGAAACAATGGGCTGTCTTTAATCATATGCGTAGTTAATTAAATTATGAGCAATGTTATACAAAAAGTCAGAGGAGCACAACTTACCCCATCAAGGGGCGGGTTGTGTCGATGATGAGGTAAGTTGTGCCGCTTATATTTATAATATGTTAAAGTAGACTTTTTGGGTTTTAAAACAGCAATAAAATGTGTAATTTAATAATAGCGTGTATTTATCAAAAAATTAACAACTAGTAACTTACACAAATTTATATATGTAAAAACATTGTACTTTTTTAATGAGATCAACAGAGCAACTTGTCTATTTGAAACAAAAACTTCAAAAAATAAACATTAAACTTAATATTTAGCAATTATTTTTCTAAATTAACAAAATAAACATAAGTTTCTTCTTGTAACACACATTTTCTAATGTAGTAATTTATATATCTCAACAGGATATCATATGTTACCTTATTTAAAAAATCTACATAACGTTAATCAGTCATAAATCAGTCTATAAGGTAAACCTGAGGTATCTTATTAGATATTACAATGTTATATTATTTTTATTATTCGATTGAGTCAGAAAAATCAGAAAAGCAATTTGGGCAAGTATATATCGTGCAATTTTCATCAGTGGTGCATTTTGAATGTGCCCAGTGTTTGCATATAGTGCATTGTATCCACTCCTCTCCTGGTCGCGAGTTAGAATAGGAGTCACAACAAATAAGACAATAGCATTCATCGTCATCTTCTTCATCTGTTTCTTGCAATACTCTTCTTTTTGCTGATTTGTTTCCTGTTTTTTTGCGTTATTTTTTGTTTTCTTTTTGGTACTTTTTCCCTTTCCTTTCCCTTTCTTGCTTGTAACTGTTTCCACTTTTTTTTTCTTATTTGCTTGTTCTTCGGCTATCGCATTCTTTTCTGGGGTGTCGGTAAGAACGGCACTCTTTCTGATTCTTCGTTTACGCCCTGTTACCACTCGAGGTGGAGCTTTGGGTAGTGGTCTAATACTTTCTGGTAAGAAAGGGGCATCTTTAGATGTTCCTGGTTGTGGTTCGTCATCATGAGCTGCAAAGGATGGGTCTGGTTCCGTTTCGGTCTGTTCTGTGGTGCTTATATGTCTGATATTGCAAACACCAGTTTGAGAATTTTGCTCCGAAGATTCTTGAAAAACATCTGGGCTAGACGCTGTAGATTCGTTAGTCGTTTGTTGCAGTCCTGATGGGCCAGGTTGATTCGCGAGATCTATGGATTCATTTTCTGGCTCTGGACGATCGGTAACAAAAGACGGTGCAAAATCATTATCTGTAAAAATGTTTCGATCATATGGCCAAACGCCAGTTTTCTTAAAAGCGTTTGTGATATTTGTAGGAGTCGATGCCAAAGGCCAAGCATATCTTACCATGCCTGGAATTTCGTAGATAGACATCACTTTGCCGGGGTTATTACGAAGCCAGTTTTCTTGTGCTTTGGCACAATATGCTTTGAATGGGCCATTGATGCCCACATCGAGTGGTTGAAGGCGGTGAGTGCAATGCGGCGGAAAAGATAACATAATCACTGAATTGTTCTTCGCTTTCTCAATCACTTCGATGTCGATATGGGATGCATGGTTGTCTAGAAGCAATAGCACTGGTTCTGAAGCGGTAGGTTTAGTGTATTTTATGAAGTGATCTAAATATACTAGAAATTCTTTGCTTGTCATCCACCCTGAGCTATTGCCAGCTCCAATACACTCCATTGGGCCGTCACGGATAAAGATGCTTTTGAATTTCAGGCGCGGAAAAATAAACATGGGTGGTATGCTGTTTCCTATTGCACTCACCGCCAATTCCACTGTCACTAATGTACCACGCTCTGCAGATACGATGGCACCCACTTGCTTCACACCCTTTTTAGCAATAATTTTTTTCGGCTTCAAGACTGTTGTAACACCTGTTTCGTCTAAATTCCAAATTCGTGAAGGGGTGAAGTGGTACTTGTCAAGTACGCTGCCAAGTTTATCGAAAAAATTGCTAACATTGTGCTTATTAAACGACGTCGCCCGTCCTGCGCTTGTAGCTTCTGGAGTCCTTATGGAAAGAGTCGGATTTCTCTGCATGAAGTTTGTAAACCAGTCTTTACCAGCCATGCGGTTTTTATGCCACGACGGGGGAATATTTTCTTTATTGAATTTTAAAGCGCATTCATAAGCAAGCTTTTTAACCTGTTCAGGTAAAAGACCGAAGTAAATTGTGGAGCATCTTAATAAATACGAAGCTAAGACCGCCTCTTCTTCAGCATTGAACACCAACTTACGGATATATCCAACTGTAGGAGTTTGTCCGAGCTGAAGTTTCTTGACATATCTTTGTAATGTAGCATAGCATATTTCCAGTTCACGAGCTACAGTTTTTAATTTTCGCCCGTCATTTATAACAGCTTCAGCGGCTTTTTGGAGTAAGTCTTGAGAAGTGGTACCCCTATTTGTCTTCCTTTTGTAAACTCTCATCCTAAAAACAATACAAATAATAATTAGATTCATGTGGGGTTAGTTGTGCCCTAAACGGGGTTCGTTGTGCCGCGGCACAATGTACCTCCAACCATCGGCACTTTTAACCCCCTTAGCAACAAAACAACTAACAAACCGATATCAAAAAACAAGTTGAACACAGCGTTATTACACATTATCCTCACGATTCTTTAATAAACTGTCAACACTTTATCCACACACTTAAAACAATAGGTTGCAAAATGACAGAAACAGACCAAAAAACATAAACAAGAAAATATTTACTTACGTAGCACCGGGAAGGCACGTGGCGGCGAGCTACTCAGACCGCGGCGCTGACGCAACTAAAATGGCCGCCGAATATGCGCGTGGGTAAAGCAGTTTTCGACGCAACAACGGAATATGTCTATCTCTTTTCCTCTTTGAGATATTCTCATCGGCACAACCTACCCGCGGCACGTTGAACCCCACCCTCCCCTACCTACCACCAAACAAAACTACACTCCAAAACCAATAGTTTTTTTCGCCCTTATTCCAATATTAGACGTGATTTAAACGACACAGAGTAGTAGGTGTATAACGGACAATACAGTACTACTTTTGTATTTTTACGTCCTTGACTGTACCTATCCAAATCATGTCCATGGCAAATATCACCCAATTCTGTCCTCCAGTCAAATCAGTCTAAGCATGAAAAGTTAAGAAATATACACATAGAAATTCATACTTCCTAACAAACTTTCGAATTTAGGTCCAATATTATTTAATAAATAACACTTAAATTAAAAACTTATAATTAAAAAATTTGGCCTAAGTCGTAGTCACTTGGTAGGGTGCTCAATGCCATCTTTATCAAAGTAGGCTTAACCCTTAAAATGGTATTAAAAACGCGAGCGCAGCGAGCGCGAATTTTTTTTGATAGAAAAATGAGTCAGATCAGCTGCAATGGTTTACGTGAAATTTTAATGTGGATATCTAATGCGAAAGCCGAAGGCCGAGCTCCGTGTAGGGCCGAAGGCCCGAAGCATCCAGGCTGTCAGTGCTTAAACACAAAACAATAGTATAAGTGTTTAAATGCGAAGGTCGAAGGCCGAGTTTCGCGTAGGGTCGAAGGCTCGAAGCGTCCAGGATGTCAGTGCTTAATCACAGTACAATGATATCAGTATCTAAATGCGAAAGCCGAAGGCCCGAAGCGTCCAAAATGTCAGTTCTTAAGTCGTAGTAGTAGTCGCTCGGTAGGGTGCCCAGAATGCCACCTTTATCAAAGTAGGCTTAACTTTAGAAGTAAAGAACGCGAGCGTAGCGAGCGCGAATTTTTTTGATAGAAAATAATTGAGTTAGTCTGTCAGTGCTTAAACACAAAACAATAGTATAAGTGTTTAAATGCGAAGGCCGAGCTTCGCGTAGGGTCGAAGGCCCGAAGCGTCCAGGATGTCAGTGCTTAATCACAGAACAATGGTATAAGTGTCTAAATGCGAAGGCCGAAGGCCGAGCTCCGCGTAGGGCCGAAGGCCCGAAGCGTCCAGGATGTCAGTTCTTAAGTCGTAGTAGTAGTCGCTCGATAGGGTGCCCAGAATGCCACCTTTATCAAAGTAGGCTTAACCTTAAAGGTAAAAAACGCGAGCGTAGCGAGCGCGAATTTTTTTGATAGAAAATAATTGAGGTAGGCTGTCAGTGCTTAAACACAAAACAATAGTATAAGTGTTTAAATGCGAAGGCCGAAGGCCGAGCTTTGCGTAGGGTCGAAGGCCCGAAGCGTCCAGGATGTCAGTGCTTAATCACAGAACAATGGTATCAGTGTCTAAATGGGAAGGCCGAAGGCCGAGCTCCGCTTAGGGTCGAAGGCTCGAAGCGTGCAGGATGTCAGTGCTTAAACACAGAACAATAGTATAAGTGTCTAAATGCGAAGGCCGAAGGCCGAGCTTCGTGTAGGGTCGAAGGCCCGAAGCGTCCAGGATGTCAATGCTTAATCACAGAACAATCAGTGTCTAAATGCGAAGGCCGAAGGCCGAGCTCCGCGTAGGGCCGAAGGCCCGAAGCGTCCAGAACGTCAGTTCTTAAGTCGTAGTAGTAGTCGCTCGGTAGAATGCCCAGAATGCCACCTTTATCAAATTAGGCTTAACTCTTAAAACCGTATTAAAAACGCGAGCGTAGCGAGCGCGAAATTTTTTTGATAGAAAAAAATGTAGAGAAGCTATGTCAGGGACACAGCCGCAATGGTTTTCGTGAAATTTTGGTGCGGATATCTAACGCGAAAGCCGAAGGCCGAGCTCCATGTAGGGCCAAAGGCCCGAAGCGTCCAGGCTGTCAGTGCTTAAACACAGAACAATAGAATAAATTGCAAGTCCCAAATTGTTTGACATTTAAAAACTTTCGCGTTTTGAACACACATTAACTCACATTTATAGACGGGCCCTATCTCGAAATTTATTTTATTACCTTTATTTACCGACGTTTCGACACAGGTTTCACTGGTCGTGGTCGCGGCTAACTGATGTCCCAACAAAATGTCAAAACAGAGATTTTTGCAACTACCCGACGAAAAGTGTATGAAAAAGTTTGGGGTAGACATCATATTTTCAAACCACCCACTTCACATAATGTTAATTATTGTCAATAGACCCGCGATAAACCCGTCTATAAATGTGATTTAATATGTATTTGCAAAGACGTTTGACATTGACTAAGAAAAATTTTGTTTTTTTTTACAAAGTACATACACAAAAAAAAAGTTTGCACAACTTTCTTAAGTTAGCGCCATAAGATTCAGGTGCAAACATAACTTAATTGAGTGTAGTGGCCACCCCCCCTTTTAGGGGTTGAATTTTTCTAGCCTAAAATAGGGCCAGGGATTTTCTTGACAGATTAGTAAAGTTTGCATCAAAATCCGTTCAGCCGTTTTCACGTGATGCGCGGTCAAATAAACAGATAAACAGACAAACAGACAAACAGACAAATATTCTAAAAACTGTTGAAAAGTGTTCTGTTATCGATTCTAAGTATCCTCAACCAACTTTTTTTCGAATATCTTCCATGTACAGACTTTCGACCCTCTTCAGCTTTATTATATGTATATATAGATACCATAGATGGTAGTATTTCTATAGATGTGGCCTACCGCGTGCCCCCGTAAGGGATAGACATAGATGACGTCACAAACCCGGGGATACCATATAGGTAAAAATTACCCCAATATTATCAAATATTGGGGTAATTTTAATCACGTTCGCGAGTCGTTCGCCTACGTAAGACGTAGCGATAAATAAAATATCAATGGGCCAATTTTCTTTTTTTTTTATTTATTTAGAAAACCAACAGCCTTTTACAAATAAGTGTTACAAAAATGACTAAAAATAGGCCTAAAGTTTCATACGTTACTAAGTTGACTATTACAATGAAAAGTAAATAGGTTACTTAATTATAAATTACCCGTAGGTATAGTTGTGAGTACAACACGCAAATAAAGTAAGAAAACAATGCAAAATGTTTACTTGAAACAATTTTTCAATTACTAGTAAACAAAATATGCCGAACTTTGTTCTTGAAAACGGACAAACTATGAACAAAAATGTCTATATCATTAAGCGATTCATTATACATATTACAAGTACGCCTAAAGAAAGAATTTTTAGCATACTGTGTGCCACAGGAAGAAATAGAAAAGGTAGGTTTTCGTAATATGCTTTGAGCATATCCGGCAGTTTTGCGTCGGTGCCCAGTTTCTCCTTCCGGTTGCTAAAATCCATTTAGCACGCGTGCCTGCATCTTGTGGAAATCTGGAGGTAATAAACGAAATATTCATTTTGTAATCTGTCACTCTTATTGCAAAGTTAAGAATTAGTGCCTGCAGCATATCATAGAATTAGATTCTCTGAGTCGTGGCAAAACACCCTATAACGTTAGAAAGAATCCGTAATGCTTAAATAAATATAATTTACATTCTAATTTAAACACCGTTCAATTTTATTGTTCGTATATGTCCAGTTCTACAGCAAAATTTTATAAAAATGTTATTAAAATACAAAATAACCGAATTTTGGGGTAATTGTATGCATCACGGGCTGGTATCCCTCGAATAATAACAATGCGACTAAATTGAATACACGTTATTGAAAGGTTGACGGCTTACTGTCAATATGCGTACGTAATTTGGTCGGTTAATTTATCAGGAAATATTTATAGGTTAATTTTTTTACCCGAGTTATTATTTACTGTAAATGCTTTTTCTACTCAGATTTTAATTGATATAGATTGTAGGATGCTGTTACTAAGCATGATAATGTGACCGAAGTGTAAAATACTGTATTTACCTGTGAAATGTTACGTTGTCCTGTTTTTGCCGGCAGTCACTTGTACAGCGCAAAACTGAGCAATTCACCATATTTGTTGAATTGTTAAGTACTACTACATGCACACGAAACACTGATTTCAATATTTTTCCTGATAATCTTTGCACTGTTCATATGTTTCACACCAACTTGACGTTTACGCATTGTTTGTATCCCACCATAAACTACGGTGGGGAATAAAAAAATATGAGACTGTGACAAAGACAAACAATAATAGCGCTTTCTCTGCTACTCCTAGTGAAAGATACATAAGACTATCCCGTTCTGTCAGTTATCCCCACCACTCATGCCATGCCCTCGTATCATACAAGTAGGTACTGTATGGTATGCCCGCCGACGTAGCCAATAGCCACCGATATCCGTATATCCGTAAGGTAAGCGCGCGTGGAAGGGTTGCGCCTTGTCTAAGAGTTGGGTGCATGGTGGTGGTCATTTCACTTTCAAGTTAATTCATGGTCAATAGAGGTGACTGCAGGGTGTCATCTATTGGGCATTAGCATGTCAAGCACTAGGACGTTTACCTTATTATACAATTAGTCTATGGCGATTGAAGTGACCGACATTTGTTCAGAAGATAAATAATTAATTACTATAGGTATCTAAATATTAATATGCGGCTTCACTCAGGAGATTATGTAGGTAATTTTATATTACTCATCATCTTCTTCGCGTTATCCCGGCATTTTTAGCCATGGCTCGTGGGCCGTGGGTCCGCTTGGCAACTAATCCCAGGAATTGGCGTAGGCACTAATTTTTGCGAAAGCGACTGCCATCTGACCTTCCAACCCAGACGGGAAACTAGGCCTTATTTAGGATTAGTCGGGTTTCCTCACGATGTTTTCCTTCACCGAAAAGCGACTGGTAAAATTAATTATATTTAATATAATTACAAATTTCAACATGGTTCTAATAAATATCATTAGTATTGGACCTCTCTCGTTCTGTTTGACCTTATTATATTCAGATGAGTTTAGGTAAATTCCAAATTAACATAAAAAATTAATTTAGAAGTTTTCGTCAAGCAAGCTTAAGTCGAAATAAATATTATGAGAATGTAATCCATAACTATAGTTCGTTTTTTTAGCATTAGAAATAAGGTAAACAATCTTGATGTGTCTTTTAATTGAAAAACACATTTTAAAAATAAGTTACGGTAAATATGTAACAATTATGAATCTAATACGATCTTTTATAGTCTTCTGCTTTCATAAGTAATAGTTATTGATTTTTAAAAAGTGTTTTTCAATTAAAAGACATGTCAAAATCGCTTACCTTCTTTCAAGTTCTTTCTAATGCCAAAAAAAACGAACTATACATAATACATTTTCAAGTAGGTACAATAAGGAATGTACCTTAATCCATCACGTGTCTAACAGAAATGAATAAAGCAGGGCGGAGCGTACTTTCCGTAAATTAACTTAAGAAACATCTCTTTTGACGTTTTGATCAGTCACGGAAAGTACGGTACATAAAAGGTAGTTAAGATATTTCGCGACACGAGTTGCGAAATGTCTTAACTACTCCCCTTCAATCATAGGAAACACCGGCGAAGGTTTCTGTACCTACAATACCTACATCGCACAACATAATTATTTTCTTATATTAAGATCGGCTTGAGTTTAACTTGTAGGTTTCTGTAATTTATAGGTAAAAGAACTACTTTTTATATTCGTTTTTTTCAGCCTTTTGGCCCCGTACTATCAGATATACTTAAGTTAGGGGTATTGTCAATTTTAAACCGACGACCGACCTCAAAAAATGAAGGGTTATTATTTTGGCCGCATTTTTGTGACGTATGTTACCTACCTCAGAACTCCGTCATTTTTGAACCGATTAGGAACATTATAAATGTATTTGCGTTACAAGTCCATCTTTGGATCGCCGACTTAATATGTGAAGGCACCAAATATCAACTCAATCGGTTAATTACCAAGTTTTGAAGCTATTGGTTGTGACAGACGGACGGACAGACACACGAGTGATCCGGTGAGGGTTCCATTTTTCTTCTGAGGTACAGAACCCAAAAAAAACTTTCAAATTGTCTCGATAGCCTTCCCCACGCTTCATTTATAAAATCGAATTAATGTATTTGGGAATTTTGCAATAAATAGAGAGTCCATTTCGGAGAATAATAATTATGTAAAATAGGTGCATATCATCACGTCGAGGTCTTTGCGTCCTGACCGCAATTATTATATTTTCATATACACCAGCTCATCATCGTCTATTAAAATTCATCCACATACAACGGGAACACGACCTTTCCTCTATGAATAAAATTATTGCGTACATTTAGTACATGTATTAAATTTAGAATGCCCGTACATTGCTTAATCTTGAATGTAAATAGTTACTACATATAAATAGGTACTACAATAATTACTACGAGCAAATTATAGCTATAATTTTTGGAAGGCTTTTAATATTTATGTTTCCGTAAAATCCCATTTTCGTTGAATAAAAATGTTTCGTGTGTATGTATTTAGTTGAAGGCTGTTTAAAACTAGTTTTCCGCATCGCCTCAGTGAAAACGCGTTTTCACTAATTTTCTGTAAGGCCTTGGTTGAAGTGGGATTTTTTAGTACCTACTTTGTTTAGTACCTACTTTGCGAAAACAATTTAGTTATGACTGAAAACAAACTCTTTTAACTCGTGCATTGTCCTAATTAGCAATTTGACTTTATAAATAAGTGTTAGTTAAGGTTTTATCCACGAATAACTTATATCCTGGCAGCAGGGTACAAGAATCTTGTTTTACTATGCCCTTAATACCACAGGGCAAGACATTTGGTAAAGCTCCTCTTAGAAATTTGAATTTGAGCGGCACATTATTTTGAGAACGACTGGCCATAAAGACTTCAAACGCAGGCTAATCGCGGCTTTCGACCTTTAGGGGGCGAAAAAGGCCCGCAAGTATCTGCCGGAACAATTTCTGGCATTGCCTATTGAGTTTCATCTTGTCCGTATTTTGTAAAGATGGCGGTTGCAGTTATTTTACAAAATTTGAGGCGTGTGTCTACCATCAATAACATAACGTAACATATAGCATTTTATATGAATTGCTCGTTTCCATTTAAATTGTACATACATAGGTAGGTACCTAACATATTTTTGGAAAGCATTTGACCACAATCTCACCTGATGGTAAGTGCCGATGCAGTCAATTTAGGATAGACCAGGCTTGCCTAAGAGATGTCTATTCACTCTCAATTTAGACAAGTAGGTATAGCATAGGGGCATAATACTCGTACCTACGTGTATGTGATGGACACATTGTCCTGGGCGAAAAATGTAGAGTTCTTTTTCGTAGTATTTGAGAGTATTTTTATTTTAGTATTAACATTTAATTATAATTATTCTTAAAACAAACCAAAACAAACAGTAACTCGAATACGCAATTAAATAAAATTTAAAACAATTAAACTTGTATAAGTTAAACTGGTATTAGTATTTATTTTATTTAGTTTTTAGGTTTCCGTACCTCAAAAGGAAAAAAACGGAACCCTTACAGGATCACTGGGTGGGTCTGGCTGTCCGTCTGTCACAGCCTATTTTCTCCGAAACTGCTGAACCAATTAAGTTGAAATTTGGTACACATATGTAAGTAAGTCTGTGACCCAAAGACGGACATGTAACGTAATTAAATTAATTTTAAACATAGGGGGCACTTTTGGGGGGGTGAATGAGACAGTTAAAAAACAAAAGTTTTGCAAACTATATCGTTTTACATATCATATGAAAGAGCTCATTGTGAAGAGAATTTCAAATATTTTTTTTATTATTTTAAGATAAATACGAGTACTTAGTTTAGAAGTAATTTAAGAAAATAGGCAGAAAATGACCATTCCACCCCCTTTATCTCCGAAACTACTGGGTCTAAATTCGTTATTTCACATTGATAATTTGTTCTAATAAGTAATCCCATAGTAAGTAAAATTAAAGGTAGGTCCACTGATAAAAGTTATAATCCATAAAATTTGCTGCTCCAGACCATGTGTCTTAGAACTTTTAGATTTATGTACACTGTGGTTCGTTTGAGTTTGCATCAATTATGAAACTTCTTTAAAAGGATTACGTAGAGTTAAAGAACATAGCACCTCACTAGAAATATTTATTATAGTTCAGGTAAATTGTTTCACACCAACTGCATAACCGCATATGTTTGAGCTTGATTTCTATTTAATTAGTTTAGCCGGAATAAACTTCAAAGGGAAGGTAAGTTTCCATAAATGGCAGTGAGGTCCTGGCTTCCTATTAATTTCATAATATCTGGGTGACCGAGCTTCGCTCGGAAAACATATAAAAACTCGAAAATGCGCGTTTTCCCAGAGATAAGACTACTAGATCGATTTTTCGCCCCCGAAAACTCCCATATAGCAAATTTCATCGAAATCGTTAGAGCCGTTTCAGAGATCCCCGAAATATATATATAAATAAACAAGAATTGCTCGTTTAAAGGTAGGTATTAGATAAAAAGCCATAGTGGGTATTCTATTTTTAACTCGAAACAAAACTGATTTGGCTTTGTCAGTCAAAATCGTGGGAATTTACCGATTTTCAGGTTATTCCGAAAATGGACTCTGATGTCATGGATTTATGGGTTTTTGGGAACTACCCGCCATTCGAAAGTGTTTCGTAAGTAACTCCAATAAAACTGATAGTATTTATTTAGCTTTAACTTATTTTTTAATTAAATATATTTACACGGCATTACAGCATATACCAACGAATAATTAGACTAATTATAGGTATACAAATACACAATATATATTTATAAAAAGAAATACAGATAGTCATTAAAGGTCAAATGCAAGTACTGGGAAGCCTTTCATCCATCATCTCACAAAACCTCAGACACTCTCGGCACACATCCGCCCATCTCCACGCAAACAGGTCACACTCTGGTGCTGATGTCATGCAGGAGTGCAATGAGCAGCGATAACGCGCGGAGGAGTGGCGAGAACTTATATCATGGAGACTTTTGTAAAATTAATAAATCTTTGAGAACCCTGAATACTCGCTTCTTGAAGAACCCCATGTCATAACGCAAATGAAACAGGAGGAAACTTATTCCCATAGACAAGGTATCCTCGTCTATGCTCATTCCGCATTCTACACGTGGATGAAGTGAATTCTATGAATTCTCTTTAAATTTCCATCAGCACAAGTGGAATAAACAAGTAGGTAGTTCTAAATTATGTCTTTAGCACTAGACAATTTGCGTTAAATTACCTCGGCGCTGTAAGCATGCACTTCATTTGCATTTCCTAGAAAATGTTGATTCTTATCTTACTAATAATTTACATGTTAGTGTCTACCGAGCTAAATTGTAAGACTTCCCTGAGGTGTAGCTGCGGTGGGACGCGCTGTCTTCTGGAGCTAAATGAGCTGGCAAAATTTGTAGCTCCGATTTAAAGTAATCTTAAAATAAACGCCGGTCCACCAATGTAAGTATTTATTTACGCTCACGTTTAAATTAAGTGTTGCAATCCAAATTCAACAACTAGTATTAAAGAATTATCCAGGTCTGATGGTCCCGGGTAACGGAATGTATGTGCGGAAGATCCGAAATCGTAAACCCTAGTGGAAGTTTTATGACTGGTTTCACTCTACTAAATAGTAAACGTTTGTCGGAGATTTTTCTGAATACTTATTGAATGATATGTTCCTTTAGTTACAGGACGTCTAGCCGCGACTCGCTCGACGTCATAATATGAATGAAGTTCATATGCCAAGTCGTGCTTGATGTTTCAAATATTAAATCAAAAAGTTCATTTTAACATGCATGAAAAGGTTACATATCAGAATACCGAAAATCGATTTACCCTTGGAGGATACAACTAAACGGAGTAGCCATTAACAGGCTTTGCCCTCTGTCGAAAATAGGCGGCCAACGGTCATACACAATGTATGGACTGACGTTTATCTGACATGGCTATTTTTACGTTACGCATACATTTGACGTTCCCCTCCCCCGCAAAAATCGGCAGACTGTTTTGTACAGAAAATTACAGACATGGCGTCTCCGTTTGATTATATCCTCCAAGGATTTACCTAATGTTGAATCACCTATGCTCGTTTCACCTATTTAAAAAAATACTTAATGATCAATTACCCTAAGCTCATAACCTCATGAACGAATTACCTTAATACACGTTTCACTTACAACTGTTTTACCTAAGCTCAGAGTACCTATGCAGCCATATTGAAATGAAACTTTAAGATACGTCAAATACTAGATATTGAAACGATATGGATTGGATGTGTCAGTGTTAAACAAGTGTCAATAGTGACGTTTCTTCAAACAAACACGTCACTTTTGACACTTGTTTGACACTGACATATCTTGGTGATGTCTTATAGATATGTAATAGATATCTAGTTCAAAATCGGAATCGGATGGTCGATTTACCCATAGTTGATACACCTAATGCTCGAATTACCTAAAACCAAATTACCTAAACTAATATATGAAACACCTAAAAATGTAATTGTATTGAGACCGTGAGTTCATCTGGGTGCATGCGTGCGTCACGTTAGCCGGCCTAGTTAACGTTCCGGTGTCATACCGTCTACGCGCCAAGCCGGTCACGCACTCTTCTTCGGCAGACGTGTTTATTCCCGGGGCGATTCAAAACAAACTTAGAGAACTGGGTTAAATAGATTTAGTCACCTGTAGAAACAGGACGACGCGCTTAAAATGAAATCAATGAATTTTTCTCGGGGGACTGTAGTATGGGGTCCTTCAAAAAAGTAGTGTACAGATTTTTAAAGGATCGGTAACGTGCATGTAATACCCCTGAAGATGCAGACATCCATAGGCTACAGTGATCGCTTCAATGGTCAATATGTACTTCATTCATAAATTAAAAATCAGGGTTAGGTATGCTAAATATAAAATATCCGGAATATAAAATATCAGACAAAAAAGGTCCGAATTAATCTGCTTCTAAAAACATCCGGGAAAATAATATTTGACGCCCTTTTCCAATTAATTCAGCTGCTCGGACTGTGTCGCTGCTTTAAAACAATTAAGCCGAGTAAAGGATTAGGTTTCAAAGGCGGGCCATTAACAGGGCGGAGCGTCGGCAGCGCATGCGGCGAATGCCGAAATTAAATTTATAATGCTACGTACAAAAACCAGTTTTTCACGGTTGAAACCCAAAACGAGGCCGTACTACTTAATTTCCACGTGTAAACGGCCAAAAACCCTCGGCCCGATTCTAATTTAAATAAACGTCATTTTGATCTCGATACGATATGTTGAAGAAATGTCACTTTTGACACTGACGGATCCGATCCATATCGTACCGAAATCAAATTTTTGACGTTTATTAAAATTAAAATCAAGCCGCCTTTCATGTAACAATATTTCAGAGAATTTCTTTTCACTGACAGGAATGCTGAATTTATCCTATTGTTCACTAAGCCCTAGGTGCAAACTATAACGCACGATAGTTCGATGGAATTGCTCTGAACTTCTGTTTAACCCTCAGGCGTGTTCTGATTTTAATAACAAGTAACTAATTAAGATATGGATATAATCCAGATCTTATTTGTGGCTTTTGTTATTAAAATCAGAATACGCCTGTATGTCTTGTGTTACTTTCCCGTTCTGAGATTAAATCAAGAAACTTCGAGCATATTGCAGGACACGCGTCACCAGTTCTCTGACGTAAGCAAAAACGCAATCTGCACTAGCCAACTTCAAGAAACAGATTAAGTTAAATGTTATAGCGAAGCGGAGCTAACTTTTTCCGGAAACGTTTCTGCGATACGAGCAGCTTAGAATAAGCGAGTCGGTGCACCTTGGAGTGAGTCAACTCATTTATTTTATGCTAATAAGACGGTGCTTGGCCGCAGAAAAGTCAGCAGTCTTGTAAGGGTAAGGACCAACGCGTACACCTAGCCGCAAAAATGCATGACCACTTTATGAATGAATTCATTCAAATGTTCATAGAATATTGCAGCTCTACATCGAATATGCATATGGCATTCATCATCAATTCATCATCATCATCTTCTAGCCGTTTTGGGCCACAGCGACTGCTTTCTACCGCTGAGAGCGTCGCTGATGCGCTCTCAAGGTTGTCATCGCATTAAGTACTTGACACCGAATTGGCATAAATAAAATATAAATAAAAAATAGGTTACACCTACATGAAAACTGATACATGTATATAATAGGCCATAAAACAGAAATTACATTAATGTGCGCTTTGTACTCGTACAGTAATTTTCTCGTACTAGCTAGCCTGTGCGTAGGTACCTGGATGCCGATTCTGATTGAACAATTTGTTATGGTTTTGATCTTGCGTACCTTGACGATCGTGGTTTGCCCGGCGCGGCAGCGAGAGACTTAACAAAATCAGGCGTTACTTTGCGTTGATATACGTAATTATGAATTTAAAACAATACCTAATATTATTTTTCTAATGTGCGAAGTAATTAATAACATTGGCGGTTATTGTTTCGCGGATTATCAAAAAAAAATTAGATCGCGGTTTTAGATAGATTTCGCTTGCACAGCTTGCACTAATTACGAGTAAGTATCACTTAATCAGAGTGAGCGGTCTTCTAGGTCGTATCAAAATAAGATCAAATCCATAATAAATATTGTTAAAATGAGAATCGGCCGCAAACTCTAACATTTATATTTTAACATTTATTTAACAAATATTTTGCAAATAGGCCACATAGGAACTTTATATATGTTATATATATAGTTGGTCAAACCAATTTGTCAGTAAATAGGAACATAAAAAACTATACTCATCCTTTTATTTTGGGGGCTAGTACTAGTGTGAGACAAAGATAGTATGATTATCTCTGTCTATGTTTGAAATGAGACAGTACTTTGGACACACTATAATATGTATACATATCACAATATCACATCAATTCACATCATTTTATGCGTGTCGGTGTCACCATAAAGAATTATTAAATTGTACAACGGGACTTAATCGCGTATGTACATTTAATAATGTGTAAAAATCGTGAAAGTTTAAATCAGTACCATAAAGAATATTGGTTGATAAATAACAAGGGGCAAGGTTTACCTGATAACTATTTTGTTTCTATTCTGCGTATACCTGTCTGTAACTCTGTAATAATTATCTGAAGAATACCATCAAAATACTAGCATGAACGATGAACTGTTCCCGTTGTTGTGTGGTACGGAACTGTATGCGGCAGGACTATAAGTTCGCGTGGTGCAGCGTGAAGGAGCAGGCGGTTGTTAAGGGATGCACGGCGAGGGGCGGCCGGGCCGGCAGCCGGGGCGGCAGTGCTGGGCGCTACGCCGTCGCGACCGTACGCCGCCGCTGCCGCCGCGCCGCCCGGCTCCCCGCGCCTACTCGATGCCTAATCTAATCAAGTGACGTGAACAACTGAGGAATAAACTATCCGATTTGTGGGATTATAGGTATGCGACTTAATGCATACTTTCTTATTATTCTTAGATACTTTCATTTTGTAGCTTAAAAAGTTTATTGTTTATTATTATGATCTTTTATGCCTATATATACTACCTATGTTATGAACTAATTTAGAAGTTTTATTGTGCTTGAATTTTTGAAAAGTTTTATTGCTTTGAAATCGCACCTGAACTGTTCACGAATAACTGGCCTATTAGTGGATGGGATTTGTAAATCGTCAACAATAACTACAGCGAACTGGATCGTATCAGGGATAACAACGGGAATCTGCGACGAGGCAAATTCAAAGCACTTTAAAGACTCAATATCCGATAAGTCGAGAGGAAACTAATTGCTGCAGTTGCATTGCATTTACTCACTAACGCATCCGGAAAAGTTATTTCTGCTATACAATTAGTATAGTATTAATTGCTTTTTGTTTTAACTCGAAGTTTTTTTTAATTAATAATCGATAGTACGAAACATGAGAAGACACCTAATAATAGTTATGAATTAAAGTTAGTTAATTAGATATAAGGCATAAACAAAAAAAAACAGTAATTGATTAAAAAAGTCGGAACTGTACCACTAGGCATTTATGAAAGAGCTAAAATAAATTGACCAGAAAAACATTTTTGGGTTTCGCAGAGTTTGGTCGAGAGACCTGCTAGCATGGGTTGCGATCTCTCGCGCGACTCCATACATCTCGCGCGACTTCAAGTAGGTATGGACTCGCACACGAGAACGCAACTCTAGTGTAAGACAAAGATTTCTCTTTGTCTATGTTTGAAATGAGACACAGTCCTTTGACAAACTATATGGGGCATTATCTATGAAAAGGGACCTTATTGTCAATGGCGCTTACGCCGCACAGCGTCGCGTGGCATTGTATTTATCGGAGCATCTTTAATAATCAGTTTATACGACAACGGTTTCACTCACTTGAATTTTTAGTCGCTATTGGCGCCATGTCGATGATCTTTAATAATGGCGTAAGCGCCATCGACAATAAGGTCTCTCCAGCCAACTGTCAAACTGACAGCGTATTTACGTCAAACTAAACAAACAATGGCGACTGTGTGAACACCACAGGCCACGGTACGCCACGATTCCCTTGAAGTGTGCCAAAAAAACTGATAACTTCCCGATTGCCGACCACGGCTGACAACTGACGGCCAGTCGTCCGCCATTGTATACCATTGCCCCCTGTACACAATGGTGATGGCGTGGCATGGCCCATCCTTCACCACTGTGTACTGGGGCCTTTACATTTATAAATGTTCATGCCAAGGGTACAAATCGTGCTATGGAGGAGACTATGGCACCGGCCGTGATCTATGTTAAAAACACGAAACAATAAAACCGGTCAAGTGCGAGTTCGTTTAACTCGCGTACCGAGGGTTCAGTACAAACTTTAAATTTTTTCATGTAACCATATTTAAAGACATAGGTACAAAGACCGGATGTATACTAAGCGTAATTGTGTACAGCGCAATTTATTGGCAAATTGGCTAACTAATTTGCACGACATGTATGTATGTTGGTTTTTTAGAGATACTTCTTTATCATGTAAACCGGTATCAACAATTATTGTTTTATTTGAAAGAAGGTGTTTTTAGTGTAATAATCTCAGAAATTTCAAGTATAATAAACAGTAAACACCCGCAAAGGGGCTTAAATTGAAAATAAAATAAGAAAAACTCCAACGCGCGTTAAAAAAGCGTTTGAATGACACAAATCGCCGGCTGAGAATACGTTTGTGCCATATCCATTCTTGAGAAAATCGTTTTTTAATGATTTATAAAATAACAAAAAATATGCTATAATTGACACTAATGGGTTTTTCGAAAATCATATTTTTCAAAAATGTTGTGCCATATCCACATTTTACTATAGGATAATAATTACACTCTGTTAACAGAAAATTATCACAAAAGTGTGACATATCCAAAACTTTTGTGTCATATCATACATTGTACGTTTAACATTTACTCATCAAAAACGGATATGGCAATAATAAAAGTGCTTTTCTTTCATGATTACCACTATATTCACAATATTTGTATAGTACTATAAATAGTAAACATATGTGCCTAAATGATAAATAAGTTCAAATATTTCCTAAATGTAAAACTTTTCGAGATTTTTTTTTATCTTTTCGCTCTCCTGTAAACCAATGTAAGTGGCGTATGGCACAAACGTTTTCTCACCCAGCGAAATGGATGCATGTGTATTTATTCACACGATGGCGTTGGCGCTTTTTACCAAGCGGTGTTGGATTTTAAATTTTAAGCCTTGGTCATTAAATTGAATTTAACGTGCAGACAGATTCAAGCGCTTTTTTAACGCGCGTTGAAAAAGCGCTTGTATGTTGGGGCACTAAGTGCCACGTCAAAACGGTAAAGACACACAATGGGCCATCGCCGGCCAGTCCAAGGGACGCAGCCATGCGGTAGAATGAGATAGCAATATCACTTGCTCCCTCTAACGCATAAATGCGTCCCCCAGAATAGCCCACGCTGGCCCATTGTGTACTGGGGACTTAAGGCGTATAGGTATCTGCTATCCCCTAGTGCAGCGGTCGGCAACCTTTTAGCAGCCAAGGGCCACATAGTAGTTAACAAAGTTGACGCGGGCCGCACTTTGTTAATATTTATGACATTATCGGACATTGTCGTTTGTCAATATTACATACAAAATAGCCAGGGAGGCTCGCGGGCCGCAAGTGACAGGTTCACGGGCCGCGGGTTGCCGACCGCTGCCCTAGTGCATAGACTAAATTACAGTGCGACATAAAATAGTAGAAATGAAATAAATTGGAACCAAAAAAAAACCATACTAATTAGTTGCCATGTTTAAGCATTTTACGTCAAACTTGTAACAGTTACGTAGGAAAGCGCCCTCAATCACGTTTTCTACAATTTCTTGTCGGACTATACGTATATAGGTTGTTTTTGGTATGTACTTAGGAATATTAAATCGTTTTTTTTTTATTTCGTCGCAATGCGTATGTTCTGCATGTTCTGTCCCTCACGGGCGCACGAATGTGGCAGGTCTATAGTATACTTGCTTTGAGTTTTTGCATCGTTTCTCTATTAATTGTCATTCAATTGTCATGGGTATAAACAGGAAGTTTTCTAGCATTAGAAAGGTAAACAATATTGATGTGTGTTTTAATTGAAAAACACATTTTAAAAATAAGTTACGGTAAATATGTAACAATTATGAATCTAATACGATCTTTTATAGTCTTCTGCTTTCATAAGTAATAGTTATTGATTTTTAAAAAGTGTTTTTCAATTAAAAGACATGTCAAAATCGCTTACCTTCTTTCAAGTTCTTTCTAATGCTAAAAAAAACGAACTATATAGTGCGGGGCATTGCGGGCCGGACATGTTGGGAGCATGAGAGTGGCGACTGAGACAAATTGCTAGGTTTTTTTTTTTTAAATGAATATTTAACAGTATTTCAAGATATGTATGGTGATAAAAGAACATTCCGAACGAGTCTTGAGATCATGAGTGTTTTATAGCAAATTGTCTCCTAGAAAATACACGGTCGGTACCTTTACTTAAATAAGTACCTACTGTCTGTCAACTTATTGATGAATATATCTATATCATCAGATTTTGTCCTGTGTCATGACACTGATGACAAAATAAAAATAATAAAAATCAAACTAGCTGCTGAGAAATTTCTGTAATATGTAAAGGAATAAAATTTTGATGAATTGAGAGATTGAGAAATGCGATGTCTATCTCAAACTTTTTCATACCTACACTTTTCGTCGGGTAGTTACACAAATCTCTGTATTGACATTTTGCGGGGACATTAGTTAGCCGCGCCCACGACCAGTGATACATGTGTCGAAACGTCGGTAAATAAAGGTAATAAAATAAATTCGCGATAGACCCGTCTATAACTGTGAGTTAATATGTGTTAATACCGCGAAAGTTTTAAATATTGAATTGAGAACCTCCCTTTTGACGTTGGTTAAAAATTTAAAAAGTATGAGATATTTGTATTCATTGTGTATGGTTTCGGTGCAGTGTCGAATTACATGAGAGCGTTACGCATGGCTTAAAAAATAGCTTATTATAATTATTGGATATTAGAGTGTAAGGAAATTTAGAAATTGATGGCGCACATTTGAGGGAATTATTAAGGTATTAGGTATCAATGCTAAATGTCGTGATATTAAAAGTTTTCAACACGCTTCTGTTTTGTTATATGGTTGTTGTATAATAGCCATAATAGGTGTTATTTAGATGAATTTTAGTACTTACTTTCTAATTTGAGCAGTTTCTTTAAATGAGTTGTTTAATTTTTCGTTCAAAAATGTTTCTATCTCGCGTTATTTTCGCCAAAATTCTTGCAGCAACTTCAATGTCCACCAAAACAAATGAAACCAACCAATCTACCAATCTAAGTTTGCCTAAGATTATGGAATCTATTAATTTATACACCGTGGGCGTTAATAACCCGAAAGATTTAAACCAACGATTTTAGAGCCTAATTAGAGTATATAAAGTTATATAACATATAGTCCAAAAACCCATAATTTAAGAGATATTAATTATTTAAAACAAATCTCAATTCTAACACACCCTTATGCGTGACGTAGCCACCAACTAATTTTACACGCAGACGTACTAACTGCATGGTTATTAGCCAGTTTCACTTAATTAAGTTTGGTATCTATCCTACAAAAAGGTTTCACTACCGAAATTTTGTTCTGTTCTCTATCGGGAGAGTGCAAACTATTTACCTTCACGATAACTGGCTGATAGTTTGAAATTGTTGTCAATAAAATGACATATTTCATATTGTTATTGATTGTCACGCAAGATAAAATCTTAAAAAGTTGATTGACTGTAATAATTAAAATTCTCTATGCCGCATTATCCTCCGGCTCATTTAGCGGATATTCACATTCTGTACGGATTTGAAAACGAAGAACTATGTGGTTCCGGCACGACGGACCCACTTCAGCCTAGCTGTTTGTAAATTGGCTAGACGAACAATACCCTGAGAGGTGGATTGGCCGTGGAAGCAACGTCCTGACCTGGCCCGCCCGGTCACCCGACTTAACGCCATTGGTTTCTTTTTATATGGGGAACTGTGAAAGATAAGGAATAGGTACTCAACACCAGTGAACTCTGGAGAAGAATTATTAATAAGAATTCGAACGGCTTCCGAAGAAATAAAGAACACCTTTGTAAACCTAAATAATGCAATCCGTTTAAAATTAAATCTTTGTGCTGAAAACGGTGGTACACACTTCGAAAACCTAATTCATTAAATTAATGAAAAAGCGTAATTGTTTAATATAGTTGTTTATTTTACCTTACACAGTATAAATCAACACATCGAGAATTTAAAGTACGTAGGTACTGATAAGCATGATCGATATCTTAACAAAAAGTCATTGATTTTAACAAAATAATCATCCCTTTCCAGCTGTAGTATGAGTTAAAACAATAAGAGGCATGATTTCTTTCGGATATAATCATGGTTAATGACTTTGGTTACCTCAGTCAAAGGAAAAGATTTTATCGCAAAGTGTCAACAATAATAACTGCACTGTAATGTTGTAGTAACTAATAAAGTTTTGATACAATTTGTGGTATTTTGAGGTGCCAATAAATTGAAATAATTTCAACGTAAACATCATCCTAGACATAACTTGACACTTCTTGTCATGTAACACAAATCACTGCATTCGCCGTGCATCGTATGATATCGGAGTGATTCGTGAAATGTCATGCTCGCTCTCTGTTTCTCTACTTGAGATTAATTAAACTCGCTCACTCTCTGAAGTAAAGGTTTGTTCACAAAGAAGCGGTAAATTAATATGATTTAATTTGAAATAGTAGTTTAATTAAAACACATAATTGGACCCATGTCAGGCCTATGGAACTCTCCGCGCGAGCTCAGATTTATACCTACGATTCTGTTCCCATTCACGGTAGAAAAGCAAGCCAGTTGGTTGCCACACGCGCTCACGCACGCACGTTACCGCGCACCGCACTGACAATGTTTTACGATAGTTACAAGCTAAGTAGGTACATACTATTGAATTACTTTAATTAAACATGTAGTTTTTATTACGACAAATGTACTAGATATATATTTGAAATAGGTAGCTAACTTGGTAAATGATCATTTTATCGACAGTAAGATCTTAATTTTACATCGGAAAATAGTTACTCATTTATGCTCTGGTTATCTTATAATGATTTACCTGTAATCATGGGTTCTCTATTATTTTTCTTTAATGTGTAACATTAATCTATATCTGGTTTTAAATTACACGAAGTTTTAAAACTAATTCTTGCTGGGTTCATTGCGTGGTTTATAAAACGGCGTAAACACTTCGGTCACTGCAGGGACATATGACATTTTAAAATGAGTATTTCGCTTAGGTTAGTGTTTACCTAACCTAACGCATAAACGAAATATTATAAATTATTGCAACTTAGCTTACGTAGCGCGACTAAAGGACGACAGATGGACTAGCAGGGTAACGAAATGGAAAGGCCCACTGGGCAAGCGACGCAGAGCAAGGCCTCACAAGAGATGGGCAGACGATATAATACAAATAGGCGGGCCCGGCTGGCCACAAACAGCTCAGGACAGAGAAAAATGGAATTCTTTAGAGGAGGCCTTCACCTTCACCTAGAGGAGGGGTTCGTGCAAAACAATAAACTTAAAACTAGATAATTAATAATAGGTACACCACTCAATATACCTATATAATATTAACACTTTCTTTTTTAGCTTGTTTCCAAAACAGTGTACTTAACTTATGTTACTTGCATGAAATAAAAGGCTTTTTATTTTTATTTTATTTTTTTATTTATTTATAACTTGCTTAAATGTAGCCATTTAATGCTATGCTGTTATATACTTTATGGCAAGTTCTTATGTTAGTTTGATAGTTTGATCAATCGAATTAGAGACCGGTAAAATTTCTAAGCGTCGCGTCGGCAACCCTAGCTTTGTGACGGTGCGCGCGGTGCGGTGAGCGGCGCGCTGAAGGTCACTCCATTGTATTTTTGTGTAGGTATCAAAACGGTAGGTATTTGCGTTTTCTTTGAGAGATAAGTATCTGTTCGTAAGAACTATTATATAATCTGTGCCCATGTTGATATAACATTATTTACTCGTACTGACGTCAAAAATACGTGGTTTAAATCTTTCGGGTTATTAAATCCCGCGGTGTATATGTATATTAGATCTAACCTCGTGTGAGTTTCAAGGAATTGAATCTCATTTACTTCTTCATGGCCCCATTGGAGAAGCATCATCGATAAACAATGTTTACTTAACTATACTCTAACATCATTGGAACACACTAAGTTAAATGTAACACAAGCTTCAGTTAGCAGCATATATTATGAGTTTATCCGGTGAGGTATTGTTCACAATTAAGGTTTTTTATTCGTCGTTTCACTATTGACAGAATGGTCGGGGCGGTCATGTTGTGAGTAGCAAGCTTTACCACCCGGCGCCATTCTTTTCTCACAATTATATGCACACGTTCTTACTGTCTTAACAATATTAATCGTGCTGAGATCACTCTGAACATGAACACCTTACTAGCTTAGCTACTTCTGTTGTTGACTGTACTTAAAGGCATTTGACAGCGTAGTCGCGACACCTTTATAGATTGGGGTTTTAAAATAGACCTGAAAAATAGACAGGACGCACATCATGTCCGTCTTTCTATCGCTCGCTCGAATATGTAAGTGTCATAGAGAAGAAGATAATTATATTTTTGCGGTAGGCCTTCTGTTCCGATTGTTTTATTACTTACTAGCTTGAACCACTCTATCTATTAAAAAAAGATCGCATCAAAATCCGTTGCGTAGTTTTAAAGATCTAAGCATACATACAGACAGACAGGGAAGCGACTTTGTTTTATTCTATGTAGTGACAATTGTAGTGATTGTTAGACATAGTTTACTATAAATATGCAGCATAATAGGTTTGTTTAGACACTAAAGGTTATGGGCACGTTGTGAACCTAAACAATGCTTTAACCTATATTATTTATTTCTACTGCAGTGACGTATACGCAAAATGGTTGTTTATCATCCAAGCTTTTTTCTTTGGTTTAGATGTGCATGCAGCAAGGACATTAACATTGGTTACGCTTTCCATTTGACTTTGCACGTAGATATTGCGTTTTGTCATGAACCCGGCTCGGGTTTGTTTGAGGATATACTATTTAAGCCACTCGCTAGTATTGCTAGTACCGAAGTTTGTTAACATAGCTATTGTTTTCGTTGGTAGAGTAGGGGAGGGCGGGGTTCGACGTGCCGATTTCACTAAAACGCAAGATATCTTCCGCATTATCTAAGTAAAAAATATCTTTTTTGAAGTATGTTATGTGAAATATTATGTAGTTTTTGAAACAATGGGCTGTCTTTAATCATATGCGTAGTTAATTAAATTATGAGCAATGTTATACAAAAAGTCAGAGGAGCACAACTTACCCCATCAAGGGGCGGGTTGTGTCGATGATGAGGTAAGTTGTGCCGCTTATATTTATAATATGTTAAAGTAGACTTTTTGGGTTTTAAAACAGCAATAAAATGTGTAATTTAATAATAGCGTGTATTTATCAAAAAATTAACAACTAGTAACTTACACAAATTTATATATGTAAAAACATTGTACTTTTTTAATGATATCAACAGAGCAACTTGTCTATTTGAAACAAAAACTTCAAAAAATAAACATTAAACTTAATATTTAGCAATTATTTTTCTAAATTAACAAAATAAACATAAGTTTCTTCTTGTAACACACATTTTCTAATGTAGTAATTTATATATCTCAACAGGATATCATATGTTACCTTATTTAAAAAATCTACATAACGTTAATCAGTCATAAATCAGTCTATAAGGTAAACCTGAGGTATCTTATTAGATATTACAAAGTTATATTATTTTTATTATTCGATTGAGTCAGAAAAATCAGAAAAGCAATTTGGGCAAGTATATATCGTGCAATTTTCATCAGTGGTGCATTTTGAATGTGCCCAGTGTTTGCATATAGTGCATTGTATCCACTCCTCTCCTGGTCGCGAGTTAGAATAGGAGTCACAACAAATAAGACAATAGCATTCATCGTCATCTTCTTCATCTGTTTCTTGCAATACTCTTCTTTTTGCTGATTTGTTTCCTGTTTTTTTTGCGTTATTTTTTGTTTTCTTTTTGGTACTTTTTCCCTTTCCTTTCCCTTTCTTGCTTGTAACTGTTTCCACTTTTTTTTTCTTATTTGCTTGTTCTTCGGCTATCGCATTCTTTTCTGGGGTGTCGGTAAGAACGGCACTCTTTCTGATTCTTCGTTTACGCCCTGTTACCACTCGAGGTGGAGCTTTGGGTAGTGGTCTAATACTTTCTGGTAAGAAAGGGGCATCTTTAGATGTTCCTGGTTGTGGTTCGTCATCATGAGCTGCAAAGGATGGGTCTGGTTCCGTTTCGGTCTGTTCTGTGGTGCTTATATGTCTGATATTGCAAACACCAGTTTGAGAATTTTGCTCCGAAGATTCTTGAAAAACATCTGGGCTAGACGCTGTAGATTCGTTAGTCGTTTGTTGCAGTCCTGATGGGCCAGGTTGATTCGCGAGATCTATGGATTCATTTTCTGGCTCTGGACGATCGGTAACAAAAGACGGTGCAAAATCATTATCTGTAAAAATGTTTCGATCATATGGCCAAACGCCAGTTTTCTTAAAAGCGTTTGTGATATTTGTAGGAGTCGATGCCAAAGGCCAAGCATATCTTACCATGCCTGGAATTTCGTAGATAGACATCACTTTGCCGGGGTTATTACGAAGCCAGTTTTCTTGTGCTTTGGCACAATATGCTTTGAATGGGCCATTGATGCCCACATCGAGTGGTTGAAGGCGGTGAGTGCAATGCGGCGGAAAAGATAACATAATCACTGAATTGTTCTTCGCTTTCTCAATCACTTCGATGTCGATATGGGATGCATGGTTGTCTAGAAGCAATAGCACTGGTTCTGAAGCGGTAGGTTTAGTGTATTTTATGAAGTGATCTAAATATACTAGAAATTCTTTGCTTGTCATCCACCCTGAGCTATTGCCAGCTCCAATACACTCCATTGGGCCGTCACGGATAAAGATGCTTTTGAATTTCAGGCGCGGAAAAATAAACATGGGTGGTATGCTGTTTCCTATTGCACTCACCGCCAATTCCACTGTCACTAATGTACCACGCTCTGCAGATACGATGGCACCCACTTGCTTCACACCCTTTTTAGCAATAATTTTTTTCGGCTTCAAGACTGTTGTAACACCTGTTTCGTCTAAATTCCAAATTCGTGAAGGGGTGAAGTGGTACTTGTCAAGTACGCTGCCAAGTTTATCGAAAAAATTGCTAACATTGTGCTTATTAAACGACGTCGCCCGTCCTGCGCTTGTAGCTTCTGGAGTCCTTATGGAAAGAGTCGGATTTCTCTGCATGAAGTTTGTAAACCAGTCTTTACCAGCCATGCGGTTTTTATGCCACGACGGGGGAATATTTTCTTTATTGAATTTTAAAGCGCATTCATAAGCAAGCTTTTTAACCTGTTCAGGTAAAAGACCGAAGTAAATTGTGGAGCATCTTAATAAATACGAAGCTAAGACCGCCTCTTCTTCAGCATTGAACACCAACTTACGGATATATCCAACTGTAGGAGTTTGTCCGAGCTGAAGTTTCTTGACATATCTTTGTAATGTAGCATAGCATATTTCCAGTTCACGAGCTACAGTTTTTAATTTTCGCCCGTCATTTATAACAGCTTCAGCGGCTTTTTGGAGTAAGTCTTGAGAAGTGGTACCCCTATTTGTCTTCCTTTTGTAAACTCTCATCCTAAAAACAATACAAATAATAATTAGATTCATGTGGGGTTAGTTGTGCCCTAAACGGGGTTCGTTGTGCCGCGGCACAATGTACCTCCAACCATCGGCACTTTTAACCCCCTTAGCAACACAACAACTAACAAACCGATATCAAAAAACAAGTTGAACACAGCGTTATTACACATTATCCTCACGATTCTTTAATAAACTGTCAACACTTTATCCACACACTTAAAACAATAGGTTGCAAAATGACAGAAACAGACCAAAAAACATAAACAAGAAAATATTTACTTACGTAGCACCGGGAAGGCACGTGGCGGCGAGCTACTCAGACCGCGGCGCTGACGCAACTAAAATGGCCGCCGAATATGCGCGTGGGTAAAGCAGTTTTCGACGCAACAACGGAATATGTCTATCTCTTTTCCTCTTTGAGATATTCTCATCGGCACAACCTACCCGCGGCACGTTGAACCCCACCCTCCCCTACCTACGTAAAGTGCACTTGTCAGTACCAAAATATCCCCTAGTTACGAGTATGAGGTTAGTTTTGTTAGAAATGGACCTGAATATTTTATTTCGCTTATGTATGGAACAGTCAAAGTGGAGAAGTTTCTGATCTTTTTGCCGGTGAGCTACTAATAGTGAAATTAGAACTTTAAAAACCTAAATATATATTTTAACCCATATTTTTAATTTCCACTTTATTAGGCTCAGTGTCTGTGATTGTTAAAATTCAACTTCTTTTCAAACTCCAATCTGTTCGTACGCCCCATCAAAATTTCTTAAACTGAAAAATTGCCTACTCATAAGGGGATTTTTTTTCAATGTAAACCATAATGCATTAATTGTATGTTCTAAATAAAATCGTCACCATAAAGCACCTCCTCGTGTCACGTACACATAGTAGTTTTAGTTTTTTTAATATTTAATATTCGTACAATTCGCATGGTGACTTTAGTAGCAACTACTGTTGCAACGTTACCGCGCGGGGCGTTGGCGAGGGCGAGGTTACCGTCAATTTACATGAAAATTTGGGTTGATATCGTTGCGGTAACTGTTGCGATTAGGAAATTCAATCCGGGACTCATTTTATCAAGGGTGCCCGCGGCTCCGCCCGTGTGGAATTCGGTCTGTGTCAGTATGTGGCTAATTCATCCCTAATTTCTTTCCCTCCTCTCCTCTGGAGGCGGAACTTGAAGTAAAGTTGACATTACAATATGGTACCACTAAATAAAACTACACTCCAAAATCAATAGTTTTTTCGCCCATGTACATACTGACAGTGACTTCGCCAACTTTACAACATTAAAAATGCAATAGGTAGCTTATTAATCGCTTTATTATTACTTACTTAATTTTACAGTGCATTGGTGTTAGCTGTAATGCTGTAAAATTTGTTTTCAATAAATATCAATATCAATTAAACGTAATTAAAATAATAGGGATATAAATATGTAGTACCACCGAGTTTTTCATTAACAAAATGCGAACAATACTAGTCTATGATTTTGCTTAACAATAGACCTACAACGAGGTTTCCGACCGAATGTCGGTTATCAAAAAATCTTCACAATTTAAAAAACAAAGCAAAAATAGTCACATTGGAAATAATTGAACGACGTGCATGAATTGGAGACAGGAACTTTCCGACAAGAGTTTTCTATTGGAGCTTTCCAGATCCGAAACGAGCATTTTCCCGGCCGGGACGCGATTTCGGAGCGAACCCCATTCACTCGCGATCGTGCACCGACTGCATTTCAAGTTGGCTCCACTTCAGCTGATCCATCAAAAACTGTATACATACCTGTTTGAAAATTCCAATTATGTATTTTTATGAAATCTTCGAGATACTTCAAGACAGTTCGTATACTATGTGGAGTAATATTATTTAGAGTATTCGTTGTTAAGCGTGACTTTTAACCTTTAATATATTAGTCCACATGTCACGCGGGCATGTTAATTATGCAGCTTTGACAAAATCTTTCATACTCAATTATAATTCCAATTCCTGGCTATTTGTCATTCAGATTCAGCATTGCCGCGTCACGTCTTCTTATCTTTACCTGCAAACATTATACGACACCTGAGTGTGACAACGTAGCAAGCCACACAGTGGAAATAAGGCATTTAGAGTCCGCTCGGGCTGCAGACGTGCTCAAACTTTAAACATGACTATTTAAGTTTCCGATGAGCCCGATATTATGTTATGAGTACACCTCTCCGCTTAGACATCAATCTTCTTTAATTGCTTTCGACCTAATTAAACAACTTAAAGGTTGTTATATAAATATTTCAATTGACTGCTCCTTAATTTGCTTGAATACCGTTTATAAAACTTGGTTTTCAGTTGATTTTCAAGGGGAATTTTCAGATTTTATTGATAAGAAAAAATAAATTGATTTAAGATTTGTTATTGAGCGTATTTTGTTAATTGAGGTTTAACTTTTTAGGTCCGATATTATTATTGGAACATCAATCTATTAGTGGATATTTTTACTAACTTTAAATATATAAAAAAGGCACTTTGTATTTTTTGTTAAATAAGTTAAGTTATAAAGAAAGGAAAATAAGTCTTAGCAGCACATTATTATCATTCCCGCTGCTGTATTCGTGTTTATATTCCCTCATGAATTCCCATTCGCTCATGAATGTCATGATATCCACATATCACACTGGTAAAATAATAAAACAATACAAGTACCTTCTTTTATAATTGTTTAGTGTTCTAAGAAGCCTCGCATTGATAAGTAAAGCTACATTACTCTTCTACATATTTATGCTTAGCAGGCGATATTAAAATATTCAAGGCCTTTCGATGAAAATGGATGTATTTATTATGTACGAGTAATGAGTATAATAGCCTTCAAAATTGTTCAAGTCAGCTTGAGACTCCAGCTGAAGTGAAATTAGTTTGGCCGGCTTTTGTCTGGGCCATTGGACATATATGAGGCGGTGTTGACACGAACACCCATCATCTCCCTAAGTAGGTAGAGGTATAAGGTGGTACATATACCTAGTTGTATCGCAAAAGAGGTCGTTTGTATTAAGTTATTAAGGTTATCTGCTGATTGGTTGAAGGCTTGGCTGCGTGCGACTGATTTGTACTCGTAGATATGTTCGCTAAAGTTATTTACCTATGGACAATCTTATACAAATCGACCTAGTCCCACAGTAAGCTCAATTATGTATTGTGTTGTGGGTACTATTTAGACGGCAATATAACATAACTCTGGATCAAGATTCGAACCCGGGATTCGAACCTTCATAGGCAGGGTCACTATATACCGATTAGGCTAGAAGGCGGTTAAAAGCCGTTAAAAGGCCAATTATGTTACGTTTTAAAACCTTAATAACTTTCGAGACGTTTAGTTTCTTCAGTCTCATAAATTAGCTATATTCTACAACAAAACCACCGCATAACTTATTATTACTTTGAAACAAATCAAATTATATACGTATTATTGTGGTATTATTCAATATTTTTTGACTCACATAACTTCCAAAAATTCATTGGTACTAACTGTTGAAACCCGCGACCTCCAGTTTGGAAGTCACTTACCTTACCGCTGGACTACCAACGCTTTTTGACAATTCAATAAGTAGACATGAATATTAAATATTTAATCAAAACAAACACCCATCCATTTCAGGAGAGGCTCATACTTAGAGATAAACCCAGATTACTTCGATTTACATTAGTGAATCCCTTTTAATAGAAAGCCTTTGAAAAGCCAAGATGTCCATCAAAGAGCGAGACTAAAACGATTTTTTTTGTCCTTATTTTTTTATTAAAGTGCATTTTTATGAAGCTTGGATAGTATTAATTTTAATGGCATTTTTTGTGTAATAAATAACGGGTCTCTAAAAGCATGTCTCTCTAGTTTACGAGTAGGATATCCATCATCTTCTACATCAGATGGAATATAGATTACGCGGAATATTGAGATGGTAAGCATAATAATATTGATGTTGTCACTTGGTTGTAATGTAATTCAGATATACTCGAGTGATAACCGTATCATACGATTCCATCTGGATAACATTATTGGATATCATTGGCGTGTAATTACCTGACAAGATATTTGATGGATAAAGAATACATACAAATTCAACGCGAGGTCATATAAGAGTAGATTTCTTGGACAGGATTTTTTTTAGCCATCGGTCGGATCCACCAACTCAATATTTTTTTGGTTTATTCAGTCTTAGTCAGGAATAAACCAGTGTAAAAGCATTTATCTTTGCTCCGTGGCAGTTGCTCAAGATTCATGCGATAACTCTACTAAACTCTTTCTAACTTCGTGTTTTATTTTCCTCAATAGATAGTAAAAATGTCCAAACTTAGATAATGGAAACAAAAGATATTTGTACCTATTGTTTATAACTTGTTGGGAAACACGCAAACACGTAATGCTTGCTTCTGTAATGAAAATGAAAGATGTAAAGTTTCCCATTATAAGGTATTGCATCTTAGCTTCATAATATCCTAGGGTGACTGCTCTCGTATACCTAGTTATTGGCCACTACACAGTAATTGGCCTTTCCTAACAAATCAGAAAGAAACAAGCGAAAAGAAGCCTTATTATTAAGTGGCCAATTACTACTATTAACTATGTAGTGGCCAATAAGTACGTTTAAGAGGGCGCAAAATTGTTTATAAAATTATTATATATTTAATTTTTACACGTTTTAAATCAATGAAGTTGGCTCGATAGAACAAATCACGAAAATATGTTTAATTTTGAGTTGTTTTGTATCGTTACCATAAATACCATAGCAGTTTAATAGGGTATTTGACACATGTTGAATTTTATTATTAAATCTAGTTAAATAGATAGAAAATGAGCAATTTATCACAATACATTGTAAATTAAAAAAATATACGAGTAAAATAAAAAAATACGAGGCCTTTAATTAAAAAAAATAAAAATTGTTTACTTCCAAATAGGAAAAAAGTAATGATACCATTCGATTCCTTAAATTTTATTTAAAAAAAGATTGTATAGCAACCATATACATAAACGCAATATTTCACCGACAAAATCGCAATTCCCTTAATTGTTTTCCATACATTGAAGCGGCTTCTAACGTTACATGGTGACGTCACGATGTATTGCCATTTTCTATGAATTCGTCAGTAAAATGCGGGTGCCAGACTTTGACCATCATTTGTGACTTTTGTATTACTTAAAGACAATGGGTTTTTTTTTCCTCATTTGATCCTCAAAACAAACCTGGTCGACTGATACAATTCATAAAAAATTGTCAAGTACCCTATTTTAGTATAACCGAGGAATCTGGCGAGCAAAATTTCAAACAGAAGTATATTTTCAGATTAATTGAGATAAAAGGTAAAAACCCGATATAAAAAGGCCATATATTTCGTCTCAAGTTTTGCGCGATGCGCCGTCTATAAATAATTATAAAAGTCAGTTACTGGTGGTCACTGGGTCAAGTGGGGTACCATTTGAAAGACCTTGACTTGTACCTACATTGAAAAAAAAAGTTAATGAACGAAATTGTAAAAAAATACCATGGGGAGCCCCGAAGTTAAGCAAAAAAAAAATGAAATTTTTACGAAACATTAACATGATTAATAAATAAAAAATACCACCATACTGATATAGCCAAAAATCGTGGTTTATCGAGGAAAAGAACAAGAAAGGTCGACTCGACGTTAATAGGTAAAAAGGCCAAGGAGAAAAACACAGTATATTTAAGCCTGTGGAGGAAGAAGAAGATTAACATGAACATAAATAATATTTATGGAGGAATACCACCTCTATCTTGATATTTTTTTTTAATTTACAAAAATATTTACGAAATTAGTTTGCAATTTAACTACCTTCGCGAGTGTTTGTTATAACTATTATAAGTACTTCAATTTTCTGTGACATGAAAGAAAAATTGTTGCAATCGATTCCACACGATATAGAATTATCTCTGAAAAAGTAACCTTCATAAATTAGTTAGCCAATTTGCCGATAGATGGCACTGTACACAATTATACTTAGTAAATCTTTCGCTTTTAGTTGCATGAGATAATTCAAACTTTGCACGGAACCCTCGGTGCGCGAATTAAACGAACTCGCACTTGACCGGTTTTTATCCTTCACCTAGCAGGTAACTGTATCGAATTAAAACTTTGCAGTTTGCTAGACTTTGAAAGTACTTACAAACAAACCTAGCCTCTCCGAAAGATGTAGCGCTAGTGACTAAAATATATGAGTCAAACCATAAAAACAATCTATAATATTTGAAAGTTATAGTTTCATCGCGAGTTTGATTGATAAGGGTGCGGCGAGTGTGATCACGTGCGCGTCCCCCCTGCCCCCTCTCGCCTCATTCTGATATATATCCAATTGGATCTTGCTCAGCAAATTTTCAACATCTGCTCCGCTCTGGGAGCATAAATTGTGAACACAGTTGTAGATGTTGGTATGTGCGCAAACCTTCAGCATTTACTATAAACTATTATATAAAAAGATTTTTAGATGAAAAAGTATCTGTTAGTAACGATGCCGAAGACCATAAAACTACCCTCAATGTTATAGCTAGCGTTGTAGAGGGATTGATATTGTTACCAGGTATCCCAGGTACCTACGAACACCAAAAATAACTGATAAGACAAAACGCAGAAAGTTTTCGTTGTTCTCATTCCTTTTTATTGTAAAAATGTTAGGGAAAAGTTGACGGATTTTGCCGCTTTATTGCCCAATTCATTTGTCCTAAAAACGGGAACAAACCGCTATAGTAAATAATGAAGGTCTGTCTCTTCCTTCGGCTCCAGATTACCGTACAGTAAGTTTGTTTTGTTTCTCGTTATGCTGAAATATTTAGGACAGTATAAAACGAACAAACTTTCCTACCGTACTCGGCAGAAATCCATTAAGCTCATTGACTTATGCTGTAAATAAATGTGAGGTCATTTGACTAAATATTATTCTTCTAAGTTGTACACTCTTTTGTCAGAGTAGTCGTGGCTGTTTTGGATGACGCACATGGCTGGTCTTTATTTCCAGTTTTATTGTTGGATTTGAAACTTTCGCTTGCGATGTCTCTCCATTTCTGACGGTTGATAGCGTTGCTTAAATGTACCTACTTTACATACCATACCTATATAGAGTAGATATGTATGTATTGAAGGCAAACAGCTTGAATAAAAGCTCCCAGTTAGTAGTTTTTTCTACAAAGATTGGCCGATAAATAGTGTGAACACGGATATTAGCGATTTAACGACCTCATTGCTAGTAATCGCTCGTTAACGAGCGATTACTGTCGATGTCACATCTTTTAATTTGAATTGATACCTATATACCTATGTATAATTTTTGCCTCACTGAATTTCCCAGTCGAAACTTCTGGACAGATATTTATACAAGCATAAAAATTGGTTATTAATTAATCTAATTTGAACCTGAAATCTGAATGCTAAAGTTGAAATTCTATTGGCGCGTAGGAATGTGGTCGAGCAAGAATTCGTACTATGCCTGGAAAACGTATTATGCTTTGTGTTATGTATGTACACACGGCTGAAAAAGTGTACACCGACTTTATGAATTGAATTATTCATATAGTGGGTATGCACTTTTGCAGCTCACTGTATCTACGTTGAATTTGTATTTTTGTTTCAGAGCGAACCCCCGCCCGCTTGACAACCACGTGACATTTGCGTGACTCGTGACAATCATGATGTTACCGACAACAGTCAATTTGGAGTGAATCGCAAGTGTTTCTTAGTAAACATAAGAGCTCGGTAAAAAAGTGTACCGTTTATATACTCTGAGAAGTGGATTAACAATATATACGTGAGTGAACCAGTGCATTTAGTGACACAGGAACGAATCAGGGCTGCTTTAAGGAGGTAAGTGTAGTAATTAAAATAGAGATGGGTACAAGTAGATTTTCTCGTATAGGTAGCTGATTTAACAATAGATTTCATTTGTAAGAAACAAACGACTCTCGAACGTTATCGTTGTGTAACAATTAATAATAAAGCCGCGCTTTTCGCCAACGTTCTTTAACAATGGCATTATGCTCGTACAATCCGAAAGACTAGTTTTTAATTTCACTTCTAATTTGGTGTTTCATTGTCTTTCGCCAACTTATAGGTACGCCATGAAAAGCTTATTACATATAATAACGTGAAACAATGTTTTCAGTGAAATACTGTTTTGTTCGCAGTAAATTTTAGTTGGCACATAAATATCTGTTTGCCGGCACGGGTGAGTGAGTGCTAGTGGCGAAGGCTCTATTCTGCCTGACAGCCTGAACTGGTAGCCGCGAAATATAAATCGCGCCCGGTTGAAATTACCTGTACGTTATATGACACACTCGCCAAAGTGTTCACTCATGCGTTATATTGTGCTTTGTTTTTATCCTGCCTTTAGAGGACAATATCTATCATGGCATGGCTACAGATTGATAAGATTTTACAATTTGAACGTATATTAAATTAGCTTTAAGGTGGACTCATGAGTGTTGTGTTGACCTACATAAATAGGTACTTTATTTATTGAATTTACAACAGACGGATACGTTACACATTGTGTAAAAGAAGTACGAGTCTAATTTAATATAAATAATATACAAGTGAGGCAAACATCTTTTGAAACACCATTTTTTGAAATGGAAAATTAATATTTAAATTAATGATAGGTACCTTGGTTAGTTGCGAGTTGCGAGGGAATAGTATAATTTATTTTCTTATTGTACGATTTCATTATGTATGTGTTTACTTGTTCATGATCGCATTTTGTTAATTTATATTCCATTTATAAGTTACATTTCCAGCCAGCCTATTATGGATAGCTTTATCCATCTTTATCCACGTGATAAAATAACTGTCACTGTTTAACACCGTGGGAAAGAAAGTGACGGACACCGTTTTATCACGCTGTCACGTAGACAAGAACGACCATCATATCCGTACAGTACGGATATGATGGTCGTTCTTGTCTACGTGACAGCGTGATAAAACGGTGTCCGTCACTTTCTTTCCCACGGTGTTAAACAGTGACAGTTATTTTATCACGTGGATAAAGATGGATAAAGCTATCCATAATAGGCTGGCTGTTTATAATAGTTTCGTCAAAAAATAAGTTTAACGGCAAATCGGCGGCATTAAACTACTAATTAGCGTTTTTATTAAGAACCCAAGCAAAGCCAAGTAGACACAAACGGGGAAGAACTCTTAAATCTGAAGTTTTCTGCTATGTGATTAGAGTGCTCGGTTCACTCACTGAATGTATGTTTGATGTGGCCGCGCCAAAACACGTTTTCCATTTTAAGCGTGCTGCGAGAGGATCCTAAGCACAGAACATTTGAAAACAGAGCTTCAGTGGTAAATCTCAAGGTGCCACGCCCAGGCTGCGTAGCTAACGTGCCAATCGTTAACGCTCCGTAGCGTATCGTAGGAACCTCTCTCTATCACTCTTCCATATTAGTGCGACAGTGACAGTTGCGTTTTGTTCGCTACGAAGCGTTAACGATTGTCACGTTGGCTACGCACCCATATCATTCTCCTAACGCAGCTCGCTGAGCACTGAGCTGACGGCCGTGCGTGCCCGGGATCACGGATTTCATTAATATTGAGTTGTTATTTTTAGTTAGAAGTGTACTAAAGAAATTAAACCGGGCGAAAATTGTACGTGCTCACAGGCTTCGGTCCGGTCACATTCCATTAAATATGCTTGTCTGATGGGGAAAGCAGAGTCGCCCAACTGCGATATTTGCGACTTCGTATGTATAGCACTTGCTAATGGAATGTGTTCGAACTCGAGACAAGAGGGCGCAACTATTTGAAGCTAGGGGTTATGCCCCATTGGCCTTTGCGTCTATTGCAGACGATTTATGGTGCAAATCGGAGAGACAATGACCTCTCCAGACTTAACACCGCCTGGGACGGAATTAAGGAAACGCAGGGATGCCCAGCACCTGCCAGCACCTGCATTACCCTCTCGGCTTCACTGTCTTAACCCACAGGAAAGGCGAGCCAATACGTGTGGAGACAGGTCGACTGCAGGAATCTGCCGCTTATTTCAGGTTGGACCCTATACTCGCGTCTTACGTTAACTCCATTCCGGAATTTAATTTTGGAGTATCCTTCTCCTAGATGGATTGCAAGCCAATGCTAAGAGGTCCATCTCCCCTGTGACGAAACAGCTTTTTGCTTCGTTTGTGGACTTAGTCGCCTCGTACGATACTCTTATCCCATGTGAGGGTTGGCGCTATTCTAAAGTCGGCCACCACACGGCCAGGGGTTATGCAGTAAGTAACATATTGGGGGTTTTCACTCGTAATTGGCAGAATCCCTGTCTATAACTGCGAAATTCGAGTACAGTTTTTTTCATATCTAGTAACACTTATTGAAACTTTGTAATGTCTAGAGGCCCAACGGAGCCGACATGTCTCATTGATAATTAGGCTTCTTTGAAAAATGTAGATTAAAAAACAAAAAAGAGTAGTAAAGAAGTGAGACCGAGCAAAATCGTTTTTTCGTCTTTGTAAACCTTGAAAGGTAAATATGTTACCTCTACTTGAGTTGCTGCATTTAACGTATTATTTTCTTGTATTGAGGTGTATAAATAAAGAGTATATTTATTATAATGTAAATAAATTTAAATCTTTAGAGCAAATATTATTTACAAATAGGTATAACATATTTTTGCTCTTGAGCTTAGATTGTGAGATTAAGTCAAAGTCTAAGTAAACAGTCTGGCGTCTCTAGTAGCAGCCCACGCAAACGCTCCGCTCGTTGTGAGCTGTGTCGCGCAGCAATCGGCGCGGGTGTAAAGGAACCGTGATTTGTATTTGCCCGCACCAGTTTTTCCGCGATTGGACGCGAGCTCGCTGCTGAACTAACGAACCATTTGCGAGCGCAACCAACTGGAACATCCATGCTGATCATTTTTATACTATTTTATTTTAACTTTCACAATTTACTACTCAGCCGATTTGTTGTTTGTGTTTTATTTAGTAGAAATATCGTTTGAGTATTTTTTAGGATAGAAAATCATCATTGATCGGGCACTGAGGAGACGGATCCGCTGTATTTTTTCGGTTGGACAATGTATGATTTAGGTACGTACATCAACAATTTCTCAAGACGATAAGTATTTCTGGTCATACAATACACGTTTAACCTAACTTAACCATTCTTGGCTAACTTGTTCATTCTTTTTTCTAAACTGCAAATAGTAGTTTACCTAGTAGTTTGTAGTGGAAAGCTATTTTAGAAGTAAATAACCGGTGACTCTTGTTTAAATTCCGTCGCGGGAAGTTGCCTCGAAATTGTTGTGTAAAAAAGCAGGTATTTTAAACCGCCTCCATCCACACCAGCCATTGTAGGTGGCTGCATGCCAAATGAGTTTTGTGATGGAGTCCCCTTGTGGAAGGCCGATAGTGGCTGCGCTGCGCATCCTCCGCGAAACAAAATCTACATAAATTTAACATTTTGTCTAGATTTGTGTTTATAAAAGATGATTTAAGTATATAGCCTATTATAATAAAGACTATTAGTCACGGTGTGTCTAGTAGATGCTCGTAATACATAGGTACTTATGTGGAACCTAAAACATGAGCGTTTTTAAATTAAATTTTATAAAAGAGAACTAAACGAATAAGTTGCACCCGAGATAATGTGGTAAGTGGTAACGAACGAATTATTTAGTAGGCTGCTCCAGTTGCTGATGCAGTAATCGTAAAATATCTACTTTAATATGCAATTTTTAATCCAACCAACGGGAGATAATTTCTTACTAACACTTAATGTTATATTTTTTCCATTTGTATCATGAGTTTTTTATCTGATTGATAATGTGGAAGATTCTACTGTTTCGTGAAAGTTTGTTTATTATGTTTCTCAGCGCCAGTTGCACCATCCCACTAACCCGGATTTAACCGGTTAATCCTGGAGTTACCATGGTGACCAGTACAAATTGACAGTAGGTTAACGGTTTAGTCGGTTAACCCCAGGTTAGTGGGATGGTGCAAGTGGCGCTTAGGATATCACATAATTATTCGTACTAGGATAACACATACATACCTGCTTATTTTTTTACTCTCAAAACAATTTGTTTTGTGAGATAGCTACGTGTAAACCACAGAACAAGATAGAATGGCGATGCGAGCAGGGTACGTGTCGCCGCCGGTTTTGAGCAAACGCTCGCATGCTACTCGCCCGCGCTGACCGAAAACGAAGTAAATATGTCTTTTTGCGCCACAATAACCTTCAGATTAAGAAGCCAGACATCAAATCTGTCTAAAGGAGGCGTATCCATCCACCAGGCACACAAGTTTTTACTACCGTTGCGCGAGTGTTAGTAAATGTGGAGAGGAACGAGCGGCGACACCGGTTCCGATTCTAACTGCGCGCGATAGCCATTCTAACCTCTTTAATAATAATAATGTTCTGTGGTGTAAACGTCATATACCTCATATTACCTATATGTAGGACATTTTTACACAAATTGACTAAGCCCACGATAAACTTAAGAAGGCTTGTGTTGTGGGTACTCAGACAGACAATACAAATACTTAAATACATAGAAAATAAGCAACAAATATCTGTACCTACTTATCACACAAATAAATGCCCTTACCAGAATTCGTACCCATGACCCTCGGCTTCACAGACAGGGTCACTACCCACTAGGCCAGACCAGTCATCAACAACATAATATCCAGAGATGCGATTTATTTGAAATACTTCTATTTAAAATGCAAATACAAAATGCAAAATACCTATTTTGTATTTTGCATTTAAATGCCTTTTAGTAAAAAACATTTTGTATTTTATTTGAAATACTTTTCGAGATGTATTTTGCATTTTTAATATTCATTTCAAAATGCAAAATACTTTGTGATTAAGTTTAGCCAACATTACCAGTCAAACAAAATGAAATGAACGAATGACGCTTGTATTGCCGAATTTGACCGATAGAGGCGCCTGCTAGCGCCTGGCGCCAGCGCCAGGTATTGTTAAAAAGCATAAATAATAAAAATTTATGTTTGTTTATAAGTATTTTGTATTGTTTTTGTAAGTGTTTTTGTATTTTATTTTTATATCCATATTGTAAAAAACCAACCTAAGAAGAGAAGTAAATAAAAAAATAAGAACTAGATGCACAATCAACCGAAATAAATGGCCACACAAGTCACAAAATGGAGCCATGGCTCTCTTTTCGTTAGTCTAGTTTATTACATTATTTTAAGTGAGTATTTTTATTATAACATAACAGAATTTATTGATACGCGTACTGATAAATATGACCAAAATGTCATGCATAAGGTGCCATGTTATTAGACGTTTTTGTTCGGCTCGGCATTGTGTCTCTATTTCTCATGACAAATACCTAAAATAAATAAAAATATCTGAGATTTGGTCAAAAGGCATTTTATTTTGAAAAAGTATTTTGAAAATACCTATTTTGCATTTAGCATTTGAAATACAAAACGCAAAACTATTTGGTATTTTGCATTTGAAATAGTAAATCTGAAAAGTATTTTGCATTTTGTATTTAAATGCTTTTTTGAAACCATTTTGTACATCTCTGATAATATCATTACATACCTATTCATATCATTAAATCTCTGGTGTGAGAATTCATGTAGAGCTCTCATACATTATGAACTGTGCGGACCCGACTATAACCTGTGATGCATGTAACTGCGTCGAAATATCGGGAGCTCGAAAACAATACTAAAGATAATCAAATCACGGTTCATATCCCGGTCTATATATAAGTCTAGTGAAACTAACCGTGAATCATTCAAAATTGTTATCACCTTTGTTACCTACAAAGTTTGTAGGTAACAAAGGTGATAACAATTTTGAATGACCTAAATGAAACCTTATGTTTGTAGTACAAACATAAGGTTTCATTTAGGTCATAGTTAAAACAAAATTACCGAAAGCACGGCTTGAAATAAAGTTGCCGAACACTAATGCAGTCTAGCTGTCTATTATTTTATAGATGGATGGCACTACTAACATTGTAAGAAATTTTAATTTTGGGTCCCTGTCGTAAAAACTGACATAAAACTTGTATAGCCACCATTCTATGCAATTTCGGCGATACTAAGCCGATTTTTAAAATATACAGCATTGTGATTAGACTACGTAAATTAAAGATAGTGTAGATTAGTGGTTACGTCCAAAATTTCTATTACGGCATTTACGGTTTCTTATTTTTAGGTAGGTATTACATTTACGCAGACTGGCCGTTGAAAAAAAAACGCTTATCAATTAGATAAGCAAACAATCCAAGCAACGCGTGTGCGTGAGTTTTCATTACGGTTTCTAAATGGAAAGAGTGTGTACGGTTTGTGTCATCGCATATTCATGGGGTATTTTCGTGAGTCGACCTCTTAAGATTTGCGCACCGACTACGTAAACAACGTCTAATGGAAGGATTTGAGAAGGTTACGTGGCGTTTCTAAATATTCTAAATTTTGGTATTCTTAATTTATTTTTTTAGATTCCTGATAACTTTGTCGTCAGCTGTGTGGTGTATTTGAAGCATTTTATTACTTAATGCGAGGTTTTTAGAAGGTAAAACTACACAAAAAAATAACAAGGTTGTAGCAAGTTTTGATACGTTTCTACGTAATTAAATAATTGGAACTTAATCCAAACTCTGTCATGAAACTTAGTTGCCGACTGAGTAATAATTTTACGAGAGAGATGGCTTGTTAAACTTTCTTCTGCTTACTGTTAAAGAAGTTAAAGAGTGGAGGCGCGTTAGCATTGTAAAGTCACGGCTTATTGCGAAGTTTCGTAAGTCAGGTAGTGGAGGGCACGTACCGGGGCCGTGTGTTTGGGCTGGCAGTGTGGGGGGGGGGGGGCGCCACTTCGCTGTTTGCTCCGACCCGGTCAACGACATTCTGCACTATTACTATTTGACATGAAAAGAAATCGAGCGATAACACAGCTTTTACCCTGCAACATTTTAGTCCGTAGGTATAATTGTTTGTTTTGTGCACGAATTGGTTTTAGATTTCAATGTTGATGTGTTTGAATAATAAAATTAAGGTATATTGAAAATTTGCTAACGGATACATGAAACTTGTTGTTTGTATATAGGCGAGCAATAATTATTTATTTATTTACACTGGTGAAAGTTACATGAGTCCGTTATTGTCTAACTAAACTTAGGAATTGTTTTGCGCTAAGAAACAACAACGAAAGTTTGTTTTCGCATGGGCTTTATAAGCAATTAATAACAATCCTATTCAAGTAAATATTATTTCTGGTTGTTTACCTTACTGCCCCCCGTCAAGTCATGCTTATTTTTTACCTAACAAGTTTCAGGGTTTTTAACATTACAAATTAATATATTGATTATTAATTCTATGATTGTTAATTTGTCAGATAAAATCTTGATACGCTACTTAATTAACTGTAGGGCTCACGCTAGACAACGTCCATAATATTTATTTGGGGTCGCCGTCATCGCCAAAACGATGAGGAGGACTATATAATTAACTGTCAGCAGTCCACAATTAATGCTAAATGTATACTTCTGAAATATAATTTATCTCCACATAGGTATAGCATTTCTGGCCAAGTTTATGTCTGTGTTGGGGCCTACGCGATGTCCGGGCTAAAATCTATTGGGATAAGTTGAGAGCCATCCCAAAAGGTAGGATAAAGTAACCGGAGCAAGTGCACGCCCTTGTAACGCCGTGGGCTGCTTGTATTTACTTTCAGGAATATTTTTATTCAGATTATTTTATCCACACCCTGCCGTTTTTTCGTGTGTGTTTGTGTGCTCTAGCGGACATGTTGTATCAATAAAATATGTTATCTTATCTTATCAAAATCAGTTCATCCGTTTCAATGCATTGGTTATTTATGTGAAATTTGATAATATGTGACGTCCCACGGTAAAGGTACCTTATGGCCGTTGGCGCTTACGCTATTATTAACGCCGCTCCGCCGCCGCGCGCTATTATTATTGCGGCGCTATGCGACGTAAGCGCCAACTGCGATAAGGTACCTTTACCCGTGGGACATCACATATGTTTTTGTTGTATCATTGTTTCATACATTAATAATTACTTTATTTTTGACTATTATTATAAGTCAGTAAGTCATAAAAACTATGACAGGATGAAACTGACTTTTACATTTATATCGTCATGGAAAAAGGTATAAGTACCTAATTAAACTCGTAGCTATATAGGATTATTCACCAGCAACTAGCTTTCCTATACGGCCTTGTGGAGCATGTAGTACCTACCGTCCTACAAGTACATTACCTGCTCCAGCTCCTTGTGCCACGCTCTATTGGGTTCGATCTATCATCACTGACAGGACTTTTGTACTTAATGAGCCTGTCATTGTACAGATAGAGCGATTGTAGCGCCGGTCCGTGCTCGTCGACGTCACCATCCCCCATGATGAGAATCTCGTGAATGCCGAGAAGGAATGGCTCGGGATGTTGATCATTGTTCCTTGAACGGTTTTATAGTGAAGAGTCTCGACTAACACCTTGAGAGACTCTTTTAAGGTGGCTGGATCAAGGGTCAGATGCAGAAGGCGGTAATCTTGGACACGGCATGCATAGTCTGGCGATTCCTCTCTGTGCGGGCCGGCCTGACTTGCCACGCTGCTGGCGGCAGCCTACGAGTTACATTTTTTATAATTTTTATTTCACATGGTTTTTGTAGAAGATAAATAAATAAATAATAAATAATAATAAATAATAAATATTATAAAATAACCTAGCCTAAGAGTTCAAATAAATAATAATGACTGTGTGCCTATCCCGTAGTCAATTATTATTATTGGCACCCCGATCCTAGTAACGTCAAAATGTACTTTTTACTATGTTTAAACGGTCCACCAAAAACACCCTACCTTATTAGAAATCTATGCGCTATGCTCGGCTCCACTAAGGGGCTGTCCATAAATTACGTCATCTACTTTTGACGATTTTTGACCCCCCCCTAAAATCATCCAAAAATCATGCTTCGAATGACCCCGTTTCCTCCTACTTCATGCTACCATCATCAGATGTCCAGACCCCCCCCTAATTTGAAATGACGTAATTTATGAATAGCCCCTAAGTCTAGCACGCCGTAGCACGTGACATGCCGTAGTCATAAAATTCGCCTGTTCCACCTATCCCTACCGGGTTATCTCCACTGGTAGGGATGCATGGATTTTTTTTCCATCTATCCCTACCGGTAGTGATAGGTGGAAAAAAAGTTCATGTATCTTTACTAAGCTATCCCCCCTGGTAGGGATAGGTGGACTTATTTTCCATTATTCGCTACCAGGAGGGCTAAGTGCACATTTTACTTCATCAATCTCTACTACCTATATATTTTTTTATTAAATTAAGTGACTGTTATGTATTGTGTCGATAATGTAATAAAACAAAAAAACGATATTGCATTAATTGCATACCTTGTCATTTTTTGGTGGTTTTGGAAGATTGTTCATCGGGGTTGATTAGATTACTTTAGTATAGTCAAAATCAAATAATAGACACATCAATATGGTAAAACCCTTGCCGGCGAGCTAGCGTATTTTAATTAATTTGTATATTTCATTTACATCTCCAAAATATTACCATATGAAGCTCATTTTACTCAGAGTAATTTGTACTTTAAACATGAAAAAGGTGACCCAAAATGTTGTATGATTTTTGTTCCCAGAGCGTAACGTTCATAAAAAAAAATTAAAAGTCGATACAAAAATGAGACGGTCTGGAATTGAGTTTTTGGGCCACATTTTTTCTTGTACGAGGCGTCAAAGTATCATATCTATCATATCATATTTTTGTATCATATCTAGACACTCAAGAAAACACTTCATGTTTAGTAGAGAGTGGAAATATTTTGTCTAACTATCTCTACCAGTAGAGATACAAAGCCATAATATGGCCACCTATCCCCACTAAAAATAGGAGCGTCTAAATAGGTTCCACCTATCCCTACCAGTGGGGAAAGACGGAAAAAAAAATCCATGCATCCCTACCAGTGGAGACAACCCGGTATGGATGGTGGAACAGGCGATAAAATTAGCGTTTGTAGTAATTCTGACGTACCTACCTATCTATTATCTTGCCGAGCTTGCGAGTTGCTTACTGACAGAGTTAATTAGCTAATGTATAAATACATTAAAAATTAATAAAAATAAAGTAAAATATTTAATAGGTTTGCATTCACCATCATTTTAGTATTTTATGCAACCGTTGTTTAAGAGAGGTCAAAAAAGGCGAGTGGCGTGAGTAACAATTTGAGGCGAAGCCGAAAATTGTTAATAAAGACGCCACGAGTATTTTATGACTCAGTTAAACAACGTTGCATACAATACTTTTTCTACGACCAAGCACTTACTTTGAAATAAAATTGTAAATTTATCAAATATTTTTAATTCAAGAAGTAGCAAAAATGGAGGTTACTGGCGGGAAAAGAATGAATGAATGAATGAAATTAAAAAAACATGTCTATGGTTCACTTATTTGTCAGAGATGACATTTAAAATAAGGTTGGCAACACTGTATTTCATTCAATATTTTTTAAGTGGTCATTACACGAAGTATCGTAAAATCGCCAAAAAGATACTGCGTGTATGCACAAATTCTTTTTTGGGGAATAGAGTAGAGACTTGTCTTGACAACTATAAAGTAGGGTTTTAAAGGTGTGTGCACGACCCTTTAAATGACAAATAAAAGTACGGGAGTAGAAAAAATATGTTAAACTATGCTATTTACGTTTGCAAACTAATATTATTTACAATCTCCCTCAGTACCGGATTTTCTAATATCATAAATTCATAAATTAGTTTAGTCGTAAACATTTCATCATCCTTTACAAACAAAAACTCTGACTTTTAATTAATCATAATTATAATGATAATGATAATTACCATTGAGGCTCCATTTGATTATTTTGTTTGTAACTCGAAAAGTAAACATGTACAAAGTTCTGGTACCTATGTCACAGCGGATCTTCAGAAGAAAATACCGAACAAGGATCGATTTCTACTTGATTATTTTCATATGAAGAGCTCGCTTTCAGACTTTTACGACTGTATATGTCTTCAGAGAGCGGTAACTTAGTCATTTTATGTTTACCCCTTCTTGCCTCGGCGCACTTACTACGGGAACTTCACCGAGTGAGTCCCTAAGGAGTCTCGTAAATACGCATATATTTCCCATCTCCCATTTGTACATGGAGTGTGTCTGTTATTAAATTTTTCCCATTAGTGTGAACAGTCGGAAAACGAAGTTGTGGGTAATACGAGGTCCGTTAAGTAAAATATAACAAATATATGTATACGACGGGCAGAGCTGTGTCCGGGTCACCAGTGGGCAACCGTGCGACACTCGTAAAGGGCCCAGAAACGGTCGCGCGCCGCACTTTATAGTTTTAATATCGTGCGGTCTGAGGTCGCCCGAGTTATGGCAGGAACACGCTTTTCCTACAAATGCGTGTCTTTAGTACGGGTATACCGGAACATGTGTTCCGAGCGAACGGAAGTTGTAAGAGTTAATTTACCGACGGCAACTTGCTTCCTGTGGTTTCAATATCGAAACATTCTAACATACGAAAGGATGGTACTGGAAACCAACTAGAACAATTTAAACAGCCAAGGGGTTCGTTTATAAATTAGGTTAGCTTGTCATTCCTTGTAAGTTGAATTTTATTTAAAGCAAACATTTTATTTGCAACCTTCTCGTATTAAAAAAAAAGTGCTTCCCCCGGCGTACGGCTCAGGTAGGCGTAAGTTATTTCGTTTTACATTTTCCTCAAGCCGCTCTGGGCGCCCTCTCTCGGGGCAGATAATTTCGTACAGTGTACGTGCTGCGTGCCTTGTTGTCCGTGCTGGGATAACCTGAAGTGCCGTCCTAAACCTCAAAATAAAAACGAAACAAGGAATTTGTTCGGCCTGCACGTACGCACGTAACAATCGGTGTGCCTTAGAAGATTTAATCTCACCGCAACTTTTATTTTTTACTATTGTTGCTTGCCGCCAAGTACAACTTAAAGATCTGTTATTAATATATTTTGTATCAGACATTGACTTCTAAGGTACTAACTACCAAGTATTGTAAGAATACCGATAAGATCTTAATGATTTTAGATTACGAGTACTTACTGTTGTGTACAGAGGTACAAATACTAAACTAAATTTATAAATAGCTTAAAATTACAAAATCACAAAAATCTTAACCTTAACTAACAATTAACTGTTGTGTGTATTTAAATGTGTATTCTATAGAAAATGTCGTCACGAGAAAGACCTCAATTTCTTTGCGACAAACTGACAATTTAGGAAAGCTTTCTTTTATGTTTATGAGTTTACGTGTCCTGAAAGTCACTGGCCCTTTTATAAGTAAAAAGGGAAAAACTTTTTAAATTTTTGACCTCAATTTAAGAATGTCATTTCATATTTTCTTTGCCTATGTTCAAGTTACGGCCGGATTGTTGTCAGACTTTTCTAGTAATGAATAGCTTAATCAAAACAAATGACATAAAACCGTTACGTTTTGAAATATAGAGGGTATAGAGGGTAATTAATTGGCGGGACGGAGTGGCCTGTGGATGGATATAAATTGCGGTTTGAGGGACACACGTCTATAAACTAGAACGGTAGTGATGAACGTTAGCGTTGCGACTGCCCTAGATACGCTTTTTTTTATGGCAGGACGCTATCGGCCCCCTCATCTAACCGGAGACCTCAGATAGTGGATCACGCGTGTATGAGAGGGCTCCTATAAAACTTGACCTACTTCGCTTCGGCTACGGTGACACAAGGTGCGTCTCAATTTCGACTCACCACCGTACTTTTTAAGGGGATACGTTAAGTAGATAATGAGATCTTGTATGAGATAACTAGACCTCTTGAAGATACGATATTTCTTTCTTTATGAAGTTAAAGTGAGATTATGGTTTTAAAACTGGGTTCATAAAGGTTCTTAATATATGTATGTATGTTTATTATTTTTATTACATTCGTTCCAAGTTTTGTGTATGTTTTAAATGTGGAGTTTTATAAATATTTATTATGTAGTTTTACTTCAGTTTGGCAGGTTGTTTGTTATTCATAAAAAGTTATTACCTACATATTTATTTTTATAGCAAGGTGAACAGCCGTGTTTGTTGTTTGATGTCGATCGATCGAACGTCAAATGTCAGTAGGTATGTGAAAGAAACATGCATATTTGTCTACTAAAATAATGGGAAACTATTTGGAGTTTGCTAAAATGATATGACCGAGGCACAATATTTATAGAGTTATATCTCCAGTTTGAAATATGTCAGATAGATCAAAAAGGATATCTTTGTTTACGGTCAAAGTGAACAAAACAAACAAGTATTTGGAAGGCTGTTGGGAATCTATAACTCAATGCCAAGTTTTCTGAAGTTTGGCAACTCGTAAAAGTACTTTGCCCGAGGCAAACTGGTTCGGGACGGCACCGCCATTCTGTTGTTCTTGAGTTACCTGAAAACAAAAACAATTTCCTAGAATAACTGTTTATGCCTTATTCTGACAGTTAGTTTTGTTTCCCATTCTATTCATAGTAAATCCTTATTCTTCAATTTAGGTATGTAGGTAAAATTTAAGCTAATGTACTTATAAAAGTCAAAAACGACCAACGGTTTTAACTTACGAGAAGGTAATGAAGGCCAATTCTAACTTATGTATATGACACCGTAAGATTGTGAACCCGTTAGTTTATAATCTAACGTAGGTTAGGTTAGGTTAGATTATAATCTCCCTACCCTAGTTTATAATGTAACTAGCGAGATAATAATATGACGAGTGTTTACAATTTTACGGTGACATATACATTGAATACATTTCGATGTCAAAATAATGTCATTATATTATCATTCGCCAGTGCGTCTCTCTCGCGCCAGCTGGTATACAAGGACAAGTGAAATGCACACGTGAATGTTAACAAAATGACATCATATTGATATCGGAATATAAGTTCGAATTAGCCTCAGGCGCAAGAAATATCGCGGGACTTATTTTTAACCATTGACGCCAAAACGTTTACGTGTGTTATAGGTTCTAACAATTAACTAGGTACCTAAAGCAAGTTTGATTACCACACTAATCAACACAATTCGGGCAACGCTATTTGCTGAAGATCATTATTATTATTTTTTTTATTAAAAATGGGCTTACTCATGGCCACAGACTAGCCGAGGCGAAGACGTGGCCTACGATGGAGCGAGTCTGCCCAGAAGGTGCCTGTTCACCCTTGATTTGAAGGTTAAATTAAATTATAAGGCTTTTGTTGATTTAGGCTTGAAACAGGTGAAAAAAAGTTGGATAGGTATATGTTTATTAAATATTATAGCGTTATGTTTAATATCCTAAAGATAAGATAGGGTAAAACAATTCCACACAAGTCACTCCACGATCAACTTAGTGAAGTCCCACGATAAAGTTAATAATAAGGCTTTCGTGGTAGCAAGGATATTCGTCGATGATATAATGAACTGATCATCACACAAGTGAATGCCCTTACCCAGCAAAACTATCAGCTCACCCACTAGGCTAAGTGGCGTAGCGGTAGCGGCGGATTAGATGTAGTTGTAGTTGTAGACGAATACTACGCGTTTATCAATTTACATTAAATATAATTCCATCGTTATGTTTCCTAAATCCGACATTCATAATACTTACCTACGCATAAACTATTAAGCTACAAACCATGTTTAGCGCTCATAATCATTTTCATGCTTTGTCTGTAAACTAAAATTCAAATGTAAATGGAACCTCGAATGAAGCCTAAGGTAAGCTTTTAGCAGATACAATTGTATTTAGTGTTTCTGTACACACCACGAGAGTTATTTTAGTAAGTAATAAAGCGACAAGAAAAGTTTCCAATTTGGACGCGATGAACTTTTATGTCGGCAGCCTTACGTGAGCTGAAACGTGAACTGAAACGTGAGCAATGAGATTAAAAATGAATTATGTAAGTACCTACCGTATAGGGCGTTGGAGAGTGAGCGAGAAGGCACGTTATGAGTGTGCAGAATACGCGACCTGTGGCTTCGTAATCAGCAGATATGATCGGCGAGCGGTCGCATTTCCCTGACATATTCATTAACGCTGTTCACATATAATATCTCAAATATGAATAATAAATTGGCTAAGGAAAAAATCGGACTCGCGCATCAAAGGTTTCGTACTTTGACACAATTTTATAATGTTTAGATTTTTTATCCGACTTGCGTAAGCATTTTATATTATGTATATACTTACGTAATAAAATATACAGACAATGTTATATTTAAAAAATCATTACAGGAATTTCAAAATGTGATTTGTAATTGACAGGTAGTTTAAAGGTGCCTTTGTAGGTACTGATATAGTTACTTATAAAAGTTATAAATTTTAAAATGTATACGCCTCGTAGCCTAATTAGCAATAGGTATTTGTTTGCGTGTTTCTCACGAATATTTGTTCCTGAGCTATGAATGTTGTCAATGTATGTCTTTGGGGCTAAAACCGATATAATATTTATTACCTTAGTAGATTTTTTGTACTTTGAATAAAGTAAAATAAATGTCTAAAACCTGCTGCCTCGTAAATATGAAGCTTATTTTGATATTGATTACATTGAATGTTTAAATGTACCTATAGTAAAAGTGATTATGATTCGGGGCGAGTGTTAAATTTTTTTGTTGAAACTATAGCAGTTCCATTAAGTAGGGCTAATGAGTTGAACTGAACTTTTTGAATTGAGTTGTACGTACGAGTAAGTTCCAGCTGTGATGAACAACTGAGCGACTGCGGTTTTCTCGACCTGAATAGTTGAGCACAGCCCTGGCTGCGTGCCGACCGTTGCAGTTAAATAATTTGTGATAACCGCGGTCATTTATCCAAGTTTAAACCGGAACCTTTTGTGCTCTGCGCGTGGACTAAATTACGCGCAAATTAAGGGCGAAAAACTTGTGATGCCGAATTTCTACAACAAACGAAAGTCACTGTCGTCATGTCGTCAATTTATAACAAATTAACTATCTAGTGCCGATTGTCGTTTTATTATTTAAGAAGGGCAAACAAATATAAAAACATACTTCGCGGGCAAATGGCATTTATTAAATGCAGACTTAAATGTTAATTTGCTGTATTTAATCATGTTTTAGTTGTACACAATAAAGAATAAAAGAAACAATCCCGTATAGACTGCAGAAAAAAGAAATTTCGATGGAAGACACAGAAATCACAGAATATTATCATTAAAAGATTTATCAGCATAAAGAATATAATTATTAAGTGTTAATATTTATTTATTTATTTAAAAAAATATTCACGCAACAAGGCCCATACATATTACAAATACGGTTGTAACCACTTAAATGAAAAACTGCATGATAACTTCAAAACGACAGTTTTCACTTATGACTTATTATGATACTACTTACTTATATGTTTACCTACTATAATATAGTAGGTATGAGTATTTGTATGTATTTGTCTTTCATTACATATTCGATGTCTTTCATTCGATATCAATTAACCTTATGTAAAAATACCTGACTTGTGACTTTCCAGGAAGGTAGATTGCCTGAATTGCTAGCCGAATCTGTTTAGTTGTCAACAACGTAAATATAAAATAAAACATTCAAGTTAATTATTACGAGAAACCTCGCACCCAGACTATAAACTTTTACACTCAATGTGCTTGATAAGTTGTAAATCCTGCTGTATCCGAGTACATGGGGATTTGTCGTTTATTTTTAAACACGCACCAGCTGTGTCCGTGATAACGGCTGGTGTGAAAATTGGAGGTTTAACTGCTATAATAAAGTGTGTGTATCGGCATGGCGGTGCAGCGCTCCTTGACTTTTAGGAGACCGCGTCATAATACATTATAAAAGACAAAGTTTTAATTAAACGGCTTTTACTTGCTTCGCTTATAATGTTCTTGGGTTTATATTCCACGTTGACGGCGTGTTTAACAGTGTCGAATAAAAAATTTTGTAGCTAACTTTTCTATCCACAAAAATAAAATTCCTGTCTGATACACAATAGAAGTAATTAATTAACAATTAAATACTCTGCTTTTAATGATACATGTTTTACGAATGCCTATTCTGATATGATACGGCAATACATATGTATATTTCGTATAGATAGGATGAAAGTTGAATATTCCCCAACACATAGTTTGCGTCTCGGGGAAGCCGCCACTAGACCTATATAATGCCGTGTTGGCCGACCCGAGCATACTCACGTTCGAGTACTGCTTGATGCTCGTTAAATGTCTTTGTTGAAAAAGTAGTACATCTACATCTTCTCAAGCCCTTCTTTAAAAATTCACGTCTTTCATGTAAAATTCGATTCGATGTTAACTTTTTCTAAACGCTCCGACATTTATTAATGGAGTGTGAATAAATTTGTAGAACAACTTACCTCTGTGTTTTTTGCAGTCAAGACCCATTCTGTTACTTTTGTTGAAAGCAAATTACGTCGGCAGCAAAATCTTTATTCTGCTCTGTGAAGCAACGTTGTTGTTTAACACGGACAATTGAATTTGAACCGTGATTTTAGTGTAGCTATAGTCGCACGCCGCGCCGCCTCAAGATTAGTGGTTCCAACTTACAGTTATGAGGTTTTCAGCGTGCTCGGATGGGGCTGCGAAATTCATTACTTACGTAGAAAGCCCAGGCTTTTATCTCGAAAGATGTGCTTTTGTAATCACATTACGCAAATGAGAGCTCGAGAATTCACGGCTGGTTCGAGATAGGGTCATGATCCCGACAAATGAGAGGCGACACTCGCGGTCGACTAAATCTTCATCAACGCGCTAACCACTGCCGACTCGATAAAACCAATGAGACGAGTTGATTACCGTAACACCAACGTTTTTTAAAATTAATACGTGGGATGGAAATATAATGTCACTAACGCATTATAATAACTTAATAACGTAACTGGTAAGCCAATAAACGGATTATGTATGTGGAATAGTTAATTAAAGTTAACATTTACAACGGCTTTTAATGGATTTATAAACTGCAATTTTAATATGCTAATTTGTTTAATCAAATTCCGGTTAGGTTTATAACTGATTCATTTTTGCGATGCATCACAGATCACAGCTCGAACAGCAAGATTCAGAACCGTTTTCAAATATGTATAACGGTACTTACGAGTATACTTATTTCGCGTTGGCTCAGAACTTTTTCTGATAAAGATTAAGGGTACCTTAACATCACATATATTAATACTTCCTATGTAACTTATTGTTACCGCGGACGGTATTCTGATTTTACAATTTGCTAAAGTTATGATATTTGTATAAACATAAACATTAACTAACTAAAAATTTCCATATCAGAATATCGCTTCAGATTAAAATAAATTCGAATTGGCCACCTGGCTACATTTTACGTAACGTGTTACACGTACTACGCTGCTACGACGTAGCTAGTGCTACGCAGGCATGTTGTGTGATGAAAACTGGAGGTGTATTCTGATTGTATTTACAGGTTATGAATTAGATCTAGTTTTGTTATGGATATGTTTTGTTAGTCAGTGACGATTCTGATAGAAGATTTGCCACTTTAGACGAATATCAATTCGAAATTACGTACTTAATACACGTAATAGTCTATACAGGTATTAATTAGTCAATCAATGATCTTGATAAATGTAAAGGAATTTATTTCTATATTTGTTTTTGTTTGAACGAGGCGTTGATACAGACGATTGATGATGCGATGATGTTGGGAGTGATTTTTGCTTATGTTCCTAAAACTCATCGCATTTTTTTCATACTTTTAGGACGTCATTGTCCTGAAGTAAGTAACTGTATTCATCTACTGCATACCCTACAATTGTCATTTCAACATACTTAATCCTATTCTAGTTGCGGTATGATAATAAATTGTGAAGCTTGTAAATCCGTTTGTTTTTACTTAGACACAACTCACAACTCCTTGACAACGGACTCATATTACCTTGATAAACATAACTAATGGCGTTACGTAAAGTGCGTGATATCGATTTATCGATATCTCGTTAAAGCTTAAATACGATTGTGTACATCAAGCCATTAATGATTCATTGCAATGCTCAAAATATTGTCGATAATACACACGCGTGGGTTTTATGTTTGTGGATTTTCAAACTTCATGCTTACAAGTAGGTGATTTTATGCGGAAGGGTGTGCTTCAAGTTTTGCGATCACAGATAAATCAAGCAGGCGCATTTTTGTTACAGGATATGAATTCGATGTTGAATAGATATGAATCGGACATATCAGTGTCAAAAGTGACGTTTTTGGTTGTCATCTTGTCACTTTTGACAAGATGACAATTGTTATCGCTTCGACAACGAAACGCTTTGTGGCGCTCTATCATTCTTCCATATTAGTGCGATAGTGACAGTTGCGTTTCGATCGCTACGGAGCGTAAGCGATTTGCATGTTGGCTACGCGGCCTGATCTCGTATTCCATAATTTAAATTAAAATACGCCTGGGCCCCTATTCGACATGTGCAACTGTCAGATTTCGCGTCATTTGAAATTCAACTGCTGAAGTTCATTTGAAGTTCATCAAGTGCTGAAGTTCATTTGGTACAAACAATAATTTAACAAAAAACAACTTTGTTTTATTATTACTTTAAGGTTTATAATGGTTTGGTTTGGTTGTCACCTAACTGTGGATTGCTAATGTCAAATTTTGACAAGTAATGATTCCAAAGGTAGACTTGGTTCTCTATGACCTTCGGCACCATCTTGGAGTTTTTGACGTGCGAAAGGGTAATTTATAGCAAAGAGTAAAACTTTTTTTTTTCAGTACGTAAGTTTACATGAATTAATGACATCTTGTGAGCGATAGACCAACGAATGCGCTGTAGGCGATGCGGCGGCGAGTAGTGGAACTTACGTGACAATTTCCATCAATCAAAAAGGGACTACATTGCTGATGGTCGATAAAGGCTATTAATAATTGAATTTTAACAGCAAGAATGCCTTATTGACAAGCGATCTTTTTGTTGACCCCACACCTACACGTCAAATAATGCTTGCTCCACACATTCTCCTATAAACGCTCAAAATTGTAAAAAAATGAAACAATTTACTCATCACCTCTCTCAACTCAAGCTGCCTATTTCTAAACCACGTTAATAAACCACAAGTTGTACCTTAAGAGCCTCCTGTTGGAGCTGAGATTTAAATATTTTAGGTAAATATACCCGTCTCGCTAACGGAAGCGGCACCTAAAACTAATGCGATAAGGACAAGGTGAAAAATCCTGCGTAAAAATCTCAAATATCGAGGTCGAGTACGAAACCTCCTGTTTCCTGTTTACTTTTAACTGTTTCCTCCTCCAAAACTTAACCAATCGTAACCAAATTTGGAAATCTAAATGATTATGAAATTATCTGTGTCGGACCGTTTTGCTTTTTTGGCTAATTGATATCAGTTTTGAATACCACGCCTCTCATTGCGGCATAGTCAATTAGGCCATTTTGGCCATTTTTGAAGGGCTCTAGCGCCTTAAAAAACAAAAATATCAAAAAAAGCAAAACGGTCCGACACCGTTATTGACAATATTAATCTGTGTTAAAAAAATCATTGCTCTAGCTTCAAAACCCACGGAGGAAACAGTCGAGTACGTTTGTATGGAGAAATGACCACTCCTGTTGGCTCTTAACACATTTCGTAAACCACATATTCAGAAAAGTCCGTATTTTATTACTAAGTGGAACATGAATAGCTTGTATTACTTTTTTGGCATAAAAGTAATCTAAATTAGTCAAAATATTTTGACTAAATATTGCGCTACTGCTACCTACTATATAGGTACCTACTACCTTAGTAACTTGGTAACTTTGTCAGTCACCAACTATTTTGATGCTACCTACAAAGAGCATCAAAATAGTTGGTGACTGACAGGTCAGGCTTCGGTCTTGGTAAGTAATATAGTCAAATACAGTAGGTCATAAGACCTAACATTACTACCAAGACCTAAAAGTACCTATTGTTTAATATGTATCTACTCAGAGATGATTTTTAATTAAAGGAGATTAAATACATATATGTTATTCAACTACAAATAAAAAAATTAGATCTATTTCAGTTTACACATTTTTTTTCGTTTAATTTTAATAAAACATTAAAGTTTTTAAGCATTTAACTTTATTTAATTTTCTTCACTTTATTATTTTCTGATATTTAAGTAGGTATGGTGTTTCAGGTTGGTAACAGGAAATAAGAAAACCACACCTCTCCAAAAACTCTGCTGGTGATTCACATCTGTAAGTTTAAATATGAAACATGATAAAAACACTTACATTAAAAACTTAATGTCTGGGAGACCGAGTTTTGCTCGGGAAACATATAATAACCCAAAAATGCGTTTTCCCAGAGATAAAACCTAGCTAGATCGATTTTGCGCCCCCGTAAACCTCCATATAGCAAATTTCATCTAAATCCGTTTAGAGCCGTTCCCGAGATCCCCGAAATATATATACATATAAATAAATAAATAAATTTACAAGAATTGCTCGTTTAAAGGTATTAAAAACTTATAAATAAATTATTAGCCCTAAATCCTGGTAGTGAGTGTAGTGACCTACCAAGTGCGGTAGGGTGCCCTTCTGCAGGCTGCCCGCTTGCCCCGCTGGATAAGAATGCTGATCCGCATCATCAAAAGCATACAGATATAAAGCGCTTTGACAGCTCCTCATAGAGGCAACGCGCGCTAGGCCGCACGCCATAAATCTAAGCTAAAGTCTTAAATTCGAGATCATGAACATGAAATATTGTTCGCTATAATATTAAAATCATAGGTATTAGACCTATGATTTTACTATTATAGCGAAAAGTTAGCAGGAGACGGCCGTGCCGTGGTCGTGATAGGTACAGCATGCGTGGACCAGACAAGCAAACCCTGAATTATGTCCCTACCTATTTGACTATACCTTTGTTCACCATTATGTTCACCTATGTATATTTACTCTTCTTTCCAAGATAATCATCTTTTTCAAGATGTAACCCGTATAATCGGGCTGTATAATTGCCTCAATTTTTTTTACACAAAGTTGTATGTAATCTTAATTCGATAATTAATGATGTTTTACATATTTATCATATACTATTTTGCAAATTTTTCTTGGATATTTGTACGTTGTTTATTTCGATTGACGATTACTATGACAGCGTTTTTTTTTTCTTTTTTGGCATTTACTACAGTAGCCAGTGTCATGTCGATATAAAAACACTTTAAAAATGGAAAGGTTGAGTCCTCAATACAGTGACATTATAACTCAAACAAGAACCATCCAAAGGGGGGTGGGGGGAAATTTCGTTATCTGCCTCTCTATCACTCTTGCATATACGAGCGAAATTTAATGGTGGCAGATAACGAAATTGGTATCGCGGCAGGCCCTCTTTAAACAAACCGCCTTGATTCATCAATGTTATATTTATTAGGAACAAACGTTGACTGCCGACTGTTCTATATATTATACTACTCTTTGCTGCCCACTTCTAGCGCTGGCGGTACACCGCGAAAATCAGTAAAATGCTGCAAATGGTGTTAAAGGTCTGAAAATCGGTACGATTGATCTTTAGGACATTTGAAACAATTTGACCCGAAGCGCCAACAAATAAAAAAAACGAGAGGAGTTATGACGTCATGTTTTTTTGTATGAAATAAAAAAAAATGTTTAGAAACCTATCGTGTATGGTATTAAACGAAAGGGCTTTCTGAGCCAATGCTAAAAATATATCACATAGTTACATTTCAGTCATTTTGTTTAAATTATAATAAAAATAGTTTTCAAAACATACCAAGTTTGGGCTTCTCCAGATACAATACCATAATTTTTTTTTGTAAAATATACCTCAAATTATCCCTAATATCCTCATATCTAACCCTAATAAAGCAATTTTGAAATTATTTACATTTAGGTTTTTTTTTTAATTTTTCAATTTTACAAAGTGTAATAATAGCCCTGCCGAATTACTCAATACGAGTAATAATGTCATTCGGGTAAAATAAGAGTATTGAAACTTGCTTTTTCTACTCCCGTACTTTTATTTGTCATTTAAAGGGTCGTGCACACACCTTTAAACCCCTAACTTATAGTTATCAACACAAGTCTTTAGTCTATTCCCCAAAAAAATATTTGTGCATACACGCAGTATCTTTTTGGCACTTTTACGATACTTCGTGTAATCACCATTTAAAAAATATTGTATGGAATACATTGTTTCCAACCTAATTTTAATTGTCATTTCTGACAGATGAGTAAACCATAGACATGTTTTGGTTAATGGTACGATTATTTTCATCTTTATAGGGCTGTATCTCCTAAACCGTGCGTCGTAGCACAAAAATAATCAAATTTTCGTTCCCCTTTGAAACTCCTAAGTAATATTTAGAAAACACGAAAAACAAAAAAAAAAAGATTTTTTTTTTATAGGGTTGTATCTCCTAAACCGTGCGTCGTAGCGCAAAAATATTAAAATTTTCATTCCTCTGTAAGAAACCCTAATTAATATTTAAAAAAAAAACACAAAAAAGAGATTTAAAAAAAACAAAAAAAACTTTATAATGCTGTATCTCCTAAACCGTGCGTCGTAGCGCAAAAATAATCAAATTTTCGTTCCCCTTTAAGGAACCCCTAAGTAAGATTTAAAAAACACAAAAAAAGAAAAAAAAAAGAAAAAAAAAGAAAAAGAGGAAGAAAAATATTTATAGGGCTGTATCTCCTAAACCGTGCGTCGTAGCGCAAAAATAATAAAATTTTCGTTCCCCTTAAGAATCCCACGCACTGAACAACCTATCACATTAGGACATGAAACAATCATCATCATCCATTTTTATTATTATTTCATTGCATTTCAAAGTAAGTGCTTGGTCGTAGAAAAAGTATTGTATGCAACGTTGTTTAACTGAGTCAAAAAATACTAGTGGCGTCTTTATTAACAATTTTCGGTTGTTGTTTGTTGTTATTGTTACTCACGCCACTCGCCTTTTTTGACCTCTCTTAAACAACAGTTGCATAAAATACTATTACATGTTCCTTTGGTAATATCTAAGCTTTAAGTAAGAAAAAGTTCTGATGAGTGGGGGGCGGAGAACTCGGGAAAGGGGGGACGTTAAAGGTGAGTTTTTTCGGTTAATTCTTTCTTAATTATTACATAGACAATTTTTACTACGACTTATAGATTCCGAGATATAAGCGACTTTCTGAAAAAAAACCGTTTTATATTAATTTTATGCTTTCTTTTTAAATATTTAATTGAGAGATTCATAGATCACACTATGTAAAATTGAAAAATAAAAAAAAAACCTAAATGTATATAATTTCAAAATTGCTTTATTAGGGTTAGATATGAGGATATTAGATATAAGATTAGAGGTATATTTTACAAAAAAAAATTTGCCGTATTGTATCTGGAGAAACCCAAACTTAATTGGTATGTTTTGAAAATTATTTATATTATAATAAAAAAAAAATACTGAAATGTAATGATGTGATATATGTTTGGAATCGGCTCCTAAAGCCCTTTCGTTTAATACCAAACACGATAGGTTTTTAAACAATATTTTTTTATTCCTTACAAAAAAAGATGACGTCATAACTCCTCTCGTTTTCTTTTTATTTGTTGGTGCTTCGGGTCAAATTGTTTCAAATGTTCTACAGATCAATCGTACCGATTTTCATACCTTTAACATCATTTGCAGCATTTTACTGAATTTCTCGGTGTACCGCCAGCGCTATATAGGTATACTTGGTCAACCAGATCTTGACAGTAGACAAAGGCGGCAATTTTGAAAAATGTAGGCGCGAAGGGATATCGTCCCATGGAAGATTTGAATTTCGTGCCTTTTTTTACTGACAAGATTTGGTTGACCAGCTATATACATATTATACTACTCTTTGCCTACGCCTTTGTTTTAAACTTTTTTTTAACAAGTTTTCACAGACAATTAAAAATTTGACATAGACACATCAAGGCGGTTTGTTTACAAAGGGGCCTATCGGGAAGTGCGAAAATCGAAACTCAGCTATTTGCCTCTTTATCGCTCGAATATGCAAGAGTGATAGAGAGGTTAGATAACAAAATTTCTAATTTCTGACTGTATTTTTCTTTAAATATTTTCAAATATAATTAAGTTGCGTTGTTTTATCACAAAGTTAAAAAGACTTAAAAGACCACTGTTTGTATCATCACCATCAGATCAGCTCGATGGTAACCATAAAAATATTGTATTGTCACCCATATTACATATTATGTACTTATGTAAATTTTCAGCTTCATGAACACCCGAGAAGTGGGTCAAATCTAGACACGCTGTAGCGTGTCCAGCCAAGTTCAAAGAAAAAGGAACTGGCGACGCAGCAACCGTGTGTAATATTACACGAACCATTTCGAGCTACTTTTGACCCCTTCACAACTTGAAACCTACTTAACCTACACACATGAAATTTGGCACATGTATTCAAGTCCCTTAGCTAGTTCAAAATACACTATTTCATAAACATAGCTCAAACAGTTATTGATAAATTAACCTTTAAAAACCGGCATTTTTGTGACTGACTGACATATAGATCAAAAACCTAACCCACTTCCAGGTGACCTAGAAACTTGAAATTTGGCATCAAGGTAGACTATTAGGTGTATATAGAAGGAAAAATGTGAAAATTGGAAATGATTGATATTTTGATGGAAAAAAAATAATTAATACTTATAGACCAAAAACCTAACCCACTTCTAGATCACTTAGAAACTTGATATTTGGCATCAAAGTCGACTATTAGGTGCATATAGAAGGAAAAATGTGAAAACTGGAAATTATTGATATTTCGATGGAAAAAAAATAATTAATACTTATAGACCAAAAACCTAACCCACTTCTAGATGACTTAGAAACTTGATATTTGGCATCAAGGTAGACTATTAGGTGCATATAGAGGGAAAAAATCTGAAAACTGGAAATTATTGATATATCGATGGAAAAAAAAAATACTTATAGACCAAAAACCTAACCCACTTCTAAATTACTTAGAAACTTGATATTTGGAATGAAAGTAGACTATAAGGCGTATACAAAAGAAAAAATGTGAAACTGAAACTTTTTGACAATTAACCGCGCGTTAGCGAGGGTCTCCTTTTCAGCTTAGGCAAACTGCTTTCATGATGAATACTATAGTAATTTCTGTACAAAAAGTAATGATATCCCAACAAAAACATAAATGTGAAATGAGAGCCAAGTTCAATATTGAGAATATGTGTCGTTGTTAACTCGCCGACAAAAGAATTGATATCTATATGGGTGCCAAGTTCTGTGCTGTGTAGAAAATCCTGAGATTATAAAGGATTTGTCTTGGCTAGTTTTTACGTATAGGCATATAGTGTAACGATGCACGTTACTATAGGCATCTAAATCAAAAGTATTATTTAAAATAATGTGAAATTAAGAAATTAACATAACATTTCTGTGCGCGACTGTACTTTCCGCCGAACGGCGATGTCAGCAGTTTTACCCTTCTTATACCACCGGCCATCACTCCGCGCCCCACTCTTCGTTCGATCGTCTCTAAGGACGGACGCTGCCGGCCGCGTTCACGAGCCGTGAGCCGTGTCCTCTCACGCGCCGGCGCAAATTAAAATAATATTTTTTAAATCGGCAATGCTAGCCAAGTGTAGCTAAATCTTTAAAATTTTCTATAAGCAAATGATTTTAAGTACTAGTTAGTTCTACCCGTCCTGCAGCCCGTTTGGGTAAGTGTTGAACGTTACTTAGTTTTAAGAATCTAGTGTGCTAAATTCTATTGTGCTAAAACGCTTATAATTGTGCCTTGCCGGTATCATGTATTTTAAAATAATTCCTATCTAGTAAGTGTTGTTAGCCGCCGCGTCGCGGCGTAACGGTAAAAGTACCGTTATAACATGGCGTCTCATACATTTTGCCCAGCGTGTTATTTAACTTCAGATTATTAATAGCCTTAGCTCACAAGCTTAGTTTATTGCATTTTTATCATTTTAGTTGATCCCCATTATTGTAATTTAATTTCATAATCTTGCACTCTGCTTTTGGTACCTACTTGCCATATCACTTAACCGCTGTAACTCCGTTCTGGTTATGAACACCCACCATCTACTTTTTGCTACTCCCTTGCTTGCTTAGCGTCATCGTTGGGGTTCATACCGAGCGGCCAATTAATACGTGGACATAAAGCTGGACGATGTACATTCCAGGGTGCAATTGTCTAATTGCACCCTGATCAGCAGGTCCCCCCTGCCGCCGTAGTTTTTAAGCCGTCTGGCTTAAAAACTACGGCGGCAGGGGGGACCTGCTGATCCGACCGCAGAGTAGGAGGCCCTCCAGAGGCTTCCCGGCTTCACGCACCAGCTGACCTCGGCGCTTCCCGAGACGTCCCGGCGTCCGAACACAGGGCTCGCACGACCACCTTGCCACGTCAGGGGAGTACCCACCTACGTCAGTGAAATCAGACAGGCTAATTTAAAATTTAACGGACCACTACCACGACCACCGCTCGGGTTATTTTTTTAATAAATTTATTTGTTATAAAGCGTTTGGGACTTTAATTTAAACCTCCCAACCTTAATAATATTTTCCACCGTAATATATATGTTTTTTTCAACCGTAATATATATTTTTCTGTTAGTTTTTCAAAAACTTGGTTTGTTGTTAAAAACTAGCCAAGACAAATCCTTTATAATTTCAGGATTTTCTACACAGCACAGAACTTGGCACCCATATAGATCTCAATTCTTTTGTCGGCGAGTCAACAACGACACGTATTCTCAATATTGAACTTGGCTCTCATTTCACATTTATGTTTTTGTTGGGATTTAATTTGCATGATTTGATTGGAACCACATTGGAACAGACAGACAACCAACGGGACAGATGAAACTAAGTAAAAGCTTGAAAAAATGTGGCTTTTTCAATTTCTATTGCAACTTCAGATGAAAACGGGGTTTCTATTGTTTCCCAGATAGTTTTAAGCCATAATGTATTGTTTGCTCGAATTTTCGTTAGTCATAATTCATTTGGTTCAGAAACGCGTCACTTTTCAGGATTGCCATAAAACAAATCTAACCTAACCTAACCTATCTATAGGATAACCTAACTAAAATCTTGAAATGTTAACGGTTTCAGTTTTATGAGTAATGATAATATGACAAACAATACATTATGACTTAAAACTTTATGGGAAACAACGGGACCCCATGAAAACGTCCTTATTGAAGCATAAGGACCCTTAATTTATGGAAAGCCACATATAACAACCAATTCGAGGCTACTAGGTGGCAAAATACGACTCAATACGAGTAGGTAGGTCAAATACACGAGAGTAAGGATTTATATTTGGCCAAATATTCTTGTGACAAAGTTATTCTTCCTCGCGTTATCTCGATTTTGCCACGGATCATGAGAACCTATTGTTCGCTTGACAATTAATCTCAAGGATTGGCGTAGGCACTAGTTTTTCCGAAAGCAACTGCCATCTGACCTTCCAACCCAGAGGGTAAACTAGGCCTTATTGGGATCTGTTAGGCTGTTAAAGTTTAAAGTTACCTACTCGTAAGTCTCGTAACACAACATATAAGTTTCACATAACAAAATTACTTACATATATATATATATATATATATATATATATATTATGTACCTAAACATATTACTTTTCTAAAAAAAGGACTGAAATCTAGTGCTGCGAAGAAACGGTATTTTTGTTCGGCTTTTTTGTTGCTATTTTGGCATATGGATACATGGTAGAAGAAGTAAGTATGGAATCCTCCTCCGTTTTGCGTGGTCCGACGCACCTGGCCGGGTTTTCGCGATTTTCCGTCAATGTCTGTCAATACCTTATTTCTTACGAACACCTAAAATAATAAGTTTAAAATTAATCTCAATGTCTCCAGTTTGCTGTTCATTCAAACTGACAAAATCCAAATTTCTGAGGCAATATACGACCGCTGTCTTATATAAGCCATTAAAATTCATCATGAATAATCACGTTGCGTTGTTATAAATTTAATTAAATAAATAATTATTGTATTTAATTTATAACAACTAATTAGGCATAGCGTCCAATTTAGAATATGACACAGGCACTAGTTCTTACGAATTTTACCTTAATTTATTAATCAAAGGACCTGAGGTAAAAGTGAGAAGAGGTTAATAAGCAGATGCACCAGCTAGTCGCCGACGCTCCGCTTCCCCCGGGATTAGCCCTTAAGCCTGCACCTAACAGACTGGCTCATAGGGGGCTATGAGCTTGCTGTTGCGTCAATTTTCATTTTTAGAAAAAAAAACTAGTCTACTAACTACTAACAACACAATAAATGCTTATTTTGCCGCATTCTTCACTATCTCTCCCTATTTCACTGCCATCTAACCCAGAGGATAAAAATATAGCTTATTGTGGCTACTGGCTACTCCGTCTTCCTCATGACTCATGATATTTTACTTCACCATAAAGTAATTGGTGTAATATCAAATGATATTTTTCACACAAGTTACAAGAAGTTCATTGCTAAGAGCCGGGGTTAGGACCCACGACGATTGGTTTAAAATTTAAACTTTATATATAATTTGTTACCTAGTAATTATACTAAATCTGTTTTCTTTTTGACATTTAGTGGTATATGTATTGCTGTATGTTTATTGTCAAGTTTTTTTTAATTCTGGACAATTGTCATATATTCGTTTTCATGATAGATCTACACCAACGCAACTGCATGTCATGTTCTTGCGGTTTATTTTTATAACGCCAAGATCGAAATTTGACTGTTAACTCCATCTTGCGTCGAGTAGGGGAATCAAAAAACTATAGAAAATAGAAATGCAGTTTACTCTATGCCATAGAATCCCCTTTTAAATGTCATAAATCCAAACATGGCGGCCATACCAATAGACAACCAAGTCTAGCGATGAAATGATTTGTTTACATGAGATTCACTGACAGGTGACACACTTTACCTATTCGACAACCCATGATTGTTCAGATTCAAATGAACTTCAACATGCGACGTCAAAAGTGGCATGTCGAATAAGGCCCCTGTATCAAGCCTGTATCACAAGATGGAGCCTATGTGTAGTGACCACTAGTTGTGTTATACGCTCGTTAACCTTTTGCCGCCGACGCCGATTCCCAATGTTTCCCAGGACGCCACCAGCTTTCGGAATATCGGAATATCAGTTATAGTGTATTGAAATCTTAGAACCGCTTAACTAAACCATTTAATTATTCGATTACTAATGCACTAATTGCATTTACAATTTAACAAGCTCAATTATTAAAAATGTTCTGAATCGAACAATTGTCACTCGTTTAAAAGTTAAATAAGTTCGGTCAGTCGTTTCCCGGCCGGCTGAATAAAACATAAGACTTCATAGCCGTTCTAATCAGCGAGGTCTTTGTTTTTCTCAGTGACTGCATAAGTTGTGAATGAAAGTGGGAGGAAGGGGCGCCGGCCGGTGCGGAGATAGGGTTGCCAGATCGAAAGGCGCTATTATCGGGAAAAAATAAAAAAAGATCGGGATTTTGGGCCTTAAGTCGGGAAAATGAACGATTCAAATTAAATTAATTGTATTCAAAACAAAGATATATTACATTATTGGCACTACGTCAGCTGCTCTGCCCAATCTCGCCACGCGCGCCGCGCGCGCGCTGTCGGGCGCGGGTCGCTGGTTCGCTCGACGATAGTTCAGAACTTGAAATTATTGTTTTATAACGTGATGCTGTTTTTCGGGACAATTTTCACTTTGTCGGGAATTGGGAACACATGCTAAAAATCGGGAGAATCCCGCCGAATCCCGACCATCTGGCAACCCTATGCGGAGACCACGGGCGTCGGATCAAATCGCACTTCATTTGTCCGCGTCAGACGCCGCCGCGTGATGGATGGCCAGCGCTGCCGGTGCGCCGCCTGTTTTTAATTGATACCGTCATTTTTGTACCGCGGCCGCTCCCGCCTACGCGTCACAACTCATTTCGGTTTCATTACATAATGGCTTGAAACAGTTTGAAACATTTATCTTTCACTTTAAGAAAACCTCTAGTAGCACTTTCGCGTTCTTCTTCTTCAGTATAACAAACAATTTAAAAATAACAAGTAATTGGAGTGTTATAATTTATAGTTAATTAATAACGAACTAGGGGCCCATCTCTCAGATGATATATTAGTCTAATATTATTAAGTATGTTTTCATGGAAACCCATACGATTCGACAGTTTGTGAACTACATAATAATATTATTCTAAAACCGTCCGAAAAATAGGCCCCAGCAGTGAGCCACAGGGGCTAATAAAAGAAAGTAAATAAGTATGCCTTTTTATTATACGTTGAAATACTTACCATAGCACATGATGTGAACATTTGATTCTTAACATACGAAGACAGAAAAAAAATGAGCTATGCATGACCCAGGTCGCTATTTTAAACAGAACATTTACATACCTACTAAGTTCCTACTTTTATTTATTACGCACTTAACAATCTTTGTAAGGCACATTACAATTACAATGAAAACCCATAGTAATGTTAGCTTATCTGACCCCTGGCTTACACGCAAATGGCTCAGGCTATAGCCGTTGTTAAAGTTATACCTATTCCACAAAAGAGTAGTAGGTATGTAGCAATTAACCTGAACTAACCTATGGTTTTTTGTCACAGTCTATTATTCAAGGTGACATTCGCTCGTTTGTTACAAAACGAGGTTTCAGACATGTTAATGGAAACTTTTATTGTAAGCTAAAAATAGCTCTGGTAGTAGTTTTAATTATAAACTGTTATATTACTCGCTGATCTCCCGCTGTGGGACAGCTGCCTAACTGAGATAAATTTTACTGCGAGACTCCTAATCGTTGGGGACAGCTGTAATCTGGGACGTCGTTGCTTCTGCTGAGGAACGCTTCTTTTCCCCCTATTTTGTTAGAATACGACAAAATAAAAGTGTACAGTCAGCATCAAAAGAATTAGGGCTCATTTAGACGGTGCGAGAACTCGCATGCGAGTTTCATTATTATTGAATCGCGATCAGAAAGGGATTAGAAATAACAGCAGCAGGGATTAGGGATTAATAATAATAATTTCCATACACTTACGTCAAAATCAATATGGATTGACAGCTATCTCAATCCCTTTCTAATCGCGATTCAGTAATACATGGGTTCATTTGATCGGTCGGCTGAATTGACGTAACCTCAATGGTCCGCAATGTAACTAAAATCGTATACGAGTTCACGCGCCGTCAAAATCAGCCCTAACACAGGCATAACACTGCAAGTGGATAGTTGCCAGAGCTTACTATGATGCCGTCTTGACGGTGTGAATCTGTTAAAACGGTGAATACTTGTGAAACTATAGGTACTTATTTATATAGAGTTAGTAACGCGCTCATGATATCATCGGCCATATCATACTTTGTTCGCTTACTATGAGCGCGTTATATATGCTTGTTTGCCATCTCCTATATAAAAGAAACAGAATGAATCTTCGTTCATGAATTTAAACAGTCGCCTTACTTTTGGCTGCATATGAAAATTAATCTCGACTCGAAATAAGAATTTCTGCTAAGACAGGACGAAACAGCGCGTTCATTATTATCTCGCCTTAATATGATGAGAGTTGGCACCGCTCCCGATCTCCCACAGCGAGTAATTCTGTTTTCGACTACGTGCCGCGAATCGTTAGTGGCTACTCGAAACTGTCCACTAAGCCCTGCGACTGTCCCGTTACTTCGAACACAACCGAACAGTATTAAGATTTCACCGCTTTTGCGAAACTCCTGGGCATCGGGAGAGCACCTTAATTAAACTGCATTGCTTACTATTTACTATAAATAATAATGTTACATAATTATAGGTATGTCGACATTTATACCTAAGTACTTCATGTTTTCAATGCCGCAAAAAAAAGCGGAATAATTTTGGAAAATCTGGTTTTCAAATAGATTGTAGAATAACACAGGATAATAACATACTTAATCCGAAAATCATCTCGCAAGGCAATACCTAAATGAGATTAAAAAGTTATTACGGGAGTAAGTACCTACTGAGCTTACTAAGGGTTGCCATCCCAGCCATTTAACGAATAATAACATGGAAGAAATTGCGGTCAGAGACTGGTGGAATTCAATGTGCCTACCCACGGTTCTTCCTTGTTATAATTATGTAAGTATCATCAGCGTCGTCAATGCTCAAGTATAGCAAACTTTAATATTAGCGGTAATTTAAATGAAATCGATTTGTTTTTCCTTCTTTTGGCTCGTTTCGGGCTAAACCGCTGGCCAAAACACAGTAATATAAAAATAAACCTTGTTCCAACCAACATAACACCAGTGTGCAATTAAACCAAAATAATACAGCGAGCACGCCGGTACGATGTTCTCAGGGGAACCTTTTTAATTTGCCTAATTTCATATTTGTTTAGGGCTATGATTTATACGTCTATCCCCGTGACCCAACTGCCCTAAGTAATTAAATCTCGTTTATTGTTAGTTTTGTTTTAATATATTACTTATTGTAATCGCTATCTTAACCACCCATGTTAATATAATTTTAATATCGTGTGAAATGTAAAGCATGATTATTGATTTAAAAAAATTAACTTTCGATCGCTGTTATAATAAATAATATTTACTTAAACGTATTTACCTACATAATTTATCTACATATTATTACGCAGGCAGATACTGAATTGCGCAGGGATATGTTTGCGTAGGTAATTATTTAGTGGATCCCTGTCAGCCGGTGATATTAGCCGTAAAGGTACACACAGCACTAATCAAACTTGGATTAACAGTAAAGAGGTTTCCAAGTAATTACGCGCGATAAGCGGTGCCATTTAATCTTTAGCAAATCCTTTACTATAGAATTAAGGTAAAAAAATCGAATTGACTTGCCAAGAAGTTTCCTTTCCAGAGAATTTTGAGTTAAATATGTATATTCTATTATATGTATTACGCATCCGCTCAGACTCAAACTATGTATGACGTGGTGGGGATTTTCACGTGCCTTTTTTTTTTTTTTTTTACGTTGGGGAAATGCGTTTACGCATGCCACCTGGTCCGGGGGAACCAGGGGGGATGACGGACTAACCAGTGGAGGACTACCGTCTAAAACCACCAACGAGTGCCGACTCCGCTTTAGATGGGGTGCCGCAGGGTCGCTATCAGCATTCGACCACGTGCGCCCCGGCGGACAGCCTGTAGGCCGTAGGCATTTTGGGTGCCAGTTGGTCAGCACCCCAGTCCTGTGAGCTTTTAATCGCGGGGACTCCCCCGGAGCCCCACGCAGCCCACTACGGCGGAGGCAGCGAGCGCGCATAGCGCCTGGCTCTGCCCCCAGCCCGTCGTCGACGGAGTGGATGCGCGTCAGGATCGTCCTCACGCGCACGCTCCGCTACCTCCTTCTGCGACATAATTTCGTCACTGAAGGAGGCCATCGCCTTCCATGCCTCTTCGCTGTCGAGCATGGCATTAACAATGCTCGCCAACGAAAGGTCTGCACCTAGTGTTGCTTGAAGGGTGGCCCGCTGGGGCCCCCATGCAGGGCACTCCTCGAGAGTATGACGCGCCGTGTCTACAGGTGCGCCACACTCATGGCACATGGGGGATTCCTCCCTCTCTATGCGGTGCAGGTACTTACCAAAGCATCCATGGTCAGTAAGTATCTGCACCATGTGGAAAGTTAGCGTACCTTGCTTCCTTTCCACCCAGCGTTCTAGATGCGGCAGTACTGCATCTACCGTCATCAATCCATATTTTGCATCTTCGAGCTCTGCCCTCCATCGGCGAAGTGTTTCCACTTGTGCAGATGCCCGGATATTTCGAACGTCTTCTCCATCTGGGAACTCTGCCGCCGCTCTTCTCCCAGCTCTGTAGCGGTGAACCTCCGCAAGAATGTGAGCCTGAAGGTCCCAGGGAGGGTCCGCAGCCAGGATCGTTGCCGCTGTAAACGATACCGTACGATACCCACGTACAGCTCTCAAAGATATTGCCCTCTGTGGTCTGCGGAGCAGAGCCCTATTCTCGGCAGAAAGGGCATCAACCCATATGGGAGCGCCATATAGGGCCATACTCCGCAGGACACGAGAGTAAAGGAGTCTACATATAGAATTTGGCTCACCCACGTTAGGAAGCAGCCGGCCGAGGGCTGCAGCTGTAGACATCAGCCTAGGGGCAAGACTGGCGAAGTGCGTCTTAAATTGCCAACGGCCATCTAAAAGGAGGCCAAGGTATTTCATTTGGGCCTTAACCGCCACTATCTCCCCATTCACTCTAATATTGGCATTACGAGGGGGTCCGATTTTCACGTGCCTGACTCAGAGGCCAATTTGACCGTACCTACATTTTGATGTCAAAATGATGTCATTTTGTTATCATTCGCTCGTGCGACGCTCGCGCCAATATTGTAAGGAACAAGCATGAGCGAAATGCGAGCGCGAATGATAATAAAATGACATCAATTTGACAAGTTGGACATCAAAATCCAAGTTCGAATTGGCCTTTCAGCTAGTTGCAGTTTCGTAGAGCGCTGTCACACACTTTACTACCTATGTGACGTATGGCACACGGCGCACAGGTGGCATATATACAGGGTGCCCGGTAATTAGTGGATAATGTATAATTTAAAGTTTACAGACATGTAAAATTTCACACATATGAAAACTTTAAATATCTATTTTTACGTGTTTGGATCGCTACAACAGTTCCTCAACCCACCAACGGAATGGCAGTTGATGCCAAACTAGTTTTCGCAAAGTGTCTCGGTGAAAACTAGTTTTCTCTAAGTATTCAAATTTCAGGTATGCACTGTATTTAGCCAGAGTCAAAAAATAAATGCAATGACGAGCGAAGCGAGCTAGGTTAGTACTACTTTTATTTATTTTATTTATTTATTTAGTAATTTAATTCAGGCAACAAGGCCCATATTACAAATACCTTACAGACTAACATACATATATATTTTATAAACTTAAAACTAAATACTAGTTATTTAGTCGAATTTTAGAATGTTAAGTTAGAAAAAAATAGTTGTTCATCACACATGTTGTCTTTCACTCGAGAGCAGAGTTTGTTTAACCCTCGTGCCTTAGATAAAAGCAAAATAGAGTCTGTGCGGAACTTGGAGGATACAACTAAACGGAGTAGCCATTAACAGGCTTTCCCCTCTGTCGAAAATAGGCGGCCAACGGTCATACACAATGTATGGACTGACGTTTATCTGACATGGCTATTTTTACGTTACGCATACATTTGACGTTCCCCTCCCCCGCAAAAATCGGCAGACTGTTTTGTACAGAAAATTACAGACATGGCGTCTCCGTTTGATTATATCCTCCAAGGTGCGGAAAGAGAAGAGTCGTGGCAGAAACGGGAACTAACATTTTCAATTTTATATGGCAATCAAACAAACAAGCAAGCAAACAAACTTCTGTCATTGTATATTCTTATTAACAAAAACCACAAGTTTTATGTATAAAATATTTTCAAAACACGATAAAATCGTACATAAAACCACAAGGAAAATTATGTTTAACATTGTTCGGTTTTGTCAAAGGGAAGAAAACGGCTAAAAGCCGATTATCGACTTACAAAAAGTCGCGGAACGTGTTTCCGCTATTCACGGGTATTGATGTTGTATTTATTATTAAATAATTACCTATTTATTAAGCCCCCTAAGTAACTTGTCTCCGGTACATAATCGGTAAGTATCTTCATTCAAAATATATTCATTTTCATAAATATACAGGTCATTCATGATCTTTAAAATAACTGACAAATAGTTTTGATACTTGCCATTTTATGCATATTTATATGTACCTAGTGAATTATTTTTCAGGATTGAGTAAAAGTACCTACGGTATCTCGAATAAAAGACCGCTAAATAGGTGATATGCAAGAATTTGTAATCTGCGTGCCAGATTCAAGCACATCCAATTCAGATGAAGATAGTTCTATGAGTGTCCCTGGACTCCCTGGTTGTTCTGAAGCTAGCTCAAACATAAGTGACATTGAATATTTTAATTCAGACTTCGATCACAAAGAATAAAACTTTTTCTAATAAAATATTTCTTTATTTGTTTTGTAAGTTCGTTTACAGGTTCTGTTAGTTACGAAATTATATTTCATATTTAGTAGTGACTTTTCGGCGAAGTAAAATATCGTGAGATGAGAGAACCGGACATATCCCAATAAGGCCTACACTTATGCACTATATTTATATCCAAATAATAAAATTACAGTTCTATTGCCCAATTTCTACCCGATTTACCCGGTTTTGTATTAAAATAACTGTTGGACTGCACAGATTAGGCAGTACATAAATGAGACTCTATCTTGTTTGGTACTAAAATGACAGTTGTATTGGGCAGATTCTTGACTACCTTTAGCAGTTTTGTCAATCGCACTGTCACTTTTTAGTGCCTGCGCTAAATCAGAGGATTGAGTTGACGAGCCGAAACCACCTCCAGGCTCCGTTTAGTAAGCCGTGGCAAAAAACCGGAACAAAAGGGATTCAAGTATCATGACCAATAGTGTCGTACTATAATCACGTGACCAGTGTTGTCAGCATAGCAAAAACCATAAAATAGCACTGGTGCGCCCTCAAATCCCACGACTCTTCTCTTTCCGACAGACTCTAAAGATATTTGTAGTTGTATTTGTATTTGATGCCCCGCAGCGCTAATAATTCCACTTTTTGATTTTGGAATCTTTCGCTTGCTCGAGTATCAATACTAGCACGAGAGATTAGTTAAAAAAAAACAACTTTCCCCCTTGTATGTGATTTCCCCCTGAAACCTTTTTGAACAATTAGTCAAAAAAAGTTTTCATTAAGGAACTTTTGCAAAACTAGTTTTGACTGAGAAACCCAGTTAAAACTATTTTTCACCGAGAACTTACGGAAAACATACTTTTAACTATTGAACGCGTTTTCATTCGTTTCATTACAACTATTTTTACGGTAACTAGCGGTACTTTACGGTAGCTAAAAATACTAGCTTATAAACGCACAAAATTGCCGATATGAAAACAAAAATTACAAATATAGTGTGTCAAAGGTCTGTTTGATTTCAAACATAGACAGAGAGAATCATACTATCTTTGTCTAGCGCTAGTACTAGCACCTAAAAGAAAAGGATGAGTATAGTTTTTTTTGTTCCTATTTACTGACAAGATTTGGTTGACCCAGTACATCTAAAACTCACATTTAACTATTTGAACTGTCGACCTTTAGAATAATCCCAATCAATTTTAGTAGGTAGGTAAGTAATTAACGTTTAATTTCACAAATTAACCACTCTGAAAATCTATAAAAAATGTTCATTGTCTATGCATAAACTATCAGCATTTCGTCTAGACTTCGAGCCTAATTTTATAACCGAATAATTTGGGTCAGCCGTCACCATTCGATAAATGTTAGATTTGAGTTGAAATTGTTTTACAATCGCTGCTTAGTAATTGGTGCCTGGCAAGTGTGGTAACTTTCCACTGTGTGACGGTTTGGCTCAAGCTCGCCGTGCGTGTACAGTGTACACACCCCGTGAAAAGTACTCGGCTAATAGATTAGGAAATACATTCCCCGCGGCTTAATGGTTCCGTTCTAATTTGTTTAGCGTCAAGGGGATCGGGTGACGCTAATTTAATTGTAAGTGAATTAATACCACCTCCGAGAATGTTAAATCGGCTGCACGTCGATGAAGCAATAAATACGTCATTCATTAGTTACCTATGTTACTGATAAGTGAGCTCAGGGGCGAATGTGTTGAGTAATTTTTTTTATTACAGGACGACGTTAACCATGAGACGATTAACGATTAGTCAGGTAGCACAGAATAAATAATAGCACTTACTAGGTACAGAAGACTCACTCTCTAACAAAACGCGTCTATTACGATCAGCACAGATATGGCCGCTAGGTGGCGACAGCGCCACGCGCGGCTTATGGTTTTCCCCAAAATTGGTGTGGAACGGATGTAGTTTTAGCTACCTGTAGCAAAGCGACGAAATCGCGGAGTGAGCCACGCCTGCAGGTAGGTAGGTATGTTAAATGTAAACACCCAAAATAATAAACAATTATTTGCCTTCGGGAAGTCATCTAAAATAAAATATCTTTCCGCCTAGTGTAGATGGATACTTGATACAGAAGGAACCGTTTCCTTTGTGTTTATTTTAAGGTCGTCGTACCTACTCGTACACACGCGTTTCTTTGTACCTTTCGTTATTACTGACCTTCGGATGATTCAATTTTTTTTACATGTATGTAATAATAAGTTTATTGTATATATATGTTGTTTTGAACTTTTATTACAAACTTTTATTCAAATGATGTTCATATGTAAGTACGTAGTCAACTATGTATTTAAGTATGTTGTCTTTGAAATTAAAAAAAAAAACAATTTTACATCCGATTCCGTCGCTATCTGTATCCGATTCAGCTAAAACGTGCCATACCATCATAAAAAAGCGGCCAAGTGCGAGTCGGACTCGCCCATGAAGGGTTCCGTATTTAGGCGATTTATGACGTATAAAAAAAAACTACTTACTAGATCTCGTTCAAACCAATTTTCGGTGGAAGTTTACATGGTAATGTACATCATATATTTTTTTTAGTTTTATCATTCTCTTATTTTAGAAGTTACAGGGGGGGGGGACACACATTTTACCATTTCATCATAATTTCAAAAATTTTCACTTAATAATCAGAGATTTGATCAAATCGCTTAACTGTAGAGTAAACTGTTGTATTCTGTACTTGCTTTCGTCATTTCACTAAACCTTTCAGAGATTTAATCAAATCACCATATATACCATCTTCCAGTTGAGACTTTATCATTTCACTAAACCTGTTTAGCGAAATGATAAAACTAGTTGACTTTTTAAGTTCGTTTCGTCAACTTACTGTCGTGGTTAGGGATTTTGTCAAATTCCTAAACAAATCTAGTGAAATGAAAAAGCGTTTCGCGTTTATTGGCCGATTTTGTCTTTTCACTAAACAGAGTCAGTGATTTGGTCAAATGACTGAATTTTTCTAGGGAAATGATGATATGGATTCGCCATTTTAACATCCTGCGTGATTTGATCATATCCCTTAGAGATTTGTTCAAATCTCTGTTTTGATCATTTCCCTGCGACATATGCACAATCAGCTGCTGAGATACTTGTCTCTAGTAAAATTGGATTAAAAGAGACAAATGCATAATTATTGCCATTAGGTATTGATATAGGTACATACAAATAAACTATAATTATCAGGAAGTTTGTATGCTTATATATATCTCAAGTCAAAGCACTTTGCGACAACTACTTTTGACTGAAAAATCCCAGTTAAAACTACTTTTCACCGAGGCCTTACGGAAAACTAGTGTGATTGAACTCGATAAAACACGAGTTAGTGACAGTGTCAACACTGAAATATAGCTAACGTCAGTCATTTACTTTCTATATATCGCGCTCGCCTTAATTTGTCATGTCAGTACGAGCGAGATGCATAAGCAAGTAAGTCACGTAAGGGTAAACAAAAACTAGTTTTTAGCAAGGAAAAAGCGTTTTCACTAAAAACGGGTTGTTGCGGTTTCGTATATACCTACACTAATTGACTTTAAATCTGGGGGCACGGCAGTGCCCCCGCCAAGTCGAGCGCGAAGCAAACACTGCCGTACCATCCTTTACTGGAACCATTTCGCCGCATTTTCAGGCCCCTATTTGAGAACCTCTGGATAAGAGCAGAACGCAGAAATTTTCGTCATCCAGTAAGCTATAATCACATACTTAAAATCCAAAATTTCAAGTCTGTAGGTCATTTAGTTCCGAAGTTAAGCGAAAGCAAAGTTTCGCATTTATGACACTCATTCATTCACTCATGATCATCAGAATACAATTAGTACTTCCCATAAACTCAGAGAGCTGAAATTTGGTACAGAGTTAGGGTTTAATGGCCACATAAAGGGAAAACCTAAAAATATTGCAATATCAGTCACGTTTTAAAGATCTAAGAACTGCATAAGTAAGTTTGTAATCCCATATAAATATATGATATTACAAAGTTACTGTTGCAGTTCCTACAAATAGTAGGTAAAGGTAATGTACGATGTGAGTATGAATGAGGATATGTTTAGTTATGATATGTGTATACATAGTATGGGTATGAGTACCCGAAAAGAAGGACTGCCTACAAAAAGAGATGAGATCCCATCAAAAACATTATATGTAAAAAGGTGCAAGTCTCGCAACGCTTTTACTACAAAAAAGTTTTGAGATGTAATGTGAAACCAAGTCGGTTATTTTAATCAGTGCCAGGGGGTGTTAAAACCGTATCAATAAGATATCTTTAATTTGTAATACATATAATGACTTGGCAATCGCACATAATGCTTTACTCGTACCGTACTCGTAAATATGTGTAATGCTCAAACTGCAATTAGCGCTAGTGTTATGTTCAATTAGAATTATTTTTAATAGGTGACGATGATCCTTTTGTCATTATGCAGCCGTGCGATGGCCAAGTCATTATACGTATTACAAATTAAAGATATCTTATTGATACGGTTTTAACACCCCCTAGCATTGATTAAAATAACCGACTTGGTTTCACATTACATCTCAAAACTTTTTTGTAGTAAAAGCGTTGCGAGACTTGCACCTTTTTACATATAATGTTTTTGATGGGATGTATTTAACCAGATTTTTGTTAGAAAAAAAATCGTTTATTTGGCATGGCAGAATTCGGTAACATCCGGACATCTATACCTATTCTGGTAGAAACTAACTCTATAATACAATGCGTGTACGAGGGGCGTTCAATATATAATGAGAATGAGATGCAAACTCTTTAAATATTAGGAAAGTAAATACTGGCCGGTAAAGCTAATCTACCTAGCTGATTGCCCTGAAAAAAAAAAGTAGCTGTTTTTTGTTTAAAAAAAAAATACGGCGATTTCTTTGCGATGCTATTGAGTACGTTAGCGAAAATGGAGAAAATTGAACTGCGCGCCGTTATCAAATACTGCCGTTTGAAAAATTTTTCTACGGACCAAGTCAATTTAGATTTACGGGACACTTTAAGGTCTAATGCTCCTCCGTATTCGACAGTCGCACGTTGGTGCGCCGAATTTAGACGTGGAAGAACATCGACCATGGATGACCCCCGCTCCGGACGCCCTACTACAGCAGTAACTGAAGAAATTGTGAAAAAAGTCGAAAACTTAGTTTTGGCGGATCGTCGTGTCACGGTTCGTTTTATTGCTGAAAATGTAAAGATTTCAACGGGGAGCGTGCATAATATTTTACATGAACGCTTGGGTATGAAAAAGGTATCAGCGCGTTGGGTACCCAGAATACTTACTGACACACAAAAACAAACTAGAGTCGAGATTTGTCAAGAAGCTTTGGTCCTGATACAGCAAGACCGGGAACTTTTTTTGGCGCGATTTATAACAATGGACGAAACATGGCTCCATCATTACGACCCTGAAACGAAACTGCAGTCTATGACATGGGAAAGGCCATCATCTCCAACTCCGAAGAAATTCAAGGTGGGCCCATCTGCCGGTAAGGTCATGGGCTCTGTTTTTTGGGATGGTAAAGGGGTCGTAATGATTGAGTATCTCGAGCATGGAGCCACTATTACGGGCTCTTTATATGCCAAACAAATAGCAACATTGCGCAATGAGATCCGTGAAAAACGGCGAGGTAAACTCTCGAAAATTGTGTTGTTCCATCAGGACAATGCACCGGCACACAAGTCCGCCGTTGCAATAGCTGCAATACGTGATGCTGGGTTCGATATCCTTAAGCATCCTCCGTATTCACCAGACCTCGCCCCTAGTGATTTCTACCTATTTCCGAGATTGAAGGAATGCCTAAGAGGCAAGAAATTTGAAGACGACGACGCGGTAGTCGCTGCAGTACAAGATTTTTTAAGTACTCAAGATGAAACCATTTTTAGAAATGGAATTTTAAGTTTAGAAAAAAGATATACTAAGCGTATTATGCTAAAAGGTGACTATGTCGAAAAATAAAATTACATTTAATAAAAGTTGTATATAACATACTCATTCTCACTTTTTATTGAACGCCCCTCGTACCTACACCAATATATGGCATATACCTATATGGCATAGGCACGTGGCTATCTCATTGATGATTGATGCGTATCCTTATCTAATGTGAAGGCCGCCAGTGTCTCTCTGCCGAAGTCAATGTCAGAACTTACCTAAAACAAAAGGTAACTTATTAAAAACTGAGGTATTTGTGACACAGAGGAACTTGGTAGAAGTTTAGTCTCTCCGCGTTATAAGATTAGAACCCTCGTCATACTCCCATGGATTTGGATATATCAGTTTGGCAACATTAAATGAGATAAGTTTACATTTCGCAAGGCATGGCATGCCGTATTTTGGACGTTATATTTATTAAGATATTAAACGTTATTACTTTTCAGTACCTACAAGACTTTACTCATTTTACTCTTTGTTTAGGCTCAGTAAAAATCTTCGGGACATTTTTAATTATGTTGTACTTTGGGATTGAAACAAAAGAATAATTATTAGTGCGACATAAAATAGTAGTAATTAAATAAAATGGAATAAAAAAAACCATTAGAAATTGTTGCCATGTTTAACCATTTTACGTCAAAAATGTGTCAGTTACGTAGGAAGTGGCACCCTCAATGATTGTCTACAATTTCTTGACGGACTATAAGTACCGGACAATACATAATTACTCGTATGTGTACTTACATCATTTCATCCAAACGGATGAAATCGGATCTCAGTCGGGCAAAAAACTGAATATTTCATGGGTACATGCATGTAACCATGGTTACAGGAGAGTCCGTGAATTATCCACTTTCATTGTTTGTGTTAGGCGCAATCGGAACAAGAAAAGTGGACATGAAGTGGGTAGCGCTACTATACAAAAACATCAAGCCACACTAAACAATAACGTCAATAACAAAGATAAGGTGAGAAAAAATACATTTTTTTTAAAGCGACAATAAAACTACTCAATACATACTTTAATCTGAAGTTGCGATTTAATTTCATCCGGCTGGCAATCTTTTTGCATATATATGATATGATATTATTATGATAAATAGGTACTTACTGCAAATAGGGGTCATTTTAGCTCCGCATGCGTCGTTTCTAGACTTTCTAGCGAAGAATCGGAAGTGCGCAGTAGGCCCTCAGGTTAAATTTTAGAGATTATAACAGTCGAAAAGGCTGTATATTCCATCGAATAATTATTTAAATCTGTGATAGTCTGTGCGACCTCTTCTCTACACTCAGGTGTGTCGTAACTCCACAATAGCGGTATAACGTAAACGGGAGCTCAAGAGTTACGACTGCCCGCTCCAGAGAATATTATAATGAGACTTGGAAACACTGTGGCTGTTTAAATTTGTTAGTCTCTCTGTAGATCTATTATGACTTCGCCTCTCGTATTTGGTTGGGCTTTAGAAATAGGTGTGACATTTTAAATATGTGTTTGCGTTTAGAGCATACAACTTCTGCTGCTGACTATTGTATGTTTATATACAATTGAGAGGCACCACGAAGTCAGTTAAGTAAATAACATTGGGGTAACTTCGAAAACAGGTTCAAACTAAGTGGCAAGATCGATGGGGCGGGGCGTTCCAATCAGCAAGATAGTAGTTGAAAATAGGTAATTAAAAAAAAATTGCGGATTTTCACAATGCACAACATAAAAACAACACAACTCGCGTAAGAGTGTAGTACGCAGGAGCACACATCCTCGACACAAACTCAATCACGGCTTTCAATAAATTAGCAATCAGTGTCCGCCGTCTTCCGCAAGAATAATAGAACCGTGTCGCCTATTGGGTAGCGATGGGCGAGTCGAGTTATCTGATTCGAATAATTCGAATCAGCTTACAGATGAGTTAATTCGAATCAAGACTATGGGCAATTCGAATCAACTCGACCACTAGCTAACTCGGCGAGTGAATCGCCAATTCGCCAACTCGCCGAGCCGAGTCAACGCTATCACACTGCTACTAAGGCCATTCAAAAATAAACCTTAATACCGTAGCCCGAAGGCTCTTTTTACAACAACTGCCGCTCGATTCGCCGTCTCAACACGATTTGGTACTATGACCATTCAAAAATAAACCTTAATTCCGTGACGCGAAGGTTCTTTTTACAACAACTGCCGCTTGATTCGCCATCCCAAGTATCCCAACTCGAGTTCACTGCTAGTATGGCCATTCAAAAATAAACCTTAATTCCGTGCCTTAAGGTTCTTTTTACAACAACTGCCGCGTAACTCGCCGTCTCAACTCGCTCCGCGCCTGTGCCTGTGACCTTGTCGCGAACCACGCGAATCGTCGAGTCGAGTCAACTCGATTTTGAATTCGAATCAGCGGCCGAATCAATTCGAATGATTCGAATTGAAAAAAAGTGGACTCGTCACATCGCTACTATTGGGATAAATCGTTGAATAAAACTTAGAACATAAACTTATGAAATAGGTATTCTATTAAAGACAAACGCTTGTGCGATGTATCTGGACGCCAGCGCCATCTAACGTGAACTTCAGTAAACGTTTTTTATTGGAACTGGTATTACACCTTATTATAAGAAATAGGGAATTGAGTTATTATTTTGTTAGGTATTAATACTTTCAATATAAAATTATATTCTTACAAACAAAATTTCGAGCGATCATTCAGATCTAGTACCTATATGAGAGAATCATCGATAAGTAATTAAGTTATCGATACCACAACTACCTGTCATTCAATTTTGCCCCCAAATTTCCGATGCCTGTATGTACCTATCTCTACAGTTGATGCTGACAATAAACGCCAAGCAAGTATCTTCACCCCGTGATTAATTACATTAGTAAAATAGCTTTTGTAATTCAATTGAAATATCTAGTGCCTATTGGTACGAATTTGAAATATGTGAACACTAATTGCGGTTCTACAGGGAAGTATATCAATTAGCTAATTCGATTTTAGGCTACTAGTAAGCTTTAGTTTTCGCAACCGCGTACCTCGTAGGTGAGCTTAATTATCATCTAATAAGGTTGGATTTGAAATACGTAGTTAAGCATGATATGATGTAGCGTAGTTAGTTTTGCTTCGGACATCAGTAGCATTTGACTGGCGGGCCAATTAATTGAAAACTAGCACTTGGTAATTTAGCTGGAGTGCGTTATTATGACGAGCGATTTACGGTGTGCCGTGTCTGTCAATAATGGAGTTTTCCAGCAGTCGTTAAAGGCAACTAATGACCACTGGCAATGGAAGGTCAATGTTTGTCATTTACCCACCTAATAAGTCTAATAACGGATGATGATTATTATGTATTTAAGTAGGTATTCGATTAATTCTTTTAATCAATAATTCGTAGAAAGTTGTGATGGGCTCCAATAACTTATAGGTATTAAAGCTGCCATATTGCATGGACGCATTATGAATGGAATTCATTAATCAAGTGGCCGTACACTTTTGCGGCTGGGTGTAGGACATATTTATGTATGTACAGTCAAGGACAAAGATTGTTTGATACTATAATATTCATCCTCTGTGATACAAGATTTTTTATAAGGTTTAACAAATGTTTTGCACTTCAGGTATTTTTATTTTGTACCTATATAAAGACAGCTAGTGCACAAAGGCTTTAAGGGTAACAAGATGGAGCACTGCGATTATCCCGTAGGTACTGTGCCTTGTAACTGTAGGGTCACCACCGATCCGGATCGCCGCCTTTGTTCTCCGAACAACCAAATTCAAAGGATGAATTACCGATACAGTTCACCACGTGTTAATTATTTCCACTCCATAAATTTTTCGTTGGTTTGTTGATTTCTGAAAAAAGCGGTGGTTATCGAGTGGGTTTGGCGTTCGACTTTCAAATCGGAGGTCGCTGGTTCAAATCCTGTTCTCGCGGCAACAAGTTTTACGGAACTTATGGAATATTATGAATACAATTATTGATATTTATCACAAGTTTTTCGGTGAAAGAAACCATCTTTCGAGGAAAACTGCATACACCCGCGAAGAAAGAAGAGAAGGTGAAGTCTCCAACCCGCTTTGGGCCGACGTGGAGATTATAGCCTAATCTCTTTCGAGCGTGAGAAGAGATCTGTGCTCAACAGTAAGCAGTAGGAAGGACGATATATAGGCATATTTGTATTTATGATAATTTTAGACTTTCCGTGACGTAATAAATATATTTAGGTATTTCTCGTCTGTAGGTAAGTATACCTATCATAATATTCATAATGCGTCTGCAAATGCACGTATGTTAAATTCCATTTACAAAATCTTGCATATTCCGTGCTCATCCCCGTAACGAGTCAGAGTTATAATTAATGTCGAAATGCTGGCAACAGGTTGAATTTACCTTGATGCGCTTATTGTTTGTTTGCATCTAATACGAATACCACACTGCTGAAAGTGACACTGGCGTGGTCTGCGTTACATACGAGTATTGATAGCCAGGTGCTGCATTTACTTTTATTTACCACTAGCTGCTGTCTGCGACTTTGTTCTGCGTGGGATAATGACGACGATTCATAAAAATATACTACGTTCTTTCTCGGGCCTCAAACTATTGTCATACTACTCCGACTTGAGGTCGTATTAAAAATGAAATGAAATCTATATCAAATTGTTAAAGCAGAATCTCAACAAAAACATAAATGTGAAATGAGAGCCAAGTTCAATATTAAGAATAGGTATGTGTCGTTGTTGACTCGCAGAAAAAAGAATTGAGATCTATATGGGTGCCAAGTTCTGTGCTGTGTAGAAAATCCTGAAATTATAAAGGATTTGTCCTGGCTAGTTTTTACCTTATTATATTTATTATATTATTTTATTTGGCTTATTATATTTGTCTACGTTACCTTTCTAAAATTCGGTTTGTTGGTAAAAACTAGCCAAGACAAATCCTTTATAATTTCCGGATTTTCTACACAGCACAGATCTTGGCACTCATATAGATCTCAATTCTTTTGTCGGCGAGTCAACAACGACACATATTCTTAATATTGAACTTGGCTCTCATTTCACCTTTATGTTTTTGTTGGGATATGATTCCTTTTTGTACAGAAATTACTATAGTATTTATCATGAAAGCAGTTTGCATAAGCTGAAAAGGAGACCCTCGCTAACGCGCGGTTAATTGTCAAAAAGTTTCAGTTAATTGACTTTTTCTTTTGTATACGCCTAATAGTCTACCTCTAATATCAAGTTTCTAAGTGATCTAGAAGTGGGTTAGGTTAGGTTAGGTTAGCTTTGGTCTATAAGTATTAATAATTTTTTTCCATCGAAATATCAATAATTTCCAGTTTTAAGATTTTTTCTTCTATATACACCTAATAGTCTACCTTGGTGCCAAATATCAAGTTTCTAAGTGATCTAGAAGTGGGTTAGGTTTTTGGTCTATAAGTATTAATTTTTTTTTTCCATCGAAATATCAATAATTTCCAGTTTTCAGATTTTTTTCTCTATACATATACACCTAATAGTCTACCTTGATGCCAAATATCAAGTTTCTAAGTGATCTAGAAGTGGGTTAGGTTTTTGGTCTATAAGTATTAATTTTTTTTCCATCGAAATATCAATAATTTCCAGTTTTCAGATTTTTTCCTCTATATACATCTAATAGTAATAGTCTACCTTGATGCCAAATATCAAACTTCTAAGTGATCTAGAAGTGGGTTAGGTTTTTGGTCTATAAGTATTAATAATTTTTTCCATCGAAATATCAATAATTTCCAGTTTTAAGATTTTTTCTTCTATATACACCTAATAGTCTACCTTGGTGCCAAATATCAAGTTTCTAAGTGATCTAGAAGTGGGTTAGGTTTTTGGTCTATAAGTATGAATTATTTTTTTTCCATCGAAATATCAATAATTTCCAGTTTTCAGATTTTTCCCTCTATATACACCTAATAGTCTACCTTGATGCCAAATATCAAATTTCTAAGTGATCTAGAAGTGGGTTAGGTTTTTGGTCTATAAGTATTAATTTTTTTTTTCCATCGAAATATCAATAATTTCCAGTTTTCAGATTTTTTTCTCTATACATATACACCTAATAGTCTACCTTGATGCCAAATATCAAGTTTCTAAGTGATCTAGAAGTGGGTTAGGTTTTTGGTCTATAAGTATTAATTTTTTTTCCATCGAAATATCAATAATTTCCAGTTTTCAGATTTTTTCCTCTATATACATCTAATAGTAATAGTCTACCTTGATGCCAAATATCAAGTTTCTAAGTGATCTAGAAGTGGGTTAGGTTTTTGGTCTATAAGAATTGATTTTTTTTTCCATCGAAATATCAATAATTTCCAGTTTTCAGATTTTTTCCTCTATATACATCTAATAGTCTACCTTGATGCCAAATATTAAGTTTCTAAGTGATCTAGAAGCGGGTTAGGTTTTTGGTCTCGAGATCCTCCTCACTATTACGAGGACGGGTGTAGCACCTCAAAACTAAAAGAGCAACTTTGTAAAGCAACAGAAAATGTTTGCATTACCTATGTATATACTCTTGTTCGGTGTTCCGCATTACCAGCTACATACGTGTCTAAAATCAAAGAATAAATGTGTACAAAGCAAACGTTGTAAAGGATTCTCCGCGTTTCAAAATACGAGCATTGTATTTTGGAAAGGAAGGCAGAGTGTATCGGAGTTTCGCCGGAAGCGGTCGTGTTCCCGCCATAACTCAGTGGGCGACAACGGCTCACCTATCTGCGCCACAAACTAGTCACGTGACCGTGTACACAGATGCAATAATGTACAGAACAAAGCAGCGCTATGCTACGCAAAATAATCTCTCTACCATATTATTTTCCCGACCTTATAGCAAAACGTTTTGTTAGCAAACCAACGCTTACCAAATGTATATTTCGCGTTGTTTCGTTTGGGCGAAACATCATAATAAACTCGGCATACCTTAGGTTAGATTAGTATGCAAAATAATTTGCGAAAGGTATATGAAGCGTTACGGTATAACTATTTGATTATTCGACCACCATAAATTAAGGCATATATATATATATATATATACACATTTAGGGAAGTAATATGTTGCCGTAAAGCCAGCACAATTAGTAAACTCAAATCATCGAGGTTCATTGAGCTCAGTTGGAATGTCTGAGCTCAATGAAGCCTGCAGATCTATATTGTTTGTCGTCTTTTGGACAAAGACACAACAACAACACACAAAGACGCGCCCACAAGGAATTTGTTCTGAATCGGAACTATTTGATATAAATACTGCTCCAGTATTCCGATTTCAAATATTCGAACTCTCATATTTATTTGATATAAGTAGGTAATTTTACCATTCTCTATGCATGACATAGACCAGGTAGATAGTAGGTAGGCAGTATTATCTGGGTGACTTAGGGAATTCGCGTACACTTCTCAATTACTATTGCTTGTAGATATTCAACACGAGTGGCAAATTACCTATTTGTACATGTATCGTACAATGTTTTACAGTAAATCTTCTTAAATTATCCCAAATGTAGTGTAGCGGGATGGCAAATGCAATGTCACGCATATTTCCATACATGATTTAAGTTTTCTATCAATGATGGTCATCTTGGCTAGGCCTCCTGGTCAGTTATCAAGTGGCGGAATATGACTTGGCAATAAGTAAATTGCCTGTCAACAGTGTGAACGATGGTACAGTCACGGATTTTAATTGTGGAGTCATTTATAATTCAAGATCATTGCTGGTTCAATAGGTCCTTTTTCCATGACATGTTGAAAGTAAATTGGAGGATTAATTGCTTCTCCACTAGGTTTGGAACATTCGTCTCCGAGATAGCCCGCGGACAGCGCCCTGTCCTCAAGCCTATGCGTCCGCGTGTGTAACAAAGTGGGGTGAGCTCTCTCACTGAAAACAAATAGCCGACCTTTTGCCTTCTTTATGAGGCCTTGTTAACTTGTCCTTAATAAATTATTTATTTTGCTCCATTCTGCGCCAGTGCTGTGAACTTACTAATTTAACAGGTAGGTATATGCAGGGAGATTGATTAAGGCATAAAACGAAGAAGATTAGGCACAAACAATTGGATAAAATAAATGATAATGCGTCCCTTAAAATATACTTTTTACACATGATGTCGATGAAGTGCGGTACGATAAAAAATAGAACTAAAATTTAACCATTTGACATTCCTTTCTAGTCATTCGATTTAAAAAGTGTGTAGCTTCTGTCTCTTCCGAAAATCGTTTTTTCCAGATTGCGATTCTTGCCATTCGCAATATTTAAAATTTTATTTTTTCTCAATTGCTTATTCCCGGAAAGGATTTCTAACCATTCGCATATTTTCCCATTAATTTTATTTTCTAGTTAGCTTATTTTCCTGATAGGTTTTCTAACCATTCGCATAATTTGATGTTAAACAGCAGAATCTCATGACCTGAATCTTGCAGAAAAACAAATCATTACGGTACTACGATACTAAATTAACTTTAATTGCAATTGCAAAAGCTTTTATTTAGCTCCTTGGCATTAACTACTTACAAAGTTTTAAAATATATGTCAACCTTATTACAGGTAGGTAAACTTTACCTACTGACAACTACTGATAATGTTAGCTATAGGTACTGAGTAACATTTTTAGGTAATAAAAGATAGGTACATGTATGTATCTAGGTCGGTAGGTCGGTACTCATTTTGATGATCAACTTGCCGTAGCAGCAAATTTTAAAGCAATATCAACTTTAAAAAAAACACCCGGTACCTAAATATATACTTACTCGTACGAGTAGTAAGTATAGGTACCTACACTAAACTGTGTACCCATAACTTGTAGTAGGTGTAAAGTTAACGAGTAACCCAACAAAGCGGCCGGTACATTTGCCGGAAAGATTTCCCGTTCTGGTCACACGAAGAAAATGTATTTGATTTATCAGCACTTCAGGCCGGACCTTCCGCTGGCTATAAATTTTATTGTGTTATGATTTAGGGGCGTATGCGATTTTATGGTAAACACCGCTCTTTGTGTTTGTATGGGATTTATATCGCCGCATGACGGCCGATCGGATGCCAGGCGTCAATATCCGATGATTTGTATGCGAAAACAATTGTTAGAAGAGTTTACCCCTTTTACAAAATGTATTTATTTTCTATTATCTTTGAAATAGACTATGTTCATTAACTTTTAGTTTTTTTTCTACTCCTGATAGGGTAATTCGCGAATAACTTGCCACTTTTAGTAACTGGCCGCCCTGAACTAAAAATGAATTCTATTCTCCTATAAACAGAACTCATTTTAGTATAAGGCGGCTAGTTGTTGAAGGCTGGCCAGTTATTGAAACATTCACAGAACAAGTTAGAATGGCGATGCGAGCAGGGTACGTGTCGCCGCGGGGTTTTGAGCAAACGCTCGCATGCTACTCGCCCACGCTGACCGAAAATGAAGTAAACGCCTTTTTGCGCCACAATAACGTTCATATTAAGAAGCCAGACATCAAATCTGTCTAAAGGAGGCGTATCCATTCACCACGCACACAAGGCGCTAGCTAATTTTTACTACCGTTGCGCGAGTGTTAGTAAATGTGGAGAGGAACGAGCGGCGACACAGGTTCTGATACTAACTGCGCGCGATAGCCATTCTAACCTCTTTAATATGTTCTGTGGAAACCTTATACTAAAATAATTCTGTTTATAGGTGAATAGAATTCATTTGGTGGCCACCAATTATTAATAGTGGCCAGTTACTGGCGAATTACACTTTATCGGTTACAAACAAATTATATCTTTCTGGTAAATAGCTAATGATTCAAATCAAAATGCCTTCAACACTTAATAAGTAAACATTGAGCTTGATGAGAATCAAACTTAGAATCATATATATTTATTTAAATTTTCAGAACCTAATAAGAAATCAAACTAGAAACAAAAATTCTAATCAGCAAAAATATGTTATTATCTAGGACAAGGACAATTGGACCTGTTAGCTTAGCATGCATACTAGTATTCCTCGTTTCTCTAATCTCTATGAAGGTTATCTACATAATATATTTAAACAACAGCAAAGATATTGATTCGGCCCGATTCGAACAATGATTATAAGATGTTACAGCGATACGATACTGAACCGTTAGTCTCAAAACTGACCGTTTTTTAAACAAAAAACGTCACATTTGACACTGACAGATCAGTATCGCTGTGAAATATTATAAGCATTGTTCGCGAATCGAGCCGCTAGTTATTGAAGGGTGTCGTGTTCAGGAGGTTCCGAGGCAAACTACCGAATCCGACACAAGAGCAGACGATTCAAAGAATCCACGCCGTTCTGTCGCCAAAGTAGTGTTTATTTTTAAGTTTATGAAATGTAGGTAGACGTATGTTAGTATTTGAGGTAACATGTGTCTATGAGCCTTTGTTACCTAAAAATAAATGATTTTTAATTTGATTTGATATTCTAGCGAGATTGGCACATTATTCGTTTGAGCAATGTTATTTTGAGCATTTATAAAAAAGGAACCTTTGTTAAGGCTATTACTTCCAGCCCCTGTTTACTTGAAGGCAATAAATAAACGTTCCTCTGTAATTAGGTACACCTTTTGTATCTTGTACGCCCAATACAACGAAAGGTAGAGCTGAATATTTCAGTGGCAATATTTCGGTACCTATATTGGCGAATAACATAGTCGTATTATTTCGAGATCGTATTATTTCCGTCGGAATCAGCTCATTTGTGAGGACGGCTGCAGATACGAGATTTATGTGTGTGTACCTAATATTTACGGTGCCTACCTAAACCTTATTTGTGTAAAATAGGGTAAAAGTATAACATAGAATTTCCCACTGAAGGAGGTATAAAATCGGAGAAATAGGTACGCATACAATAAAAAGGAGACATGCAGATCTCACGTTAACTCGTGAAAATGCTATGTCTTTAAATATTTAACTTTTACGAAAAACCCGTCGTTTAAAATGTATGCGACTAAATGTGATATGGGAGCCAAGAAAATGATGTTGAAAGATGTGTGACTTTTAATCGAAAATAATGTTTAGTTTGATAGATATTTAACTGAATACCCATTTATAAGTGGATAGAATAGAATAGAATATATTTATTTGTATTAATTGAATTCAGATAAAGCCCAGCTGATCAGCAACTAGTCCAACATTCCTTAACTTGGATGTGACCTTTGTTTGACATAATGATGGAAAGTCATAATGTAATGATTGTCAGATTATCAGTAGTATAGTATCATAATTCTGAAGCCGTTAACTTTTCAGGATTTTCGTAAGGTTATCCTATAAATAGGTTAGGTTAGCTTTATTTTATGGAAATCCTAAAAAGTTACGCGTTTCTGAGAAATACCAAATTATGTCTAATGAAAAGGCGGACAAACAATACATTATGAGTATTATGACTTAAAACTTTATGGGAAACAATAGACCTTAACTACTTCTTACTGTGCAGTCTATTATTTTGGTTAGTACTTACGAGGGGTTACTATCAAATGTACCTTATCGCTAAAGGACAATATAGTTGAAACATCTGGATTGTGTTATGTCTTTGTGACAACATAGACATGAATGTTAAATGCCTCTTTAGCAAAACGTCTGGATCTTAGAATGTTACAATTTAAAATGACCTAGCAGCAAAAATTCTTTATGTTCGAATGTCTTTATTGCTTAATAGACACAAACGCTAAATAGTCTGTATTGTGTAATGTCTTTTTACTAAATGGAATAAATGCCAAACGACCCGTTAGCAAAACGTCTTGATTTTGATATGACACTTGATAATTAAAACCTTTCCGGGCATACTTTGTATTGTAAACACACATTACATTTCATGACGTTTTGCTACTTACTCGTTCTGTGTTCACGTCAATCAAATAATTTTACTTTCGGCTTATTAGGTATTCTAATCATACGGAGTATTTATATTTCTTCCAGACGTTTGGCTACTTAAGTCATTCTAATTCTTAGCCATCCAGCTAAATTGACTCTTTGCTGACTGAGTATTCAACTTTCATGTCGTCCAGCTGAATTGACTCTATGCTGACTGTGTATTTTACTTTTATGTCATCTAGCTGAAATGGGCGCTTAGCGATAAGGTAATTTTGATAGTAACCCCCTTACGAGTAGTAATTACCTGCTTGCCTGTTGCCGCTGACAGATCCAATTATATTAAAGGGATCGAAACCTTTATTCCATTAGTCATTGTTCCTAATACCAATACTCGTTTGGTTTTTAATACCAATGTCATCATTAAATTTAATAGAATGAACTTGTGCACTCATTGCTTTTTCAAAACGACCTCAAGCTAATTATTTGTTTCAAACTCAGCTAATTCTTGTGGGACATCTTTTCTTTGCATGTCTAACTTGTTGTAAAAGTTAATTTTATAAATACCAATAATCTGTCAAACTTGATTTTAAATCAAAAAAGTGAGTATATCACTCACTTTATTTTTCGTCGAACAGATGAAAAGTTTTGATAGTCCAATGATAATTTCAAAGTGTTTACTTTAATTTTAGTATCTCATAAAATAGATCGAAATACGTTTAGTCGACAGCTAGTTAGTAGCTAGTAACTAGTAGACTGTAGATTGAGTTCTTTTCATAAGGGGCAAAAACTGATCAGTTTAATCAAGAGGCGCGTCAATCAGTGCGCTCGTTACCCCAACGACCCGTAATTTTCTTTCGCTGACCGAACGGGATTTCCAACGCTTCGACTCCGAACGTTCACAGGACTCCTTATTCATTCTATCACCTAACAGAGATTCGTAAATAAAGTTTATTGGTAGATTAATAGATTATAGACTGATTTTTTTTAGGCCTCAGAATTGGAAAATTTCCTGTTATTGTTATTTTTTTTAACTTCTAAGCTAAAAATGGCTTGTTTACAGTCAGAGCTCGAACTCAATCACTAAATAGATAGGTATATTACAATATGACAATTTATGTTACATAAAAGTTAAATACTATTCGCGGATGGAAACTAGTCTGAAACTGTGAGTTGGACATGAGAATTGAACGCTCTGCCTAAGACAAGCGATGCGAATTGAGTACGTAAGTACATTACATTAAGTAGAACACTAATAAGAAGGCAAGGCAATACGACGACATCTCTCTTCAAACTAAGGGCTCGTGTAGACGGTGCGCGAACTCGCATGCGATTTTAATTAGTTACACTGCGGACCAGTGAGGTTACATTAACTCAGCTGACCGATCAAATGACGCAATGTAATGAAACTCGCATGCGAGTTCTCGCACTGTCTAAATGAGCTCTTAAACGTTCAATATCGCTTGTGAGCTTGAGACAGTCAGCGTGCCGTGCCAAATAACCTGAAGCCCCCTAGGCCACATCTATTACAAATCTGCTGCGGGATCGATATGGCTCCTTAACAGGCCAGATTATGGGGTTTGTTTTGTGGGTTTGAATGCATTCAAGCAATACAAAAGTCAGAAATTACAGTCAAAGCTTGACAATTGCACTCAACGCACCAAACGCCCCTTACTAAACAGTTAGTTAAAGTGTAGTACGTAACGTCACGCTGTAATTGAAGCCGTCTTGATGGATGGAAAAAGAAAAATGCTATTTTGTCGGTGAAATATTGCGTTTATGTATATAGTTGCGTTGCAATCTATTGTTCAGTAAAATGTAAGTAATCGAATAGTACTATTTTCACACAAAAATTAAAATATTTTCACACACATTTCATTTTCACATTTTTAAACAACAGCTAATTGCCTGACGAACAAAAGGATTCCGTAAAACTCTGCTTGTTTAATATTGCACTGCGACAACGGAGTGCGATTACCCCAGAGCAGGCGAGGCGAGCAGAACTGTAGGTAATGATAGCAATAATTTGACCCTAATCGCTGCACGCCGCTTTGTAGTCGCCTTGGGATACGAGTCCGATTTTAAGCTCTCTGTGTGCTGCGCATCACTGGACTACTACCTAAATCAACCTGGATAATTGCCGTAGAGCCGTACCTTTATAAAGTTAGCGTAATTACCTACGTACTATTTACTTAAAGAACATTATCTGTTTTTCCTTTAGCGCCACTTGCACCATCCCACTAACCCGGGGCTAATCGGCTAAACCTGGAGTTACCATGGTAACCAGTACAATTTGACACTGGGTTAACGGTTTAATGGGTAAAAACGTATAAGTCAGTTTACCTAGTATTTAACCAGCCAAATTATTAAATAGGTACGAGTGTTAACTTGATATACCTACTATAGTTATTACTGTTACCTACTAGTCCATGCATGCAAACTTTGCACTGACTTGGAAGTGACAAAATGTAGTAGCGTCACTGGTACGTTATATTTTCATTATAATTTATTAACATTTACGGCGGCGTTCGATATTGTCTAATTGCATGCAAGTCTGAGTAGACGGACTCCAAATTGCTAGTAGTCTAAAGTTACCGAAATCGAACGCAAGATATGACTTATATACTTAAGTACTTACGAGTTACGAGAATGCCAGCCGTCTTCCAACTGCAAGCTTTGCATCTTCATAATTCAGCCTTCATGTACTTATTTAACATTATCGAGCAACCTTAGTTTATGCTTTGCTGTAACTTGGTAAACTTGGTGAAACGGTAATTAAAACAATTTTCCTTTACAAGGAAGCGAACTTATAGACGCACATACAAACTTGGGGATCCTGTTATTTTGGGAACTATTTAGTATGCACAGAGCAGAAGGTATATTAACCAAACATTTCAGCAAGCCAATATATAAAAAAAACAGTGCACTGTTGTGTATGAACAGACATGTACATGACAGGTATACGGCAGGCAGGTTAAAAAAGGATCTGCATTTTTTGGAACGTCAAAACGATATAAGGCGCAGCGGGACAATTTCGACTGGTAATAGCACTGGCGGTTCACGAAAAAACGCTGCCAATGGTGTTAAAGGTATGAAAATCGGTACGATTGATCTTTAGGACATCTGAAACAATTTGACCCGAAACACCAACAAATAAAAAATAAAAACGAGAGGAGTTATGACGTCATCATTTTTTGTATGGAATTTAAAAAAAAAATGTTTAGAAACCTACCGTGTGGGGTATTAAACGAAAGGGCTTTCTAAGCCAATTCTAAAAATATATCACATCATTACATTTCAGTCATTTTTTTTAATTATAATAAAAATAATTTTCAGAACATACCAAGTTTGGGGTTCTCCAGATACAATACCGTTCAATATTTTTTTATAAAATATACCTCAAATTATAGCTAATATCCTCATATCTAACCCTAATAAAGCAATTTTGAAAATATTTACATTTAGTATTTTTTTTAATTTTTTTTTAATTTTACATAGTGTAATAATACTCCTGCCGAATTACTTAATACGAGTATAATATAATGTCATTCGGGTAAAATAAGATTAAAAAGTTCTAATGAGTAGGGGGTGGCGAACTAGGGGAAAGCGGGGGGCGTTAAAGGTGAGTTTTTTCAATTAATTCTTACATAGACAATTTTTACTACGACATATAATATAGATTCCGAAACATAAGCAACTATCTGAAAAATCCGTTATATATTAATTTTATGCTTTCTTATTAAATATTTAATTGAGAGATTCATTGTAAAATTGAAAAATTAAAAAAAATACTAAATGTAAATATTTTCCAAATTGCTTTATTAGGGTTAGATATGAGGATATCAGCTATAATTTGAGGTATGTTTTACAAAAAAATATTGAACGGTATTGTATCTGGAGAAGCCCAAACTTGGTACGTTTTAAAAATATTTTTTATTATAATAAAAAAAAATGACTGAAATGTAATGATGTGATATATTTTTAGAATTGGCTCAGAAAGCCCTTTCGTTTAATATCACACACGATAGGTTTCTAAACAATTTTTTAAAATTCCATACAAAAATAGATGACGTCATAACTCCTCTCGTTTTTTTTTTATTTGTTGGTGCTTCGGGCCAAAATGATTCAAATGTCCTAAAGATCCATCGTATTGATTTTCATACCTTTAACACCATTTGCAGCATTTTACTGATTTTCGCCGTGTACCGCCAGTGCTATAATTATAAAGTACAACTTTTTTTTATTTGTTGGTGCTTCGGGCCAAAATGATTCAAATGTCCTAAAGATCCATCGTATTGATTTTCATACCTTTAACACCATTTGCAGCATTTTACTGATTTTCGCCGTGTACCGCCAGTGCTATAATCATAAAGTACAACTTTGACTACCGAAAACTACCATCTACAGTATTTTTACTCACAATTGATTGCCTTCATCGTGTAGATTAGTTATCTGGGTTTTATTTTTTCAGACTCACATCTAAAAATGTTGAGTCTCTAAAGTCTGTATACTTTAAAATGAGCTTTTTATATAAAAAGGCATAAAAAGTTGTAATTATCCCGCCGAGGGTCAAATACAACTATTGGTAATAACTTATAAACACAAATATTATTTAAAAAATAAATAAACGGGAATTGTAGACGAAATTAAACTTTCGTGAGGCATATTTAGATCACTGCAGTACACTCACGTGAATTATTTGTGGCTACTGGCGACATGTTTCGGGTTTTGGGAATTATAGAATACAAAACTAAAGAACACAAACGGATATATTTTTAAACGTTTGCTGGTAGGTAGTGCCATTGTAATTAATGGTGGGCTCCTTCTACATCGAGAGGTTTGGAAGTCCAAGGAAAAAGGCTCCCAAAAATGCACACCTCTTGGGATGGAGCAAACTCGGATTACTTACACGCATAACACGCATTTAGGACTAAATGAAAGTATTAAAACGATTTCCAGCTTGCTGGGAATTAATTCCTCAAAACGCTATTTTTGGATATAATTTGATTGGCCTCAGGGTGGAGTTTTTTGTTGCCATTCTTTCCCGTTATCCGTGGGACAATAGTAGTGAGTTTGTTAGGAGAAATGTTGTATCACGTAGGTACTACTAACATGTTTCGTATGGTCCATTATGGAACGGGATTATTACAACCAGAAAAACATGTTTGGTAAATAATATAAAATCAGGATTTAAACATTGTTTTTCCTTTGAACAGCTAACTGTAACCATGGCAACGAGTGACACTAAAAAGTTGATTCACCCCTATTCAATAATGCATTAGAATCCCAAATAGAACTATTCGTTATTGTTAAAATGTATTGCTCCCGATATAAACAGCAATCTACATGTTTCGGACGTTGGGAAGGATTTCTTAAAACCCATTGACCCAGGCGGGCGTAACTCACCGGGACACGCGGACAATAATGGCCGCCATAATTTGCCTGTAATGGGCCACACACTATCGCGCTGTCAGCCCCACCAAAAATAAGCTTCTTTCACCTAAATCTCTTTCCCCGTTGCTGGGAAAGATGATCCTCTTTAGTATGTCATGCGTTTAATGGTCGGTTCACCTACTTATTAGATTTGGATTTGTTTGGCAGCCGAATATGCAAACGACTTTTGTATGATATACTTAGGAGGCAAACGAGCAGACGATTCGCCTGATGGTAAGCGATTACCGTCACCAAACAGCCGCAACACCAGAGGGGTTGTAAGTGCGTTGTCGACTTTTAAGATGGGAGTACAATCTTTTCTTGTTTAAAGTTCGTCCGCAGGCGACAGATCATTCCACAGTTTAAATTGCTTTAGAGATTTGTATTGTCAAAGTTTCTCATATATTTAGACCTCACGCTTCTAAATCTTTCAACTGTACCTTTTTGTCTATTGTCAGAAATTTATGGTACAATTTAACAAGCACCTATTTGATTATATTACAATATACTAGTAGCATTTGGTTGGAAGCCGAGGGACCTGTATATACGCGAACCATCCTGTTTCAAATTGCTGCGCATTCTAGGTGTATTCAGTCGTGAATTATGTTGACATAATTTCTCACCAAGCACCAACTTATCGTCGGTTAAATAAACCAATTCATTATATTTATTAGTTTGGTGTGTGACACACAATAGTTATTTTCGATACAAGTGCGAAAAAGAGGAAATTCAAAACGATTGGCGATAAATTAAAACACGACCGAAGGAAGTGTTTTAAATCGACACGCGTTGCGAATTACCTATTCGCACGTGTATCGAACAACGTTTTACAGTACTTTAAAGTTTCGACATACGCAGGAAAAGTGCTATTTTACGCACTAGTGCGGAAAAGTAGCCCCATATGTACTGTAAAATAATTTTACAGTACATATGGGGCTACTTTTCCGCGCTTTTTAGTGCGTAGTGTGCTTTTCGTGCGATGTCGAAACTTTAAAGTGCCATATGTACTGTAAAACGTTGTTCGATACACGTGCGAATAGGTAATTCGCAACTCGTGTCGATTTAAAACACTCCCTTCGGTCGTGTTTTAATTTATCGCCACTCGTTTCGAATTTCCTCTTTTTCGCACTTGTATCGAAAATAACTATTTTATAAAAAGGTTCAACTAATACTCGCGCAGCAACAACATATTGGTACGCGCATAATTTATGTTTTGAATTGATTTAAACCTTGTTTAATAATTTTCCAAAATTTAGAGGTTTCTCAGAAAAAAAAAGTCTCGAGAATTCCCGGGAGCATGCCCTATTGTATTTTCTTGCGTTATTTATATTTAACAACACACGGAAATTTAAATGCTGAATTGCAATAGTAATAACAGTTGGAATACCTGAATAGGAACACAGCAATAGTATTCCCAAGAAACATTTCGCTCAGAGTATCTTCGTTTAACATGAATGAAAACAAACTTGAAGCTCTTACTCACCTGCTTCATTTCATAAAATACGCTTTCAGGTTATTATACCTACCTACTTCAAGAGAAAAAATATGTAATCATTAAAAATATACTTTGCTTTCTATTTTTTACTTCTTGATATGAATGAAATAAAACTATTAAAACGGATTATATCGCGTATATTAAATTTATACTACAACCCGACGCGTCGACCCCTTTAAGGAAATTTCCCAGCGCCTTATTGAAACCTCAGGTGACCGGAGGGCTGGCAGCTACCTCGGCCAGAGGGTAAGTCTGGCCATCCAAAACGGTAACGCTGCCAGCCTTCTGGGCACCATAAGTACCATAACGCACGAAGGTGACCTAGTGAGCATTTTTTATTTATAAGTTAATTTTCTTTATTAAGGTTTAGTTCTAATAAACCAATTCATTTTTGTATAGTAAATATAATGACTATAATCCAGTATATTAATGTTGTAGTCGTACTGATTCCCCATCTTTTGGTATTTGTCACATAGTTTTATATTATTTATTTTTTGCCTTATCACCTAAATGGCAAATGGTGGTCACTTTTTTCCATTTAGGTAATGATTTGATGAAGTTAAAAGTATAAGTATGTAATATAAAACTATATCACACTTTTCACAATTTTCTTTAGCCTAATCGAATTTTTTAAGGCTATTGGTGCAAACTTGCAAAGTGATTTCGCTCTGTTAGTGTTTAAAGCTCTTTATCATTCGAAAACGTATCGTAGTATCATTTATTTCTCGTACCTACTCTAGCGATTAAAATTGAAGTACTTACCTACCCAAAACAATTGCCCAAATTTTGGCATATTCAAGCTTTATCTACTAGCGCATATAAAAGGGAAAATTTTATTTTATACTTTTTAAAGTCGGGTTTTAAAGCAAAAGAATTTGGCTTCAAAAAGCATTACCGGAAAAATTTTGAAAAGGGAAAAAGAACGTTCTGTTGCAAACGTTAATTAACTGAAACAAAGTAATAAATATACTTTTGTCACACTACTTTAAATAGCTGTAGTATTAAGAAATGTATGATACATCAGTTACTGAGTTATTGATGTTCAAATTGAATTTCGTTTATAAAATTCTCCTCCAGTTCTAAAATTGGTAACAATATTCGGCTTCAAAGCGATGAGAATATTTCAAATTCATTGGTAAAAGCTAGTAAATGAGCGTGAGCCCAAAGACCGCAGCGGAATCACGGTTAATTAAGATACTTATGCCCCGCTTGCTTTCCTAACTTCTTTAAGAAGTTTTCGCGGCCACGCATTCTGCTTCGCTTCGCTGTAAGTGGCCTACGGAACATGATATGTTGCTGGCGTTATATTGTTTATGTTTAGTATCTTTGTAGCTACCACCAGTTTGGCACTGACGTAAACGCTACCTAGCGTGAACGTAACTTACTTTCTATGCATCTCGCTCGTACTGACATATTAGTGCGAGCGAGATGTATAGAAAGTAATTTACGTAGACGTTGGCGTATATGTCAGTGTTGACACTATCAGTGACTCATGGTACGGGTACTGATATGGGGTTTCTGCAATAATAAGAAAAACAAGCAATGTAACTCAAGGAGCAAACGAATCGCCTGATGGTAGGCGGTTACAGTCACCTATGGCATAGAGAAATATAGTCAGACAAGAGTGCTCACTCCATACATCAGTTAGACTATTAATTTCAGTGTCTACATCTAGCATCGAGTAGCGGAACTATCAGTACTGCTACTTGACAATAGATGTAGCACCGACCGGGGAGTCTTATGTCAACAGCATAAGACTTTCCAGTCGGTGCTACATCTATTGTCAAGTAGGAGTACTGATAGTTCCGCTACTCGATGCTAGATGCTAATAGTCTTTTTGGTACTAAACTGATGTATGGAGTGAGCAATCTATGTATTTTTTTCTCTATGCCCATCATGGACACCCGCCACACCAAAGGGGTGTGAATTACAAGAAATGCCTAGTCTAGTACCTACCTAATAAAAAGGGAGAACATTTCAAGGGCCAAAAATGCTAGAATGCGCAGATTTTAATTTATCGAGGTTTTTTTAAACAAATGAAACATTGATTTGCCTATCTTATACCTTTAAACGAGCAATTCTTGTTTGCAATCATCGATATTAAACTTTCGTGACACATATTTCATATATGTTTATCTGGGGGCACGGTAGTGCCCCCGCCAAGACGAGCAAAGCGAAGCGCAAGGGCACTACCTACCTTTTCTCGAAGCGCTTCATCGTTTTTTGAACCCTCATAACTTGGGTTTGGATTATACCAGATAAACAAAATTCTCGGGATATGATGTCAATAGTGGACTTATTAAACATAAAAAATTTCAATTGCATAGTTCTTATACTTAAGATTTTATTCATATCTAAAAACCCCAATTTCGTCACTGACTCACTCACTCACTGTTGATCATCAAAACCTCTAGGGTACTTCCTGAAGTCCTAGGAAGCTGAAATTTGGTATGTAAGATAGTATTAGTACACAAACAACAAAATAATTCAAAAACTTGAAATTTTTTGCCCCTAAGGGGGGGGAAAGGGGGGGGATTTTGCATGGGAAATCAATAACCGCTGAACCGATTTAGTTGAAATTTGGTATGTAGATAGTTTTTGTAATGTGGAATATTGGCATTGAATAGTTTTCAACCCCAAAATCACCCCGTAAGGGTAAAAAGGGGGTGGAAAATGGCGTTAGGGGAAAAGGAGGGTTGAAGTTTGTATGGAGAATCAGTAAAAAGCAGATTGTATAAAAGATGCCCCGAGGTACGTATTTCAGGATTTTTAATAGTACCTTAAATCACACGCGCAACCCTTTAAATTAGGGGATGGAAGCAACTTACAAAAATAAGTGAAATCCTACCAAAAACATTTTCATGTAAAATGTTGCCAAGACGAAACCATAAGGCTCGCACTGACAAAAAGTTATCATAACTCTACACCTTAGTCAAAATATGTGGCTTGGCCGTTTCGTTACTCCAAGAACTATTGTATTATAAAAAATAATGAATAGTGAATACATTTTTCACCTTACGTCCATGTGACAGTAACGAAACGGTCAAGCCACATATTTTGACTAAGGTGTAGAGTTTGTGAAGTTAGGGCTTGTAGAGTTAGAAGCTTGGCTCTACAAGAGATCTGATAACTTTTTGTCAGTGCGAGCCTTATGGTTTCGTCTTGGCAACATTTTACATGAAAATGTTTTTGGTGGGATATTATTTTCGTGAAACATGTCGCCAATAGCGACTTAAAATTCAAGTGAGTGAAACCGTTGTCGTATAAACAGTTCAATTCTTGTTTATTTATTTATTTATATATAAATTTCGGGGATCTCGGAAACGGCTCTAATGATTTCGATGATATTTGGTATATGGGCGAACAATCGATCTAGCTAGGTCTTATCTCTGGGAAAACGCTCATTTTTGAGTTTTTATAGGTATGTTTTCCGAGCGAAGCTCGGTCTCCCAGATATTAAGTACCTATATATAATTTGTACAAACGGGTAAACTTTCATAATATTTTGACTACGTACCTACAGGGCATCTTTCTCTGTCACTCTAACTAATTGCGCTTTAATTGTGATTTCTAATTTGGAGTAAAAGAGAAAAATCCCCGCAATTTGCGAATTTCGGTTTTCTCGATAGGCCCTCAGTTTATGCGGTTTGGGCACTTAAAGTCCGTCAACCAAATCTTGTCAGTAGTAAAAGGCGGCAAATTTGAAAAATCGCGGGTTAGCAACACTGTGTTCAAATAATTCCAAAACGCGTGTCATCAGTGTTTTATCTGTGGAATGTGGATCGTGAATGACAGCCGTCACCTTATTTGTTTTCATTTGGTTTTCATTCTGAATCGTTTCTGTTTCAAGAGATATTTCTGCTGTCACCATTAAATACCAATACATTAAATAAGAATAAGCAAAGCTAAGGGGCCTACAATGTACAATCATGCTCGTTGATGGTAAACATTACTAAAAATGGAGGTTATGACAAGTACTGGAAGAACTCTTTCGAACTTTTAAGATTATGTTCAGTTTTTTTGTTTTAGGGTTAAAAGGCATAAATAAAATGAAAACGTATGCCTAAATCTATCCAACAAGACCATAAATTGTGTCCTGGAAACCGTCCATAGGCCCACATGTCTAATATTTTCAGCAATCAGTTGTGACTATTTACAAAGGTAAACCTTTTAAACAGTATTAAGAGCCTTGATTATATCGCCGTTCTTTCGCAATATCTACCTAATCCATACATGTTTGTTGCAGGATTAAATCTTGCCCAATATAAGGCGTTCGTAGTAGAAAGTATCTCTTCAGACAATACTTACCTATGGCGGTTTATATACGTGTACAACGCAACCAAGTCGAAAAGTGCCCCTTATCTTATTTACCTTTAAATTAAATAAACACCCAAATATCAGTTGTTTTATTTTTAATATGTATATTGTACAATATATACCAATCAAAAAAATTACACAGGTATGTCATATTCATTCAGAACAGTACACTAATTTACATTAGCAAGTGGCATATTATATTGTAAATAACAAATATATGCACTATCTAATTATCTGCATTTTGATATGATTTTATTTTAGTAAACTTAGAAGACATAGGGAACAAAGAGAATATAAGCACTACGTACGCAGGGCGCGCTCAGCGGAAAAAAAAATCTTATGGTTCGATGTACATTGCTGCTTTTCTTAGCGCAATACTGCTCTTTGAGTGTTGCCCTACTTTAGTTTGCTTTACATTGCTACTGACAAGATTTGGTTGACGGACTATACTTAACTAAGCTTAATTTGTTAAAAAAACAAGGGTTAAAGGGTTGCGGTCGATCACTGTGATGCAGTACTTATACAGTAAACTAGTTCACGTTTTCCGTTTTCATTAATTATTGTACCTATTCCGAACGATACGGTTTCCAAGTAGTTTCAATAGGTACATAAGTAGATTATCTAGATAAGATACCTTGTCTACCGACAATATAGACAAGTTGCTGGCGAGGTTTCGTTTTGCAGAGGGCGCAATAGTTCCAGGCATTGATGGCAGATGGCGCTTTTACGGGCGAGCGTGAAACTCCGTTTGCGACGCAATTCCAACTGTTTTTGATAGATGGCGTGAGCGACTTTGTCAAGGGTAGTTGCTAGCATTTTCGTTTTAGTGCGTGCGTTGTCTACAAATTCGTAAAGTGTACGATTGTTTTAAGTAGTAGGACAATTCGCCGGTAATTGGCCACCCTAAATTAAAAATGATTATATTCATCTATAAACAGATTTTAGTATAAGCTAGATATTGAAGGCTGCTTATACTAAAATGAATTCTGTTTATAGGTGAATATAATCATTTTTAGTTTAGGGTGGCCAGTTATTGGCCGGTGGCCAGTTACTGGCGAATCACCCTACTTAGGATTTAGGATACACAGTTATTAGTAAAACACAAAACTTCCACATTTTATAAAATACAAAGTAGGTTTTGCGCCACTAAATCCATTTTATGGATTTAGGTTTAGGTTTTTTAAGCCAAATTGTTTCAGTCAATTTAAAATAATTACTTCTATAAGGTACCTACATTGTTTTAACTGTTTCCTTAAACATAAATTGTTCTTTGGTGTATTTACTAGTAGGAGCTTGGAGGATATAATCAAACGGAGACGCCATGTCTGTAATTTTCTGTACAAAACAGTCTGCCGATTTTTGCGGGGGAGGGGAACGTCAAATGTATGCGTAACGTAAAAATAGCCATGTCAGATAAACGTCAGTCCATACATTGTGTATGACCGTTGGCCGCCTATTTTCGACAGAGGGGAAAGCTTGTTAATGGCTACTCCGTTTAGTTGTATCCTCCAAGAGTAGGAGTACCGAACTAGAGTTACTAGGTATTCGTCTAGAAATTTAAGGGCTCAGTTATGGGTTCAATTTATCACGTCATTCTGTAGTTATTACATTTATATATGATTTAAACCTTTTAAAATAATTACATAGTGGACACTAATTTATCAGTGTTACATCTAACTAGTGTGGATTTTGCTGAAACCGAAACCGAAGGTTTGGTTTTACTATAGTTTCAGCCGAAACATGATTTATATGCCGAACTTGCCTAAACCGAAACCTACTGCCGTATTCGAACTTCAAGATATTCACAAGAGACGACACGTACTAGATCCATTCTAGATACGTTATAGTTTAGATATCAACTAGTTCTCTTTTGAAGCGCAATTCGGGCAACAAATGTCACTTTTTACGTTAGATAGAGTTAGATATCTATTAGATGTGAATTGGATCTCTAAGCCATATCTTATGGAAATCGTTCAAGAGTATCTCCAGAATCGCGCAAATGTCAAATTTGACAGGTTAGATCTTAAACATACCGTTATCGTATCTTGGCGATGTCTAAAAGATATCTATCAGATGTCTATTTCAAAATCCGAATCGGGCCCACATACTGACTGCTACGATACGCAGGACACGGTGTAGCACGCTACGCCGTAGTTCGTAGCCCGCGTGGCTACGCGGGCTACGAACGAAGATTGACCAGCTGGTAAATCTTGGAAATACATAGGTAAGTATATGTAAAGTATAATTTTGAGTAACTATAATTTTTTACTTCCTCAAGGCAGATCCAAACACATTGAGTACTGGGTACCCGCTCGGCGGGTTGTCTGTTCGTAAACGCTTTCCTTTACAAAAGGGTAAAACGCTGATGGGATCGGCTACGTGCGTAGCGTAAGGTCTGAAAATCGGTACGATTGATCTTTAGGACATTTGAAACAATTTGACCCGAAGCACCAACAATTAAAAAAAAAACGAGAGGAGTTATGACGTCATCTTTTTTTGTATGGAATTTAAAAAAAATTGTTTAGAAACCTATCGTGTGTGATATTAAACGAAAGGGCTTTCTGAGCCGATTCCAAAAATATATCACATTACTACATTTTAGTAATTTTTTTTTATTATAATAAAAATAATTTTCAAAACACACCAAGTTTGGGCTTCTCGAGATACAATACCGTTCAATATTTTTTTGTAAAATATACCTTAAATTATACCTAATATCCTCATATCTCACCCTAATAAAGCAATTATGAAAATATTTACGTTTATTTTTTTTTTTAATTTTCCATTTTACCGTACCGATTTTCAGACCTTTAACATCATTTGCAGCGTTTTTTGGCGAACCACTATGGCTATACGAAAACATTGTGTTAAGATTACAAACTATTACGTAACGTATTTAATTTGGCAGGTAAACTCTAGCTATGGCTTGTAAAAAAGGCTATTATCGAGAATCGGTTTCCCCTTCGCACTTGCGTAATACTGCAGCAACACTAAATGACCATTCTCCGACTTTATCTCGTTGCAATAAGGTTCACAAATAGCCGGTTAGTGTTTCGGCGATAGTCACGGATGTGTTTAATAATAGAACCCGGATTGAATAATTCGATTAAAGTGTGACCGAAAGAGAAGTCAAGCTAGAGGGTCGCATCTTATTTTGATTGAAAGGGGCAATGACGTCATGATGTTGAAGCCAACATAATGTAATAAGTCGATAGGTACCTATATCAATTTATGTTATATACTATATAAATTGATATAGAGCCCGATTCGGATTTTGAACTAGATAGGTATATTAGACATCACTAAGATATGTCAGTGTCAAACAAGTGTCAATAGTGACGTGTTTGTTTGAAGAAACGTCACTATTGACACTTGTTTGACACTGACATATCCAATCCATATCGTTTCAATATCTAGTATTTGACCTATCTTAAAGTTCGAATATGGCTGATATAAACAATAATGGCATTATTCATAAACGGTTGCTAACTTAATCAGTTGATGATCGTCGTTTGTCCCTATCTGTCGTTATGCCATAGAGAGGGACAAACGACGATCATCAGCTGATTAACTTAGCAGTCGTTTATGATAAGAAACTAACTGATTCAGTAAACTTATATCGACCGGGATATGAACCGTGATTACCTTTTGTATTGTTTTAGAGCTCCCGATATTTCGACGCAGTTACATGCATCTTGTTCACGGGTAACTGAAGATAGCGGGTGGGTGTCAAAGTTGTGTAGACCGCGCTCGGTCTACCCTCATTCGTACACGTCACGTCAGGTAAGTAATCACGCTTCATATCCCGGTCGATATGTCTAGTGAAATTAACTGTGAATCATTCAAAACTGTAACTGATTCTGTTTAGCCCAATAGTTGGCTGGTAGAGAATGCCTTAGGGCGGTAAGTCCACCGTTTGTACTCTTTTCTATTAAATTATGCAATAAAGTTTAAATAAATAAATAAATTAGTAATTATATCAACTTACGTTAGATATACAGCACGAGTATTATTTAATATCATCTTCCTTGGGTTATCCCGACATTTTGCCACGGGAGCCTGAGGTCCGCTTGGCGACTAATCCCAAGAATCGGCTTAGGCATTAGTTTTTACAAAAGCGACTACCATCTGACCTTTCACCCAAAGGGCAACTTAAACTTAGGCCTTATTAGGATTAGTCCGGTTTCCTCACGATGTTTTCCTTTACCGAAAAGCGACTGGCAAATATCAAATGATGTTTCGCACATAAGTTCGAAATACTCATTGGTTCGAGCCGGGGTTTGAACCTGCGACCTCTGGATTTAAAAGTCGCACGCTGTGTGTAAAAACTGAAATTGATAAATTGTTGACTAGTGCGAGTGAGACAGTCCTCTGGTTTGCTCCCCTCTTTCGTACCGTTTCCTCTAGTTGACTATGCCGACCTGTTTCGCTCAGTTATAAGGTTCAATTAGTAGCAAAAAAAGTAACCGCACAATTCGTGTTCTATATAAATCCATGGAGATAATAGTACAATGGCCAAAGTTACCCCGCACCATAGACTAGGAATCTTCTAGACGGAGTTTAGAGCAATTATTTCATGAAACCGATGCTGCCAAAAAGCCGGGGGCGCGGGGGGACGAGGTGAGCGAATCCCGTGCCGTGATTGGTCCGTTCAAAGACACGGACCAATCACGGCACGGGATTGACTCGAAGATGGAGTAAAATTAGGTACCGTATAAGTGGCAGAGGGGGTAGCGTTACTATGCTCAGTCTAGAGGATGCCTTGTCTGTGCCCCGCACTTGGCACGCAATCACGGAGGCTCCTTCTTCATTACAAGACACTTTTTTGTCCGACTTTCTCTTTTATTTTAGCGCCGAAAGCCGTTTATCCACTTTAAGAGTAAGAGCGTGGTGAGAGCAAATGTGTGTTTGCTATTGTTAAGAATTTCGTGTGTGTTGTTGGAAAGTTTTTCAGTTTTGTTACATTTGTTGGCCATATAAGAGGGAAATTAATGATATATTATGCATTTACAAGTTTAAGTGCCGTTTAATCTTGTTTGAAGAAAGAAATAAGATTAAATTGTTTTTTTTTTTTACTTTAGCCTATGTCCCACTGCTGGGCAAAGGCCTCCCCCCTTTTCCGCCAATTGACTCTGTCCAATGCACACTCCCGCCACTCCACACAGAATGCATCAAGGTTGTTGTTTTTGTTTATTCTTACAAATTATTTTACATTTATTTAAATTATACAAATGTCTCAGTGATGATAATACAATTAATACATACATGAATTCAATCCATTAGCATGCAATACGACTGTATATTATATTAAACTGAACTGGTATGCAATATTGATTATGTGAAACTCTTTATTTTCATAAATAGCATTAAGTACAACTATATTCCACACACTTCAACATCGGTTAGTAGAACGGCGCGATTCGGGAAATGAATTAGTGATTCACTAGGTACTGTATCTGCAGAATTAAGTGGCGAGCACGGTCATAAATCATCGGAATCATGCTATCTCTTTCGCACCTGCACGGCCTTATGGAGCGGGCCGCGCAACAATAGTGCAGGTAGCGGTAACAACAATAGTGACGTTTATGACCCTGCTCTCCACTTAATTCTGCGGATACTATAGATATGAAATAGTAAAGATATGTGACGTTCCACGGCAAAAGGTGCCTTATGGAGGCTGGGGCTTACGCTATTATTAACGCCGCTCCAATATTCACTCGGGGCAATGGTACCTTTTGCCGTGGAATGTCACATATCTTTACTATTTCATATCTATTCAATCTCTTATTCATTTTCCGAATCGCGCCGGAACACTCGTCTAGAATAGCATATGCAATTGTACAATTGAAATGCTGGTTGATCGCTAGAATACTGAGGCTAAATGCCATCTTTTATACTAGCTAAACTAACTTACTAATTTGGCTCAGTGATCCAAAATGAATCTTGGCCTCCGAAACGAGAGCATCCCACCTGTTCCGATCCTGCGCAACTGATTCCTGGGCCGGGCCGACCCACCGGACGGCTACCCGGGCTACCAGTCGGTCGTCCCATGAACGCCTTCTTGACAGCCCGGCCCTTCGGTCACCTACTCAGAATGGGAGAGGATCCCCCCATTCTGAGTAGGTGACCGAAACAGCGCAGCGAAGTCTATGGGCCTTCGTTTCGCCGATAATATTAGGTTCGGCCACTAACTCCTCGATCAAAAATGGGGATCTTTTATATAAGCAAGTAAAAATTACAAAACATGTGTTAATTGTCAGAAAGACAGCAAAGCTAAATAATTGTAACACAGCGAGCCGGACGCTGCGCCGCGCCGTGCGTTGGGCACAGAGCTAGGCTTAGTGTAAGGCCTGAGTGGACGCTCGAAGCGGAGCGTTCGGCGGGGCGTGCAGCGTGGCGTCGAGCTCCCAAGTGGTTTAAGCAGCGTGCACTAAGGCCGCTACTATACGTTTGCATTTGTTTGAAATGCACGCCGCACGCCCCGCCCCGCTGCACGCCCAACATGAGCGTCCACTCAGGCCTTACACTTAGACGATTCTGTTTTTGTGCCCGTGGGCCTCTGACACTGGCTGTCAATAGCGGCCCTTGTTGGGAAACTTTTCAAAATTGGAATTCCGAAGTTCAGAGAGACGTGCCGGCTCGCAGCGAGGCACGCTCCATCTCTCAAAGGAAATTCGGTAACGGCCCATGTATTTACGGGAATTGAATTATTCACTGTGGCGTAGATTATTACATTTACAAAGAGTGAATTTTCTAAATACTGAAATCGGCAAACATTCAATTTGTGAATTTTCCTTTCCTGTGTCAGGCAAATGAAATAAATAAATAATAATCTTACACAAACTGTTTATATAATATACTTATCTTCGTCTAAATAAATAAATATTAAATATTATAGGACATTTTTACACAAATTGACTAAGCCTCACAGTAAGCTCAAGAAGGCTTGTGTTGTGGGTACTCCAGAAAACGATAGATATAATAGGTATACAAATATTTAAATACATAGAAAACAACCATGACTCATGAACAAATATCTGTTCTCATCACACAAATAAATGCCCTTACTGGGATTCGAACCCAGGACCGCGGCTTCACAGGCAGGGTCACTACCGATTAGGCCAGACCGGTCGTCTAGGCTCAATGAGGGCTACCGTTTTTGTGCTCACCAGTTGGCGCCACTGTAGATGTAGAGCCAGAAAACAGATCTCATAATTCTTATATATATTATAGTTAGTCGGCACAGTTTAAAACTATGTACTAACATTTATTGTGTATCTATTGTTTACCATGATTATAATCAAAAATGGATAAGGTTTACCACAATTATGAATAAGGAGTGAAAAAAGCGATAAAGGAAAGCTGGAAACCCCCAAAACTTCTATGCATTTCACATTTTTAAAGACCTTTCCGTCTACACTAGCGTCCCTAGAGGCGAAATTAAACGCGGAGCCCTAATTATTATTAACTAAAACGGGATTTAATGGCGTATAATTAAGTTTCAAAATTACATCCGTTTCAAAACTTAATTATACGTGATTAAATCCGGTTTTTTATTAAAAAATAATAAGTAAAAATCGTGAAAGTTTAAATCAGTGCCAAGGCTCAATGCCGGTGAGGACATTTATAATTCAATATTTGAATTATGTTCTTCCGTCAACAACACTTACATTTGAACAAATCTTCAAATTCAATTTGCATAACTACTCGTATGTAGCTAATAATGTAACATGTGAGAAGACGTCACTTCTCGGGTCAGTGTTGTAGGGTTAGAGCCAGCGTAGCTTTATTTGACTTTCATGAGCGCATTGTACTTATGCCTACTTGATGAATAAACTATCTTTAACAGTAGTTTTGTATACGACCGGGATCGAGTTGACTGACGATCACCGATGTGACGGAGTTATCGCAACAAGATCTTTTCGACATCTTTTTACACACACTGACTCGGATATATCAGGATGTTTGCCACGGGGACAGATTAAATAACGGCGAATATGAATTACTTAACATGAATAAAATAGATATCATGCAAATCACGTTAATGACCCCAAATCCAGGCACTAGAAAAGCAATATGAAATTATTTAATCACAAAACCACCCAACTTTGCGTCCATTAGTGCAGATAAGGAGCTATTATGTTCCTCTGCGGTCGCTTTGTTTGGCGTCTAATTAGAAATGGTTGGATAACTAAGCTCAGACAATATAAAGCGTGAGGAGCTTTATTGGACAGTGAAAATGAGTCTAAAGTTGCAGCGTGGGGATTAAACGCAACCCAATTAACGGGCGCAGAGTCCGTGCCTGCCTCAGCTCGATATCAGATTACCTCGCTGGATTACATTAGTGGCGGACGTCGCAGTGCACTGTCTGGTATAATATAATCTATGCATGATCTGCGCCACCTTACCAATAAAATGTGGTATCGACGTATATGTGGTTCGTCCAGGCCTTCCCGGGCCTCAGACTTCAAACTTCAGCTATCTTCATAGATATAGACTATCTTCATACCAAATTTCATCTAATTCAGTTCAGCAGCTATCAGAACACTTTCATATTTTTAATATGAGTACTTAGGGATTGTAAAACAATTAGAGCGAGGCAAATACTTTTTGCGCCATGTTCTATCTGATAGTTTTGCTGCTACCTGTATACATTAGGTAGATCTGTAGGCACTAGAGACCGTCACCTCGTTAGCCTATTACCGGGAATAGGCTCCGGTGCATTCAATAGTCATGCAGATTGGATCCTACACGCCTATAATACCGGGGAACACCCTGCGACAGTGTGTGGTATATGATTGGATTGACCTGTCCTATTCAATAAAGTTTGATCAGTGTTGGATGTTGTATAATGTTATAATCCTTTGTTTAAGCAGTAGTAGCTAGGTAGTAACGACGTGTGGACAGCGTCATGGTGGAGTGATGTTTTCTTTTTTTACTGAATAGAAAATAATGCATATAAACTCTGTTTTCTGTGACTCTAGAGCAAGGTAATTTTTTATGTAAATTGCTATAGGAAGTGATCCGTTTTCAATGCACACGATTGTATGTAAGTACTTGATTAGGGTCAATCTACGAAAAAGTCGCTAAAGTTAGTACATATTTCGGTGTTTTTTGAAGTGAAAACTTTTTTAGCGGCGCTGGGCACTTTTTGAGGTGGGGAAAAAATGATAAACTCGAGACAGCGTAAGGCGATCACGTGACCGTAAGCCGTAAGGCGATCACGTGACCGTAAACCCCGTAAGGTGGCCAGTCATAATTTAAACGGCATTTAAATCAATAAAGAAAAACTCAATGTTATTTGACATTTATCAGTCAGTCATGGCAGTATGTAAATAAACATGTCAATGAAAAAGTGTGATCTTATTTGAGAATGATAATAATATTATATAATAAATAAATAGAATACCTCCGCTAAACGTATGTATCGTGTTACCGGGCGTCGGTAACATAGTGAGGTGAGTTTTCACTTCTATCGGCACTCCCGGAGTGCAACCGTTGTTGCTTGTTTTTTAATAATGACGCAATTGTAGGTTTCCACTAAATATGTCAACACGGAATCTGCAAACTCCGATAGAAGTAGTATTTTATACAGCCGTTGTTTAAGAGAGGTCAAAAAAGGCGAGTGGTGTGAGTAACAATTTGAGGCGAAGCCGAAAGTTGTTAATAAAGACGCCACGAGTATTTTTTCACTCAGTTAAGTAAACAACGTTGCATCATACAATAATCATAATCATAATCATCGCATTTATTCGTGATAAACTATAACATACACAAGTACACAACAAACAGAGAAAATTAAACATAATATAAATCAGGGATCGGAACCGGTTTTTGGCAAAAACTTAGAAATAACCATATTTTTCGAATTGTTTTATACCCGAAATGTAGGACTCAGTTGTGTTTTTAGGTTACGACTTCGTATTATTAGATTGCCCGATTAGAAATGAAGTAATTAACAAAGAACGAAAAAATACCGTTTCCGTTCCCATACAAAAAATACCGGTATCCGATCCCTGATATAAATACATAGTTTACCACGTAATGGTCCCGCCTCAGCATAATGCTAACCCAGAAGTCAGCGCTGATCTTCCGCTGAATACTTTTTCTACGACCAAGCACTTTGAAATAAAATTGTAAATTTCGTCGGGTGACAAGTAAAAGTCACTAACTAACATCATTGAAAATATTGGACAATAAACCGTGTTACAAGTGTAATAAAGTGCATTGTTACTTTAATTTTTTGATAGTACTTAGTGACTTTTACTTGTCACCCGACGATTTAACAAATATTTTTCATGTCATCTAGTGGACTTCTACCTACGATATCTAGGTACCTATTTTTAGTGACTTCTTGGGCTGTCTCCGGTCTGTATCCGCATAAATATCGGATCGGGTCGCTTAAAAATATTTGATTACTCATAAAAATCAAAATGATGTGATTACTCTTATCTGGCATAAATATCTCTCCACTGTGAAAGCAAATACATCGGATGGACGACGGACCGCCTATATATCTGACACGTTGGAAAATCACAAATATGGTATCGACCTTCAAAAACGAACCATACATGTTTGGTATAGAGCTGTAAAATGTATGAAGTGATTTGACATTTCACGAAAACAGTGCAGACTTGTCATTATACATGTCTGTCTCACATTATATTGTATCATCGATTTGACAGATTTTTTTTATATGAACGTATAATTAATTTGAATATCCGAACAAACATTTCACATTTATAATATGAGTAGTATGTACAAATTAGCTTCGTCTCGGAAGCCACTGCGCTAAGCCAGTTATGCAAATTGGCTAGTATCTACTTACAGTCACGTCGTAAACTAATTAACTCCTAATTCGGTATCAGAGTCCATCTGTCAACTCGCTCATTAGTTATCTGCCATGCATATAATTAGGAGTACAATTGCATTTGTTGATATTACCTACAGCACGATTTTGTTTCACAAGTAATTACTTAAACATAACTAAAAAGTCATGTTATTTGATCATAATTGTTAAGAGGGAACTAATTTGACAAATGAAGGGCTTAAAGGACGACAAATGACATGTAAGTCCTTTACAACAATATTCATATTTAGCGGTAACCTTTACGATAATATCTTTGAACTTCTAATTTATAACTTGTCATTATACGCCCCTTGAGCTAAGCTGGTTTTGCAAGCTCATCTAGTACAAAAATTAGATCGTAAAGGCAACTTTTCGATACTTCGTGTAATGACCACTTAAAAAATATTGTATGAAATACATTGTTGCCAACCTTATTTTAAATGTCATCTCTGACAAATACCTAAGTGAAACATAGACATGTACAGTCGCCAGCAAAAATATATGACTGTGGGCAGCCGTGCAAAAATATCTGATGCTCCATTGGAGGCATAAGTATGTGACGACACTACCTCGGTAAAAATATGTGATGCTTTGTAGCCGGCAAAAACATCGTTAGTCTGTAGCCGGCAAAAACATCGTTAGTCTGTATCCGCATAAATATCGGATCGGGTCGCTTAAAAATATTTGACGACTCATAAACATCAAAATCATGTGATTACTCTCATCTGGCATAAATATCTCTCCTTTTCTCTCTTGTTTTCTATTAAATAGAAATAAAATATTTATTATATTGGTTCCTATACTACATTACACAGGTGCCGTAGGTTCAGTATCTAAACAGAGTATTTTAAAAATCGTACTTTTTGATTTGAATCCTAATTTATTGACTTTCACTTGATAGGAAAATACCGGAACATAGGTCAAAAACGCACTTTAAAAATCTTCTCGCTCGCTTAAGTTTAAGTTAAATCTTGTTAAATACGTGAAAATTGCTTCTATAAATGGGCTTATTAATTTTTGAGGGAACTCATTCCTTACTTTTGTTTTTGTTAAAACGTTGTTGTAGGTACCTACTTACCTACGTATAGTCAACCAATTGCTTCCTAGGTCACTATAGAACCATGTCATAATGACTCCTATTCAAAAAAGAGCTTTAATTTTCTTCCCTGCTATGAGGGATCAAAGTGGCACTTTTCCTCCCTGCTAGGAGGGATCAAAGTAACACTTTTCTGTTCTAGCACACTATTCTTACATTTTTTTGCACATTATTTCTTTAGCTTAAATAATCTGTTTTTAAGCATCAGATTGTGTCAACGCTAAGATTTTTTTACCTCATAGTTGATGTGAAAAGCAGTATGTACGGTATTAAAATTATTTCGTCTGGACGTTGGGCCCAACGCCCAAGACGAAATAATTTTGATACCGTGTGACACATACGCTCAGTAAGGGTGAGAGAAGAACACGAACCTACGGGGCCTTAAATATGAGCAATAAACAACATATGAGGAGTGTCTTTTCAAAAGGGCTCATTGCTCTACGAAAACCAAATGACAATCAATGAATTAATAAGCCCTTTTGAAAATATCGTTAGAAATTTAACGCAAAGTGAAGCAGAAAAAAAACTCTATAAACATGAACGGGTTTCACGAGGCAGCCTTCGCTCAATAAGCCAGCGTTTAATATAAACGGGCATCAAGTTTGTAAGGGAAACTGAGCCTGCATGCTCTGAACATTTATTTTGAGTATGTAAACTAGATGTCTGAAGAAGGTCAGCGAGCGTAAGATGCAGTTTTAATACAGCCCAATGGCGTGCGGGCCGTATTTCAAATGCTTGTCGTGCTCCCCATTGGCCTGACGCTTATTTTATACGTGACGAAAAAATCGTTGTTGTTGTTGTAGTATTTCTATTCTACGATCTACGAGTTACGAGTCCTAATTTGATGAACTCAAATCTTTTTTTAAGATACTTTGCACCAGGGATGTTACGGAGCTCCGTTTCCGTTAAGTCGGAACTTCCGTTTGGTATTACACATCCGTTTCTGTTCCGGTTCCGTTACTTTTGATACGGAAGTTATATCGCATGTCAATGATTAGCGCGGCAGCGGGACATGAGCCATGTACATCAAAAACAAACAGGTTTATACCAGTCATTCGCTCATAGCCCCGCTTGCCACGTGCTGCAGTAATTAGATGTTCTGGACGTTCTGGTATATCCGTGTTTTTTAATTTAAAGTACCTATTCGTATGTGTTGCGTTGTGTAATGTATACCTACTTAACTGATAGTACTGACTCAGGCTCCGGTTCTGGTTCCGGTTCCGTTTCCGGTTCCGATTCCGTTTCTGGTTCCGATAAACTAAATTTAAAACATCTGGTTCCGCTTTCGGTTCCGATAAAACCACATCCGTTGCATCCCTGCTTTGCACTTAAAAGACGAGTCTGACTTGACGTCTCCAGTCAAATGCTTTTTATAAATGGATGTATCTTTTATGTATTAATGACTTTACGTCATAAACCCCGACACAAAAGCATTTAATCGTGTTATGAAGAGTCTGTCAGCTATTTTGAAGGTTCATCTTCTTCGTTGACGTGGCTGAGGGACGTGATGAGTGTGGTCAGTCTTCACCAGTGCTCACCAAGCTTCTCTATCTTGGGCCCAGTGCATGCAAGGTACATATAATAATATTATCAATAATATATTTTGGTTGCCATTGTAGACAAGCGGCTTTGAGGTTCGATGACCTCAGATATTACCTATAGGAATGCGTCGGGTATTGGCATTTTTCAGCAAACCCATGGCAGATTTATTGCATACGACTGAACCAAATGAAGATTATTCTAGTTAAGAAAGACTTGACGAGAGTAACTTTGGTATAATAGCAGGCTACTCGGATTTGTAATGTCGGTCGATGTACGTTTATAATATTGGCTAGGCCCCCCGACCAGAACTGAAATTATCAAATTAGTTTTTCTGAATGCAAATACACTTCTCTACCAAACTTCTTTTCTCATATTGACTAGCTCTTTTTGAGAATTTTCAATCACTTTTCCATAAGGTACGTGTTCTACTAAACTTTGGAACGACATTACTAGGCTTATAAGTCACTTATAACAAAAATAGAAACAGGTGAACAAATGTTAAGCATTAAGGTTTCAGATCACACAATAAAAATAAATTGAGCATTTTTTCACCTTTTTACAAAACATTGAATATCTCCGAAACTAGAAATGCCCATAAGGTATCTTTTCCCGTGGGACGTCACATATAGTTTGCATTGTGGCGTTTGTAACTGACGTTATTCTGTCCGCCCAACGCGTTAAATATCGAATCGAATTCTATTCTATCCTGGCTATGTAAACTGCTAATTACATGTATATCACCTACAACATCATAATATATCATGAAAATTGTTGAAATCAACATTAGTCTAATTTTAAATAAACTTATGGGGTTTGACAATTACCTACCATCAGTTTTGTGACGATTGCTAACCGGCCGTTAATAGTACACAGTTAAGTGAAAACACCCACATGTGCGAACAAGTACGCAAATGATAACAAAATGTCGTCATTTTAACATCGAATTGTTCTCGTTGCAGGCGTGTTATGGGTGGCTTTAAAATCCACGTGATAAAATAACTGTCACTTTTTAACACCGCGGGATGGAAAGTGACGGACACCGTTTTATCTCGTTGTCACGTAGATGAGACCGACCATCATATCCGTACAGTACAATACGTAGCACAAATCAAACCCATTGTTTAGTACTTGTGAATGGGCCGATGAAGGTAATTGTATACGTTATTAAATGAATACAATACATGTACTTAGCGGTTTGTGTTGTGCTGTTAACCCTGATTTAAGTACATTTACCCAGCATTCACAGTAGTAGTTAAGTAGTAGCTGTATTGTTATTAACAGAGATCGTTAATTTTGCAGCAATTTTGGTGCAGCATTGTTGGTTAAAAGCATCTGTATGCCCTACTCTAGGTGGAATAGATAATTAGGGTTAATAACAGTAATATTAACCTTAACCAATCCTCTCCCTAAAAAAAATTTAAGAAAATCCTTTATTTTTACTATGCTGCACCAAAATTGCTGGAAAATTAACGATCACTGGTTATTATGGGTAGGTGCACTTAGTCGGCAGGCGCACTTCGCAGGTGAGGGGGTCGAATTGCGCCTAACCGTGTACGTGTACGTGCGCCTTTAATACATATGTGCGCACTTGCACGGCAGGCGTACTTCACCCCCTTCACCTTAGGTAGGTAAGAATTCCTGTATTGTTTATTCCCATCTTAATCGAGAAAAAAACCTTATTTAACTGAGATTCCATTTCCAAAATGTGTGTACGGAACCTTAAAAATGGTTTTAGAGTCGCCTGTGTGGTGGTGGCGCGTTTATGAACAACGCGACGCCGCGCGGCGGGTAAACAGGGAATCTACTTTATATTAAACCGAGCGGTCTATCAGACGCGCTATTAGCCGGCGTCTGTCGACAGATGAACTAATAGACGCGGCAATAAAATATACGATTTCAAGCTAATATTGGCATTTATATTATTAAAATTGTTCAAAATGGGGTATTTATGTATAGTTGCACATGCCATCTACAAGAAGTCCTGTGATCTAATTTCCTACCGTATGTAAGTACATTGGACATTCTGGCAAATGCCACTTACGTGGTAGGTAAGAAATTAAGTTTATGTCTTCAATATTGTGATAATACTGATAATGCAATAGAAAATCTATGAATATAGTTTTATTTATTAGCCAAGCCATAGTTTTTAAACCAAGGCGTAGGGTTAGTAAAATCAGACCTTTTTGAAGTAAAAACTTTTTTAGCGGCGCTGTGCACTTTTTATGAAGGGGAAAAATAATTAAACTCGTAACAGGTGTCACGTGACCGTAAGGCGTAAGACGTAAGGCGTAAGGCGTAACCCCCTCTTTCTACCACGCGAAAATGTATGCCTGAGCCTGCTGTTTCGTTTTTATTCATCAAAGAACTTTAGTCATAAGTCATAACGTATCATAATCAGGTCAATTATTTAAAACTGGACTTTTATATTAAGCAATAAAGCTCAATGTTCTAATCTTGTACGGGCTGAAATACGAGGATCTCACAGTTACATTCTAACTTTATATCACTCAAATATAATTCAATAAAGCTAAGTACATCTTGATGAAATCGCTAATAAAAGTGAACTGTGTGTGTGTGTGTGTGTGTGTACTGGTGAATAAAACTTAAAATATCATGACCAAATATAATTAGATGCGAGGTCTGCAAGGTAACTATACAATTTCTATTCGAATTTTAAACAATTATAATATATTTAAAAGGTACAAATTTAAGCTCACTGACCAGCAATTTCGGAACTAAAGTTTTTCAATAGAATGGAGGATGGGTCAATTATACATAGTGCTGCAGACATTTTGGACTAGTCACTGCTACACACAGTTTTCACTTCTGTCGGCACTCCCGGAGTGCAACCCGTTGTTTTTTTTTTACAGTAAATGCTAGTGAGTGTTGGCCGCCAATTGTATATTATACAGATGTATATTACATAAATATTCCTAGCTCTATGGAATGTCAGCGAATCTCTAATGAAACCGCTCCTGTTTATTTTGTCGATACGAAATGAGAAATGAGTGCAGCTAGCCTTAACAATTGTTGCGTCGGCCCGCGCCCGCGCCCAGGGCTCGATACTGTTTAACGTTTTATTGTTACATTTATATAAAAGCTGCCATTAAAGAGTTCACTTTTGAATTATTTAGTCTGTCAAACCTTTGGATGGCTGAACATCTTACATACTCGTATGCATGATTATGAAGACTTAAAATCGATGATTGCGAGCTTGTATTTCATAAGATTACCGCTATTAACTCTTTAACTTTTTATGATTTAAACTACATGCATAAGCAGTATTGTTGCGCTGCAATACTGGTGCAGTCTGAATCCGAACTTTAGCTTTACTTCACCGACGGCAGTTTCACATTGTACATAATTGTGATGGTTTTGTAAAGATCAAGTTTAATAAGAAATTTTATTGTACATAATATATGGTACCACTCTACCACATTAGTGCCGTAATTGGCACTTTACGTGCCTATATCGAACATTAAGGACCATATATGTACTATAAAACGTTGTATGATACACGGGCGAATAGGTTATCCCCACTTGTTGCCCATTTCCTACTTTTCGCACGTGTAAAGTAATATATTCCTAATGTACTAAGTATTAAAATATTGTAGACTTGTATATTAAAAACACGAAAATGCCTTAATTCGCAAAATGGCGGCTGTCCCTTGAGGTATGCAAACGTAGAATAGTCTGAACAATAAGGCCTCAAATTAACAAATAAAAATACAGATGTCTAATTTTATAGTTACTCTCGATATTTCGACTTATTACGCCAAAATAATCCTATCAAATGAAAATGGCAGGAAATGCAATTTGTAACTGCAAACGTACGAGCAAACTTTTGCATTACGAGTAGAAGGACTGTATTTAAACAGAAACTTGGAGAGAACATTAAGTCTGCCTATTAAATGGGGCCAGTCTTTCAACCAAGGAAATAGCATATACAAAGTGACGGCAGAGCAAAGAGAAGTTTGCAGTGGAACCGAGTCAATAGGAGAATTAATGCGGTCCGGGCTGGTAGGCCGCGGGCGGCGTCGCCATCGCGCCGCGATCCACCGGATTAGGCTCCTCGCACGCCCACCAACTTCCTATTTATATTGGGTCGCTACCCAAACAACTTGTAGGCTCTTTATTACAGTTGTTCTTTTCCATTCACGACGTCGTTACCGCTTCGATAAAATATCGTGTCGATTCTTTGTTTTGAGCAAGGCTTACGCAGCCCTTCGTGGCTGATAAGGTATTTATTAAACGAACGTTTCCTTTAACAAACAATATGCTTTTGTATTCTAACAGACGGAATAGAAGATTGTAAAACAATTTATTTCGTGATAAGAAAAATTCCTGATTTTCGTTTTAAATTTGTTTTGCCAAATACATCAGTCTGATATTTTCAACATTCACCAAAAGAAAATAGTACGCCCTATAAACATCGATACCTATCTGAATGAATAGTCAGCAAAAAGTGATAAGGGTTCAGAATCACTTTGTTGTCCGTATGTCTGTCCACCGTTAAGACCCTTTTTCTTAGGAACGCTGGGAGGTAGTTAGGTACATCACAAAATAATTACTGTCTTTGCGATTACTTATTTGCAGCTGGTAAAATAACTGCGACCCTACGTTAATAGGGATCACAGATTTCAACGACGTTTAAGTTTTTTATCTTGTTTATCTCTCAGTACAGTTTATCTTTTTGCTGGAGGATCGGGAACCGAACTATTTATATTTCTGAATTAGTTCCATAGTAAAAGTTATTAAAATAGTAATTACCCATAAAAATAATAATTATGATAACAATGTTGGGCTGATAGCTGATATTGCCTATCTACATTGCTTGGGTATATGTAATTTCATAATTTTGTATGTTGTTGTCCACAGATGAGATGCTCTGACGAAATGGCATGAGCACGACTAGGATGGAGCGGGCGGGCCGGCGCAGCAAGGCCGGCTCGCTGAGCGGTCTGCCCGGCGGCTTGGGCAGCGCGCCGAGCGCGGGCGTGCGCCGTCAGCGCTCGCTGGAGTGGGGCGGCGACCGCTACAGCAGCAGCGACGAAGACCGCCCGCCGCAGCCGCCGCCGCTCGCCGATAGAGTCTTCGCTTCGCTTCTTGCCCAAGCCACACAGCAGTTCGATAGTAAGTCACTTCTACCATACTCACTAATTCCTTAGTGATTTATCCGCAACCTAAAGATCTGAACTCTAAAAAATGTTTTTATTAGTTACCTAACTCCCAACTAAAGATTTGTATTCTCCTCGTAAAATTTCTGGCATTAAACATGTATATGCTATGTGCTGCATACATGTGTGTGTGTGCGGAGCTTACGTGTTGTAAAATGCGAGCGGTCTGCTCAGCGGCCGCGAGTTGCATGACAATCTTATGGCCTTTAATATTTGTTCAGCGGTCGCTACGGGCTAGGATCAGCTTAGAATTTGTTATTCACCGAGTGACACGGCCGAAGGTCCGTGCTGAGCCCCCAACAAGTGGGATCATTAGTGGAGCCTGCGGAGAGGGGCGGGTGGGCGGCGAGGGGGAAGGCAATTGATAGGGGAGCGCCCTGCGGTGAGCTTATGAGGAAAACTTTACACGTAAGCCCGACGCAACCTTCATTCGTCGTCCTTCTGTCACGACAACTACGACTTGATGAACTCATGCAGGATACCTACTTAACAATGGTATAGGTGGTTTTTTTTCCATTTTTGTTTTGGTATATCAAAACAGTAGGTACATTATAACACTTTAAGCTCTCGCGTTTTGTACACATTTAATTACACAAACGGGTCTACCGCGATATAATTTCATTGTTTTTACCTTACTATCGTCTACTTGGGGACCAGTGATTCAAATGTTGAAACCAGCGGATATATCTTCGGACCAGTGTGCGGATACTGTGAGTGTTGCGTGTCGTGCCGTGGACAATAAACACTAAACTTTGACGGGTAGCGGCAATTTCTTTGTCTACCCCGAACATTTTTATTAACTAATTTCGGGTAGTTTAGTGGTGTTTTATTAATGTATCCGTTGACATTTGTTGGGACGTCAGTCTTTCCGTGACCACAGCTGGTGCAACTCAGCTGAAACTCGGAATTAAAGGTAAAAACAATGAAATTATATCGCGGTAGACCCGTTTGTGTAATTAAATATAGTAGGTACATTACTTATATAAACTGTAGAGAGTCATTACTTTTTTAAATCGATATATCAATAATTTTCTTCATTCGGAATCAAGTATCGTTTGTTGGCTGATATGACTCTGAAAAATAAATTAAGCAAATAGGAGATCGATAATATACAACGGATCCATTCAATTTCGTTCAATTTGTTCCTCTCAAGGCTATAAGCTTCACGTATATTAAACGTCAACAAGCTAGGCTGAAATAAAACGCCTGTTCAGTGTTCATGCGCTGTACAATACCAATGTTATTGTTAACGTCCCTTATTGTAAGTAAACGATTTTAGTTCGTGAATTTTTATTTACTAGAGCCCGATATATTATTACAAATATAAAGTAAATATAATTTACATGGTAATAAATTTATTTAGGTGCAATCGGTGGTTACATAGATAACTAAACTATAAATCTTAAAAGCTTAATCTAAAAATAAATAATACTAATCATAAAATAAAATACTAAAATATATCCCCGTTTTTGGTGCCGAGATGCTGGCAGCATTTCCTCGCTGTACGGCTAGGCTGATTGTTTGAGCGAGGAAATGATTTACATTATATTATTTGACTGTTTGTTTTATTATTATCATGTTTAGTGTCATTTTGTTTCAAATATTTACTATTTTGTACGCTAAATACACAAAAATGATGCTCATCATTCGAATACGCTATCACTAAAACAGGAGCCTTAACAAAGCTTCATGTGATAACAGCGTTTCTGAAATTGGGAGAACAGTCCATTGCAATATGGACCTTACACTTCATACGCAGACGTGACATTCGATTGGTTGAAGTTGTCGATAAGGTATCGGTAAAGGTTTAGTTGGGATTATGATGGAAAGTCGTCTGTCGAAAGGCATTCGTAGCGATGAGGACAAACGCAGAGAACACTCGGGGAAAATCGACGCGACGATTAAAACGAAATTTAATGATAGTATAGGTATAGAACCGTGTTTTAGTACTAGGAGCTGTGTTTAGTTCACAGATTTTAATTTCGTAAGAACTAGTAAAAGAGTTTGAGCTTATTACCCGTAATTTTTTCCGCCAACTTAGTTTACTTCAAAAAACTTTAGTTCCGAAATTGCTTAATTATTAGCGTTAATAGCGTTAATTGTTTAAAATTCGAATACAAATTGTAAAGCTACCTTGCAGACCTCGCATCTAAAGATATTTATTTGGTCATGTCATGATATTTTGAGTTTTATTCACCAGTACTAGAGTTGACTTTTATTAGCGATTTCATCAAGATGTAGCTTTATTGAATTATATTTGAGTGATATAAAGTTAGAATGTAACTGTGAGAACCTCGTATTTCAGCCCGTACAAGATTAGAACATTGAGCTTTATTGCTTAATATAAAAGTCCAGTTTTAAATAATTCACCTGATTATGATACGTTATGACTTATGACTAAAGTTCTTTGATGAATAAAAACGAAACAGCAGGCTCAGGCATACATTTTCGCCGCGTGGTAGAAAGAGAGGGTTACGCCTTACGCCTTACATCTTACGCCTTACGGTCACGTGACACCTGTTACGAGTTTAATTATTTTTTCCCTTCATATAAAGTGCACAGCGCCGCTAAAAAAGTTTTCACTTCAAAAAGGTCTGATTTTACTAACCCTACGCCTTGGTTTAAAAACTATGGCTTGGCAAATAAATAAAACTATACTTCATAGATTTTCTATTGCATTATCAGTATTATCACAATATTGAAGACATAAACTTAATTTCTTTACCTTAACCTACCACACGAGTGGCGTTTGCCAGAATGTCCAATGTACTTACTTACGGTGGGAAATTAGATCACAGGACTTCATTGTAGATGGTGTGACGTTTACACAATAAAAGTGCAATGCGAACTACCTTTACTTTATTGAATTATATTTGAGTGATATAAAGTTAGAATGTAACTGTGAGAACCTCGTATTTCAGCCCGTACAAGATTAGAACATTGAGCTTTATTGCTTAATATAAAAGTCCAGTTTTAAATATTCTTCTTTTCGTTTTCGTTCTTCGGTAAATAAAAACGAAACAGCATACATTTTCGCCGCGTGGTAAAAAGAGAGGGTTACGTCTTACGCTCTCGCGAGTTTAACATTTTTTCCCCATCAAAAAAAGTGCACAGCGCCGCTAAGGAAGTTTTCGCTTCAAAAAACGTGAATTTGATCGCAAACCAATGCAATACGATTGTAACTCGTATTACAGGTTTATTAAAAGTAGAACCATTATTGATTCGAGATAAAGTTCTGTTGAAACGTGATCCTTTTTCAGATCCTTTTCCTTACGTTCACCCTCTCACCTTTGCCCCGTGTACGAACTCGTGTGAATGAAGGAATGCGTCGGGGTTGGCTGTAGCGGAAATGACTTTAGCGGAAGCAGATGCGGACGTGAAAGTTTGCTTTCATACGGATGTGATGCTGAAACGGAAGGCACTCTGTAATTAAATAGCCTGACACGTGCATTCAATATTTAATAGGTAACCTATGTTAGCTTAGTACCTATATTACTTAATGAAAACTTTACTAAAATAATTCCATACAGGCTAGGTTCTTCACTCGTGTCAAAAAGATGATATAAAATTTTTCTTGAAATCTGTAAGTGTTGGAATTGTATTTCATAGTAGATAATTCCTTGTTAGGCCCAAAATATAGTAACATGATGCCACAGAGACCCTACACTGAGCACGTTATTTTAAAATATCTTTAGATGGCTTAAACTCGGTCCATGTTTCATATTTCCTGACACGAGGGGAGTATTTACCATGTAACGAGGAGGTAACATTATCATAAAGGTTCTTGTTATTGCGGCTCAGATATTGCACGCCCTGCTTTTCATAAAATATGCGGTATCCAATCTTGCCTTGCACTTTAATTACAAGAAATGTTGACTATCTTTGCTGCGCTCGATGTATATCTATACAGCTTCTATTTCTTTTCATAAGTATCACAATTTTTATACTGCCATCTTCATGGTATTGTTTATAATTAATAGTACATTATTGTCGAGGTTCGGAAGTAGCTACTTGCAGGCTGAGGATTCGTTTTAAACGGACGACCTTGGGAGTCCGTTTAATTGAATCCGAAGCCAGCAAGTAGCCTTCCAGCCGAGTCATATATAGTGCTTTTCTCAAAAATGGTGCAAGAAATAGAAATATTTTACAGAACTTACAGAAGCAACGTTCTAATTTTCCACTAATTTTCACAGAAAAAAATACAACCATTAAAAAAATTAGCTTGCCGCCTTTAAAAAAAAAAGAAGTGTAAATAAATAATATACGCCAACCTATTTGAGACACCTAAATAGTCGCGGTACCAACATTAAGCCTGTAACAGACTATCGCACCGCACCGCGACCTTGGAGCGTCGCACCCATAAGTGAGAGCGAGAAAGAGATATCTGTTTCTCGCTCTCACTTATGGGTGCGACGCTCCAAGGTCGCGGTGCGGTGCGATAGTCTGTTATAGGCTTTATAATAATAAGTGCTGATCATCTGTTTGGCTGTTTAAGGGACCTATGCCTTCATTTGATATGGCCATTTGAAGTTTTAAAAAGTTTGGAACTCGTTAAATAATGGAATTTGTATGCGACATTGCAGTCCCGAAATCGAGACTGCAATGTTTTTAACTTTTTAATTTTTTGAATGACCATAAACTACGCACTTCGCGACCTATTTTTTAACCGGCAACGTCGACTTTGCCGTCCATTTTTGAGAAAAAGTCCTTTGAACTACATATTAACCTTATTTGTGTAAGTATAATCGAGATATGTATAATTGTTAAAAAAAAAAAATAGTCCAGTGGAGTAAACAAAATAAGTAAATCTAAATCTAAATCTAAATCTAAGGCTAAACATTTTTTACTGTAAGTACTATATAGTCCTCCTCATCGATTTCGATATTGTATTGTATAGTATAGTACCTATTAGTACTGTAAGTAGTAAAGTTTTCAACCACTACCAACTACAGGTAGTTTATAAAGTCCGTGTAGTTATTTTTAACCGACTTCCAAATCTCAAAGAAGGAGGTTATCAATTCGGTTGTATGTTTTTTTTTTATTTTTTTTTATGTTTGTTACTCCATATCTCCGTCATTACTGGACCGATTTTGAAAATTCTTTTTTGATTGCATGTATATGCATACAGATTGGTCCCGTTTTTATCAAAACCCAGTTCTGATGATGGGATCCATGAGGAATCGAGGGAACTCCTCAAATCTTAAAGGCATACATATAGTGATTTTTGTGTTTTTATCAACAAATCAAGCATATACATTCAAAAACGTGGCATTTGATGAAGTGGAACTGCTGATGATGATCAGAACGGAACTCTTCAACAACGCATAGTACACGTTTGACGATTTGTCCTCTTCGTTATGTTTGTTAAGCAAGTTAAGTTTTTAAGCCACATTTTTGTCAAGCTCGAGTTCTGATGATGGAATCCATGAGGAATCGAGGGAACTCCTCAAATCTTAAAGGCATGCATATAGAGATTTTTGTATTTTCATCAGAAAATCAAGCATTTTTATTAAAAACTGTCGCATTTGATGAAGTGGAACTGCTGATGATGATCAGAACAGAACTCTTCAACGACCCATAGTTCACGTTTGGCGATTTGTCCTCTTCGTTATGTTGGTTAAGCAAGCTTAGTTTTTAAGCCACATTTCTGTCAAGCTCGAGTTCTGATGATGGGATCCATAAGGAATCGAGGGAACTCCTCAAATTTTAAAGGCATACATATAGTGATTGTTGTGTTTATATCAACAAATCAAGCATATACATTCAAAAAAGTAACATTTGAGGAAGTGTAACTGCTGATGATGACCAGAACGAAACTCTTTAACGACGCATAGCTCGCGTTTGGCGATTTTTCCTCTTTGTTATGTTTGTTAAGCAAGTTAGGTTTTTAAGCCATATTTATGTCAAGCTCAAGTTCTGAACATGGGATCCATGAGAAATCGAGGGAACTCCTCAAATCTTAAAGGCACACGTATAGAATGTTCTGTATTTTCATCATAAAATAAAGCATTAACATTAAAAACTGTCGCATTTGATGAACTGGAACTGCTGATGATGATCAGAACAGAACTCTTCAACGACGCATAGTACACGTTTGGTACGTTTGGCAATTTCGAATTTCGATTTTGACTTGGACTGGGACTCGGACTCGGATCCAGATCCGGACTCGTATCCGGATCCGGTTCGGACCCGGACCCGGACCCGGACCTGGACTCGGACTCGGACTCGGACCTGGACTAGACCCGGACTCGGACACAGACCCCGACCTTGACCCGGAAAACCACTATGATACCTAAACTAAATAAACCACTATGATTACCTACCATAAAATGTAGGTATAAAGTATGATGAGGCCAAACCCCTCCCGCTCAAACCCCCGTACACCGCACCGCATATGCGCTGTTAAGTGGGTTAGGTTAGGTTAGAACTGCTATCCTCACAGAACCGAACAAAAGTGGGTTAGGTTAGGTTAGAACTGCGAGCCTTACAGAAACGAAATGCTACTAGAAAAGTGGGTGGTTTTACCTCCTTTTCTACATAGCGCACCATCTACAATAATCTTTCACCGGGCCGCATAGAAGTCGGTTTTTTTTTCTTAAAAATTATTATTATTTACTTTATTTGTTAGCCTGTTGTGTCCCACTACTGGGCAAGGCCTTCCTCTCTTTCTTGCACGCGTCTCGTTCTATGGCAATATTAGGCCAATCTTCCCGAAAGACGTCAAGATCGTGCTGCCATCTCCTTCGAGTTCTGCCGTTACGCCGCACTATGTTCGGTGTCCACTCGGTAGTTTTCTTGGCCCACAAGTCATTTGGCATACGGCAGATTTAAAATGCATGCAGGACATCAATACGAGTTTAGGGCGGTTTCGCACTACGTCCGATCCGAATCCGTGAAAATATGGTCCGAAGTAGCCGTAGAACTATTTTCTATGGTAATTTACGCACTAGATCCGTCTGATTTCTTTCCGAATTTGAAATTATGTTCAACGAACAGAACATTATTAAAGAAACAAGCAGGGCTTTATACTCGTATCAAAATATTGAAATTATTTTCAATTTCCATTCACACTCTAAAAAAAATTTGGTTGGCCCTATCAATATCTTGATAGTCGTAATCAAGCATCTTGATTCCATACGAGCCTAACAAGAACTTAGACACATCAAATAAGGTAATTCTGATTGTTATTACTATATCTATGTAACTGAACCAATTAAGATCTTGTTCAATATTTACACGAAAAATAATTATGCTAACTAATTGATCCTAGCAAGATCAACTAAGGGCTTGATAATTATTATCATGATAAGTTACTGTACCAACTAATACAAACAAGTCAGTTTAACTAAGATGTAGGTCAATATTAACATGAAGAATTACTGTATTAACTATTTGACCCAAATAAGTTCAACTAAGAACATGATTACATCGACTAATGCACCTTATTAGCCTGAACTAAGATATTGTTAAATTTGAATCTCAATTGTTTAATCATTTCAACTAAGATGTAAATCAATGTTAACATGAAGAATTACTGTATCAACTATTTGACCCTAATAAGTTCAACTAAGAACATGATTGCATCGACTTATGCATCTTATTAGCCAGAACTAAGAAATTGTTAAATTTGAATCTCAATTGTTTAATCAGTTTAACTATGAAGCTTGTCTAGTACAATATACCATTCTTCATCAATTGTACTAGTACAATAACACACAACAACAAACAACAAGCTTCATAGTTGAACTGATTAAACAATTGAGATTCAAATTTAACAAAGTAAAGTTTTATGAAAAGGGGGTAAATAAATAAAACAAAAAATATATATAATAAGATGTTATTTATTCATCTAAACATTTAGAAAACTAAACGTTTTACATTTAAAAATCGAACTTTCTTTTACATACCTTACATATATATTATAATTAACATTTAAAACGGGCTACAAATATAATGACCGTTTGGCGTACAACCGTCGATTTCCCCCTTATGGGTACCCGTTGGCGGCAGGCTCGGGGACGTCTGTCGCCTACACGAGGGTCCCTGGGATGGCCAATGCGCAAAAAATGGCGCACTCTTAGAGAAGTAAAGGGGAACAGTTCCTCCGAAGTCGAGTCCGCAGTTCGGACAGCCGCTGGCGGGGTTTCGGAAGCATGGTCCCGATCGTTTCCCGTGCCTCGCCTTAAAGCCTTGAGGCGGCCAATAGGGGTTTTACTGGGTAGACCTGAGGTCTCATTAGTCCACAACAGGGATTCCCACATAACCATCCCGGCCCGTCCCCGCGCCTTTTATTCCCGTCGCCCCGATTAGCACTTGCTCCATGTTGCACATACACTATTATACATTAGGTACACAAAGCAAAGGTAACACGTTCACTGTTCCAGGCTTGCCGTGAAATAAAGGCACAAGTAAAGTTTATTTCGTTGACGCGTACTTGAATGACTAAGTAGTTGAATGTTGAACGTCGAGGCTGAGACTGACTCCCCACTCGCACGGTCACAGGCGCCGAAGGGGCGCGGGCGGGGAGGACCGCGGGTGCACCGGCGCCCCCCCTACTTATCTCTTGATTGAACGGATTAACCGATTATTTAATTTAATTATGAATAAAATCGATTTAACAAATAATTCCTTAATAGAATGGAATATTAGTTACGTAATTAATACAATAACTTGATCATAATGGGATTGAATGTTTTATCTTCGTTGTTCTAAATATTATATGTTTAGTTGATTAAAATACCAAGTCTTATGTAAATCAACAAAGAGAAAATAATCACATAAACTATTAAAATGTTCATAACTATTACCATATTTATCTGTTTTAATTAATTTGTTAAGGATTGAATCAACCTACGTTACATAATTATGCCAACAAGTTAATGATAGATGCAAAGTATACAATTGTTAGGATTAATAACATACCTACTTTATTAGTTCAATCACAGATACACTTATTGATTTAAGTAATCAGGTTTCTTTGATTTATATAAGATCGTTATTGTTATAATTAACTTAACGTCAACTAAGAGAAAACTGCTCTTAGTTGGTCTTCATTTTTTAGAGTGCAATTACGTACCAATTGTAATCTGAATATATCCTCTCAAAGGCTTCATATTCAATAGCTTGAGATTTACTCACGTATCACGGCAATTCTCAGTACAAAGTAAAGATTTGTTATGATTTTTACACTTATCATGAAAAAGATTTAGTCTTTTTACTTATTAATATAAGTTAAAATAATAAAAATATGCATTTCGGAATCACCACTCACTGTAAGAGAGAGTCAATTCAGAAAGTATTTATGATACATATATATAATATTACCTAAGGGAAGTATTTTTACTCTACCAAATGTTAGTTGAAATAAAATACATACTATTTGAAACTTGGAGTACCTTTTAGATTTATTTTTGTATACTCTTTTAATAAAAGTCAAAGCATTAAATATAAATATTTTTATGAAAAATTTTGGTTCCTAAGTTATAACACATCATTGAGCTGCAAAAGTCTTAAATTTTAGTTAAATTTTGCGCATATTTTCTAATTTATAAATGTTCAAGAGCAGTGTTTGGTTACTTAATTATTTGCAACTTCATCCGCCAGATTTTCGATCATTGTCACGATCATTAAACGGGCTACACTCTTCCGAGAGACTGAACATGGAATTATTGCGAGCAACTTCCGCATGGCAACTTACAAATGTACAACGCACTTGTCATGTTGGCGTGCTCGTGCATTTGGTACATCAACTGTAAACATGCAGCTAATTGAATGAAACCATAAATGGCAGCAATTATACACTGTTCGCTATTCGACAAACAACGCAAGGTGCTTTGGGGTATTTTCGATATGTCGTTGGGAGAGTGGGGAGTGTGTTCGTGCTTGGAGACAAAAGTCATAATCTACGAAATATTCCTTACGAGTTATGCTAACACTTGCTAATTTGGGATTATTTCGAAAGTTCCCCACCGTGTTCTTTTTACTACAGTGATATATATTTTATTGCTGTACTCTGGGCTTTTTCTAAAATAAATATCGAAAACCCGATTCTTTCAAATCTGGACATTCTTGGGCTCATTCTACTCAGAATCGACAGCACTCTCCATCCTACCATTAAACAAAGATGTCCCAAAATGTCCATTCCATTACGTCACGTTTTTAGTATGAGAAAATTTTTCACTTGTATGTAACGTGACGTAGTGGAATGTACAATTTTCATACAAAATTTTGGGACAATTTTTTTTATCATCAGGATTGAATATGCTAGTGATTCTGAGTTGAAAGAACCCAAAAACACCAGGATCTGGGAGAATCGGGTTTTCAATATTTATTTTAGAAAACGCCCCTCTACTCAGTTGAAAAAAAAACTAACAAACGTTAAAACAATGATGTAACCTAACAGGTTCCTGAGTTACATGATATAGGATAATTTCAATAGTCCTTACATGGTACCTACCAAATGTAATTGCAGCTAACTCCAGAATACGTGCACCCATGACTAGCGACGCCCCGAGACAGAGGAAAATTTCGTTATCTATCGCACTAATATTGAAGATATTATTATTAATAATTTTTGTAGTTACCCCAATGCACGATGTTTGTACTTACAATACAAATGTTGGTCCTTATTATACATGTAGAGCACATGTAAATAAAATAGCGTGCCTGTAAGCTCAATGGCGTTATTAAATATGTTAAATGATTTCGAAAAGTTACTTTATTGACTCGTTCAAATCAAATGTTGCTTTGCTTGACAAAGAAACAATAAAATGGTACACTAAAACGTAGGATGTACAATACGAAGCGAAACGGATGCTAATAAATAAATATTTTGACTTTGCATTTGGATTTCGAGCTCATCCTCTGATTGCCCATACTAACGTGATTAATAGACCCGAGCGATGATATTTGCGCCGCTTCGATGCATGGCCTGGCGGCCCGGCGCGGCGGATCAATGTACCCGCGGATGCTTGTCCACGTGAGCTCGGCCCGATAATACGCATCCGTTAATTAGACCGGTAACGACAACACTAATTAATGATGACTATGTCTGCCTTTTGGTTAAATTATTCGCTAAGTTCACACATCAAAGACCCCGGATTCTTGTCGCGATCACGTGACAAAAGGGTGATTTGGGGAGTAAATGGAATGGTAGAACAAGATTAAAGAAGGTTTGGTTTTAGGATTTATGAAGGTTTTTAAAAAAAGGTCGGCAACGCGCATGTAACACCTCTGGAGTTGCAGGCGTCCATAGGCTACGGTGACTGCTTACCATCAGGCGGCCCGTATGCTTGTTTGCCACCTATGTGGTATAAAAAAAAAAAGAAAGATAATACTTAAATTATAAGATAACTAATAAACGTTTCAAATATGCTCCGTTAACATCTGTCCCAGTGGAAAGAAGCTTTTCTTTTTTGAAGTGGATATATTCTGCTAGAAGACGTAGCCTAACCGCAAGTCATTTAGAACAACTGTTGATCTGTTACGGAGAGTCCGTTAACAATAGAGCGACGTCGACATTTTAATCTTTTTTTTTTTGTATTATCTTATCTTAATAAATCCGTATTAATTAATAGGTACTGTTCCATTTACTCCCCAAATCACCCTTTTGTCACGTGGTCGCGACAAGAATCCGGGGTCTATGACATATTTCTAGCGTTATCCCTGCTTCTCATGATTCCTGAATCACACAAGGGTTCCTGAACCCTGGGTTCTTATGGGAGTCAACTAATTCCAAGAATTAGCGTATGCACTAGTTTTTCACGAAAACCACTTGAATCTGATTCAACAATCTATAGAGGAAACTAGGCCTCATTTGTTCGTTTCCGTCATGATGTTTTCCTTCACGGAAAACTCATTTGGTAAAGTTTAATTGATGTTTCGTACATACATTCTGAAAGATTTGGTAGTGGAACTTAGGTTACTACTAGCTATTTATTGTTAATTTATGAAATTGACTAACTCACTATTATTTGTTATTACTGTTATAACATAGCATGTTTAATTTATACATACATCAACCTGTCTTTCAATTCAATTCAATTTGTTTATTATTCTTTTTAGAATACATGGAGAGTATTTGGTGGTGGAAGCTGGTTAGATCTCATTTCATGCTACGGGTCAGATTTCATATACATACCTATCTATGATATATATTTCAGTCAAACCATTTTTAAATAAGTATAAGCAGGTACTTACGTACAATTATTTGATTAACTTCGTAGTTCCAATTTATAAAATAGTAGGTAAAGCTTGAGCCTGTATACAGTGTGTGGCCTATAACGCGCGCGAAAAATTAAAACGGAGATTCTACTCCTCAAACTAGACAATGTTTGTTCAACGACTTTTAAAAATAACTTGTGGTTTGTATTTTAAAACACTTTAAAATTTAATCGAACACGCAATGTATTACGAAATTGATTATGCCTGTACGGTGACAAGACTGACGGGCAATGTCAATTAGACGGAATTTAAAGTACATTGAAAATATTATTTAGTTTGAAAAAGGGACAATTTTAAGACTACATAATTTCAAAAAGTTGTTGAACAAAAGTTTTATTGTTTGAGGAGTATAATCTACGTTTTAATTTTTCGCCCGCGTTATAGGCCACACACTGTATACAAAAAAAATTCTTGGTATTTTCGATAATATTATTTTGTGGATTAAATTTTGATAATCAATAATACTTATAGTTACCACGTATATCAATAATAATAAACTTCGTTCCAAACGAGTGTTCCACGACACTCAAGCATTTTTGTTTCAGTAAAAATGGAAAAATCTCGTGATTCTGAGTAGAAATAATAGATTTTTTTCCAATTCTAACACAAAAATTGTAGATACAACTTACAACTTTAAATATAAATGTTTTTAGGCTAGGGTCCCAATCATCATACCTACATGACCATACAAACAGCAGCAATAGTTGCTAATCGGGCGAGGTGTTCAAAATGATCTTGACACGACTTTATTTTTAAGAGAACAAGAGCGCGTCAAGCGGGCGAGGTGTTCAACATTACCTTGACGCCGTCAAGGTAATGTTGAACACCTCGCCCGCTTAGCAACTTATGCTGCTGCCTGTACACTATACCTATGAAAAAAATTGTCTTCAAATTATTCTAGCTAATCTTAAAATCAAAAGCGGCCCAGATCAAAATTAAAAAAGCAATACGCCGCAGGCAAATTGTAAACCGAGATTGGAAACCATAAGGCGGTGGCTAGTTTCCATTTCAATTCGTATTTTTCCTTACACAAACGATATCGGTGGTGTTATTAGAGGCAAGGCCGGTAAGTACGCAATATCTCCGCCCGCTCGCCAAGAATCTTCGGCGAGGCGAGACGAAGCCTCGTACCCGTGGCTGTAAAAGGCTCTATGTATCTATAAGCTTCGTACATACTTACTCTCTTTCTGCTTAAAGTGGCAGTGTTATTGCATGGAAATACTTCTGCGTGCAACTTCATTGAGTCTCTTCCGTATAAAGGTTTCTGCGCAATGTTCCCAGGTTATTGTTTTTCAAAAACGGGGTACCTACATACTTGTATTACATTCTCGGAATTCAAGCAGTTGGTTTGAGCTTGTTATTCAACTAAGTTTGTATAACTTATAGTTTATGTTTGATTTTCATTGTCAACGCGCTAAGGTAACATTAAAGTCTCATTTTTGACAAGCTTTTATTAGGTCGACCTGGTATGTAACTAACTATGTAATGGAATCTAAGGTAACTAATTTAACCATCTTCCAAGGATCGTAGCGTCATGAAAATTGGCAGCTGTATGTAGTTCTGATGACAATACAATAATATGGTACTATCGAACTGATCTGATGATGGAGACAGGAGGTGGCCATAGGAACTCTCGACCTGTATGTAACTATGTAATGGAATCTAAGGTAACTATTTTAACCATCTTCCAAGGATCGTAGCGTCATGAAAATTGGCAGCTGTATGTAGGTCTGATGACAATACAATAATATTCGAACTCGGAATAATATTCGGTACTGTCGAACTGATCTGATGATGGAGACAGGAGGTGGCCATAGGAACTCTGTGATGAAACAACGCAACCTAATTGTGTTAGGGGTTTTTAGAATTGTCTCGATGAGTATTAGTGGTCTATCGTAAGAAAAGTACAGTCAGCGATAAAAGCTTGTATACCAAAAATTAAAATTTTGCTAAAAACTTATTAGCATACTCACTTTTTATCTATCTTAGAAATTTGAAACCGTCAATGGAAGGATCCAGCAGATAAATGTGTTGTTATGTACATGTGATGTTGCGATTTTATTATTTGTTATATGAAAACCTGTATTAAGTATATTTCACGGGTATTAAGATTAAGTCAAACACACGGGTACGGGTATTGGTACGTAAAGTCAAAAATAAATATGATTAATGGTGTCTGCGACAGGTATTTTTGTAATGTTACTGGCGCTTGACGTTAAAATATACTGAAACCCATAGATTTCGTAAGAATATATTGCCTTCTACTTCTGGAAAACATGCTATAATTGACAATATTGAGTCACCGTGCTTCGGAAGTTAGTCATAAATACGTGTTACGGCGGAATCCGTTGATTGATTGATTATTTAGTAAAATTGGTGTCACAGTTAAAGTAAATAAACCAAATAATTCAACCTTCTGAAAGATTAATTATGTTATGGTGAATAGTTTGAATGGCTTTTTTTATTCCGTTTTGTTTTTGCATTCGTGTATTCTTCGCGAACGGGTTTGTATACTTTGTTTGTATATGCCTTTTATTTAGCGTTTAGATATCTTGGTGACCACTTTGATTTAGTTAAACTTATACTAGGTCCCTGACGGGAATGCAGAATATTTTACAATTAAAGGTTGAACACGCCAAAACTGGGGCACACAAAATGTAGTACAAAATTATAATAAAAGTGAAAAAGTATATTATGTTTTACACATTTAATAGCATATTTAACGCTGTTTAAAATAACATTCCATATTTTAGATTTGGTCTACACAGTAAGCCATTTTTCTAACTTTCCTACGTACACGGCTCATAAGACTTTGCACCATGTTAATAGAACACTGTCTTGACGCCCATGTCCACATCTTTTGTAGTTCAGGGACCGATTTTACTCCGCCGCGTTTCTTTTTTAAAATTCCCTTCATAATACTCCAGTACTCTTCAACGGGCCGCAGTTCCGGACTATTTGGGGGGTTGCACACTTTTGGTACCACCACGATCCCATTTGCAGCATACCATTCCATCACTGGTTTTGAGTAGTGGCAACTGGCTAAATCTGGCCAAAACAAAGGTGGTGAGTCATGCTTTCTTATGAAAGGTAGCAAACGTTTCTGCAAACACTCTTTTCTATAAATATCGCCGTTTATTGTCCCGGTAGTAATAAACGGCCGACTTCTTTTCCCACAGCTACATATTGCTTGCCAAAGCAGGTACTTTTTTGGAAATTTCGAACGTTTTTTTAATTTACACTCTTCAGGGGCGTCTACTCTACTTAGGCTGGTATAGAACTCTTGCCCAGGAATTTGTTTAAAGTCACCTTTTATGTATGTTTCGTCGTCCATGACGACGCATGCAAATTTGGTTATGAAATTCTCATAAAGTTTTCGAGACCGTTTCTTCGCGGATGAGTTCTGTTTCGAGTCTCGATCTGGTGCTGCCTGGGCCTTATAACTCCTTAGGCCAGCCCTACGTTTCACTTTTTGAACATAGGACTGAGACATTTTAACTTTTTTAGCAACATCGCGAGACGAAATCTTAGGATTTGAGGCAAACATGTTCACCACCTTCTCGTCCTTTTTTTTATTCTTGACACCCTGCACGCCTCCACTTCCTGGCTTCCGATCTATTGTTAGGTGCGCACGGAACTTTTTTAATACGCGTCAAACCGTAGATTGAGGACATTTCAGTCGTTTCGCGATATCTCTGTAGCTCAGTAATGAATTTTCTACGTATTCGTGCAAAATTCGCTCGCGTTGTTGATGTTGTTTGCTCGACATTTTGACAACGAATAAACATAATTTAAAAAAACTTGATAACATTATAGGCCAGTGTCTTGTGACCAAGTAGGTGCCATAAAAGTTTGTATATCTCTATTATTTGCATAGCAATAGTCGATTGTACATGCCCCAGTTTTGGCGTGTTCAACCTTTATTTTACTTGATCGAGGCCGAAACTAATCTTATACCTTTAAACGAGCAATTCTTGCATACTTATTTATTTATTTATATGTATATATATTTCGGGGATCTCGGGAACGACTCTAACGATTTCGATGAAATTTGCTATATTGGGGGTTTTCGGGGGCGAAAAATCTATCTAGCTAGGTTTTATCTCTGGGAAAACCCGCATTTTTAAGTTTTTATATGTTTTCCGAGCAAAGCTCGGTCTCCCAGATATTTTTAGTGTAAGTATGTAAATTTTACCTTATTTTATCGCGCATCTTGGCCAAATCGTTGCTTAGATTCGCGAGAATTTACATTGTTTTTTGATAAGGGGAACCAGTACAAAGATAATCTACTGTGTACAATATGTACATATACTTTGGCATTATTGTGACCGCTCGTGTCAATTGTAAACAGCATGGCCGAATGGCGATGGCGCGGCAAATGGATCCATTTATTTAGCTAAAAGCTTTTGCCGCCGCGGTGATATGTCATTTATGCTGTGCATTGAATGATGCATCGTTAAATACTTTACCACTATTATTCTTATTAATTTACGCAGGAAACTTAAACATAAACATCTACATAGTAGGTTTCATTTAACGACTTCCTTCCTACGAATCAAAGAGTCTCGGGTTCGAATTCTGGTAAAGGCATTAGACAGTCCCATACGTAGGACAAAATTGTGAGCTTATTTAGATTGATACTAAAAGGCAAGGCATTCTTTAAATCCTTTATTCCAATTCGCCAATGAAATCCGTGGAGTTAAAGTATGCACTGAGTACTCATTAAAGTCACTGTCTAAACCTAAAGCTGTCTCCCCTCGTTTATTGAAGCTTTATGTAGCTCTGTGTAGTAAACTACTATGTAGGTACTGGCAGTTGGTGGCATGTACATATGTAGTTCTAATAACAACCGAACGGGATAGACCAATGTGCGCCTAATTAATTATCTATTGTGTTGTATTGTTGTATTATAGGCAACCATATCATATCTATATTCTGGTAGTTGCTTCTTGTTCAATTACCTATTGTATAATTATGTTACTGTTTAAAGAATATGAATTATCTATGCAATATCTCATTACGAAATAGAATAAATATTGTAATACAAAAACACAAAATATTAATGTTTAATTATTTTTTTTAACTTTTAAAATCACATGTAACACAAACAAAATACATATATAATTGCGAAAACATAAACAGCAGTAATATTAATGGAAAAAGGAGGCCTTTACCCAGCAACTAATAACAAATAAATAAACAGTATACATATTACACTTTGAATAAACAGGCGACTTTGGTCGCAGCCTAAGGTCACCGAAGGACGTTATTCCGTATCAGTCGCCTGGCGTTTACAAAATTGATTGCAGTTGTGGTAGTTCCTATATCGGAGAAACAAAGCGCACAATAGCAGAAAGAGTTAAGGAACATATTGCAGCTGTCAAAAATCGTCAGGTGAACAAGTCTGCCGTGGCTGAGCATTTACTGGAGTCGGGACCAAACCACTGGATTGAGCTGCATAACCCTAAAATCCTGTCCACGGATCGTCATTTCTACAGCAGGAAAGTACGGTAAGCCATTAAATTGAAATCAAAAAACATTAATTTCAATCGGGACGAGGGTTTCAAGATCTCATCCACATGGAATCCAGTCATTAGTAAATGTAAGCGTAAACGAATATCGACAGTCGATAAATCGAATATCGTTAGTGTTGTGTGTCGACAGAGTGACATCCCTAGTGCGCAAAACGTTCAAGCGGATAAACAAGACCAAGTGCGGGTAGTTCGAAAAACTCGCGCGGTTAGAAGATGTTGATGTCAACTTAAGCCAGTCTTCTCCGAGACCACGGGGACAACGCCGTCCTCGAAACGTCGGAGGTAAATCTTAAAACTTAGATACGCGATTAAGGCCCGGTTGTACAATTTAATAATGTGTAAAAATCGTGAAAGTTTATATCAATAATCATATAGTATAAATAAATGATCATTTACATGCCTTCGGTTTCATTAGTAATACATTAATTGCTATTTTTTAAAATAATTTTCATAAAATTAATTTTGAGCTGCCGCGTATTAATTTATTAAGTACGACAGCGTTAAGAGGACTAAGGGTTGCGTTAACCACGTGACATATCAGAATGAACCAGTCCGCCTGCTAAACTAATGTGTTATTTAAATGTGTGTATTTTTAAAGATAGCCCTAGTATGTATTGTAGGACGGGTAGGTTTCCGCATCTCGATGACAGGCGCCGAAACTTGCATGTATAAGAAAAAAAGGTAAATATTGTTCACCTCAGCAGCTCGAACAAGGGTACTTTGCTTCTTAAAAACAGTGAGCAAAATGCGATTTTGCTCACTGAGTGAGACAAAATGTCATTCAAGTGACCTTTATAGTCAAATGTCATTTCAACATGCGGGGTCTAATACAAGTTCGAAATACTTGGGTTCTATTATCTCTGTCCCTTTCACACTGTTAGCAAAAAGAAACAGACAAAAAAAGTTAAAACGACATTCAACGGTATATTCACGGTTTATAATAGACCCCCGAAAAACTTCAGACCGCATCGTTCCAAACCACGTACGAGTATAAATTCTTAATAATTAATTAATACAAATAAAGTTTAATAATCATACTATCTTTGTCTTACACTAATACTACTAGTACTAGCACCCAAAGGAAAAGGATGAGTATAGTTTTTTTTGTTCCTATTTACTGACAAGATTTGGTTGACCCAGTATATAAGAATTTCTACCATAGTTGACATATTAGTACATACGTATCCGCAATTCGGACCGTATCTTACAAAGCTTTTTTTTTACAAAAAAAAAGTTGTGATTGAACTGTCAGTTGATGTTCGTTATTTCCATATTATTTTACTGAAATTTATTATTACGTTTTGTTCTTGTGTTTGATTGCGGTAATTAAACTTAATTGTATCTTCTTAGAAAACATGAGTCCATGGTATTAAGTGATGAAGAAGGATTACAGTTTTAATGTTGTCTAATAGGTGTGTTCTTACTGCTCCGGTGAACAATTTTGTGTACTATACGAGATCAAAGTTTGATATTTCTTCGAGTGCTTACTTTGAGTCCCGTGCAAGCGAAAGATTCTATAATAGAATCTTGAGCGTAGTAAGGGACTCAAAAGCGCACGAGATGTAAATAACTTTGATCTCGTATAGTACACAAAATTTTGTTGTACAAATAACTATTAAAAATGCTTCCAGGTATTCATAACATATAAAAATCACTTTTGAGTTAGGAAAGAGCAGCCCAACTTGATGTGTTTTACTTTTATAGCTAACACGGGACATAATCGCGTAAGACTTACGTTTATTTATGGCCTGACGTTTCGAACGTGACGTTACGTTTCAGAGAGCGCGTCAGTACGCTGCAGGTAACTTAATCAAGTTAAGCACTGATAAAATACCTAAGTGTTATATTGCTAAACATTTGGTATAATATAACTAAGCTATGTAGGTACAACATACATACATAGGTAATCTCTAATTAGAGAAGTTTTATTCTTGCATGGTCAGGAAAATATAATTCAGGAAATAAAGAGTGCGTGCCGGTAACTTACTCGTATATTTTCGAATATTGTCGGGAACTGTTGTCTCTGTGACTTCTGTATTCAATCCCAGATCATAAAGCCATACTGATAAAACTTGCAGTAAAACAAAGGTAAAGATAGGCATTTCAAAAATAATTTATAATATAAGTCGAGTAGAATTAGATTGGAAAGTAAATACTCTCTTGACAGTCCACGTTAAATGCGATTCCATTGCATTTGCGGTCGATAGGGCTCCGCTGGTTTCAATTCTCTTTAGGAGATATTTTTACTACGAATGATATTGAAATTTACGTAAGATTTTTTTTTTCTTCCAATATTATGTTAACCTCTCAGTTCCCAGTGGCTCCAATATGAGTCGGAATTGTATGGATTTGAGAGGTCCTGGGAAATGAGGGGTTAATGTCCTACCTACGTTACAAAGACTGAGTTTTCTGCAACAGCATGAGTTACGAACCCGCCAGGAGACAAAGAGAATTCTTTGGAACAACTCCTAAGTATATAAATATCTGAAATGATTCCCTTTATAATTTCAAAAATAATTCATCTACTTAACTTTTTTCTTTTATGCTAAAATTCTTTGAAGTCGAAGAAAGCTCCCAAAAAGTAATTTTATTAATTACGAGTCAGGAATTCAACGAAGTTCCAACCCGGAGAGGTCCTTTTCTTTCGTAGCGATCCATTATCTTATGAAGATTTAGAAATTCCTGCGGTGCGGAGATATACGTCCCGCCGTCTGAAGGCGGTTCATTGCCGGGAAACCTTTTAACCTTGTATTAAATTGTACACTTAAGTGAGTACACGCGCAGAACGCTTTTAGATACACATGCCTAAACGCACTGATCTGAAGATTAATTTAAGTCTGTAATAAAGTTTGAAACGCACGCGTTACCCTTCCGCATCGCGCCCGTTTATTGAAGTTGTTTATCTTAAATATGACGTGTATACACTTTATATGTGACGTTCTTAAAAAATCAAATAAACTTCGGTGTCTTCATAAACCAAAACGGTTATAGGTTTAGCAGTTTAACCAGAAAAGCCGACCCAAGTTACAACCTTTTATATTACTAAAATTATGAATTTATGAAGGTTTAGTAAGTCTGCGAGCCCGGTCGCGTCACGGAGGGCTGGGTAAGAAAACAAAGGGTGGAGGGCCGGACTACTTGCTGCCCTAAGGGCATTTTCTCTGTAAATGTTGCCGTGCCTCTTTTTGTCGTTTTGTGCACCGGTGGGTCGCGAGAGGGCGCTATAGACAACCTCGTTTACCCTCTTTAACAGAATCGCTAGCAGTCGACTCCGTGAAACCGCAGGTGTGGCGGTAACTTCAGCCCATTAACATTTCACTGTTTTGTTCCCAAACCCCAGTACTTATTGTAATTAATACGTTTTATGTTTTACGTAGGTGTATAAGTCGTTAACTGAACTTCGAAGGCGTAATCACATTATTAATGAAGTAGAAAGTTTACTGGCCTAACCTAATGCTATCTTTCCGTGTTGTACCTCAATAACTCGACACTCGTGATATTTTCAGCTATAATATTAGGTGTATTGTTATTGCTTGAAGAATACTTTTCTACATACATATACTATGAGTATATTTTTAAAATTATTCATAGCCTTAGGTTTGAGAAGTTAAAATTAGGCAGTTATGAATTTATCATAATAATGGTCATCTATATAATTGAAAATTTAGCTAGGTCGTTAAGTGTGGTTATTCTGTTTAGTTGCCCGACAAAGTTGAGTTAATATTTCACAAGATAGCCTGTCGGACGGGTGCTAGGGATTCAACCAGGTACATATTTAATTATCACTCGCAATATTATCGAGGTTGCCATTAAAATAAACTCAACGTTTGAATATTTTAGTTCATGGAATATCGATAGTATTTATATCAAGTCTAGATTTAGTTAGGTACCTTCATTCTTATTTCCGTTTTTATATCATTCATGGGTGAATACTACTTTTTCAGTTTAGTCGTAATCATTGGAAGAATACCTAAGGTTAACAACTATCAGCCACCTTGTGTCTCCGATAAGGGTGAAAATTTAACAAAATTGCACATAATTTTTATAGACTTAAAGGATGTCTTTATTTTATGGAAGTAATTTGGACTTGATTATCACTACAACATTAACATATAAGCTTGAATATGCCTTTGCCTATGCGCGTAAAGAGAAAACTTTAATTATCCCAATAGGTTCACGAAGAACGCCACGCACGTGTCTCGGATTACTCGTAAATTGATGGGCCTGTGTCTAATCTCAGCACTCTGTTGCAAACGCTCTGAGCCCAGCGCGTGCGGGCTTTTATTGGCGACTAACATTTGAATAGCTAAATAATCATTATTATTTTTGTGAACGCTTCCCAGTTTGATGAAATGTTATTAATTGATTTCGAGATATCAAACTTAAACTAAAGTTCTAGTATAATAATAATTTATTAATTCCGTAGATACCTATCCAGTTATCCTATGTTGCTATTAAAACTGTAAGAATACAAGTTGAAAGTACACAGTGAGGAGAAAATAAATAAGTACCATCAACATAAACCAGGGATAATATAACTCTGACCTAAAAGCGTAAGAATTCACCATCAATGGCAGTAAAACCTTTAATGTTCCAGAGGAAAAGAATTGCAGTGAGAATATTTGAAGCGCATTTATTTGCTAAGAGCGTAATTTAGCCGGCCGCTGTTGCGGCGGCGTACTTTCGCGTGAGCTTCTTATCTGCAGATATTTAAATTCCAGACTGAGCCTCAAAATAGTTCAAATTAAACGGAGCTTGTAAATTAAGTGTTGCTATCACGCAATCCTCGGGAAATAGCTCTAAGTGGTTCGGTGTACGATCTACTATTTTATCCGCTCTGACTTAATGACAACGTTTTAGAAGCGATTTACATTTCTGTTGGATCTGGTTATTTACTTTGTTTAAATCGACCGAGTGCGTATCGGGCCACGCATAATGGATGGTTTCGTTCCTTCTTACGATATGAAAAAGGCATGCAAACTAGGGTACCTTTGCGGCACCTTTGTCCTTTTAAAGAAAATAATATATTTTTTGAAAATAAAAACTTATTAATGGCTCATTCGATCATGTCACACCTGTAAAAAAATCACATTTATGACACGTTTTCAACTGAAAGAAGAGACATACCTAAGTACTTGTAGAAGAGACTAAACAATGTTTTTTTTTAAAATAAACCGTGGTAGATAGTATATCGATGACTTATTCAATAAGATCTAAGTTCAACATTTTTGAATTTATTAAAGACATTGAAATATAAGAGAAAGAAAATAATCAAGTAATTAATCAATACTCTTTTTGTATTTAATGCGGTCCAGTTACTATCATTAATAATGAGGTGACTATTATGAAATCGTATAATTTTTACTATGGGCTCCTGACTCAACTATAATATTTATAAGCAAACGCTGTAGTCAACTATAATGAATTTGACCAATCACATGCCGCCGCGGTCAAGAGGACTTAACAAAACGATAGGTATAATTATAGATTACCTATTTATTATATTTTTTGAAATGAAATGAAATGAAATGAAATCACTTTATTGCCAAAACATGATAGGTTGATGGTACAAAAAGATATCAATACAAACAATACCTAAATTCTAGGTTAGGATGTACTAACTTATTCTAGGTTAAGTATTAACTTATTGTCTAATCTAATAGGTAATCAAATTTAGCAAGACATGTTGGCCGTGGGTACCAAAGCTCAGCATGTGCTAGACTGGCGTCCAGCGCTGGTTTTCAGTTTGGTCCCTTTTTGTTGAAGGTCTGACGGAGTACATGTTGATCTTTCCTGAGCCGTTACGCATTCTACTTATATTAGAAACAAAAGTTTTTGTTTATATGTACTTTGTTACGCAAAAGAAAAAATTACCTACTTACTCACTTACTGGTGTGGCGCAACGACCCGAAGTGGATGGAAGTGGCAAAAGAAAAACTTAGTGTACAAAATGCGAACTTCATGCCATGAAGCATTCTACCGGTCAACCTTAGGGCAAAGAAGAAAAGATTTTAGGCGAGTTTTTGTAAGCTTAAACTTTTATTATAATTTATAGTAGGTACAAAATACAAAAAAAATGCACGTTAGTGTTTTAAATAAATTATTTAAAAATGCCCAACAAACATATAAATGGAACCTAGCTCTAGGTGTTAAATGTATTATTATAATTTTGTTGATAAAAACAGAAACAGAATTGGGGTCGAGGCGGATAGCGATCGCTCTCGAGGGTAAACACCCGACGATTGAATGTTAAAACTTAATTCAGGTCATTTTCAACGCTGGAGCAAAGAATCTGTTATTCTCCCCAAAGGAAGCGATTACCTTTTCAATATATTTTATGAAGCCATTCCGATTCTTTCACGATGATGTTTTTACCTTCAGGCGATATTCTAACGTGGTGAGATATTAAATACACCTATAGAGTAGCTGCAGCTATTTAGTATGTTTTTAATAAATATATTTTATACTCCATTGCTTACTTCTTTTGTGAAACAAATACTAAATATAGTTGTTGATTTATTATGAAATTTATTATAGGTAATTTAATTTGTGTCGGGTTGTACTTGTCTCTTCTAATTTATTTTCTGGCCGCTTACGCTCATGGTTCCACGATATTTATTTATTGTGGACGACTGATTTGTCACTTCACACAAAATACATGTACTTACATTAGGCACAAAACTGTGCTCTAGAGGCCTATTCGGATAGTAATTGCTTGTAATGAAACGGTAATGAATATGATTTGTCAGCTGTCAACAGTGACATTTCTTCAACCAGAATAGTCCTCCTAGTCTCACAAATATGTTTTCTTCTTCCTCGCGTCGTCCCAGCAGCATTTTGCCACGGCTCATGGGAGCCTGGGGTCCGCTCGTAATCCCAGGAATTGGCGTGAGCACTAGTCTCACAAATAATGTTTATCTAATATGTAATTACAAATTAGAGATATCTTATTGAAACTGTTTTTACACCCCCCTGCACTGATTATAATAACCGACTTGGTTTCACATTACATCTCAAAACTTTTTTGTAATTAGTAGAAGCGTTGCGAGACTTGCACCTTTTTACATGTAATGTTTTTGATGGGATTCTTTTTACTTATAGTAACTTTAAAAGGCGTCATCTTCAATATAAGAGCGCCTACCAGCCTATTGCATTTGTGAACTACCTATAACTACCTATTCGAAAGGTGGGAAGAATGGCAACATCTACTACGTAGGGGTGCGCTGATATAGCGAGTTCAGCTTTGAGACACAAAAGACGGAAAAATGCAAATTTCACCTAGGGCGGCCGCCCAGCGACTTCGCTCGGCATTTAAATGCAACCTAACTTGTCAAACTTTGGCGTTTTGCAAATGAATGCGACGTCTCAGTTGGATTATTCACTACTTGTAAAATGCTTGATTTTGACGTGAAACGTAAGGCGAACTAAAAAAACCAAACGGGTTCGGACATATGATCAAAAACCAGATGTAACGAAAAGTGTTATGGTGCGGTGGCTTATATACCTATATGAATGGTTTCGATATCAGTGTATAAACAAAAGTAACCATTACTTGGAACTGTATGTGCCGCTGACATGGCGGCGTTGATTCTGCGCTAGAAACGACGCATTCGGAGCGAAAATGACCTCGTAGATCATAATATTTATCTCCTCAAATAATGCATCTGAATCTATGGCGGCGGTCGCGGGTTAGAACATATAGAACGTATAGCGGCTGCTTGATCTCGAATTTCTATTGCTAATCACTAACGGTCTCGAGTACTTATTGATATTCTCTAATAATTTAATGTAAGTTATTATTGTATTTAATAAAGAAAGTAGTCATTACTTTTCGACACTTATTGCTCGCAAAGGCGACGCACAATAGTTATTTGTACAACAAGAGATCAAAGTTTGATATTTCTTCGAGTGCTTATTTTGAGTCCCGTGCAAGCGAAAGATTCTATACTATTCTATTCTATACTCGCTACGCTCGTGAATCTAATTTAGAATCTTGAGCGTAGTAAGGGACTCTAAAGCGCACGAGATGTAAATAACTTTGATCTCGTGTAGTTCACAAAACTTTTCACCTCAGCAGTGAGAACATATTAGAGAACCCGAAAAATGTATTCCTTCTTCATCATCTTACCTCTATTCACTCATGTTTTCTTAAGATATACCAACAATTAAGTTTTCACCTCAGCAGCTCAAACAAGGGTACTTTGCTACTTAAAAACAGTGAGCAAAATCGCATTTTGCTCATTTTGTCTCACTCAGTGAGCAAAATGCGATCTTGCTCACTGTTTTTAAGTAGCAAAGTACCCTTGTTCGAGCTGCTGAGGTGAAAATACTATATACAATATTATAGTACAGTACAACGATATTAGTACAAAATTTCCCATTAAATGCTTATTTTTTAATAATTATAACCGAAAATAAGCTACTGATAGAATGTATGATTTTTTTACGAATTAGAGAATAGAAATTCCGAATTTATACAAGCACGCTCTGACGCCTGAGACACCCTTTACGTTGTAAGTGTAGATACAGGTTTTACAGGGTTTTGTAGGGTCGCGCGAAGCCCAACATTCATGCGCGCGCGAATCGCGCTCTTACATGCATAGCGCTTGCGGCGCCCTTAGATAAGATAAGATAAGATTTTTATTCATTTAAAACTTATGCTAATTTGATTGATACAATGGTAATTATCCAATTTATGCTTAAATACTAGTACATTCATAGATTCAACTTAAAATAAGTAAAGATCATGTTAAGAACTATAAATACCGGACAAATGTGTATTTTCTGTCGCTAATAACAATACCTAAACTAAGTAAACATTTACTTGTATCTTAGGTATGCACTTTTTGTAGGTCAATGTGTAAGTAGGGAAGTGCTTACCAACAAAAAGATTATTTACATAATAATAACAATAACTAATGCTCCTGGTCGTCTTCGTGACGGCAGTTTCAGGGGCCCATCTAGTGCGCGGCAAGTCACCACCTGCCTCGATAACGTGTACTAACATTGTTATGGCAAGTGTCCGTACGTCTTTGTAATAACCCAGTCTCATAGTCCACCCAAATGGTGATATCCAAGGAGATACAATAACTAATACACTATGACTATCTTCTACTCTTTAGAACGCTAAGTGGTGGCATAGGTACTTAACAATTTTTTTGTACATATAAATATTTGTAGTAGCCTTTCTGTGTCATCGTACGACTTGCCAGTGAGTAACGTTTGTACCGCTTTTATGCAGACTTTACTGGGATTTGGGTAAATATTCAACCTTGACACTATGAGGTCCCTATAGCGGCCCTAAGCGGTCTTTGCAATAATTTTCTACTCCACGATTCACATCAACCACTGCGGCTGTGTCCCGGATATAGCCTAAACAACGGGGTTGTTTTAGTTACCTACTATGGGAACTAGCACTTAAGCTTTTTGTTACATTTTTACTTTTAGGTAATGTAAAGTTCTTAGCGTCAGTTGCACCAACCACATTTAGCGGACGGATCAAAGTCGCTCAGCAATGAATGAGATAAATTGTATATAACGTTTGAAGACTGAGATATACAGTCACAGAAAAATCTTATAAAAGGAAATTTAATCAGCTTACTCTACTTTACTGAAAGTATTAACGTGAGTTGTATATCTACCATGAAAGACGATAGTTTAAATAGATTGGGGTATATTCTCTTTTTACCTTAACTAAAGTCTACATTCTACATAATAATATCTTATGAAGCGATAATGAACAACAAATTAATATTAATTACTAATCCGTATTTCCCTTGTAAATTCTGTTGTTACAGCAATAATTTGGTGTAGCTACAATTGATTCTATTCCCGGTATCATTTCTCATATTTAAGTGGCAGGAAGCGGGTGGGCCGCCTCAATAAACCAGGGGCATATCTAACGAAACACAACAGTTGCTTCATCCACTCGTATTTATTGTCTACCTGTAAATGCCGGCTGTAAATTGACCAGTTATTTTCTCGATCTCGTATTTGACTCAATCATGAAATTGCAATAGCAACTCTTCCATGTGCGTAATAAAGTTTCAGTTAGAAGGACGTACAAGTTAAATATGAGGTTGAGAATTTAACTAAGTTGTAAACTGTATTCTTGTTCGCAATGCTAGTAATAGATATATTCAGAGGATTTATTCTACTAAGCGAGCATTGTTTTTAAATTGAATAGATATTTAATTTTGCTTTAATTTCTGTTTCTTTATATTGGGATTTTTTATGGTGTTTCGTGGAGACTTTTATTTCCTCAGAGACTTATTGGAATAATTACTTGTAAATAATAATAATAATAATAATTCTTTATTTGGCAGGCAAGAAACCCAAAAAAATAAATACAATACAATATAATAAAAGGTAAAAGTAAATATAAAATACAGTAAAAAATAGTAAAACTTACGACCTAAAACAATGAAATAAAACATTTACAAACTTTTGCACTAAAGATGGCCGTTCTCAGACCGGTGCAGTTTTCGCCAATGTTTGTTAAATTCGTCACTGTAGTCTTTGGCTACCAGTGACAGAATTTCATTGTCAGAGGCTAGCAGTCTCGCTCGGAAGGCAGCCGACCTGACTCTCAGAATGGCGAAGAAGTCAGGGACTCTCGCGTCCGCAAACATACCCTTCGCACTGCAGAAACGCGGTAATTTCAACAACATACGAAAGGCGTTGTTGTACTGTACCCTTAGCGCGTTGAAGGAGTGCCTGGTGTACCTATTCCAAAGCTGACAAGTATAAAAACATTGGCAAAAGGCTTTGAACAGGGTCACCTTTACCTCACTCGAGCAACGCGCAAAGCGTCGAGCCAACATGTTGCATCCGAACCGCGAGAGCCCTGCGCTCCCTCTCCATATCGGCGTCATCTTTCAAGTACTCGTTCAGGATATGTCCCAAGTACTTGAAGCTCGTTACAACCCGAATTGGCGCACCACTCATACACACCGTAGGTATCACCTCCGGACCCTTCCCTGACCTAAAAACGAGCATTTCCGTCTTAAGCACGTTATATTTTAGGCCATGCGTACTGGCATAGTGTTCGCAGATCTTAAGAAAGTTATATTTATAACTAACGACCCGCCCCGGCTTCGCACGGGTAGAAAAATTATACATAAACCTTCCTCTTGAATAACCCTATCTATTAAAAAAACCGCATCAAAATCCGTTGCGTAGTTTTGAAGATCTAAGCATACATACAGACAGACAGACAGACAGCGGGAAGCGACTTTGTTTTATACTATGTAGTGATTATTCTTTCAGAGCGGCACGTGGATGCTTATCCATCCAAAATATGTACTTTTTTCTGAACTATGTAAGTACATAGTTTAGTACAAGTACATAGTAAATTACAATTGTTAGCTCAAACACCAGTGCAGCCTCAGGCTAGCCGGCTAACTTAACTTTAAACTATTATTTTAGGGATAAAAGACCCTCTAATACGGAGATATGAAGCTAAAGGAAACTTGCTATGAGTTAATTTGTTCCGTAGTAACCCTTAACCAGATGAAGATCTCATATTAGCGACCACATAGCAATGTTTTTATTTGACAAGCAGAGTTACTACAAGGACCACTAAACGTTTAGTCTATAAAGCATAGATATAAAGTGACCGATTTCCGAATGGAATAAAAACGGAAAAAAGTGTCAAAGCAAACTTAGATACTTAGATGTAAAGAAAATGACGTTTTAGTTGTCAAAATCAAATTGCTAGAAAATAGTAGTTTTTGTGCGTTTCTCCCGCTATAAACTGTCCTACTAAAAAATACGGTAAGTACTATGCTGTGTTGTATTTTTTCAAGTGAAAACTTCTTTAGCGGCTCTGGGCACTTTTTGAGGTGGGGAGAAAATGATAAACTCGACACAGCGTAAGGCGATCACGTGACCGTAAGCCTCGTAAGGTGGCCACTCATAATTTAAATAGCATTCACCTAAGACACAAGTAAATGTTTACTTAGTTTAGGTATTGTTATCAAATTTCCATTAGCGACAGAAAATACACATTTGTCCGGTATTTATAGTTCTTAACATGACCTTTACTTATTTTAAGTTGAATCTATGAATGTACTAGTATTTAAGCATAAATTGGATAATTACCATTGTATCAATCAAATTAGCATAAGTTTTAAATGAATAAATATTATCTATTATCTTATTTAAATCAATAAAGAAAAACTCAATGTTATTTGACATTTATGTTGCGGACTCCTTTTCAAGACTCTTTACCTATGTTCAAATAATTTGACGTTGTCATGGCAGTATGTAAATAAACATGTCAATGAAAAAGTGTGATCTTATTTGAGAATGATAATAATATATAATAAATAAATAGAATACCTCCGCTAAACGTATGTATCGTATTACCGGGCGTCGGTAACATAGTGAGGTGAGTTTTCACTTCTATCGGCATTCCCGGAGTGCAACTGTTGTTTTGCAACCTTTTTTTTTGTTTCTTATAAGATAATGTATATTCGCTCTTATAGTAGTTTATGCAACAGTGATATAATAAGGGTTCTTAAAATTCAAGGGTCGAAGTTACAAAACGAGACGTAGTCGAGTTTTGTAAAAAAAGACCCGAGAATTTTAAGAACCAATTATGAGCTGTTGCATACATTACTTTTTCTATGACAGCTGCAGCAAAAAAAAAGAGTTATTATTAAAAAAAAAGAGTTATTATTTAAAAAAAATTGAGTTATTATTTAAAAAAAAAAGAGTTATTATTGTAAATGAAAACATACCTCTTTCAATCAAGATGATCGGAACTTGTATCTTTAAAAAAAATAAAGCAGTTGTATTATACTCATAAGATGACTGCTAGCAGTCATCTTATGAGCCTATAGACAAATCATTCAAATGACATTGCTTTAGATATCACTGTCAGTCATTTAATTGACACATTTAAGTGCTGGAGTAGAAAAAAGTTTGTTGTCGTATCTCGACGTCGTCGTCGTACATGACCCGTTAACGTGTACTCACTTTTTTTTCTTTCATACTGGATTCTACGCCATTTTATTACATTTACTCCATGAATATTCTATGACGTTTCATTGTAAACTTTCCTTTTTAAACACGGATGCAATAAACCATGCGCGGCGTGGCTTACCAGTCCGCCCTCCATTTTGAATTTATTCACGTTTCTCCGAAATCATAATAACATTGCGAACAATTTGTAAAGTATCGCGAAACTTCTCAATCTGGTCGAGGTTTTTCTAAATTCATATTCCACTCGGTCGTTACTCGAGAACTTTTAACCGTTTTATGTATACCCCGTTACCCCTTGGGGCGTGTTGTTACTGTAACTAGGATTTTTTTGTTATCAAACAGAATGCAACTATAAAGAAACTTATAATCGTTGTACCAAGTCTAATTGTAATATAATTACATTTTATTAGTATTAGTACTCTACTCTGACATTGGGGACCTATTACATCTCCAAATTTTATATTTAATTAACCATATTATACATCTCTGTGATATTGTAGTAAATATTTATTTTAAAATTATTATAATGTAATATTTACCTAAGTATTGTTGTATTTATGTATAAATCTTGCTATGTATTTATTTTGAAAGTAGCCCTTCAGGCCTACTTACAGAATAAATTTTTTAATTAAATTTTGGTTTGTGAAATCACTCTAACAACACAAAACACTCTAACGCCAAGATGCACCTACAAAATAGGAACCTGTTGCAATGAACTACAGTGAAGTAAACAAATTATGTACATACACCATAATTTGCACTTGAGTGTAAGGCAGTATAAAATAAAGAAAGGAACAATATGCCCTAAATATAACAGCAGCCTTAAATTTTGCCTAGAAAAATATTTACTGAAGTAAAGTTGGGGTTTGTGTGAATCGCTTTCGCTTGTTCGGTTTGTTTGTGGAAGTAGTGGGGCGGTCGCGGCGCGGCGCCCGCGGCAGGGAACTTGCCTCGGCGCTCAACTCCGCTCCCGTCTACATTCGTTTGTTATTGTTTACAATTACCCCAAACAAACCGCCTCATATATTCCTAACTTTCACTCGAAACTTTTGTACCCACCTAATACAGGCCTACTTGTGCGGAATGATGAAAATTTTCCACCAGACATGTGACTCTAATAAATAACATTGTTTCCCTTTGTTTTGAAATGGTGAAAATGAGTCTGTGATATGCTGACAACGAATTGAATTATACAGTTTCGAAATTTAACATCAAACCAAGTCTTTCTATTCACATCAAACCAAGTCTTTAATGTTTACAAAGAACAGCAGTACCTGTATTAAATTGATGTAAGTCTCGTAGATTCCTAAATCTGGCATTTATAAGGCTACTTGAATGATATTGAAAGAAGAAAAACGAAAGGAAAATACATTTATTTAACGCCATAACGTAACGTAATTTCTTTTTATTAATGTATGTAACGAAAAGAAATAAGGCTTCGTCACACAGGCGCGTTTTCCGGGCAGCGCGTGAGCGGAGCGTGAGCGTTTTATATGTAAAAGCGGCGCGCCCCGCCTCACGCGCCGCCTGGAAAACGCGCCTGTGTGACGAAGCCTATACAGAGAAAATGATTGAACGCTAAAATAGGTTCCCCCACTTGATCAGCCTAAGCCGCGGCATTCCATGGGGCTGGCTAAAACTTATGTATTAGTGGCGGAACATACGCCAACGACACACAGAAATACACATTGAAAAACATTATAATGTTTGACAGATGAGCAGCGTCGTATTTACGGGTCGGAGTGCGGAGAGGAGCCACCGCGTTACGTCAGCAGCCCGCAGCGGCAAGCCTCGCCGTTCCCGCTCGAGAGCACCGGCCGGAGATACTTACGGAGGAATAGGAACTCCAAAGGTAACTCCTTTAAATACTTGTAGGTAAGTACTTGAATTGTAATAGAACTGTTAACTTAGGACTGTGGTTGTTTCTAAGTTATATTTGTTTATTGTATGTATGAATTAACGTTCACTGGTAAAATAACCAGTCGACGATCCTGAAAATAACAATAATCCTATTCCAAATGAAACTAGTGAGTCAGAACGCAAAAAGAAGTCTTTTAATTCAGCAAGTGTATTGAAGAAATCATGAACGACGTAATAACAAATACTATTTTAACCCCCGACGCAAAGAGGATAGTATAAGAACATTAAGAACGTGTATTCTCTAAATGCCTGCCTATATGTAATGTATGGCCAAGTCATTATACGTATTACAAATTAAAGATATCTTATTGATACGGTTTTAACACCCCCTGGCACTGATTAAAATAACCGACTTGGTTTCATATTACATCTCAAAACTTTTTTGTAGTAGAAGCGTTGCGAGACTTGCACCTTTTTACATGTAATGTTTTTGATGGGATATATTTTTATGGAAAAGTTTGGCGAAAAATATTTAATCTGGCAAGCAATATGTTCCTGTGGAAAAAGCAATGGGTCATTTATCACACAAGGCACCATAAATGCAGATACAAAACCCCCAAATTGTCCCCAGCTATGACCCATCGAGCGGTATTGGGCATTAGTCAAAACAGAGTTGCGTAAAAACTGCATGTACTCCAGCAACATCAGGGACAGATTTTAAAAAGAAGTGGAAAAAACCGCCAACAAAGTCACTGAAACCCCTGTGCAAAACTTAATGGCAGGCTTGAAGAAAAAAATCCGCTTGTTCAGCCGCAAAAACCTCAAACCATAAAATGTATATATTTATTGTAAATAGACATTATATATCATATAACTAAAATTAAATATCCTTGCTGTTCATTGTAGTTTGATTGATATCATAAAATATATACTCTGTAAAAAAACTTTTCAGTATAGGCCTTACAATGTAAAGTAAACCCTAAATGGCTCAAGTCCGTGGCTGTACCAAGCGCTTGTGATATTTTAGAGTTGCAAGCGTCAATATGAGAGGGTGTCCGTTTACCATCAACCTGCTATATACTTGTCTGCTTAATGCATTGTCTTAGTATGAAGAAAAATCATGTAAAAGTGATAAACTGATGAATAAGGAATGTGAATATTGGCGCAGGTGAAGAGCTGTTCGTGGCGGAAGCCAGCGGGACGCTGTCGAGGCGAGGGCGCCGCTCCGAGGACTTTGCGCACGACAACAACGCGCGACACCGACTCGATAACGGTATGATATTCATTATGATGACCAGAATTAATCCGCCGATTATAAGACAGACAATCGCGCCAAGGATTCCGTATCAATATTTTAAAAACGTTTTCATACTTTTGCATGTGACATTTGACAGGACTTCCCTGTTTGCAATTTATTAAGGACTAGCGACCCTCCCGGTTTCACACGGGTTAACAAATTATACATAAATCTTCCTCTTGAATCACTCTATCTATTAAATCACATCAAAATCGGTTGTGTAGTTTTAAAGGTCTAAGCATACAATAGACAGATGACAGACAGACAGCGGGAAGCGACTTTGTTTTATACTATGTACTTAGTGATGATTTCATTTGGTTGTTATATAGTGTATATTGGGTTATGGTTATACATATAATAAGGTAAGATTGGATAAGATAAACATTTTGGCAAGAGAACCACTTGTAAGGATTTCCGTATTGTTCCTGTTACCCAACATGACCTTGAAATGTTTCTAAAGTAGAAAATTGCGTAACGATATTGTATAAAATAACATTAATATCAATAGAGATGAAGATGATGATTTTATTGTATACCTATATATCGTCATTCATAAAACTGAACGCCAATAAGGTATACGAGTAGGTACCTAACGTTCTTCACATACACAGTGTGCTAGTATAATATTGAATTGTTTCGGTTAGTTATTCCAGTTAGGCATAGTGTAGCTATTACGCGGCTGACGGGAAGGTGGCACGTGCCTTTGATAAGGATGCCTGGCATAGTTTCACTGCTGACGCACGTGGCTCGCAGGCGAGGCGGGCCTGTGAATACCGAGCCTTTTCGAAGTTTTGCTATAAGTACAAAAAGTGTTAACATGAATTATTATGTACAATAATAATATTATAATGTTTGTCTCTTACAAATTCTTACTGAAGATTAGAGTACCTATATGAGTTTGACACAATCAAAAATGCTCAGAAAGTAATTATCGATTTAAAACGCCGTAAAAATTCATCAAATACACGAAATATAATTTGTTTGACCGGGATTGCCCGTGGAATGATTCTCAATCTATTTTATATTTATAAATAGTGTAGGTACGGAACTTTTTGTTATGCGTGGTCAGATTTGCATTTTGTTGGTTTATTATCAAACTTATTAACTACTCGTAACATTAAGTATATAATAAAATCTTGTAATTCGTTTATAACATACTTCTATAATGTTTTTCAAACGCGAAGGGTAGAATGACACCTGTCATTTATATACAGTTTTGCGAGATTTGGCGTTTTTAGGTTATAAATATATTAGCTAGTTATAATAGCCGAATTCATTTGAAACTGTACAAGTGCATGTAATACCCTCCTAAGGCCCAAGGTCCTACCCATAGTACTTATTAACTTTCTTATTCAGACCCAGCTCCTACAACAATTGTGTAGTCATAGCGTACCACGGTCCTACCAGTAGGACTTAATAGAAAACCCATTTCAAATTTTGCGCTTATCGAAATTGGCGTGTACGAACTTCTAAAGGACTGTTTTGTTTTGTCTGTGAGCCCTTTAACAAGTTCGTAAAAAAAAAACAAGGTGCTGTACAAGGTGCTGTATAAGTACAATAACATTAAAAAGTCTTTTAAGTACTTGGGTCTGAATGAGTATAAAACAATAGTACTACTGGTAGGACTACGCATACTCATTTTTCGTTGGGCCTTAGGAGGATACAGAAAACATTACAATAATTGGGTCCTATCGTGCTGATCTGATGCATAGTAGAACCTCTCTGGTGGCTACTAATAGACTTCCCGATTGGGCTCATATGATTCGTTTTGATTTGATTAGTTCGAATCTTTGGGCGCATTAAGTGCAATCTGTCAGGCATTATTTTACAATAAAGATTTTTTATTATTATTGTATATCTTCGCTATTTTCAAGGTGCGACTAATGCTGGTGCAGCGAGCGAACGCGAGTGCGACTCTCCGCCTGAGCCGGCACCGCCCGAGGTGCCCCCGCGCGGGCCCTCGCTGCACGTCACGCTGCGCCACCGACCCGCGCCCAGCGACCAGCCCGTCGAGCCCGACCGACTGTACCTGTCTGAAGGTGAGTCACAACGAACGGGAACCTATTATTTTCAAGGTGCGACTAATGCTGGTGCAGCGAGCGAACGCGAGTGCGACTCTCCTCCTGAGCCGGCACCGCCCGAGGTGCCGCCGCGCGGGCCCTCGCTGCACGTCACGCTGCGCCACCGACCCGCGCCCAGCGACCAGCCCGTCGAGCCCGACCGACTGTACCTGTCTGAAGGTGAGTCACAACGAACGGGAACCTATTATTTTCAAGGTGCGACTAATGCTGGTGCAGCGAGCGAACGCGAGTGCGACTCTCCTCCTGAGCCGGCACCGCCCGAGGTGCCGCCGCGCGGGCCCTCGCTGCACGTCACGCTGCGCCACCGACCCGCGCCCAGCGACCAGCCCGTCGAGCCCGACCGACTGTACCTGTCTGAAGGTGAGTCAGAACGAACGGGAACCTATTATTGCACTGTCATACACATCACTTAAGAGGACCTATAACAAATTTCAGCGCAGAGAAGTGATTGAAACGTAGAGAAAGTGATTGAAATACAACTTACAAGGGTTGTAATAAATAAATATATTAGGTATAAACAATTATACGGAGTTAAACTACAACAAAATCATATAAAAGTAAAACAAATGATAATGAAGAACAGTAATACCCACATGCACATATACATCTAATATAAAAAAAATCAATTACATAGTTTGAGGTCAGGATACAATTTTATCACTTTTCTCTAATATACTATAATAGATACGCGTAGGTTTATGCATACACGCACGGGTTAGCGAAGCACTCCACAGATGAGTTAGCTAATTAAATTTCCGCTATAGACCTACATCAGTCGTTAAATAGGCGTAGGCCGCACTCGGTACTTGGGCAGAAGTTTAATCGAATTGCAGCGTCCGTAGTCCGCAGCACCAAGTTTCCTCTTGCTGACAAATTAGCTACTTAATCTCGCAATGCCCAAGGCGTGTGTACGTAAAGAACTCAGACTTTAATTCCTTTTGCGTCTCGTTTTGACGTTTTCTTTCTTGTTTACACTTTGCTGTGATTTTTTTGCGGCGCTGTCCCTAACCAGCGGTCGGTTGCGCTACGAGTTAACTTTACATTTTAACATCCTTTGAGTTGAGTTTTGTATAGATACTCTAAGTAACATTTTGTAAGAGATTTAATTAGGTGAACAATAAATAAAATTTTAATTGAGAAACTGTTTCGTGTGTGTAAATGTAGTCAATTTACAATTTGAATATGAATATTCATAATACAATATGAAAAGGCACGTGGCTTCCACACCAGTGGCCATAGGTTAGAATCCTGGCTCATTCTTATAAGGTCAACCGAGGTAAATGCGTATTTTAAAGATTTCTTCGTAACGAATATTTTAGAACTATTGCAACCCTCTCTGTTTGAAGTGTGGTCACTAAACTTTTAATGCAGACGGCTATAATAGTTATAATATGTTGCGTTTCGAAGATATCTTCAAATGACGCATTTACCACAAGAGACGCATTTACCTCGGTTGACCTTAATTTTGTTTGATGTTTAAGTAGGTAGCTTATGCTTTTTAGTACTTAAACGGAACATCGCGATGAAACCAGACTAGCTATTTCAAACGAAGTTCAGTTCTCCTTTGGATTGCAAGATCAGAGAAGGCAATCACATTCCTAAAAACGAGCACCCCGATTCTTGGAATTTGGTCGCTAGATGGACTCAGGGTTTCTTTAAGATACAACCTGGAAATAAGGAAGATAGATATGCAACTAGTGGTGAAACACAAAGATAAACAAAACAGGAATAAACACACATCATTAGTACAGATCTCTCCTAGTTGGGCCATGTTATTTAAAGTTGTCCCCTACACTTTTTTTTTCAAAATTGGGATTTTTTATGTTATTTCTACTCAGAATCATGAGCTCTTTTGATCCTAATAGGAGAAAAAAAGTGTCCCAAGATTTCCATACATTTTTCGATCTTTCCATTCCGGAACCGCCATACAAAGTCTATGAAAAAATGGTAACGGAGTGGGAAAAAACCTTGTGATACTTTTTTTCTCCTATTAGGATAGAAAGAGCTCGTGATTCTGAGTAGAAATAACATATAAATTCACAAATTAAAAAAAAAGTGTAGGCGACAACTTTAAATAAAATGTAATGGCCCAGTTAACCTTTGAGCAATATTAGCAAAGTGGAAACACAAATTGTCAAGATTTCCACTATAGCCTCGTTATTTGATACCTCAATGTTGTCTGGCAGATTTGTTGTTTAGCTACCTACTCTATTTCTAACATAAAATTATCCTTAACGAGTAAACAAGAAAACAGTAAACAGATTTGATATCAGTAATATCAGTAGGTACCGTAAAACTGCCTAACTAAAAGTTCCAAGTACATGTCCAAAAGTAACTAAAATATCTTCGTTCAGGTTTTCTTAAACCTAGTTACAATATTTAATATTGTGCGTGAAATTGCTTGAATGTCGCAGATCTACGGCAAGATATTCGCACAAAAGGAAGGTAAAACTAAGCCAACACCAGAAAAAATATTAATACTTACTAATACTTAAATTACGTGTTGAACTTGTGGACCACATTTGTGTAGTACTGGACTATAGTTAGATGGCTTAGTTACGGTACTCAAGTTATACGCTTGTACTACAAGTACTTACTATTCGCAATACAATTAAATAATTAAAACATTTAGTTTTTGCAATTATCTAGTTAGTTTACCATATCCACATACCTACTGAGTTTTATCAGGATACTGTTCAGACTAATGGTCTATAAATAACATTGATTTTACCACTTTTTGAGGATCGAGTCTGGAGGTCAAAGTTGTTTGTCTGCCACAGAAATATTCTTTGTAATATTGTGAGTAACTAACAAAAACAGTTAATAATCTAATAACAGGGCAAATAGTGGAATAAACGTAACTGGATAGATAGACTATCTTTGGATTATTAATTTTGTCAATTTGTTATTTATGGCTAAATTAAAAATAAAAACACAACTTTCAAAAAACACACCAACTTGAAATTTATGTAAAAGGGCGTTTTCTAAAATCAATATTGAAACCCCGATTCTCCCAGATCCTGGTGTTTTTGGGTTCTTTCAACTCAGAATCACTAGCATATTCAATCCTGATGATAAAAAAAAAAATGTCCCAAAATTTTGTATGAAAATTGTACATTCCACTACGTCACGTTACATACAAGTGAAAAATTTTCTCATACTGAAAACGTGACGTAATGGAATGGACATTTTGGGACATCTTTTTTTAATGGTAGGATGGAGAGTGCTGTCGATTCTGAGTAGAATGAGCCCAAGAATGTCCAGATTTGAAAGAATCGGGTTTTCGATATTTATTTTAGAAAAAGCCCAAAACCTTTATAAACTGACCGATAGGCATAGTTTAGGTGGAGTCATCTAGCCTAGCGAACAAGTGGTTCATGTATATGTTACGGGCAATACTAGAAGGTACTTAACCTTAACTAAGTTTACCTGAGTATACCTACTAGTATTACCCAAGCCTTTTGGGTAAAGCCCGAAAATTAATATTGGCGTTTACCCTTATACGTCTAGGTCTACCCAACACTGGGAGGGTAATGTCAGAAGTGATGATACAACACCTAACATTACCCAGCCAGTGTAGGGTAAACCTCAATGTGTACGGGTAAATGCCGAATACAGATTATTGTTGTTTAAATTTTCGGACTTTTCCCAAAAGGCTTGGGTAATATTAGTTATACCAGGGTAAACTTGAGTTTAATTTGTCTTTGGTTTAATTTGTCTTTGGTTTAATTAACCGTCTAACATTACCCGTAACATATATACTTAGTAGCGTTTTAGGACCATGACGAAAGAAGAAAGCTGCTACTTAAATTTGATTTGGAGCTCGGCCGACGTAGGACGAAGAGCTTTGATGTGGCGTGCGCGCCGCCACCCACTCCCCCAGTAATGGCGCGCACTTACACAGAAACTCTACCGTAATTTAATTTTTATGATAGCGCATTGTAAGTGTCCCGGAGAGAGTTTTATTTTGATTTGTCCTTTCACTTAGGCGAGGCACTTCGGAAAACGAATAGCTGCCAATAAAACCTACCTAGCTTTAATGGAGATAGACTGCTGTAAAAATTAAAATTAAATTGTCATTTATATTTTGGAGAGATTAATCTCGCTCGGATAAAGTTTATTTGGAGAGCGTTTGATTCGATCAAGACGTCAGGCCGTCTGGAGTATGGAAATGAACTAGGCAAATCTTGATTCAAACAAGAAAATAGCTTCAAAAGGTCTTGAAAGTTTAATGGAATCGAACAAGGCTGGAGCGAAGTCGTCGGAAGTTTGCGCGGGTGACAAATTGGGCACTTGACCCGCGCGAGCCTCCGAGTGCTTGTTTCTGGAGGACCGTAATAAGTTTAACTTAAAGTAAACTATGTTCCATTCCCTCTAATTTGCCCTCCTGTCCTGGGCTGTTGGGAAACTCTTTGCAGTTTCGAATTAACGTTTCCGATTTCCTCCAGAAGTTTGACAAGGTAATAAGATCGCCGTGGGTTTTTAGTTTCGTTTGTACAGTTGGCATTGCTTTTGTTTAGTAGCATTAAGTATTATTAATTTATTATAGAGGGTGGGCCTGAAGCCCAACCAACTTTAACCATAGATTTTAATACTGATTGTAGTTAAAATACCAAAAGTACTTACAGTACTTAATCTTCATTATAGTAAAATTTCAAAAAAGACTCATACTATACTTAATCACTCGCTGTCATTTCTCAAATGATTATCGTCGCTAGGGATAGTAATTAAGGTGGATGTCAAGGGAGGTCATGTCGATTAACGACCAATAGATGGCGATGGCGTGATTTCGAGCAAGTTTGCGGATTTTAACCATTTTTTCCCAAATCTCAATAAATTAATAAGATATTTTTTGCCACAAACAAAAAAAACTTACGTTGACATTGAAATACATAATAATAAATGGACACTCAACTGTATCTCATTTTATCAAAAAATGTGTTATAACTGCGCAATATTGCAATTGTGTACTTGTTACAAGTTACGTATTTTTCCTTTAAATTACCTATACCTATTACAGAGCGAGAGAGAGGTATGAAAGAAAAAGACATGCTGCGCCGACCCCAAATGCCATTCATAAGGGGTAGCCAATGACGATGATTTACAATAAGGTTGACTGGTAGAGAGTGCCTTATGGCATTAAGTCCGCCTTTTGTACTATAAGGTTTTTCTTTTGTGCAATAAAGATTAAATAAGTAAATAATGCTTGATCAATCAATTATTATGCGACCCAATATGGACCCAATTCTGGGGAATTTATTAACATTTTCACTGGTGAGCTACGCTCGTAGCGCTACGTCGTAGCCGATAACATGGGTTTCCCGGTATGTAGCGAAAATGCTTCGTACGAACACTGTTTATCGGTTGTAATTGCCAATTGAACAGGCTCATTTTGTAGGTATATCAAGAATTATTTATTTGGGTCCATATTGGGTCGCATAATAATTGATTGTCCTAATGTATTGTTGTAATATTTCTGAAAAATTATAAAAGATTATTATTTACTAGCTGTGCCCGCGGCTCCGCCCGCGTGGAATTCGGTCTGTGTCAGTAAGCTAATTCATCCCTAATTTCTCTTTCCCCTGGAGGCGGAACTTGAAGTAAAGTTGACAGATGGATACGATTAGGGGACTGAAGTCCAGATAAAATATTTTACAATTAATAGGTAGGTACTTACCACTAAACAAAACTACACTTCAAAACCAATAGTTTTTTTTCGCCCTTATTCCAATATTAGACGTGATTTAAACGACACAGAGTTATAGTAGGTGTATAACGGACAATACAGTACTACTTTTGTATTTTTACGTTCTTGACTGTACCTATCCAAATCATGTCCATGGCAAATATCATCCAATTCTGTCCTCCAGTCAAATCATTCTGAGCATGAAAAATTAAGAATTATACACATAGAAATCCATACTTCCTAACAAACTTTCGAATTTAGGTCTAATATTATATTAGTTAGAAGTAAGATTAGAGGAAAGGAGAATATTATAGATATCAAAAACTTGAGGCCGAGTATTTACACTTTATTTACAGTTGTTTATGTATGCATAACTAAATATCTACATATATGTATGTACCGGGGATTACTTTTAAGAGTGTAAAAAAATGTTTAATTATAAATTGGCCTAAGTTGTAGTCGCTTGGTAGGGTGCCCAGAATGCCACCTTTATCAAAGTAGGCTTAACTTTAAAAGTTAAAAACGCGAGCGTAGTGAGCGCGAATTTTTTTTTGATAAAAAAAATTGAGAGATGAGAGAAATGTTGTCAGGGACACAGCCGCAATGGTTTACGTGAAACGTTGGTGTGGATATCTAACGCGAAAGCCGAAGGCCGAGCTCCATGTAGGGCCGAAGGCCCGAAGCTTCCAGGCTGTCAGTGCTTAAGCACAGAACAATAGTATCAGTGTCTAAATGCGAAGGCCGAAGGCCGAACTCCGCGTAGGGCCAAAGGCCCGAAGCGTCCAGGATGTCAGTGCTTAAGTCGTAGTAGTAGTCGCTCGGTAGGGTGCCCAGAATGCCACCTTTATCAAATTAGACTTAACCTTTAAAATCGTATTAAAAACGCGAGCGTAGCGAGCGCGAATTTTTTTTGATAGAAAAAAAATTAGAGATGCTATGTCAGGGACATAGCCGCAGTGGTTTACGTGAAATTTTGGTGTGGATATCTAATGCGAAAGCTGAAGGCCGAGCTTCATGTAGGGTCGAAGGCCCGAAGCGTCCAGAATGTCAATGCTTAAGTCGTAGTAGTAGTCGCTCGGTAGGGTGCCCAGAATGCCACCTTTATCAAAGTGGGCTTAACCCTTAAAATCGTATTAAAAACGCGAGCGTAGCGAGCGCGAATTTTTTTTTTATACAAAAAAAAATTAGAGAGGCTATGTCATGGACATAGCCGCAGTGGTTTACGTGAAATTTTGGTGTGGATATCTAATGCGAAAGCCGAAGGCCGAGCTCCATGTAGGGCCGAAGGCCCGAAGCGTCCAGGATGTCAGTGCTTAATCACAGAACAATGGTATCAGTGTCTAAATGCGAAAGCCGAAGGCCGAGCTCCGCTTAGGGCCGAAGGCCCGAAGCGTCCGTCGTAGTAGTAGTCGCTCGGTAGGGTGCCCAGAATGCCACCTTTATCAAAGTAGGCTTAACTTTAAAAGTTAAAAACGCGAGCGTAGCGAGCGCGAATTTTTTTGATAGAAAAAATTGAGAGAGGCTATGTCAGGGACACCGCCGCAATGGTTGAATTTTGGTGTGGATATCTAATGCGAAAGCCGAAGGCCGAGCTCCTCGTAGGGCCGAAGGCCCGAAGCGTCCTGGATGTCAGTGCTTAATCACAGAACAATAGTATAAGTGTCTAAGTGCGAAGGCCGAAGGCCGAGCTCCGCGTAGGGCGGAAGGCCGAAGCGTCCAGGCTGTCAGTGCTTAAACACAGAACAATAGTATTAATGTAGGTTAATGTGTGTGCTGGGCTCTCCAGTATCCGCTGATGCACCACAGTACTTACCGTCGAGCGCGTCTGTCGTGCGAATCCGCTGAGCGGTCAACCGCTCTTCGCACTGCGTGAACGTCTCCGATTCTTCCTCAGATTCCTGAGACCGTGCTACCTTGTAACCTCAATACGTTGCGAGAATTTCGCGAAAAATTCGTTTTTTTTTCGGAAAGGTATGGTAACGCGTTTAAAATGCAAGTCCCAAATTGTTTGACATTTACAAAGACTTAATACCTATTTAAAATTTAAAAACTTTCGCGTTTCGAACACATATTAACTCACATTTATAGACGGGCCTATCTCGAAATTTATTTTATTACCTTTATTTACCGACGTTTCGACACAGGTTTCACTGGTCATGGTCGCGGCTAACTGATGTCCCAACAAAATGTCAAAACAGAGATTTGTGCAACTACCCGACGAAAAGTGTATGAAAAAGTTTGGGGTAGACATCATATTTTAAACCACCCACTTCACATAATGTTAATTATTGTCAATAAACCCGCGATAGACCCGTCTATAAATGTGATTTAATATGTATTTGCAAAGACGTTTGACATTGACTAAGAAAAATGTTGTTTTTTTACAAAGTACATACCTACACAAAAAAAAAGTTTACACCACTTTATTAAGTTAGCGCCATAAGATTCAGGTGCAAACATAACTTAATTGAGTGTAGTGGCCACCCCCCTTTTAGGGGTTGAATTTTTCTAGCCTAAAATAGGGCCAGGGAGTTTCTTGACAGATTAGTAAAGTTTGCATCAAAATCCGTTCAGCCGTTTTCACGTGATGCGCGGTCAAATAAACAGATAAACAGATAAACAGACAAACAGACAAACAGACAAAAATTCTAAAAACTGTTGGAACGTGTTCTGTTATCGATTCTAAGTATCCCCAACCAACTTTTTTTCGAATATCTTCCATGTACAGACTTTCGACCCTCTTCAGCTTTATTATATGTATAGATAATTATAAAAGAAACCTAACCTACCCTGTTCTACACAACCTATGCAAAATATTTTCGAAAATTCTTTCTGTTTCAGCTGGAGAAAAAATATGCGAAAAGAGTTTTATTCTATTATTTAATTTGACTTTCTAAATCTAAAATTGTCTTAATAGTTACATAATTATTAATTTATTTAGGAAACAAACAGTCACATACAAATATATTTAAACTTGTAGATATACATTTTTTATAAGTTCACCTTATAAAATAAATTACAATTAAATAAAAACTAAATTACAAATACTTAACACAAATATTAGTCCCCCAGATCCCCCAGACTTTACATTAATTAGGATAATCAATTATTATTCGACGAGATACGACCCCCCCCCCCCCCCCCGAATTAGCACAGGCACTAGTTTTTACGGAAGCAATAAAATTGCCGCCGGACCTTCCAAGTAATTATTGTTATTGAAACGGTTATGGATATGATTTAGCACTGTTGACAGCTAACAAATCATATCCATAACTGTTTCATAACAAGAAATTACTATATGAATACAGCTTCGGTGTGCCTTATTAGGATTAGTTTTGTTTCTTTACATATCCGCAGCTATACCACAAACATATTATATTCATTCATATTGTAATTGTAAATCAGAGTACATGGGTGCAGAATTGGCTAAATTGATTGCAAAGTTTTTAAAATGTATCCTGGATATACTTGCCTTATACGTAGATCATCATTAGGAGAATGATTGCGTACCTAAATGTGCAAAGCAGCACAAGCAATTATGTTATTATACTTATTATCCAGCACAACATAGCTTGTTTCTGTTTACCGCACTTGCGGATGCAATATTATTTTGCAAGACTCGGCGCTCGGATGCCTCTCCTTGCTTGAAAATTGAAACCTCCCCGGAGATCTGCCGTAATTTAATTTTTATGATGCCGTATTGTTAGAGCTTCCGGAAGCGTTGCTTGCAATTAAAACTCAAACGGCATCGTCCGTTCGTATTATTAGAATGTTTTTGTTTACGACAAACACAGAGCAATGTGGAATATAGTTTTACTAAAAAGTGTAGCCCCCAAGATTTTTGATCTAAATTTTTACTCTCCACTTTATCTTAGTCTGTTCGGAAAGAGAAGAGTCGTGGAATGTATTAGGCCCCATACATTCCACGACTATTCTCTTCTCGCACAGACTCTATTACCTACCATTTAAGCAATGGTTATCGATTTCGTATAAATCGGGGATGCTGAATTCATTTATGGTATCATATTGTTACCATTCCGAAGTAAAAAAAAAATCGCTGAACCGATTTAGTATCGTGCATAGTCGATTAAAATACTGGTGTCTATTTCGTCGTACATTCTCATTAAGAAAGTCCTGGCACCCTATAACAATAATAGTATTTTATACAATCGTGATATAATGGAGAGCTTTTCAGTCGAATACCGTGTTTAGGCAACGAAGCTTGCTGAGTTGCCTAAGTAAGGTACGAGATTGAAAAGCTTGATTATATTACTATTGTATACAATACTTTTTCTACGAGTCAACAAAAAAAATACTTAAAACTAGTAGAAGAATCATATATATATGTAGATAAAAAACCAAAAGTATACAGCTAAGATGCGCGAGCAGCCGCGATACCTTCATACTCGTACGCGACCCGGCCCCCGCGCCCCGCGCCCCCGGCCGGTTGGTCAACGACACCTTCTCGTAACTCATGAGGCCCTGGTACTTGCTCCGCGCTTTCGATTGGTCAATTTCATTATAGTTGACTAAACTGTATCGAAATGAATATTATAGTTGACTAAACTGTATCGAAATAAATAATTATAGTTGAGTTGGGTCCCATAGTAAAAAAAGTATGCGACGAAGCCTTAATTCAAGCATTGCAGTCGACGAGTAGAAAAATACATTAAAACGGGTGTAATTTGTGGCATGCTCAGCTCGGTTTGTAACTGTATCGTAGTTTCTATTGGCCTGCGCACCGGATGTTTGGTAACAAGCGACTAACTGCATATTAATACATAAACTTTTAACCGCCCATCAAAGTTTGCTCGGTCGCGATCAAATCCGACATTGTCGTGTGTCGAGAGCCACTCGATTCCACGATACTCGTCCCCGTGCGGAAGCCCCTCAAGTGCTCATAAAACACTCATGCGAGTTAGTTGACTATTCGAGATCTGTCTTACTTCTTTACGTTATACGCATTTTGCGGATACTTTTATTGTACTTGCAGTACTTTATTGGGCTGGCGTAATTTTTATTAGGGGCGTTTATGTGGGAAACTAATTTAAAACTGAACCAGATCATTTTATTTCTATAATGTTTGCAGGCTCCTATTTTTATTTTATTGAATGCTACAAATGGAATTTTCTATTTCATACATAAGTATATAACTATCTTAATTTCTTATTGTCTTATTAAGGCATCAGTTGACCTATACATATACATAATACTTGAAACATAATGACCGTCTAAATAATTGTGATCCAAGCCTGTACACAAGAGAACCGAATGGTTGCATCTTTGCATGCTGTACATATAAGATGTAGCAGGCGTCATAATATAATCTCGTAAGTAGGTCAAGTAAATGAGCGAGTGCGATACGTCACAGTTACGCGAGCACTTTAAAGTTTTTCCGCGTAAAGACGGATCCGCGGCCGAGGAATACATGATTGATGGCGGCCCCTCAAGTATAAACTCGATTATCCGTCGAGACGAACAACTCACAAGTTTTATGTAACGATGGATCAGGATTATTTGAAACTTTTCTTCGGAAAAAATCGACTCGTGACAATCATGTTTGAGTTGAATATCAATGACAGCGAAGTTTTTCACGGAGTACGTCAGCGTCTTATTTAGTAGGGAGGTACATAAGTGGCAAAAAATAAATTTATATATAATAATTTATATATAATAATATTTTAACATAGTTCGTATAACCGTCTTTTTTATAGTCTCTGAATTCACGATAAGTACAAGAATTTAATTGCTAAAACAGACTATTTAACGTAAATATCAATAATATTTAATATTTTTACAATCAACCTATGGTTAGGTTTTTTTTTCAACAATTTCAAATATAATTGAATAAATTGTAAGGTACTCGGCCTACGCAGGTACTAATTTAAAATTGTGAAAGTCCAACCCTCTCGCAGCTGTGCAAGGGTTAGGCTATTAGGGTTGTCTGTAGAATTTAAATGGGATATGATTTTGTATACAGGTTACAAACAGAATACTGCCTAATGACGTGCCGGGACGATAAGCAAAATATTCATTTCTCCCCGTCCGCCTCTGTATTAAATTATTAAAATTAATTTACCGAAGATGCGGAGTGTAAGAGGGAGTCTTGTGCATTTACGGTTCGGAATCGAAACTTAGAAAATAAATTGGTAAATTGATATAGTACATGAGCGTACCTATTTATGAAAAGAAATGTTCTTTAGCTTCAACCGAATTTCATTTACATAATAATTGTATATTTCGATACTTAATTGGAGTAAAAAAACTATAAAGGTTTTTTTTTATAATATAGGAGGCAAACGAGCAGACGGATCACCTGATGGTAAGCGATTACCGCCGCCCATGGACACCCGCAACACCAGAAGGGTTGCAAGCGCGTTGCCGGCCTTTAAGATGAGACTACGCTCTTTTCTTGAAGGTTTGAAGGTCGTATCGGTCCGGAAATACCGCAGGCGACAGTTCATTCCACAGTTTGGCTGTGCGAGGCAGGAAGTTTCTGGAGAAACGCACAGTTGAGGATTGCCAACCATCTAAGTGGTGAAGATGGTAATGTTGTCCCGTAGGGCGATGGCGAAAAGAAGCGGCAGGGATTAATCTTTTACGAGATATAATAAGAAATATAATTATTATATATCTTATTTTACAAAATAAAAATGAAATGTCTATAAATATCTGAATAAATTCAGTACATCATATGCTGCACGCTGTCAATTGCAATACCAGAGCGCGGTTCGTGATGATTTCTGGTCCAGAAATGTCGCTTTTGACAGCTGACAGATCAAATCAAAATCAAATCATAATATTAACAGAACAACAAATTAAAATCAGAAACCGGCTCGACCTAAGGCGCTGTTAACAAAGTAGCACTGAACTAAATCGCAATTACATTATAATTACTGTTCCGTGAATATAAATATAAATAAATATTGGGGGACATCTTACACAGATCAACCTAGCCCCAAACTAAGCAAAGCTTGTACTATGGGTGCTAGGCGACGATATACATACTTATATAGATAAATACATACTTATATACATAGAAAACATCCATGACATCACACAAATAAATGCCCTTACCGGGATTCGAACCCAGGACCATCGGCTTAGCAGGCAGGGTCACTACCCACTAGGCCAGACCGGTCGTCAACATTACAACATTATGAACATTACTTGACATAAAATAAAACAAGACAGTTTGGTTTTCGTCATTCAATTTTTTAAATCCATTTAAGTATCAGTTATTTTAAATATATCGTCTTCAAATTATCTGAAAGAGTGGCATTTTAATATATAAATGCATATAATCATATACCAGACATGACACCATATTGGCATCCGGCTCAACATCAGATCGCGGTTTCGTCTCTTCAACGTGAGATTGCTTCAGATACCGAAGCAGCCAAGAAAATTCCTCCCCTCAGAACCGGTTCGTCGAAAGTATACTCTCCATAGTAGCATTTGCGACCTATTGCGTCTGAGACACATTACTGTTGCGCCGTTTATTATGTCGAGTTTTAATCAAGGAACCTCATGTCGAAGGGATGGAGTCGGGGACAAGTTTTCGTGGCTTTACTGCTCTCTCTGCATGTTATTCGCGTGTGAAATACTTATTACCTACTCCGTAGGAAGCAATTTAGAGTAAGAAGATTATTAAGCAATTATGACATTAAAATAGATGTGTTTAATAATAGTATAGTATGTTATGAATTATAATACAAGTGTGCTACGTTGGTCATTACACTCGAGGCGATATTTTGTGCACACGTGATTCATACGACGTTTTTTAACACACTTGCTAGCAAAAAAACAAAACATATATGTATCCCACCAAAAACATTTTCATGTAAAATGTTGCCAAGACGAAATCTAAGGCTCGCACTGACAAAAAGTTATCAGATATCTTGTAGAGCCAAGCTTCTAACTCTACAGGCCCTACCTTCACAGACTCTACACCTTAGTCAAAATATGTGGCTTGACCGCTTCGTCACATGGGCGTAAGGTGAAATATGTATTCACTATTCATTATTTTTTATTATAAAATAGTTCTTGTAATAATGAAACGGCCAAGCCACATATTTTGACTAAGGGGTAGAGTCTGTGAAGGTAGGGCCTGTAGAGTTAGAAGCTTGGCTCTACAAGATATCTGATAACTTTTTGTCAGTGCGAGCCTTATGATTTCGTCTTGGCAACATTTTACATGAAAATGTTTTTGGTGGGATTTCACATCTTTTTGTAAGTTGCTTATGACAATCTTCTGATTTAAAGGGTTGCGGGTGATTTACTATTAAAAATCCTGAAATACGAGTACGTAATTGGGGGGCATCTTTTATATACAATCTGCTTTTTTACTGATTCCCCATACAAACTTCAACCCCCTTTTTCCTCTAACGCCTTTTTCCACCCCTTTTCACCCTTACGGGGTAATTTTGGGGTTGAAACTATTTTATATCCTTCCCCATAACAATAACTATCTACATACCAAATTTCAACTAAATCGGTTCCGCGGTTATCGATTTCCCATACAAAATTCCACCCCCCTTTTCACCCCCTTAGGGGCTAATAATTTCAAGTTTTTGAATTTTTTTGTTGTTTGTGGACTAATACTATCTCACATACCGAATTTCAGCTTCCTAGGACTTCAGGAAGTACCCTAGAGGTTTTGATGATCAACAGTGAGTGAATGAGTCAGTGACGAAATCGGGGTTTTTTAGACATTAATAAAATCCAAAGTATAAGAGCTATGCAATTGAATTTTTTTATGCTTAATAAGTCCACTACTGACATTATATCCCGAGAGTTTTGTTTATCTGGTATAATCCAAACCCAAGTTAAGAGGGTTCAAAAAAACGACGAAGCGCTTCGAGAAAAGGTAGGTAGTGCCCTTGCGCTTCGCTTTGCTCGTCTTGGCGTCTGTTAGGGTGGAGCGAAATCCAAAATTCTTTAATATAGCAATGTAACCTCCAAATTATTACATCTGAGGTACAAACATGTTCAAAATGAAGGTCTCCACAACACTCTGGAGCGTTGTTTTAATAATGTAACAGCAGATGAGGGTGATGAATTTAAATCCATAGTTGTGGATACTGGTACCTCGGTAAAAAAAATCAAATTCTGAAGCTACTTCTAAATTGGAATCTATAATGTTGTTTTTAATTTTTAACTAGCAGAAACGTTTGCGATCGATGCTATTAAGCTTAGAATAAATGTAAAAGTAGAAAAATTACTGTCTTGGGTGAGACTTGAACTCACGGCCTCTGGATCGTTACTCCAGCGCTCTGCCATCTGAGCCACCAAGACCTCATCCATAGCCAGCAAATCTTTCCACCATATGGGTCAAGGGGACCCGAGCGACATCTACCGTAAGAGCGTTACACTTCTTGAACGGCTACCGGAGTTCCAAGTCATATTGGAAATTCACCAGTTACGATGCGCTACCCATACTATTTTTAATTTTTAACAAGCAGACTGCCGTATTCGAACTTTAAGATATTCACAAGAGACGACACGTACTAGATCCATTCTAGATACGTTATATTTTAGATTTCAACTAGTTCTCTTTTGCAGCGCAATTCGGGCAACCAATGTCACTTTTACGATAGATCGTGTTAGATATCTATTAGATGTGAATTAGATCTCTAAGTAATATCTTGTGGAAATCGTTAAAGAGTATCTCCATAATCGCCGAAATGCCAAATTTGATAGGTTAGATCTTAAACATATCGTTATCGTATCTTGGCGATGTCTAATAGATATCTAATAGATGTCTATTACAAAATCCGAATCGGGCCCAGAGACGTTTTTGTTATCAATAAGTTCTTTAATTGTGTGTTTCGAGCGATCAGTCTTCACATTTATTACTTTCCAGCTAAAATTATGATTTGAATGAATTAATAGTATTTATTTCAGGACAAGTCCCATAGTATGTCATAGCACTCATAGCAGTGATACTTTATAAAGATAAATATTTACGATTTTATCGTTCGACTCATCGACCCTTAAAAATCAATTCAGCGCTATCTATTCGAGTCATGTCGCAAAACAAAGTACCAAGCGGCTGCGCAACTCGTATTTATAGTTAATCCTATTTGATATATTGGTCCATTAAGAGCGTTGTCGCAGCTAGCGACTCCGGGATTTTAAGAAAGTACAAATAACAAGAACGATACACCTTCCTTTAACCCTTACTTATGTACAGTTCACTTACCTAATATAAAGAGCAGCTAAAAGCCAACATGAAAATAAATGTTTTACTGACAATAAAAAACGACGAGTCGACATTTTGTTTTCCATTTAAAAAGGATAATATTTCATATTAATTGATGAAGGAAATATTGTTAGTAGCAAACTGGAGAGCTAGCCGCAACGTAACTAGAGTATGAATATTTGTCGTAGATACTATGTTGGTCCGGATGTCGCTACGTTGAACTTGCGCAAATTGGATCGCACTTACCGGGAAAGCAATACCGGGCAGAGTGCAAGGATCGCAGCGCGACTCGTCGCTTAACTACATAGTACTTCAACAAACTATTACACTTGCCGGCGCTCATGTTTTCATGAATCTCTAAACTGTACATCTCAGCAAACACATCGCCGCCGCCAAAAAAAACCCTCAAAGCAGTGATAAAAGACACACTTCAGGTTATTCTACTCAAGCTATTATAATTTCACGTTACCATCAGTATGAAAATGCAAGAGCTGCTAAAACTTTTTTAATAACAACAACAGACTTCGTTGAGAAGAATACACGCCGTGCCTTATTTTGATACAGATAAAATTTGTGAAAAGAAACTCAATTTGCGCTTATCGAGATCCGGTATCAATCTATTTTGTTTGTGCGCTCCGTAACAATAATAGGGGGAGAGGCGTTTCTTAAAAGTCGGTTTTAAACGTAAGTAATACATTATCGGTGTGGCGCCGGTTTAGAGCTTTCCTCGGTATCGTCGGAAGCGAGTCGCGGATAAATGATTGATGGGTCGCGCTATCACGCGAGACTTTCACTTACGGCCAAATATTTTACGCGCTCTGCTACTCAAGCGTGCCGCACTATAACAAACAATGATTCACTAGCATTGGCATTAATTTCTCTTGGCTTAAACTTCAGGTTTGTGAAACAACTTTTATAAAATTGTATCAACATATATTATTATTTTTGATTTTCCTATTATATTATTTTTAAATGGATAGGTACAAATTTTTATCTAAGTGAGACGACGGTGAAATATTAGGTAGGTAGGGCAACATCCATTTAATCTTATTTGGGAATGAATGTATGCATTTACACGTAAGATTTTAAATATTTTAATACTCCAACTTATTTTCTATTTCCGTTGAAGTCGTAATTTTCCACCAAACACCAAACACAGTAGGTACCCGGTCATGATTGCAAAGCCATAAATAAGGTTTACGAAAGAAGTTTTACACGAAGTCTGTGGTTGTGTTTGCTAAATAAGTATAACTTCTCGCTGTTAGTTAGGCTCACTCGAACAAATACGTAGAGGGTGGAAATCTCAGCACGCGAGTATCACACAGCTAGATTAGCTTTAAGCCAAACTTTAAAGAGCCGCAAAGGTTCATTTGAATGGAACTCGGTGTTGAATTTGCATACCTATTTACATTATCTCTGCAGCACACAAGTGGGGCCCTTTCATTATCAAATTCGCAATACAGGGGAGAAGGGCGCAGACAGAATACAAACTCACAGTTGAAAGTGATTATCAGTAAATTCCATGCAAAAAATAGTACCAGATTAACAAAGCAATAAAACTACGGGTAGCTGGACTAAGGAAATCCGTGGAGTTGATGTAGATATATTTTTAAGCTAAGACTTAATTATTCATGATAACTTGTGAATACATAAAATGTATCTTTCACTATCACTATAAGTTTCCTTCGATGTTTCATTATCTTATAGCAAATACGAAAGCAATACAACAAAATCGTTTTCACAACACCAGCTCGGAAAGGCTTACTTTGCACTTCAAAAACTGATAGCAAATTTGCATTTTATTCACATGGGAGGCAAAGTAATCAAATGCAAATTTTGAGTTGTTTTCTTATGTTTGCTGGTAGAATTGACTTTTAAATGATGATTTTAGATGATAAATATTTAATAACATTCATTTGGATTTGATTTGGTTTGATTTTGTTTGATATTTTACATTTAATATTTGCTTCGGGTTGGTGTGGTGAAAAATTCTGTGTTTCACTCGGGGGCAAATTTTGTTTAACCCTCGTACTTTAAAACTCGCTACGCTCGTGGTTCAATTTTGGAATCTTTCGCTTGCTCGGGTATCAATATTAGTACGAGCGGTTAAAACAACAACTTTGCCCCCTTGTAAAACAAATAACTATTTTATTCATTCGTTTAACCGAAAACAAACATTAACCGAGTTGACAACCTCTTTGTATAAATTTTGAATACATATATTATAAATCTAAACCTGCATCTTTTCAATTTCGTAAAAAGTTTCTTAAAAATATAAGTCAGTCTTTTAAAATTTGTATGTCTCATACGGATTTTCTTCTACTCTGGAAATAGTTTCGTATTCACATGTATTTACTTTATTTTTGAATTATCGGAAATTTGAAACTCGACAGCCAAATACGTTAACTCTAAATAACCGCAACAATTTGCAAGACGTTTATTTAGGCACGAAAGAGAATACTTTTCCTTTATCTTAACGGAATTTTAATCAAGCGAAGAATCCGAGCGAAACTTTCTGCATCCTAAAGAAATGTTTATTTTAGGGTAAGAATTTTATTAGAGAAAAAAGTCTCACTTTTGAGATATCAAATAGCACTGAGCGGTAACGATTCTGAATAGTCTTCATGCTTCATTGCGAAGGAGATGCTAGGCGTACTTACCGACTGTCTGCACCACAGTCTTATAAATTCTGAATAATGAGATCTTCAAGTACAACGAAGCTTTTTTATAATTGACATGCAATTTAATCCATTTTTAGACTTTTAGGTTGAGGGTCGTCTACGTGAAGATAATTAAATTGAACCCCTTCCACTCACTCGAGCAAAGGAAAGTCCCGTAAATTGGAAAACTAAACTGCGGATCTCACCCCAGGATTCAATTAGGTGCTAATCATATCTGGAGGGTGTGAGCGGATCGATCAAAAGCTACCCTTTCGTGCATATTAACTGATGTTACAAATCAAAATAGGCCTCGATGGCTACGAAGCACGCTTTAACGAAGTTGGTTAGTCTGTTAGCGCTTGCCTGCTCACCCATTACGGGCGTGACGTTCAACCGTGTAACGTTTCCTCTATCATAACAGGACACTTGCGAATTGTGTGTGTAACATGTTAGGTACCTAACTATTCGTTAAATTATATCTATATTTATTCGTGAAGTCAGCCTCTCATGACATAGCACAGAAAGTTTATCTATACTAGTATTTAATCATAATAAAACAATTATTATTACATATAAATATAGTAGACAGACATAGATCTTTCTCAACATATAAGTTGGGTTTATTCGTTCAATTTTACTCAGTGGCTAAAAATACAATCCTTCCTCAAATATATCGGTAGTACCAGTATTTATCGAATAAAACGAACGTGTCGGTTTCACGCGAGTGTAACAAAGATTCGTTGCATTCGGAAACGACACCAATAGCAAAAGCACTTCCACAGGCATGCACTTTTCCGATCCCTTTTATACTTCCCGTCTCGCTTGCAGGGCGTCTTGCATATACCTAAGTATCTGTCGTAGCTGCACTGAGGAAATTTGCCAAGTCATTCGAGTGTAAACTCGAATGCACACTGATACCCTCTATATAGTGTGGAATGTATGGATACAACCAGAGTTGATAAGAACTCAGGTCTTATGAGTTAAATATTAGAAGTCAGTTTTACGAGACTGCGCTTCAGTTTTTACAGTCTTTTGAGTGGTGAGCTTAGTTTAAGTTTAGAGTATTTTTTGGCCATCACTCACACGGACTAGAATACTGTAATAAACTCCGTCATCCATTTATGTAGAAGTATTTTTGTTCTTGCTTTACTTTTTTTACCATATCCAAGAATTGTACTTGAATCAATGCGTCTAGAAATTTGTAGCGAAAATAGTTTTCTGTATAATACACGAATTGAGTCTAAATATCCAAGTGAAGTGTCTGGTTCATGCACCGAGCGTTCCGTAGATCTATCGAAATGCACAAACTATGGAAGGTATTGAGGAATATAAACCTGAGTGACGTGCAAACCCAACTTTGCCGCTGCAATATCAGCATATTTAGCCACGAACAAACTTTATGTATTTATCGGAAAATAAAATGCACTAACTGAACATCAGACCTGAAATATTCACAAACACGTGTATCACGCACCACACATACGTGTAGACAATGTTCGATGCTTGTATTTTATTGGCAATGTGTTGATAGTGTTCGAAGCGCCAAACTATGCAGTTACGGCGAATAGTTGAAAAGGAACGTACTGTTATCGCACGTCGTTGCCCAAGAATGTGAACGATAGAAAGTTCTTCCTCCATTATACCGCGCAAACATCCTCGGAACACCTAACTATTGACCCGAGCCTTCACACAGATAACTTTTAATATCACGAAATTGCCTCGACATCATTTGGTCGCTGCAAATATTACTTTAATCCCACAGCAATAAAGTTTAAGCGTCTGAGCTTGCGGGGAATGCAATAAAACCTTTTTAAATTTAAGACGCACTGTCAACGTTTTATCCATTTCTTTTCATCCTAAGGTCATACGCAGTAAAAGTAAAGTAGTGCCGTCTCTGTCTAGTGAATGTCACTATTACATTGCAAAGATAATAGCCTGCAAGCCGACAACGACGATGAAAATTCTTCTTAAACAATATACCAATGTTATTTTATGAGGCAGTAGAGCTTTAATAAACGAGATTAGATATATAAATAAACATAGACAAATAGTTTGTACTTATTAACACAATTTAAAGGGCTTAATGGCGATATATTTTTCAAACTAAATAAGATGCAACAATTTCAGGAGAGTTTGTGATTTTGGAATAAAATAGTAGGTACAAAAAATAGCCTCTCGCTTGTATCAAAAGTAGCAAGCTGTCATGAAATGGGCCCCAGAACTGGCGAACATGCCGCGAATGTGCCTGTCTGCGAAAGGCTCGCTAGCTGCTCACATATGTATTAAATAAATACGTGCCTACTTAGTAGCTACGAGGCGAGGTCGCATGCGTGTAGTGCTCGAGCGATTCGTGAATGTTACCCTAGTAGCGCATCCACTACATTTGAGCGATAAGTACTTATGTAAGGTCGAAAGTATATTAATTTATGACCCATTTCGTACCTTGTCACAGTGACAATCAATATGAAAGTCGCTAGAGACCTCATATACTATTGTCACTGTTACAAGGTACAAAATGGGTCATAAATTAAAACTTTCAGCTGTACAAGGCGGTTTTGTGAAATAATTCTGAAATCGTACCCGGCTCTATGAATAAGATAAGATTTGTTAAATAGATGGATAATACATTCCTCGTAAAGAAACATTAAAATCTTCTACATATAAGAAACTAGTGTTCAAAAATGCGATAAAGTACCAAATCTCGACGTTTCCGAAATTAACCGTAAACCATAACTTTTTTTACTGCAATATGGGATACTTCCCCCTCCCATGCGGCCAGGGGTTGGTGTCCTTGTAAAAGCAGGTTTATGAGGGACACGTGTCGACCCCAGAAGACGGAATATATCGAATATACTACAGACACAGACCTAACGAAAGGGCAATGGACTTCAATAAAATTCACACAAGCTGTATTCTTTATGGAGCTTGTTCAAATAAACACTGGTCGAGTCGCCGTAATGAGTTCATAAATTGGAAGAAAAACAAGAGACTTGAATTGCTACGATACTCGTGCTGGGTAGGTGGCTTTAATTGAAAACGAAATGCTACTTAAGTATTTTATTTGCGAGTGTTTTGACTTGATCGTTTGATTGTTAAAATACTTGCAACCTTTTATAACGGGTAAATTTGAAGAGCAATTAGAGCTACTTATTAGAAACACTACTTTAAAAACTACTTTTTGGTGAAGTAATGGTACTTGAGAATAAATAAATATTTTTATTAATTATTTGCTATCCTTATACGGCAACTTGTAGAATTTCAGTTGCATGACTTGTGAATACTGTAAATTACCTCGCCAACGTATGTAAATGACTTTCATTGCATTTCCGGAAAGCGATGCCAAATCACTTTTCTCAGTTCAAAGCGTTTATTGTTTTAGATTCAAACCATTTAACATTTTAGGTACCTATTTGTATTTACATGCAGTCGTCCACAAGTAAGCATTGCATTAGCATTATTTTGAATTAACAAGTTTCTCTGTAACCTTTGTTTCGGAACTAGGATTATGAAAATGGGAACAGCCTATTAAAACACTTTGCAAGCATATAAAATACCGAAAATAGAAACGGCTGCATCCCTGTAGGTGTAAAAATAGTGTAAGCCATTTCTCCAGCTATAATATGACGGTTTAGGTAGGTATGTGGTGTCGCGCGTAGCCTCTCCCGGCGCTGTCCGCTCCGAGGGGAATGCTATTGCTATTTTTATAGCAAACAAGTACCTAATTGACACTTCTGCACACTTCATTAAATGCACTCTGTCCGTGACTGTGAGGGGCCGTTGTTGTGGTTTGTTTATACCAACGATGTACCTGATGGTCGCTCTCTTATTATAATTATATATAGGAAACATTTCGAGTATTTTCGGTTTATATATTTAGTTTACTTTTTAGGGTTCCGTAGCCAAATGGCAAAAAACGGAACCCTTATAGATTCGTCATGTCTGTCTGTCTGTCTGTCCGTCTGTCTGTCCGTCCGTATGTCACAGCCACTTTTCTCCGAAACTATAAGAACTATACTGTTGAAACTTGGTAAGTATATGTATTCTGTGAACCGCATTAAGATTTTCACACAAAAATAGAAAAAAAACAATAAATTTTTGGGGTTCCCCATACTTCGAACTGAAACTCAAAAATTTTTTTTTCATCAAACCCATACGTGTGGGGTATCTATGGATAGGTCTTCAAAAATGATATTGAGGTTTCTAATATCATTTTTTTCTAAACTGAATAGTTTGCGCGAGAGACACTTCCAAAGTGGTAAAATGTGTGTCCCCCCCCCCGTAACTTCTAAAATAAGAGAATGATAAAACTAAAAAAAATATATGATGTACATTACCATGTAAACTTCCACCGAAAATTGGTTTGAACGAGATCTAGTAAGTAGTTTTTTTTTATACGTCATAAATCGCCTAAATACGGAACCCTTCATGGGCGAGTCCGACTCGCACTTGGCCGCTTTTTATCATTTTGGTTGCCTGAGGTACCTTCATGAGAAAATAAACAAAAAGAAAACATTATTTCAATATTAATTGAAGTATATACCTATTATTCATAATAGATAACTATTTAAAAAAATATAAGAACAGAATAGGTAGGCTTAGTAAAATAAAAATCCGACCGAGTAATGATATTCGGTAACGATATTGATCGCAAGTGCCATACATACATTTTGTCATTGGCGGGTAGTGATGGATCGTTTATAATTTATTTACCTATGCCACCTACTCGCCCGCACCCACTTTAGAGGCGGCGTCAGCGAAATTGGTTCCTTGGGGACTTTTTCTCCAATTATCGGCGAACGCTGGGGACGGCATTGTTGATCGGTATAAAATACGATACCGCCTGTCTCTGTACTGCAGCTAGGTGAATAACGGCGATAAGGGTAAACAAATTGCAATACTTGGAGCCTTATCACCCGTCGCATCAATCATGGTAGGTACCCTTAAAGCATAGATCACTTAACACTAGACGGACCAATATAAGGGATCTCACACAGACATGAATTCATGATTGTCTGATGGTCTATGAATCAATTCAGATAAATAAATGGGCTCCGGTTATTGTTTACGATGTGATTTATGGCATAGAGAAAAAAATACATAGATTCGTACATCAGTTTTAGTACCAAAAAGACTTTTAGCATCTAGCATCGAGTAGCGGAATTATAAGTACTACTATAAGTATAAGTGCTACTCGACAATAGATGTAGCACCGACCGGAAAGTCTTATGCTATTGAGATAAGACTTTCCGGTCGGTGCTAGATCTATTGTCAAGGAGCAGTACTGATAGTTCCGCTACTCGCTAGCGTAATTTTAAAAAAGAAAGAAAAATTGAGCGCTAGAGCTGTTATATAGTATACCTACTTAAACAACTATAGGTATGTCTGGTGCGACTCGTGAGGCAGGTACCTAAGTAACGGTATCAACCACGAACTTAACTTTTGTAATGCGGAGTCTACATTATATGTCACTCAATTATATATTAATTAATTTATAGCTTTTTATGAAAATTTATTTGTTCTTTACCAATATTTTATGATCCTTCAATCAGACGAAATAAAATCTCCCGCTATCAGGACAATAATTAGTTGATGATTACCCATTTGCTATTACATAATTATTATTTATTCCTAAACAAACAACAAAATAGTTATTTGTTTTACAAGGGGGCAAAGTTGTTGTTTAATCGCTCGTGCTAATATAGCCCGAGCAAGCGAAAGATTCCAAAATTGAACCACGAGCGTAGCGAGTGGTCCAAAAAAAAAGCATCTTGAACGTTGAGAGTGTTTCAAAGCACGAGGGTTAAACAATATTTGCTCCCGAGTGAAATACACAAATTTTCACCACACCAACCCGAAGAAAATATGAACTGTAAAACATCAAACAAAACCAATTCAAATCCAAATGAATGTTATTAAATATTTATCTTTCAAAATCATAACTTTTTATCCTTAGTTGCATTTTTTTTATGCTTAGATTTACAGCTTAGTTTTTCAGCTTAGTTTTTAATTTTATTTTGTAATTTTTATTTTAGGGCTTTTTAATCTTTGTTTTATTACTTTTAGAATTTTAATAAAAAATATGTATATTTGAAAAAAAAAAATCAACATTTAAAAGTCTATTCTACCAGCAACATAAGAAAACAACAAAAAAAATTGCATTTGATTACTTTGCTTCACATGTGAATAAAATGCAAATTTGCTATCAGTTTTTCAACAATCAAGAGAGCAGCAGTTGGTGTAGTGAAAATTATATTGCAGACAGAAACGCTGCAAAACTGTTAGTAGTTAGTATCCTCGATATTTTCAAAATGAATGTTCATAATAGCCTATTACAAAACTATGTCATATTTTTACCGACGTAGACATGTTCAAAGATGAGCTTACCACGAGCGCTAATAAAAAAATAATAAGGAGTCTTTATTACTGGCTGTTTACGATGGAAGATAAAAAAAAGTAATCGACTGTGTGACGTCACAGCCCAGTGAGCCGGCTCGCAGGCGGCGAGGCGGCAGGCACCGCTCCGCAAGTACGAGAGATAGCCTGGCCGGAAATTCAATCAAGCCCGCACGGAGATTCGATCAAGATTGGGGTAATTAAAATACCTAAATTTTTACCTCTACATACCTGCAGTGGGTATCGCGTTTTGTGGCAACATTTTCCCCGATAAAGCTTGTTTCCAATTAATGATAAGTAGACGCAATTGAAGAAACTTTTTTAATAACGCTCTCTCGTATAATAAAGTGGCTGATGTAGCCTGGAATAGAGTTTAATATTGGCGAAAGAGATCTCGTATGGAGGGATAGTTAAACGGAAGCGGGCACCTCCACACTCCACACGTATTATTGTCTACTATGGAAATTCAATATGGAGTCGAGCCCACGACGCGGTCCAAGGTAATTAAAAATACGTCAGGAGCAGCCGACTTTTCAATTCAACCGTATGTCGAAATTGGGAATGAATCATTTCCCGTTGATATTTGATCGTTAGCCATGCGAGCTAGTTTTATTACTTGGAGTGTTAACTATATCGCAATTTTAAGGATGCTTTCACCATTGTATAGACAAATCGTCTATAAACAGAAATCGGTTACTTACTTATTATACTTAATGTGCAAACATAATAGGGTTTTGTTTGTGTTGTCAGGTGAAGACTGGCAGCTTCCCATCAATCTCATTAGACCTTATCTGCTCGTTTATCACTTACTTATTTCAATTAAAGTGTACGAATTCTATTTATTATACTTTATTACTATGTGAGTGATGCAGTTGCATTTGTATACACGACATAAAAAGGTCAGATATGGTTTTCTCTGAACGTAAAGTTTCCTTTGGCAGTATTAATTTTTAAGTACGAAGTCCTAAACGCCATATTTCATCTGAAACAACGGCCACTAACGTTAATTGGACCTAAATTGAGAAACAAAAAATACGACAGGTGCTGTCAAACTGCTAAATTGTGTTTCAAAGTTTCAAAGTTTTTTTTATTTGTGAGAATCATGGTAATCACAATCAGGTATAATGTGATGGACTTAAAATAACATGACTCAACACAATTCACCGTTTTAGTGATACAGTCAACGTTTAAATACATTCGTAAGAAGAGTTAATAGTACCTACTTCGTCTGACATTTCTTATAGATATTTATTAGACTGGAAAGAATAACGACCATAAATATCTCTTTTCACCACACCAGCTCGGAAAGGCTTACTTTGCACTTCAATAACTGATAGCAAAGTTGAATTTTATTCACATGTGAAGCAAAGTAATCAAATGCAATTTTTGAAATGTTTTCTTATGTTTTCTGGTAGAATTGACTTTTAAATGATGATTTTGGATGATGAATATTCAATAACATTCATTTGGATTTAATTTGGTTTGATTTTGTTTGATATTTTACATTTCATATTTGCTTCGGGATGGTGTGGTGAAAAATGTTGTGTTTCACTCGGGGCCAAATTTTGTTTAACCCTCGTGCTTTGAAACCCTCGCAACGCTCAAGATTCCACTTTTCGTACCACTCGCTACGCTTGTGGTTCAATTTTGGAATCTTTCGCTTGCTCGGGTATCAATATTAGCACGAGCGGTTAAACAACAACTTTGCCCCCTTGTAAAACAAATAACTATTATTCTTATTTTAACAATTTACTCTAAACAGCCGGGCTAGCACAGGAGTGGCACGACAGTATCTCGCTCTTTAATAAATACAGTTAGAAAAAGGCGGGTAGTATATTTCGTGGGTGAGATACTCGTATTGTCGCGCCCCTCCTGTGCTAGGCCTACAGGGGTATTTTATTCATATTTATAATGTAATTCATAATTATGAACATCCGTTTTAATCACATTTCAATGATAATTAACTAGGCGATTGATTTGGTTATGTTAACGAAATCATAATTTATATAATTATTTCATAAAAATGTACTAAACTTTATACATCATAATATATTTCGTGGGGATATTAAAAACATTATTTAATGAAACTAACGTTGTATAGTTGAGTGGATGAAAGGCGCTCATTTCTGCCGAGGTAGGCCAATAGTCAGAAGCTGAAAGGCCTTTCAATAGAGTTAAAAAAAAACAATTTAATTAAATTTGATTAAAATTAAAGGTAAATTAAATTCAGTTCAATTACATTACATTAAAATTATAAATTAATTCAATTCCATGTACTTTAAATATTTAATTACAATTACATTATAATTTTAAAATACATTAACAAGATTAACATTTTTAATTAAACACTCTACTTTTCATTTCGAATACGAGAAATGTAAATTGCATGTGTTTAAAAAAAAACATGACTACTTAAGTATAATTTCTTATAGTATTTCTTGATTATAAATTAACAATTTAGGTAAAAGTATCGTTATTTATGGAATGGGGAGTTAAATATCAGATTGGAAATTGTATAAGAAATCCATTTAAATCCAAATTTCAATCAGTTATCGTAAAAAAATTAAAAAAAAAATCGTACTTGGAACGCAAAATACTCTAGTGTAGAAACCTTTTGTGCCTTTTAGAACAACAATGTTCCTCTTTCAGTGCATTAGAAATGAAAAGTATTAAATGTCATCATTTGGTTTAATTTAGGTTACTCGTAGGTTATACTGTAATTCTATACCTACTCTCATAAAGGCTAACGGATTCGTTTACGCGAGTATGTATCTCACGTAGTAGACGTGGAGGTATCTCGAACACAATAAAATTATCAACATTTATTCAATTACCTAGAGTATGAATAATTACACTAGCTCGTGAATAAACAATTTAATTAAGTTAAACTAAATCCCATTTTGATATAATACACTTTAGTATTGTTCGAACTATCGAGATCTTTCAGAGCAGACGTCGTTTGTGCACAATAATATCAATCATATATTAATATAACATTGTTTTAGTGAAGCCAGTGGAGCGTTATTCGGGGGCACGTGATTTCGTCACTAGGGAGATGTCTTATTATTCACCGAGTGAGAACATCTCTGTTTTCGTTTACTAAATTAACTTTAGGGTACACCCTAAAGGGGTATTTCCTTGCTCCGCAACAGGGCCTGGGTGACATGCAGATTAATGACGTTAATAAAACACATCCACTAATTGCACATAGGAATTAAGGCTTGTTATTGAATGTAAATTCAGGGACATTTTTGAACATTTGGCGTGTTCCGAGTTTGTATTATACGGAATGGATTTTCTTTTTGGGTCAGTGAGGGCAGCTACCAGATCCCGTGCTGCTACGAGCAAACGGTCTTGGAAGACCTTCCCTCGATTTCAAATTAATGAAGATTGGCTTTTACAGATTTTGGAAAAAATATACAGGGTGCGAGAAAAAGGAAATTTTTGACAAACTTTTTTTTTGATGCCATTCGATCCCATTCCTATTGAGGATCAAAAGCTTGTATGGAACCAAAAAAAAATTCCGGCTAGAAAAGCCACAAATCGAGGAAAACTTTTCCCATACAATTTGTATGAAAATGAAAACTTTTATTTTTCACATGCTATTTTTGTATGCCAATGGATTCCATTCCTATCCAGTATCAATAGTTTCCTAGGGGTCTAGTTACGGTAATGTACTAAAAAGCCACAAATTATTAAAAACTTTTTCCATACATTTACTATGGAGAAAACGTGAAATTTTATTCACAATTTTCTATCTCGCCCATCAGTCCTACAGCAATGTCTTCATACAGTATTATGGTCCTTAAATGTAACAGGACTCATTGGGCAGATAGAAAATTGTGAATAAAATTTCAGGTTTTCAGGATACAATATTATCTAGGTAACCTGGCTTCTTGTAGGTATTCTGAAAGTAGGTACGTGATTTCACGTGCTTTCGCTTCGCAAAGTCGGTTGCAATCAGCTATCTGTTTCGTGAAGCAATAAGTTGAAAGAACCAAATGACCCTGGCTATACATTACAAAAGGGGCGCATCTGGTCAGCCTGGTCGAGTGCCGCGCGCTGATTTATCTACTGTATCCATCACGCGTCCACACTCAGCTGAGACGTCTTGTCTACCCTCTTTGTCTAATCGTTCTGCACTCGCGGACGTTCAATTAAACGCTTGTGCTGATGCTGGGACATTTTTCATGGCCTTTAAAACTTTGACCAAACAAATTGTTTGTAAGCTACAATTGAATTATACTCGTAAGTCTACCACTTATCTCAGGCGGTTAGTAAACCAGGTGGTGGTTTTCTGGTAGAACATAGCTGAATATTCGGACAGCCATATGTGTTATGTCAACTTAGATCTTATAAATGTTTCTTTTTGTTTTTTTGTGTATGCCAAAATCTACGATCAACACGGCCTTCCGACACGTCGGAAGGGATAGGCCCAAGCGATATCTTAACATACAAATCATTCTGCCATTTTTCGCGGGGGGGGAACGTGCACACAGTCGCACTTCTCACACACTTACGTACAAAATCCAATCTGTAATGACGAAACGAATACATAGAAAATGACACCCTACACAGACAAATCTTGCACACCTCGATCTGTTTTTGTGTACGGACGAGTCACAAGTGTCACAACACGCACACTAACACATTTTCGTCAAAGAATTTTATTGTTTTATCTGAGAGATGAGAAGTCGGATTTGTCGCTGGACCGATCCGCAATTTGTACTGGGTGAGCAAAATCGATAAATCCAGCAATGACATGAGACTAAAATATAATAATTGTGTTTAAATGTAATTAAACGTATGATATTATTATGTAAAAAAAAATTACATGTCAAATGTAACACCTTCTTTTTGTAAATTTGATGTCCCCGACCTCTTTGTACAACAAAAAACCAAGCAATTAGGCATTTTTTTTGCTGCTGTGTTCACTCGCGCGTCTGGACTCGGTCAAAGAGAATTAAGTAGACTCGGTCTAGTTAAAAATCCGAGCGCAACTAGTTTTATTACCCGCGCTAGATCAGTTGATCTTGTACCTAGGCAGAGGGGAAATAGTGCGAATGCCGCATCCCTTCCGTGTTGATCGAAGGCCAAAATAGTGTTTAGTTTTAAGTTTATAACATTATATGTATGACTAAGATGAATATACATATAATTTTATTAGACTGTTATATAATTTTATATACTTAACTGTATTTTCATCCGCAAATGCTTGATTTATCGATGAAAACACAAAAAATGCGAGAAAATATCGAATCGAATAGTCGCCGTGTGAACGTAGAGTTAGACGGAGTTCTGAGGCAAATACGGTCAAATTGATAACCTCCTCCTTTTCTTGAAGTTGATTAAAAATAGGAACGTATTAATTAGTAACATGGTGTTAATTTAACTGTGCAAGTCGTCTTTCAAAAAATATAATCGCCAGGGGCGTCAAAACACCTTGCATGGCTACACTTACGGCAAACAGGCTTCGAACCCACTGTATTTCAAAACATCAATGAATCATTCACGCAAGATTAAATAGTAGTTGACCTCTCCCTTCGAGAAGTAAACGCCATTAGGGTACTAGTGGTCTAAGGGGTGTTCACCGGAAAAATTTTCACACTTGCCATCACTGATAATTTTTATTGATGAATCTCTGTCAACCGTGATTTGCAATGTAATGGCATTTTTCGGATAGTTTGGGATATTGTGACTGACGCGTACTTCCTAGGAATTTGAGTTTATGGCCCCTGTCGCTTTTAGATGATTAGCTCAATATGGGTTAGCTTCTTGACATTTTAAATTGTTTGATTACTAAAGGATTCGGCCGAATGCAATTTTGAGAGAAGAAATTGCAATTTTGACCTCCAGGTACACGGCATAGCATATCCACTCAATTATGAACCCAGAATGCACACGCTCAGGCGCCGCCACACCGCCGTCAGCTACTTTGCATTATAATCGAGTTCTCACAAAGTAAAACAAAATCTCTACATCGCATTAATATTCAGTGATAGGGCTCGACGCATCGCCGTCACATTGACGTTTAACATGCAAATTGCAAACTGAAAATCTAGCAAAATTGTGTGCCACTAAACATTTTCGTCATTATTAATTCAGGACACAGTTGTTTGAATTGGTTTTCAGAATATGATTTAAATCCTAAACTAATTTGTGCTACTAACGCGTACTGGGAGAGTGAGCGGTCACCGCTGGGAATATAATTAAACACTCACTTAGCCCTTGTTGTTACTTTTGTCACTAGAAATGCCTAGAAAAAATATTGTATCGGATTTCCTAAATTTGTCTACCTATTCAAGGTAGATCTCCAACGGACAATCTAAGCCTTGGGAAAAATCCACACAATTTTAAAACTGTTTTACAGAACATAATTATTTTCATTCTTGTACTCGATTCTTTTTTTTTTAGGTAATTATGTAAATATTTATCATTGTTTCCAATATTTATCATGTCTTCAAAATAGTAAAGTAATCCATTGTATTTTTGTACGAGATTCTATGCCTGAAATGAGTTTTTGGTTGCAGGATTAATTCTAGCTAACCGGTACTGTGACACGTTTTCATTCAATGGAATCGCGACATCCGATTCCGGAGCTAAAATGGCCGCTTGTTGAATTACCTGGAGCATACGAAACTCACAAAGGATTTTGAGCGGCTGGATCGAGCTTCATCAACAGTCAGGCGACTGTAGGCACGGCACTGCCAAACCCATTTATCTATCTATCCGATACAGGGTGGCAGCTAGTTTGATAAATTTTGCATCATCATTATCCCTAAAACGAGCAAAATCATTCGTTTTGTAAATCTGAAAATAGGAGAAGAGTGGCACGAAATATAGCTACTGAAATGCTAATGGCTCTAGAAAGTTTAAAAAGTTAACTTTCGAAAATATTTCATTTATATGGACTTCCTAAAAGATGCAAGCGGCTGTTTAAAAACCGGGCTATTTGACACTACTCGTACCTACTCCTTCCTTAAATTATGAAGTTGCTAATTTTGCCATGCATACAGGGGAAGCATGATGGCCGCTACCAAGCCCTTTACTATATCAAATTAGCTAAATTGAAATTAATATTAATCACAGAAAAAGACGGTCTGGCACATAAAAAAGGGGATTCCTCGGTGTTGATCAAAATATACGTCTCTCTTAATGAAATTAGCTAAAAGTTTAATCACCAGTTCAGGGGGATGAGCGCGCGGACAGGTGCGCGCGGTCACGCTGGCTCTTGCCGAAATTTACCTACTTGCTTTAATTGGCCTTGTGTAGGCTTACGGGCGGTAATTTTTCTTGTTTAGCCGTAATTGATAAAGGGCGCGCGCCAACCCGAACGGACCACATCAAACGCTGCACCCAGCATTCTCTTGTTTACTCGTCCGCCCTACGCAGATAAATATGTTAGTTGGAAATTATTGCCATATATCCCATTTTTGATTGTTTGTGACAACAGTTTCGAGATTATTAATTTATTGTTTGCATCAGTTTGAATTCAGGTATGAGGTATCGAAGGGGCAGCATTTTGCTTTGTTTGCAATTTGCTTCGAAAATTTGCCTTACAGCACTTCAAAAAGGTAAATCAGTTTTTAAAACTAGGACCAAGCAGGAATCAATTCTTGACCAAGACGAATCTACTAATAGCTAGGTTTCATTCTTGGGAAAAATAGTTTTCCCTAGTACTTATAGTTTTCCCTAGTTTATCGATCATTTGATTAAATTGCCATAAAAAGGCAGGTGAAGAATGGTAATCGTAGTAGAAAGTGAATCGATTTCATTTTAATTTGATGACCTAGTTACATAATAACAAACCATGTTGAAGTGGATTGAATGAAAATATTAACAAATTGGCCTGCAGCTAGATTGTACAGTAAATTCTCATATCCTCATATTAGCGTTTCCCCTTCAGTTGAGGGTGACCGGCCCTGCGGCCCACAAAGGGGATGCAACCTCAGCAATTGCGTTAAATCAGCAGCTCTATTGGATTAAAAGTGTATCATATCCATACGTACATTTCAATATAGCCCATGATTACAGGGAGGGTTTTATTAAAGGGTATAGCCGGGTAAGCATGGCCAAACTGCCCTTAGCGAAAATAACAATTTCCTTTTACTGGATTATTAACCTATATATAAGTAGTGCTTTCACCAAATATTAAGCCTCAAATGCTTCAGATTTAAAAAAAAAATGCAAAAAAAGAAAAATCATTTTTATTTTATTACAGCCAAAGTACTAATGCGATTTCTTTGTAATTTGGGTATGTTGTATATACAATTAAGGTCGCTTTCTGAAAAAAATAATATTGAATTATCTCTTAAAATAATAGTAAAAAATTGAGATGAAAATTTTCAGAAAAATAAAAAAAATACATGCGAGATAGCGACAGTTATCAAATTTACATATTTTATGTAGAATTTAATAATGTTTAACATATATTTTTTTCAAAAATTAAAATCGGGATTAACAGTGTTAAAAACTCGAATTTGTAACGTCCCATAATACCTTCTCTTCATACAAAATAACTTGTACGTTATACTAGAAAGTTATATTCCCAACGCAATTTGAATTTAGAACGCGACTTATTTTGCTGAGCGCGGACCTTAAACTCCGTGGCTGTATGCGGCTAGGGCGAACGGCATTCAGAGATTTAAAAAACAAGTGCGAGTCGGACTCGCGCACGGAGGGTTCCGCACCATCAACAAAAAATAGGCACGAATTTTATACACAGCGTTAACGATTGAAAAATGTCTGTTCCTTTGATGAATAAAATACGTCACATTCTAAATTCAAATTCGTAAAAACTGCGTTCACAATATACTTCATTCGTTTATGACTACTTAGCTTTGCTTGTATGAAGAGAGAGTATTATGGGATGTTACAAATTCGAGTTTTTCACACTGTTAATCCCGATTTTAATTTTTGAAAAAAATATATGTTAAACATTATTAAATTCTACATAAAATATGTAAATTTGATAACTGTCGCTATCTCGCACGTATTTTTTTTATTTTTTTGAGAATTTTCATCTCAATTTTTTACTATTATTTTAAGAGATAATTCAATATAATTTTTTTCAGAAAGCGACCTTAATTGTATATACAACATACCCAAATTACAAAGAAATCGGATTAGTACTTTGGCTGTAATAAAATAAAAATGATTTTTATTTTTTTGCATTTTTTTTTTAAATCTGAAGCATTTGAGGCTTAATATTTGGTGAAAGCACTATTTATATATAGGTTAATAATCCAGTAAAAGGAAATTGTTTTTTCTGCTAAGGGCAGTTTGGCCTTGCTTACCCGGCTATACCCTTTACAGAAGCAAACTAATATATTTATGTAACGACGGAGCGGTACGCAAATAAATTTACTTGCAAGTTTTCTTCAAAGATCGATAAGGTCGAGTGATTTGATTTGGTCGTCGAAGGCCCGAGCGAAGGAGTTTCTTTTCGAGGGAGACGACCGTGCCTACAGAACTGTCGCGAGACCAATATTGCCAAGGAAATTAGTTTATGTAAAATATAGAACAGGTACAAAAATATTCCAGGGAATATTGGATTCAATTCAATTTCTATGTTACTTTTACGTCGTAGGAAATCATCTGCGCGAAGTGCAATTAGATGAAATTTTAGAAAGTTGTTTCCGAGTGCTTGGGATGGAGGAGCAGAAACCAGGGAATGTTTGCATGACTTGACCATCCCGGGCGTCAAATTTAATAGTTTAACTCAAATTGTACCAGCTAACTGTCACAAAGTAAATTACTATTATCATTTATATGCGACTCCTAAATAACCGCGAAGTAAACATCATTTCCATAATCAATTAAAATATCAATTACCCTAAAGGTAAGCTGTTACCCATCAACACACCTGGAAAATGTGATTGCTCTATGCATATAAATAATATATAATCTGCTATTGAGTTGGAGTCAATCGTGTGATAATTAGTTAAAGTACAGTTATGTTTATTGTCAGGCTTGCGAAAACATCCAACTTAGTTGGCATTCAAATCTTTAATAGCGTCTTTCTTTAATACCAACTTTAGTTATTTTGACATTCAAGATTTTAAAAATTGAATTTAATTGTTTCAGGTAAGTGCTCACTGCTTCACGACGACTTTAGAAGGAGAAACGTTGAAGTAAGTTATATGTATTACAAAAAGAGATTTATATTTATCTTAAGTTGAACACGAAATTATGCAAAGCGATGGCTTCGTGCCAGACGCGAGGCTGCATCCAGATGCAGCCACGGTGCGTCCAATTACTTCCAACCCTAAAATATAACGACATGACCGGCATACGAATTAACTAAATAAATCAATAGCCGACAGCGACTTTTTATTAAACTCAACATTCGAATTGTGTCTTGAGTTACCAAGTTCAAAGTCGCACGTGGTTTTATTAAGTTATCAACTTATCACACTTCCTAGAAATGTGTAGGTACATTTGAGAAAGTAGGCTAATTAGTAAAGGTTGTTCATAAAGGATCTATATCTGAATCCTTAAAGCCTTTTTTCCTATCTTTGCATTCCCTAATATTGTTTTTCATAATGATCAGTTGTCCTAACACTAAACACCCTAATTTTGGTTTCCCTAATTATTGATTACTTATCCTAATGTTATTAGGCATATTTTCTTTTTATCGAGGGTCGCAGTTCTAACCCTAACCTAACCCACTTTTGTGGCAGCAAGTTTTAAAACCTAACCATTTTTCAGAACCTTACATTATGGAAAATAATCGTTATGTCAATTGATCGTTAGGGCATGTGCCCATTAGGACAAACCAGTTAGGGCAAGTGACTTTAGGACAAACGTTGTTAGGGATTCAGAATGACACCCGTTCATGAATGATATTGTAGCAATCTATTTAGGAAACGGCCATCGTAAAATTTCTGAATCACTTTCAAGTCTAGTATTAGCTGCCGGTTCTGTAAACTTCGATGAGGAAACTTTACAGTCCATTACGTTGTGACCATACATAGCTGCATAGTGCATATTTACCTAGCCGCCCTTGTGCCTTAGTGCTCGCCGTAATAGTATTATAACTCTATTAAAAATAATAACGTTAGAAACGACTATTAGAGTATCTAATAGTATTATTATATGCGAGGGTTAAGAAAAGGGTGTTTTAGTAGTTCATCATCATCATCATCCTGGCGTCAATCCCAGCTGTGCCCCCGCGCGGGGCGCGAGGACCCGGGGTCCGCCTTCCGACTCCTTCGGACTCCTTCTTCTCCGGTGTTTTAGTAGTTGACTTATAAAAAACAGGTCAAAAACATGTCGAGCAATAGGTACGAGGGCTGTTTGATAAGTACCCGTTTATGAAAAAAATAATCAGTTGTTTTTGTTTATATGCATTTATTTTTCTTCATAGTCTCCTTTTAACTCTATACACTTGTTCCACCTATATTCAAGCTTCAATAAACCATCCAAAAAGTATGATTTCGGAAAGTCATTAAAATAGGCCTCTGTGGCGGCAATGACTTCGTCATTTGATCCAAATCGCTTACCACCGAGCCATTTTTTCAGGTTGGGAAACAAAAATAAATCGCATGGGGTCAAATCTGGAGAATACGGGGGGTAAGGCAATAGGGCGTAGCGTAATTGTGTTAATTTAGCCATCACAACTCTAGACGAATGAGCTGGTGCGTTGTCGTGATGAGACAGTACTTTTTTATTTTTTAAATGGGGTCGTTTGTCCTTCAACCCAGCGTCAAATTCATCCAATAAATTGGCATAGTACTGCCCTGTTATCGTTTTCCCCTTTTCTAAGAACTCAATATGTATAATACCCTGCGAATCCCAAAAAACGGTCGCCATGACCTTTCCAGCCGATGGAACGATTTTTGCTATCTTTCGCGCAGGTTCCCCGGTAAAATCCACTGCTTCAACTGCCCTTTCATTTCCGGGGGGTAGTGGTGACCCACGTTTCGTCTACGGTCACGAAACGACGCAGAAACTCCTTCGGGTTACGTTTGAACACGGCCAAACACTGCTCCGAAGTAGTCAGTCGGTTCCGTTTTTGCTCCTCCGTGAGTAAACGCGGCACCCACCTCGCCGATACTGTCTTCATACCCAATTTTTCTTCTAATATGTTTTGTACCCGCTCGATTAGAACATTTACAGCATCAACGATTTCTCGAAGTTCAATTCGGCGGTCGGCTAAAACAATATTTTCAATTTTCTTAACCATATCGTCTGTAGTCACCTCAATTGGGCGGCCTGGGCGATCCTCATCAAAGACGGTTGTTCTCCCCCGCTTAAACTCGTTAAACCAGTATCTGACGGTTGTCATAGAAGGAGCACATTCATGGTAAACCGCTTGCATTCTTACTTTTATTTCATCACATGTTTATCCTTCCAAAAACAAGAATCTAATTACAGACCGATACTGCTCTTTCTCCATTTTCACAATTTTAAGTTCACGCTTTCACTGAATCGCTGTCAAATGAGAAAAAAACAAAAAAATGCTGTTTTTTTTAAAAAAATTCCCACCTCTGAAAAATGGCTTAAAACGATTGTATACATATTTTCGGCCCGTGATATTAATACATTTGGAAAACGGGTACTTATCAAACAGCCCTCGTACTCCTTGGCAATACTCCGTTTTCAGTTCTTTTGTTTCTGAAGCGATTATTTCTGAAAATATCGACATCACAGAAATGTTTTTCAATACCCTTAATTCTTTTTAAATATAGGTACCTATCCTATGATACACCTTTTTATATGCGTTTAAGCGAATAGATGATAAATAAGAGGAAGGAATGACACCGATACGGCGCACAAAATAAATAATCGATCTTTTTAGTATGAAATGTGTGACGTAATTAATCATTTCATTCTAAATCACATTGCATTAAACTATTGTCTGATGGCTAATATTATCCGGGAGTGTCACAAAGCGTAATTGAAGCGGAAATTATCATCGAACCGTTTCATGTTCATAATTAGGTACACGTGTTACACGTGTGTAGTGCGGCGTACGAGAGGTGGGCGGTTTGAGTGCATAGTTTGGTCCACTGTAGCAAATCTCCGTCATTGATTATGTATGTGCACAGAGCCCGGCACGGCGCGGCGCTAGACCCTATAACCTGAATGCCACATCGCTGCGTCCAAAATTATCGAGACTGATAGTTGCTTATGTGTATCTGATCGGAATTGAAAGATTGATGAGATGATGGTCAGTTAAATGGTAAAGTATGAATTCTTATAAGAAACTGCCGATCTTTTTATCTCTTGTGTCATTTACTTAACCGTACATCTATACCTACAGAGGGAGGGAGTTCGCCTTGTTGTATATAATAAACTCTGTAACTATATGAGACTAGAAATATTATCCTTTTATGTACAATAAAATATATACATACATTAGTTTCTATTATCAGGTTTCTTTAACCACTTGACCGTCCGGCTCGCGAGACTGTTTTCCTCTCAACCGTCCGGGTTTTTTTAGCGTCGCACGCCCCGCGCTGCTCATCCACAACTTTCTACAAAACACTAGCGTACACTGCCATCTATATTTTTTTACAGCTAACTATTTAGTTAGGCTACGTTGTTGCATCAAGAGAATTAGTAAATAATGCCGAAGAATTCCGTTAGATGGCTCTGAAATCAATTCTTTCTTCCACCCCTTTGGATAGTAAGGTAGCCGCGGACGGTTAAGAGCATATTTTTTTCGGATACTATGCTATCGTCGGACGGTCAAGTGGTTAAACATAATCTGCATTTCACATATTTTATAACAGTGGCCCGTTTCTCAAAAGCTTGTAACTTGTAAATATAAGCGGATGTCACTTTTTGACAGCTTTGGTTAGAAAGGGACTTCCACTTGTATTACAAGTTACAAGCTTTTGAGAACGGCACCCGGTCATCTAATACCTTTAAACGAGCAATTCTTGTTTATTTATTCATATATATATTTTGGGGATCTCGGAAACGGCTCTAACGATTTCGATGAAATTTATTACTATATCGGGGTTTACGGGGGCGAAAAATCGATCTAGCTAGGTCTTATCTCTGGAAAAATAAGCAAAACTCGGTCTCCCCGATATTGATATTAATAGCAAATAGCAAGCTTGGTTAATAACAACATTATTTGATAACTATGGTTATAAAAAAGTAGTGGGAGTTACGGGACTTGTCTAATGGAGCCCGGGCATCCGGCCGAGAGCCAACGGGCATTTAATCCTGTCTGAATTATGTGCTGATGCCTGAGACCCGGAAAACGAGCCCTGTCCGCGCCCCACTAATTTCACTTTTTATTATACGCTTTCGGCTAGTTTCTGTGTATACGGCCCTCCCTCGCAAATAATAACTTACTCGAGGCCTAAATTTATAATCTGGAAATAGTTTAATACTGTTTTATTTGCATTTATAATTGATTTCAAGCTAAAACGTTTTTTATGACGCCTTTTTACAAATGTACACTGCATTTTATATTTCGTCCGTCACTTTTATACCCTATTTTATGTAACTAACCGTTTGTGACCATATACAGTATATATATATATATATATATATATATATATATATATATATATATATATGCTCGACAGTTTTTTTTTTCGTTCTTTCTTTCATTTTAAAAACAGTTGTGTTGATTCTAAGTTAATCTGATAACTATATGAAAATTAAAATCAATTTGCTGGATTTGAACCGTAAATAAGTAAGAACGATGCAAAAGAAGTTAATCTATTTGCTGCAAACTGCATCATAATGATCGATCGGTCGCGCGCCGTGCAGTAATAGTGCAGGTTAACCTAATCTCGTGGAGCATGTTTGGAGCCGGTAAGGTCGGGGCAAAAACAGCGCACCTCGTACCGTATTCCCTGATGTAATTACACCGGACTCGGCCGGACCTAATACATCGGTCGTTCGATGAGCGCAACTCGACGCGTTTTGGCTGTTTATAACGCGCCCGTTAACTCAGGGGCTATAAAGCAAACCCGCCAGGATCTTGTTAGACCCAACAGTTTATCGCATAGTAATTAAAATATTTCATTACGGTTTAGCCAGAATATTCGCTGCGTCAAGCTTGACAAAGTAAAAATTAGATGAATGTTTTGAAGCTACTCTGTTTTTCGTGAAGCTTGGTACGCTGTAGATTTTAGACCGCGCTTTTAACTAAGCAATCTAAATATTTTGTACCATTTTATGTCGCTCTGAAAAGTGAAAGCAATAGTATGGAAATTCATTAGGTATGTATTAATATTTATTGTTTTACGATTTTATTTATGACGATCTGGAAGCTTATGGTGATGGTAATAACTGGTTATAAGTTGCATCTGGATTTTTCACTGTTAACAATAAGTGACAGATGACACAAAAGCTCTCCAAGGGGCCTCTACGTGTTGGATCTATATCCCCACGCAAGCCTACCAAAAGACCGGGATTTATAGGCCCGTGAAGTCCAAAGTGACAGATCAAATTTTTATCAAAAAATAAAAATATTTTTTTCTTACCAGTTATTACAATCAGAATAAGCCTCCTCAAACGTTTTTTTTACATTTTTGTGGAAATAAATATATGACAGTGGGAATAATTTGGTTCCCTTTCTATAAGCATAAAGTTGAATCTAAATGATTTTTCATCTGAAAAATACTGTAACAGCGGCATGGGAAAATACAGATTTGCATTGCGGTTGCAGGTCTACACAAATTCAATAATACTTGCACCCAACGCAGTTACCGCCAATTAAAAGTATGGCTCTCTCACCGAGGTGGAATCGAGTTACGCGGAGCGCGCGGGCCTTGAGACAAGCCCAAAATAACAAAGAATCTAAGATAATTAAAGTGCTTTCACTAACTATTTTCATTACTAAAGTAAAAGACATTAACAAGTTGAAAAGCGATTTATATATAAGCACGGGCGATATAAAACGTTGTTTATATCCTAAGTGACCTATCGAGTTTTACAACAAGTTTTTGTTAAGTTGCTTATTTCGTTAGCTTATTAAAAGTAGTTTAGGTACATACACTAACAATTAAGTAGATAGCCACTTTCAAGCTGTTGAAACGAGTTACTAGACTTACTAGTTTTGATATTTTAAACAAACAATACCTATTCAAAACTATATTACTATTCTGTACAGCTTGCCGATTCCAAGCGGCACTGATGCCCTCACATAAGTGTTCCCGGTTACGGTGTGATGGACCCGCGCCGACAGCAGACACGATTTCTTCTCCTCCACGTCTGAATGAGACAGTGTCGTTAAATTAAAGTTTCATTTGTCTTCATTTGCTAAACAATAGCAATTATACAAAGCCCCGCAGCGGGCGAGTAATCAAGCGTCCCTTTAATTAAGTACAGAAACAGTGCCAAGTAATTGGATCTGAACAACTGAGTAAACAAATCGAAATGGAAGGTAATAAATCTAACGAACACCTTTTTAAGCGTCACTGCGTTGAATCTGTTGCGTCAAGAATAACGCACAACGATAAAATGTGACGCCATTTTGCTGCTTAGATTTGCGTTTAACGAGTTACGACGATGAGTCCCGGAGCTGTTCCGTGCCCTACGTTCAGCTAAAACTACAGCCAATTTGATTTAACTTCAATCTGTTTATCGACGCGTCGTCGCTCTTTTAAAATACTGTTTACGCGATGGCAAATATGGTGCCCGAGAAACTGTTTTCATTTTAAAACTAAAACGTCACGTGGGCGTTCTGCCCTAGAAGAAGGACTTCAAATAATATTGAAAATTACTTCAAATCTGCACAGGCACGTTTAATGTAGGTTTCATCAATGATTACAAAGATTAATTTCAAGTATCAGGCAAAGAGAATATAATCACTACGGTATCAGGCGCAACAATGGAAAGATGGCTGCATGGGGTTCTAAAGCTAGGATATTACAAAGTAGTGCCGCTATACACTACACAGGCCCATAATGTATGTACATGCCGGGCGTATTCATTTCCGGCTTCTAGCATTTTTATAACCTTTCAACTATTACCGTTGCCCCTAGCAAAAGGGTTGCGCTGTTTCGTGTTTTTTATTTATTTAATTAAAATCTTCTATTTATGGATATACTCAATAATATGTCCTGAGGTTTGCTTTTGAATATATAATAAAATTGTCTTCGGTTAGGTACCACGATTCAGATTTTGAAAAATACATTCCATAGATCTTCTAAGTTTTTTTTAACCCTATAGTGTATGCCATATTTTATAAAATTATTTCAAATTCCACTGTAATAGCCGTCAATAGAGATGCATTTTATAATTGCCATATATGGATTCATATATGAACTAGCTAGAGGCTAAATTTAATCAACCTAAAGAGTTAAGAATTTCACGTTAATTGGTTAGGTACCTACTTATTTATTGATCTGTTTTATAAATCACATGTCATGTAGATCAATCTCAAATATGATGCGACATATAAGGTTACCATTACTCGTACATACATTATATGTATTTATATTCATGGCCTGAGAACCCTTCTATCCCGCAGTGAAATAGTTCCATCGTTCTATTTCCATGCATGTACCATGGAATAAGCAACAAACAACCTTACTTTTTTCGCCGTTCCCGATTTGATTGTCGGGATTTACTTTTACGGTCACTGTTTCACATTTATAGACGGTTTCTGTGAGATTATGGCCCTCGCTTCAATTTTATATATTACTTTTATACCTACATGTATATTTTGTGGTTTTCCATATAAATTAGTCAATATTTTTATTGTAAGAGTTAAAGGCTAGATTCAAAAGGCCTCTTTTGCTCGTAATATACTTTAAAACTGTCCTTTAAAATAAAAAAAACATCTGGGAGACAGAGCTTATGCTCGGAAAACATATAACAACTCATAAATGCGCGTTTTCACAGAGATAAGACCTAGCTAGATCGATTATTCGCCCCCAAAAACCCCCATATAGCAAATTTCATCGGTATCGTTACAGCGGTTTCTGAGATCCCCGAAATATTTCAACATAGTTTACATAGTTTTTATTTAAATTTGTAACTAATCTTACATATATGGGTATAATCTTGGAGGATATAATCAAACGGAGACGCCTTGTCTGTAATTTTCTGTAAGTACCTAACAGTCTGCCGATTTTTGCGGAGGAGAGGCACGTCAATTATGCGTAACGTAAAAATATAAAAATAGCCATGTCAGATCGTCACTCCATACATTGTGTATGACCATTGGCCGCCTATTTTCGATCGAGGGGAACGCCTGTTAATGGCTACTCCGTTTGGTTATATCCTCTAAGTTGAAAGGTGTTATAATACCTGAAATAAATGATTCAATTTTAATTTGATTCAGTACCGTGGAATACTTACTTTGATCAATTTCAAAATTAATATTTATTTATCTCCCCGAATATGGAATATAAAAATAAATAAATAAATGACAGTATCGGTTTTTGCTCCTCTATCGATTTCACCAATAATCTTGTATTGAAAAAAAAAATCTAAAGTGGTGATCAACTTTAAACTTAATTTTATATTATTTTTCGACGGAATTCGATAATAACCCCTATAGGGACTAAAACTTCAAAACATTACAAAAAAATCCATTCGCAGGTTTAGGATTTATAAAGAATTTATTGCCTTTGGGGTTACTTTGACAAAGAGAAAAAAAGTTAGCTTAGAAAAAATCAACTTTATTGCAAAACAGTCTCATATTTTACTTATTTAAGGTAAGAAGCATAATTCAAAAATAAAAACCTATCAAAATTTATTAACAATATGTAATAACAATACGATGATGTACGGATGCTTTGCGTATCGACGGCCTGCCTTCGACCACTTCTGTCACAGCCCGGTTTAAAACTTTTTCAGAGTAGTTCCTATTATGCTCAGGCATTATTCTAAAACAATAATACAAAAATCAGTTAAAAAACCTTCAAAATCTAAATAATCTAAAAAAAAAACTATATGTCGTCAAAGGAAACCCTTATAGGCGATCAATGACACCCCATGCCACAAAAACCGAGATACTAAAATGGCCGCCATGATTATGATTTGCAACAAGAATCGATGTTATAGGCCGATACATGCCTGATTCAATGGATTACATCAAATGTATGTATTTGCTATATAGAACGTTGTACATTAGAAGTTATACAGGTTATTAAAAGTACACAAAACTGATACTTGCATATTTTAATTTTTTTCACATCGATCGACATGCTTGATGACACGGACACAAATCACTAACTGACAGTGACGTTCAATCTTGCCAACCGTAAAAAAAACAATCCACAGGGTGCGTTCAGAAAGCGTAATATTCGAGTTTGAACACGAAGTAAAGTTTTTATCAAAGTAAACCCAGGATTCAAAGTAACCCCATTCCACGGTAATCATATTTACCCTTCTAAAGGCCAATGTACAACAAACATTGACAGTTGAATTTTAAATCAATAGGTAGTGTAGGAAACATGGTTTAATTTCTTTGTTTTGAATACGAACAACGTTTCCATGTTTTTGTTTTGTTACGAGCCAACTTTAACCTAGTAAGGTTTTAGTGTCGTCTGCCCTGTCAAATATAATCTAGTTCCGTGTGAATTTTTAACAAGCTTTTATTAGGTCGACCTATGTAACTATGTAATGGAATCTAAGGTAACTAATTTAACCATCTTCCAAGGATCGTAGCGTTATGAAAATTGGCAGCTGTATGTAGTTCTGATGACAATACAATTATATGGTACTGTCGAACTGATCTCATGATGGAGACAGGAGGAAGCCATAGGAACTCTCGACCTGTATGTAACTAACATGTAATGGAATCTAAGGTAACTAATTTAACCATCTTCCAAGGATCGTAGCGTCATGAAAATTGGCTGCTGTATGTAGTTCTGATGACAATACAATAATATGGTACTGTCGAACTGATCTGATGATGGAGACAGGAGGTGGCCATAGGAACTCTGTGATGAAACAACGCAACCTAATTGTGTTAGGGGTTTTTAGAACTGTTTCGATGAGTATTAGTTGTCTGTTATAAGAAAAGTACAGTCAGCGATAAAAGCTTGTACCAAAAATTAAATTTTTGCCAAAAACTTATTTCACGACATTTGACTTTGTGAAACGTGTCTTTGTGAAAATTCGATATAAAAAATACAATCTTGCGGTGCCCCATCTTAACGTTTTGGATTACTTCAGCTCAGAATCGAGAATCTTCATATGAAAAGAGTTTTCTAGTATATATTAATTACTGTATGTATATAGGTATATATGTAAATTACATTGCAAACAAATATTATAGTGCTAACCATGGGAAGTATTATTTAAAAAAAAATCTGTATTATCTCAAAATATTTACTGGTTTCTTGGGGCTTGTTTCTTAACGAGACGAAAATATTTTAGGCTCATACTTATTATGAAATTAATTAATATCACAGATATTATTTCCTAATGAGAACCTAAGTGTAATTAAAACAGGACAGAATTAAGACAAGAACTTGAGCGTTGAATAAAAATCAATCTTAATATTTTTTAGCTCAAGTTAAGACAAAGTAAGGTAAGGGTAAGGAGTAAGTAATTTTAGTAACTTAAATCACTACATAGTATAGAACAAAGTCGCTTCCCGCTGTCTGTCTGTCTATATGTATGCTTAGATCGTTAAAACTACGCAACGGATTTTGATGCGGTTTTTTTAATAGATAAGAGTGATTCAAGAGGAAGGTTTTAGTATAATTTGTTAACCCGTGCAAAGCCGGGGCGGGTCGCTAGTATGTAGTAAAAATAAAAATCACAGTTCAGTAAATAAAAGTACTATATATATCGATTTATCACAGTCGTCCCCTTTTAACTGTAGTAATTTCCACCCGGAAATGCATCGAAATCGCAAAATGGGCCGCATAAGCGGTGCATTTTACCTACTTGGTAAAATTGCTCTTTGTCAAATTTTACACCAATATTTACATAAGTAATGCAACTAGCAACCCAGCCGAGCGTACATGATGGCCGTGACAGTACCACCTATCCCTCTTTAATTAATAGGTACCTATAGTTAGAAAAAGACGGGTAGTCTATCTCGCCGCGAGACACTGTCGCGCCAATCACGACTTTTCCAAATTTAAGTACTAAACTAAAGTACCTACTTTACTTTAGTTTTACAGTACCTATATTTTGAAAAAATAGAATCTCGTTTTTCCATTATCCTACCTACCTACTAAAGATTGAAACTGTCAAATGTGTCTTTATGTTTTAAATTACCATTTAGATTATATTCGTAACTTGCTTCGAGTAATATCGAGAGTGTAGGTACGAGTATCTACACTTCTGCTTAATACGAAGTAATTCTTACATTTAGTTTGTGAAAACTGCTGTTGATTTGTAAGGCAAGGCAATAAGGTAGTTTAAAATTAATGTAGATACAGTTCAAGAGAAGTTATACTTCAATTTGTTGCAATCAAGTCACGAACGTTCACGGTTGGCGGAGGCTGTACAAATGCGGGCAATTTACAGAGTTCAATATAAATAGAGGCACTAACTCCAGACTTGAGCATTAATTGAATAGATAGATACGTTCGCTGCCCGCTTCAATCCTACCTTAATCACACTTGAAAAGGCCTCATGGAATCAAGGAGCCCGCGCCCGCCCGATCTCCAACAAGCGCGCTTATTAACTACACCGTATCGCACTTTCAGTTTGATCAAATCTGCAACTTAGAACGTCTGAGCTTATAAAGAAACTCTATCCGTAATTCCGTATCTATAGTCACTTCAACAAAATAATAGAAACCGATCATAATAAACGAATCACAACAAAGTTGATGATACTTGATCTAAAGAAATGATAAGTAGAAGGAAAAAAACGGTGTACTCTTTTTTTACCGTCAAATTTTTTGCCGAATTTTGTTTTAAAGAAAATTATTCATAGAATAATCGAATCCCACATTTTTGTTACAATTAATTTTATTTCTTCGATTATTCATTTTAAAGAAACATACTATGTAACTTTATTAAAATTCAGAATATTTATTGAAAGATTTTTTGATTTCAACTATTATTACTTCACTAAATTACCTTTCACCTAGTATTCATTTAAATAAAACACACTTCAAATACCTACACATAAACGCATTTAGACTTAAAAGTCTAACTAACCAAAATCCGAATCGGAGCACCCCACTATCCACGTGGTCTTGTCTGTCCTACCCCTAGACTCTAGTAATCCGGAGGCGCGGAGGGGAAGCAGCCCTCGCCCGCCGTAGCAAAGTGCAGAGCATTTGTGCCTGCTGTTTGATACGCAAGGGCGAACGGGCTGCTTTGCCCGTAGCGCCGGAGCAGACGCGGACCACGACTCGATAATGAATATATACTTGGTCAACCAGATCTTGACAGTAGAAAAAGGCGACAAATTTGAAAAATGTAGGCGCAAAGGGATATCGTCCCATAGAAAATTTGAATTTCGCGCCTTTTTTTACTGACAAGATTTGGTTGACCAGCTATAACTCCAACAATAACAACTCCGCAACATTTAGATTTTTTTGCTTCAACATTTCATATGATTTTACCCGCAATGTTTTTGTTAACGTTGCAACACTACGTTGCAATGACTTTCGGCCTAACAAAAATATGTATGAAGAATACTTTAATAATAATATTATTCTATGAAATTAATGTTCGACTAAATAACTGTTCTGTATTTTAAGTTTTGGTAAACCATATTTATGAGAAGTAACTTTTATACATATCGATGATTCTGTGAAATGAAATTACATGGATAAAAATTATCTTTAAAACGAAACAAATTTTTAATTTATTCTGTGAAATGTAACTAAACCGAACTAAAATTGTTTGAATTAAATATTCTGTGTAATGATTAATTTGCAATATGAAATTACTTGAAAAATTTTCTGTGAAACAAAAATATACAGAAAAATTGGCGACAAAACAAATGTAAACCAAAAAAACCAGATAATTTAATTATTATTTATAACGATCTATAATCCTATATGTCAAGTTAACCGCCTACCTACTAAGGCTGCCAATATACCTTCTTCTAAAGCATGGACTTGGACAGACGTAGTTTTACGCAGGGATCGGATACCGGTATTTTATGTATGGGAACGAAAACGGTATTTTTCGTTCTTTGTTAATATCATTTATAATTCATCATTGGCCTTTGCGTCTATTCCAGACGATGTATGGTGTAATGCCGGAGAAACACCTTTTTTGGTGGCTGAATAGACCGATGCGAGACCGACACGGTCTACGACAGGACTGACAAAAGAGATTTCCGGACAACGGCACTGAGACGCCTTGTCGTCGTTTTTGCCTCTTGTCAGCGAGTGCGGCGAACCAGGCGGCCTAGCCAAGGTGACAATCGCTATCGCTTCGCCATCGAATCTCTTTGTGTCTCTCTATCACTCTTCCATATTAGTGTGACAGTGACAGTTACGTTTCGTTCGCCACGGAGCGTTAGCGATTGGCATGTTGTCTACGGGGCCTGGTCTCATCACAAAACTTGCGACCCTCCACAACACGTTTGCGCCAATCCGTCCGCTGTTCTGCAAGCCTCTCCCAGTTTCGGTGGTCGATATGGAAGGCAATCATGTCCCTCTTTGCACAATCTTTAAAGCGAAGCAATGGCCTCCCAACGCTACGTTTTGCATTCGCTACTGCACCAAGAGGAACACGGCGGGGTAGTCGAGAGGGTTCCATCCTGTGCACATGCCCTAGCCAACGCAGACGCCTCTGTTTGAGAAACGCGGTTAAGCTAGGCAGCTGTGCAATTTCTAGAGCCCTTTCGTTTGTTACCCTGTCTTGCCATGATATTCCCAAGATCTTACGAAGGCAACGCATGTAAAAAGAGTTTATCCGACGTTCTATTTTTGCGTACGTCGTCCAGGTTTCAGCTCCGTACAAGAGTATGCTTAATATAGAAGCATAGAAGACCAACATCTTGGTTTTTGTTGTGAGATGCTTGTTTTGCCATACTCGAGTACTAAGCTTCCCGAACGTTAGTCGCCGCTTTGCCGATACGTATGTCGACCTCCGCGTCAAGCGAGAGGTTGTTCGTTACGGACGACCCTAGGTAGCAAAATCTGTCAACTACTTCTAACACCGTGCCATTGAGGGAAATAGCTGGAAGTAGTAATAGTAGTAGTTTCGAAGTCGTTGCAAAAAACCGGTTCCGATTGCTGTTTTTACGGGACACTGATGCCTACAAGTTGACGCCATAAATACGGAATCCTAATAAACGGTATTCCGCGGTGCTTTTATTATTTCACCTGTGTCATCAGAAACGGTGTAGCATTTTATTATATCCCGTGTGTAAAATCAAACGGCAAACATCGTGTCTCGTATCAGTAAAAGCAATTACATTTGCCATAAGTGTTCGTTCACATTTGCAATTAGCGAGTGGACCAAAAACGTGCAAATCGTTAACTGCCGCCGCCGAGCGGCGTGTCTTTGCATATTCATAGCCTACTTAAAATATTTTAATACGGATCGTCCTTACACCCACATTCACTGTTTTCTACTAATGTTCAGTTCGTTTCCTGATGAGTAAAAAATAACGGTGAAAGTCATACGTAGGTTTCATGTTTTTTCTAATATTAGAAACGTATTTAATTTTAGTAATTGTCTTTTAAAATAGCATAGTTCAGACACACGGTTTTCTTTTAAAATTAATAATAAATCAAATCAGAGTCTCGTAGAAAGTTCGAGCTGTAGCGTTTTATAATTTTGGACTGTTTTCTCCCTGTTATCGAGAATTTCTTCCGCTCGCACCCTCTTCCTTCCTCCAATCTACTGTAAAGGTTACGTATTTATGTATTAAGGGTCCTTAATTGCTAGGTAGTTAGAATTTATATGATTTTTCTACGTAATTTGTATTTTAATAGAAAGTTCCGATATTTATGTGGATTGTGGATTAGGTTCCAAGAAAACAAAACATAATTAGCGTGAACTAGCCTAGGCTTAGGGTAGCAGCCACGAGCACTCGAGCCTGAGGAAGGACCCCCGAAGGGCCCGAAACATGAAACCGTTATTATCTAAATAGTTTAAAATATGTCTCACGAAAGTTTAATTTCGATAATAAGCGTGTTCTAGATACGTAATAGTACATTGTGCACGTAAGTGGAATATTGTACGAGAGTCACGACAGCCACAGGCTGGAGTGAATTAAAGACTCGAATAACAATATTCTTACCCCCGGAGGTACCTACACAAAATGTTTTTCATCACACTTGCAAAGAAAAAACTAAAAAAGCGAAATCATTTTGAAATACAGTGGCATTTCAAACATTCGTCCGCCATATTGAAATTGTTTTGGCAGTTAAGCATCGAAGGCACATACCCTTTGGCATTCAACCACAATTGAAAATTATGTAAAAATATTTTAAACGGCTATTAAATTAATGAAATTAAATATTTTTAAGCATAAACAAAAATATGTAATAATTTATAAACGTCAGTATTTTCAAAGTAAAATTCACCTACTTGGTTCGTATGAATTAGTGACATAATTAAAAAAAAGGTGTAACTCACTCGTGAGTCATAGCTTTTTTTTAGAATCTATAACTCCCGCGGTAACAATTTAGGACTTTGTCCTTCAGTATACCTGCATGAAATAAGATCTTTTTCGAGCAAGTGTGATGAAAATGAACTAATGACATACACGCAAGTAAACTGTGGACTATAACACCATATGGCTCCTCTACACGATGGGCCGACGCCGGCCACTCCAAGGGACGCATTTATGCGTTAGAGGGAGCAAGTGATATTGCTATCTCATTGTACCGCATGGCTGCGTCACTTGGAGTGGCCGGCGTTGGCCCATCGTGTAGAGGAGCCGATAGACTTGGAATTTGCCTTAGTTACAACGTACCTACCTACTTAAGCTGAGTGAGCATCAGTGAGTTCCTCCTTCTGTTTGCGTCCCGATTTGTGACGAAGGTGAAAGACAATTAAATTGTAGTCGGATTTAATTTTGAGTGACAGTGCCCCTTCTATTGTCAATCGAGATTTAAATGAAGCTGACGAGAATTTTCAATTAGTGAGGACACTGAGCGATCGGCAACGATTGTCTACGGCGGCGCCACGAACGACCTCATCCATCTACATTTTGTGTAACCAAGCGAAAAAGCAATGAGCCGACCTACAAACTTCTTTGCGCATAAATTCCGATACATCTTTTCAGAGTAGACTTGGGTTCCAAATATAAACTCTACATACAGCACATGTGTATTAATAATTCTTAATATAGCTAAGCAGTTCTTCATTTACCGACAAACATGCCGTTTTCCCTGTTTGCAGGCTTAATTCCATCCCCCCTGACACGTTACAACGCTTCATTATGTCATATTCGGACAATAATGATGTGCTACCATCAGAAAATTGCCTCTATCCCAAATGAAATGGCTCATAAGAATATAATGTTGTAGGGGTTGAATATGCACACGTAGTTATGGGACGACTATTATAATAACTATAGCTGTACATTCATAATATTCGAGAGCGCATTTGAATATTTGAGGCTGCTAAAATGTAATATTTAGTCAGCCGAACAGCTACTCGGCTCTGATAAAATTTTTAGTTAGTTCTTTATTGCACGTGCGTGAGACGTGGAGCCCCTTTGAGTTTTTAAGTCGACCAACTTATGATGCCACTCATGGTGTACTCGTACTTCAGCAGCGAGCCAGCCCTTGTGGTAATTAGTTCCTCGGTAAATTGTGGTAATTAAAGCCACAAACATCATTTATATTTCTAAAATATTTAGACGCGTTATATAATCGAACGAGCGAGCGAAGCGATGAGAATTTCTTACATGCAACTTGTAACACATGGCTGGCTAGGGGCACGTCCCGGTATTTCAATGTTTTTTAGGGTTCCGTACCCAAAGGGTAAAAACGGGACCCTATTACTAAGACTCCGCTGTCCGTCCGTCCGTCCGTCCGTCTGTCACCAGACTGTATCTCACGAACCGTGAATGCTAGACAGTTGAAATTTTCACAGATGATGTATTTCTGTTGCCGCTATAACAACAAATACTAAAAACAGAATAAAATAAAGATTTAAGTGGGGCTCCCATACAACAAACGTGATTTTTGACCGAAGTTAAGCAACGTATTTCATTTCATTTCATTTATTTGTTGTAAAATCATGTACATAAAATTAGAAAGGTGTTAAATAATAAAAATAATGTCGGTCCATGACACCCTGCTAGGGCACACAACATACTTAAAACTAATATAAAATTAATTAAATTAGTTGAAGACAAAATCGAACCAATTAGAACAAAATGATTTAAATTAAAAAAACAGTAATTGGAATTAAATTAGAAATAATGCAAATTAAAAATAATAAAAATTTTAAATATTAAAATCAATTAAATTAAGTTAAAACAAATATAATTTCATGCAATCAAAATAAATTAGATCCAATACTTTTCAAAGTCCAAATACAATTGTATAATTAAATTAGTTTTATAATAAATTATCATCGTCAATAAAATCCTTTACGGAGTAATAACATTTTTCAATCAATAATTTTTTCAGCTTGTTTTTAAATACTGCATGTCGAGGTTCTTGTTTAATGGAATTGGGAATCTTATTAGTAATTACTATACAATTGTAGTGTGGGCTATTTCTATACATTTCTAAATTGCATCTTGGGACCAATAGTTTATTTCTGTACTGCTCTCTAGTTCTCTGCTTATCTTGCTTTACTTCAAATAAGTGGGGGTTTTCACGAACAAAGAGAGCAGTGTGCAGTATATAAATACAGGGTAATGTCAATAAACCATACTCAATAAAATATGGGTTACAACTAGTTGGAAGACGCACATTTGCAAGGATGCGTACACACTTTTTTTGCATTACAAACAGTTGCTTTGCTTCGGTGCTGCCCCCCCATAGCACAATACCATAGCAGAGCCATGCGTATGCGTTTGCGTAGTACGCAGATAATGCACATTCAAAATTTGTATTTGATTTTAGAATATAAAGCGCATAGATAAATCTTGACATTTTAGTTTTAACTTGTTGAATATGTGCTTTCCAATTTACTCCAGAATCTATTGTTATACCTAAAAGTCTAAATTCCTCAACTTCCTGTACGTTACATGCGTTTACATCTAGGTATAGTTCCAAAGGGTTTTTTTGAGCTGGTTTAAACTGTATAATTTTTGTTTTATTTAAATTTATTTCCAAGTTATGGTCGCTAAGCCAATCTTTTACATTATTGAAAATATTCTTAAGGCGGTCGTTGCATTCAATGCTATTGTTGCAATTAAAAAGCAGTGACAAATCGTCGGCAAACATTACGCAAGTCGTGTTGGTGTCTAGGACTTTCGGTAAGTCGTTACGTACTTGGATGGGTGACCGTTTTTTTGCTTGTTTTGCTCTATTTTTTGTTGATGGTGCGGAACCCTCCGTGCGCGAGTCCGACTCGCACTTGGCCGGTTTTTTTAACTGAGCTATCAGATGATAGTTTGTTACGCAATAACTTTAGTAAATTTGTTCTAATTTAAATGAAATTGGGTAATATTATGAGCGGTCCCTACATTAATTAAATTTAAAATTACGTAAATAAGTATTACGTGACATAAATAATTTATAAAACATTAATTTACTAAAATCTATAATAAATGTGTCAGATGTGTCTCGATCTTTTTGTACGCGTCAGAAACCTGGACCATCAAAACCGAAACCCGTCGTAGGATTGATGCGTTCGAGATGTGGTGCTGGCGGAGAATGCTCCGGATCTTATGGACTGAACGCCGTACAAATGCATCTATTCTCGACGAACTGAATATAAGAACGAGGCTCTCCACTGTTTGCTCCCAACGTGTACTTGGCTTCTTCGGCCATCTGAGCAGGACAGGGCCAGATAGCTTGGAAAAGCTCATTATGACTGGCCGCATGGCAAGGAAGCGTAGGGATGGACGTATGTCCACACGTTGGGCGAACAGAATAACGTTGGTGACAAACGCCACACTGCAGGCTAGCATGCACTGGGCCCAGGACAGAGCGGCCTGGAGAGCACTGGTGAAGAGTGCCCACAAATCCCACAATCGTCACGTCCCTCAGCCATGAGGTTACGACAAGGAAGAGAGAGAGATAATAAATGTCTATTCAATTCGAATAAGTAAAAAAGACATAATAAACTAGTATTTGACATATGTAAAAGGTAATGTAAGGTATGGAATAAAGCTCTTTTTATTTATTATTATTGCGGGCATTAAACTATGAGCAGGCTCGATCTAGGGATTATGGAGCTACAAGAGCCTAGAAGGCCAAAAATCTACCAGTTAAGGGCTCCATAGACCTTTCAATAAATTGCACGCGGTTTTTGATCCATTGACCAAGTATTTAAGTAAGCTTTATATAGTTTCTGGCAAACCGCGTGTTCTCAGTTCCCGAGTACTATAGTTAAATTAATAAATATTATAAATTTATAACTAATGGCATCTACAGATATCTACTAAAAATGTATTTGCTATTACATGTACTTACTCTGAAATAGGCGGAAGCTCAGTTGATTGACGCAACTGGGCGTTATAGGTGCCCACAGTCGCCCTGCTATTTCAGACTTAATTTTCGGGACCAACATAGTCATGTCAAGGCACATCGCTACGTACCGTGTCACGCCATTACCATACGCCACGCAAAGCGAACGTCGGAAGGGCCTTTACAACTCGTGAATAGGCACATGACACTCGGGCGTGGTCAACGTTTGATTAAAAATGTAACTTTGAATCGCTCACCCAGCGCCCTCTTTCACAAAGAAGGCTTTATACTGTTTGTTCCCAGTGACGCTGACGCGGTTTTAATTACTTTTGCTCGGTCATGCACGTGTGAGTTTATTAAATAACGCCGCAGTCGGCTCATAAGGGATTGTGTCGTGTCGCGAGCTTCCATTGGAGATTTATCTTTTATCCACAGAATATTAGACAAATATAAATAAGTTAATTAATTGTATTATACCTTTATACCTAATACTTCTAAAAAACGTAGGTGACATTGTTACAGAACTTGATTCATATGTATAATTTACAAAAAAATGTACAAACATAAGGGCTGATTTAGACGGCGCGCGAACTCGTATGCGATTTTATACTTGGTCAACCAGATCTTGACAGTAGAAAAAGGCGGCAAATTTGAAAAATGTAGGCGCGAAGGGATATCGTCCCATAGAAAATTTGAATTTCGCGCCTTTTTTACTGACAAGATTTGGTTGACCAGCTATAGTTACATTGCGGACTGTTGGTTACGTCTAATTCAACCGACCGATCAAAACCCGCAATGTAATGAAACTCGCATACGAGTTCTCGCATAGTCTAAATGGGCCCTAAATGGTTGCACTCGTCTACGTGACAACATGAGAATGACAGGGTTTATCCGTTTCAATCGCGCTATTAAAGAGTGATGTTTATTTTATACTGCGGAATGACGTTTATTTTATCATGAAAAAAAAAAAATTCAAGGATATGAAAACAATACATTTTATTTACACATTATGTTTCATAGTAAAATTTACTGTTTAAGACCTACACAATCGACATCTAAATATAAATAGTGTTAGTTTTATTTTTCAAAACGACCGGGTTCGATTCCCGACCTGAGTAGGTACAAGTTTTTTTAAATGTATGAATGCAGTTTTCCTTGTTACTAAAATCGATGACAGGAACAGATCTTCGTATGTCTTATTTCCCATACTGATCGATTTAAATGTTACATCCTGTAGGTATATTATTTGTGCCAGCCATGTGTGCAAAGTGTAAGAAAATAACAACCTAAAAATGATTTCTTTCTTTGTGGCTTAGTAACGCGTTTGATTTCTTTGCCGTGTGAAGTCGTTGTATGTTTAAAAAAGCGGCCAAGTGCGAGTCGGACTCGCCCATGAAGGGTTCCGTATTTAGGCGATTTATGACGTATAAAAAAAAACTACTTACTAGATCTCGTTCAAACCAATTTTCGGTGGAAGTTTACATGGTAATGTACATCATATATTTTTTTTAGTTTTATCATTCTCTTATTTTAGAAGTTACAGGGGGGGGGACACACATTTTACCACTTTGGAAGTGTCTCTCGCACAAACTATTCAGTTTAGAAAAAAATGATATCAGAAACCTCGATATCATTTTTGAAGACCTATCCATAGATACCCCACACGTATGGGTTTGATGAAAAAAAAAATTTTGAGTTTCAGTTTGAAGTATGGGGAACCCCAAAAATTTATTGTATTTTTCTATTTTTGTGTGAAAATCTTAATGCGGTTCACAGAATACATCTACTTACCAAGTTTCAACAGTATAGTTCTTATAGTTTCGGAGAAAAGTGGCTGTGACATACGGACGGACAGACAGACAGACATGACGAATCTATAAGGGTTCCGTTTTTTGCCATTTGGCTACGGAACCCTAAAAACATCTTATAAACAGCTTCGCCATAAAGCTGTTAAGTACCTGTTGCCGCAGCGACCGATGGCGTCTCCGAACAAAAATCTAACATATTTGCAGGCGTATTATATCTTTGGTGCGAGTATTATTAACCATGGCAACCGAACCCTCGCCCTCGCAAACTTTTTCAAAACATCACCCTGTTGACGACGTCTGATCACCTATACAGTCTATAATCTTCTGTTCATGCCATTTTTAGTTGCCAACTTCCAACCGACGCGGTACGAAACTCCCCACATTTGCAAGTCGAGCTGCAGGGGTGCGACCTGTCAAATGGATGACGGGATTATTTTTGTGTTTGACATAATCATAGTGACAAATTTTTCTTTAGGGTTGTCGTATTTATACTAGGTATTATTATAATAGGTATACATTATTATGATGTGTTCATTTTCTTTGAAATAGGTATAATGAAAACATGAACAGTTTAAGTTTTTTTATTTCAAACGAATTCGTTGGTTCCTCGGCATTGTGTATCTTTTTTTAGGGTTCCGTACCCAAAGGGTAAAAACGGGACCCTATTACTAAGACTCCACGTTCCGTCCGTCCGTCCGTCCGTCCGTCTGTCACCAGGCTGTATCTCACGAACCGTGAACCGGGCGGGGTCAGTACTTGGATGGGTGACCGCTTTTTTGCTTGTTTTTTTGCTTGATTTGCTCTATTTTTTGTTGATGGTGCGGAACCCTCCGTGCGCGAGTCCGACTCGCACTCTGCCGGTTTTTTTTTATATGTAGGCGCATATAAATAGGTAATTCAATACCCTGTCAAGCTAGTAGAAACATAGTATTTTTAACCATGAAACATTTATTAGGTATGGCGTATTAAAATACCACCCCCGAGGGTAATAAATTTCTGATGGTGGGCGTCAGAACTTATTTTAATGTAACATACTCCAGACATTTAAAATATGTATGTACAGATAAACATAATTACGTCTTTTAATTTTTTTAAAGACTGGGTTAACATTTTTTTTTTGAAGAAGACATTTATTCCATAAAGCATACATACACAGGTCAATAAGATGAAAGAAATAAGATAAAGAGAAAATAATTAAAACAGCAAAACAAAGATAAAATTATGTTACACATAAAAAAAAATAGAAAAATTACACGGGTCCGTAAAAATATTGGTTTTATTTTAAAAACGATCTAAAACGGAGGGTTTATTTTAAAAGCAATCTAAAACATACCAAAATACATGAAGTTACAGATGTTCGTTATAATGGAAAATGTATCAGAAATTGTTGGGTTTCGCTCCGTAAATAGTAGAGTCCTGCGCGTGATCACCCTGCGGGCTCGAGAGGGATTATAGACAGCTCGCCATTCATCTGTCGCCGTTCGATTGTTGAAGTTTCTAGAAAATCATGTGAAATTGTGTATGAAGTATACGCGCACTTCCCAACGTTACTGTTCTTGATTTACGACAACGCGACAACAACTTAATATCTCTGTTATGATTTAGATTATGTTTATATCTTACTCTAAATTTCAGTTTAAGCGCGTTTTGTCTTTTGAAAAAAAAAAGTAGTTTTCCTATGGTAAGAATGCATTTTTTCGGGGTAAAGCTATTGTTAAATTGTATGTGTTGTCTGGATTAACTTACAGATGAGAGTTTTGCAACGTTTTTCTTTTGAAATGCCGTAAAACCGTTCTATTCAGAGGAATTGATATCAAGATGAACATCTTATGTAAAGTAGTTTTATTACTTAACATAGTTTTATCGGTAAAGCAACGTTATGAAAACGATTATGTTTTAATGTATAGGTACATATCAGGGATGTTGCGAACATCCGCATCCGCAACCGCGGAACTTCCGCATTATTTTCAACATCCGCATCCGCATCCGCATCCGCATAAAATCAATGCGGAGCTTATGCGGATGCGGATGTCGAACAAGTCGGTACAGGAACGTCTTAGCGGCGGCGTAAGTGCTAGGTAATTTCGTCATTACCTATAACGAAATCGTCTAGCTAGATCCAGAAAAGTCGGCGAAGTTGCTGTTTATCTATCTATCTATCTAATACCTTTAAACGAGCAATTCAGGTTTATTTATATATATATATTTCGGGGATCTCGGAAACGGCTCTAACGATTTCGATGAAATTTGCTATATGGGGGTTTTTGGGAGGCGAAAAATCGATCTAGCTAGGTCTTATCTCTGGGAAAACGCGCATTTTCGAGTTTTTATATGTTTCCTTTCCTGATCGTCACATTCTTGTATGATTTTTTTTTATTTGTATGAACGTGACGCACTGGAAAAAATTTTTTTCATACAACATTTTGGAACACTTTTTTCATGTATGAGGCGTGAATGTACAAATGATTCTGAGTAAAATGAGCCCAAGAAGTCAATATTTTGAAGACATGAATGACATATGTACACTTTTTTTGGAAAACGCTCACCTATATTCTTGCTCAAATACTAAACGTTTCGGTTTTTTTAATTAAAAAATTCTAAAAATGTAATATTTGACGTTTTCTAAGTACCTAATCTTGACATCCGCATCCGCATCCGCATCCGCGGATGCGAGCCTTTAAATATCCGCATCCGCATCCGCATCCGCGGATGTCATAAAATCTGCATCCGCAACATCCCTGGACTACATATACAGGATGTAATCTAAAACGTGATACAAGATAATCAAACCTGAATCTTTTCATGATTTTGAACAACTTTTACTATGGGGTCAACTTTGTAAATCAACAATAAAAAAATCTTTGCCATACATTTTTGTCTACCTCTCCTTGACCATTTCTATGGAACAGCTCAATTTTTTTTAATATTACAAAATTGACCCCATAGTAAAAGTTGTTCAAAATCATGAAAAGATTCAGGTTTGATTATCTTGTATCACGTTTTAGATTACACCTTGTATATGAAGCTATGAATAAGGAGTTAAAGACACCCATTGTTTAAGGTATTTATGCTCCTAAATACCTATAGTTAACTTAGGGGCACAAAGTTACCCTATTGTGCACCAAATTATAAGACCCGATTTTGTTTATCTGAGTATTTAAATATTAATATATAATAAAAATATTATGTTAGAATGTATAAAACGTTAAGTCCTTTTTTGTATTAGAGCATAGTTACCAGTGAGCAAATAAAAAAATAAAAAAATAAATAAAATAAAAATCGTTTATTTCAGATCATTGATCCATAGCGTTATTAGTAGGTATAATCTTAAAAACTATGTTAATTACTAAAAATAATAGAACGAAATAAAATAAAAATATGTATAATATAAAAATAAAAACTTATGACTAAAAACTAAAAGCTACGTATTTGGCAGATGTGTGGCCATTGCGAGACGAGGAGCGCAGGTTGCCATGCTCTATTTAGCTCTCCCAATTGCCACCTCCACCCAAAACTTTGTAACCGGGCAGTCGAGGCGCTCGGCCAACACCCTGAGAAGACTGTTGCTGCTGCCGCGCACCCGTCTCAGCATGGAGGCGATTCTTTTCCGCCTAATGGCGAAAAAGTCATCTACTCGCGCCTCAGCGAACATGCCGGACGCACTGCAGTGCTTCGGCAGCCGCAACAGCATCCTCAAGATGTTATTATATTGAACGCGCAATGCGTTATAGGCTCGTTGTGTAAACTTCACCCACAGGCTGCACGTGTAGAATGTCTGACAGTAAGCTCTAAAGAGCGTCAATTTAACTGATTTATTACACCGTGCGAACCTGCGGGCGAGCATGTTGCCTCTCACTGCCGTCGCTCTTCTCTCCCTTTCCAGATCCTGATCATCATTTAACTCGTTTGTGAGCATATGCCCCAGATACTTGAAGCGATCTACAACTTTTAGGGGTGCGCCGCACAACATGATCTTCGGCTCCGTAGACGGGTTATACTTACGAGCTCTGAAAATAAGAAGCTCACTTTTGGCCGTGTTGTATTTTAGACCATGCTGCTCGGCATATTCCTCGCATATATTGATGAGCTGTCGTACCGCGTCAGCCGAAGGCCCCAGCAGGGCCATGTCGTCCGCGTAACTTATATTATTAAAACACACATCACCTATATGGCAACCGACATGTGCCCTGCTGAGTGCCTCGATCAACTCGTTTACGTAGAGGTTGAAAAGGAGAGGGGATGTTAGCCCTCCCTGTCTCACCCCACATTGTAGTCTGTACTCGTCCGACTCCTCTCCGGCCCATCTCACTCGATTGACCTGGCTGTTGTACCAATGTTTAAGCAATGCGACATATTCAATGGGCACTCCCGTTTTTGTAAGCTTATCCCATAACTTGTCGTATACAACCAGGTCAAACGCTTTTGACAAGTCCAGGAAGCACGCATAGATCGGCGTGTTCCTGTCCTTGTAGTACCTGACAGCTTGCTTAAGACACAAAATCGCACTTTCGGTCGACAGCCTCGGCCTAAAGCCGAATTGTGCGTCGTGCAGTTTGATGTGTTTAGAAAGTTGTGCATTAAGCAAGCTGTCAAGAACTTTAGCCAGTATAGTTGCTAGTGAGATGGGCCTATAATTACTCGAGTCTGACAGATCACCAGTCTTATTTTTTAGAATAGGGACTACTACTGTTCTCGTGAGCTGTGCCGGCAAATACGTGTGACTTAGACACAATGAATAAAACATGGCTAGAACACGAGGCAAGTGTGTTCCAGCATGTTTAAGGTGCTCAATGCTGAGACCGTCGTGCCCTGGCGATTTACCTCTTTGCATACTCTTGATTACTTTCTCAACTTCTTTTGAGGTAAACCTTACAGAGCTCGTACTTGCGACAGTCTCAGCACTGTTCACCTCTGTGTCTTCTGCTAACACAAGCGGACATACATCAAAAGCGCGCCTAAAATTATTCGCGATAGCTTTTTGGTTACTTTCACCGCCCACGCTAACAGGGACACCCGCCTTCACATTCCATCTGCTTGTGTTCTTCCAGAAGGCCTTAAAATCTTTGTTATTCTTATTTGTGGCCAGAATGTCGCATTTTATTTGCTCTTGTCTGTCCTGGCACCACTTTAACTTGGATTTAAAAAGCCTTCTGCTGTCACACATATCCTGATAGATAGGTCCATGCTTTGGTTTATTATACTCCATCCATAATAAAAATTTACTCCTCGCATCCCTGTGAGCGTCAGCCACGTACTTACTGCACCCAGCTACCCGAGTTCTTGCTCTCCCTTTTTTCTGCTCTTCCCTACTAGACTTTCCCGCCGCCTCCGTCAAAACATTAACTAGCAAAGTAGGACACTTTTTTATTAACGAAACCGACGAACTTGGCATTCTTTCACATTTATGTTTTTGGTAATGAACACATTTTTTTGTGGTTATTACTGGAAACTATTTTTCCCATCTATTACAATTGTAAATTACTGCGAAAAAAATCCCAAAAGCGTTTGTTAGTCGTATACCTCGAAATCAAAAAATCCTTGTAGCTTTTCACCTGTTCGCGTTTCCCGCGATAGCGTATTTAGTTGTAGCGTGTAATATCGATGGCATATATTGATGCTCGCATATATTTATAATAGATTTTTACAACAGTAGCAAATAGGCTACATGACTAATTTTCATTTATGGTATCAATCGATCGGGTTTGTTTTTAGGATCAAATGTCTTTATGGGACCCATTGCATTAAAGTAACACAAAAGTCAGAAATTGTAGTCAAAGGCGCACTTCACTCGCGAAACGCCCTAAACAAAACTATAAGGGAACGTGACGTCAAGGTCTCTGAGAGCCCATCTTGTCGTATGGACAAAACAAGAAAATTGCGTTTTTGTCGGTGAAATATTGCGTTTATGTATATAGTTGCTATACAATATTTTTTTGGATAAAATGTAAGGAATCGAATGGTATCCTTACTTTTATCGTTTTTGGAAGTTAAAAAAAACTTAAATTTTGAAACTTTCAGGTCCTGTATTTTTGTAACATTTCCATATATTATTTTAATATCCACATTATTGTGATAAATTGCTCGTTTGCTATCTATTTTACTAGATTTTGTTATAAAATTCAACATGTGTCATCATCTCTATTTTGATGTAGCATGTATTATCAATAGCCTATTTACTCTATTTAGTCAACCACATATATTTTCAATAGATGTTTACAACAATAGAATTTTTTTATGTAGCATGTACCTATCACTAGTTAGCCGCAAATATTTTTACTCGCATTTTGCCTGGGTCGCATATTGACAGACAACATATATTGTCTATTATTTTATTATTCATATCAGTGATATGCACAACGAGGTTACATATATCACACTCGAGTATCATAACCAGGAGAAAAACTAACTACAAGTGCGAAATGCATGTACAAATCATAACTATAGAGGTATAGGACGCGATATCTAATATCGCATTACAAACAAATATCTATTGAGGTGAAAATCGACTACACTGAAGAAAGGCATGAAAGTAAATATACCTACTATGAATTTTATATACCATTGTAATTGGCGACCAAAAATCATACTACAAGAAAAAAAATCTGTTCAGAAATTCTGAGATCGCGGCGAAACGCGAATAGGTGAAAAGCTACAAGGATTTTTTGATTTCGAGGTATACGACTAACAAACGCCCAGAACTCCAAAGTGAATTGATGGTACCTACTTAACTACATAATATGATTTCATTGTTCAGTTTCTAACAGTTATAATTATAACAGTCAAGAAAAAACTCGTAGGTAGGTAGGTAGGTACCTTAGGGGTAGCAGATGGAAAAAGCCCTAACTGCCCAATATACTGCTTAACTAAGAACTGAAGGAAAAAATTGGATTTGATTGTTAAACTAGGAACCGAATCCAGCGCCAATAATGTTATACCTATAGCCATTGATATATTACTTATAGCAATATTTCGTCGCCAAAGATACTAAGGTTGTTGGTTTCATCGAAAGTTAATTTGAAGAACGTGACAGGCAAACATAGGCACCATCTAGCCTCTTGCCATGAAAATTGCAAAATTATTTCGCGTCTTTATCTTCAAAGAGATGTCATTCCCATCTACTCGGTTGGGCCGGGCCACTTTCAAAGTTGTTTACCGCGCAGTTCGTTCTTATTAAACACGCTGATGTTTATCCAAATTCACCTGTCGCAGTATAATGGAATGAGAAATATGACTTTTAATTGGATAGATACAGACATCCCTCTTGTCGGGCCGCCTCGCTCTGAGCTTGTCAGGTGGGATTTGAGTATGAGTCGGGCTTTTATGCGATAAACTTTAAATAATGCGGGCTCATGTTTATAATGTCGGGGTTTGTTTGACAGGTGGGTAAACTATTTTAGTCTGTTCCACAATGAAATTTTCGAATGTAAATAGACCTTTTCATGATGCATGTGGGCGAGCTGTTCAAAGTGAATAACATAGGTACCTACACATTATATAAAATCCTCTTACGACACAATAGTCAAAATACTTCGATAAATTCTGGTTATTTACATTGCTATCATTATTTGTAGTCTAATAATAGTGTTCTGAAATATAATATATGTTGGCGATTTTCTAGTGTAAATGAAGGGATGTTTACAAAAACAACACAACTGACTACACTGATGGTTGACACCTGAAAGGATTAACAATGTTCTTAAAAAAGTGTCAACCGCTCTAAAATAACATGAATTCGATTTTTATTTTGTTCGTCCTTGTGAAATTCACGCATATTTTCGGATGTTAATTTGAGGTAGGTATATTTTACTATATCTAGTAAAGTCTAGTCATAAATTCTGGAAGGTACTCTAAGGTACGTTAAATAATATATAACAACGTCGAATATATATATTACAAACTAATTACATATTTGAAACGCCTATTGCTCATTCAGTGTTGTCATCCCTTGCGTTTAATACGAGCTTTTTAATGGACAAATTAAAGACGCGCCTCAAAAATAGGCACCACTTTTCCATCACCACCGTCGGGAATTTCGTTACTACAGCTTTTAAAATTTTCTGTAACAAACAATTTTTTGTATCTCATAAAACAGGCCTTATTCTCTAAGATACTTACATATTTAATTTTATTCAGATGATCAAATTTTGCCTTGCGGAGAGTTAGCAACTTGCCTCAATAAACCTGAAAATTTAATCCATAAACATCAGGTTTGGTGACTAGAAGTTTCGTCAGGTATAAGGTTTAATAAAATGTCAATGTCTTATCCTGGAATATGGTGTTGCGAACAGGTTGAACTTAAGCGTCTATTAATTACGGTATTTTGTTACACTCGGGTATATGTTTTCAAACGGGCCTCTGGAGTTAGTAAGTAGCTTGTACCATGACTTTGGTGCGATTCGATAATCTGCAGCTGAATAACACTGAATTAAACTTTCATGATTTTTACATATAATTTTTTACTTAAACTGGACTAAAATGGATATATATATAATTAAGCTACAAATAAGCATTTAAACAAGCTTTAAAATTACCTCTGATGTTTTGATCAATGACGTCCTCGTTGTTTAGGAGAAAGACGGCTAAAATTTACATCAACAACTAGCTGCGCTTAGTTTTAAGAACTGCCCGTACCCAAATACTGATTCTTGTTTGTTATACGCCAAAGTATCATTAAAGTATAGTAGGCTGAATATTTTTGTAGTAATTTTTAAAACCTGCTTTAATTGTGTTTTTCTATTAAAATTTGGGGATTAAAACGGTTTTCTAGGGTCAATATTTTGTAAATGAATTCGGCGGTTCTGCGCTATTACGCAAACTGTCAGCGCAGGTGCGGCTTCTACTGCGCTCTGCACAGGATTTGCATTTGGAAATACTAATTTAACTTCTCTACTAGCAAGGACTCCGAACGAAAGCGGCGGGCGGTAGGTATGTCAGTTTATTGCACGTTTACTATGGAATTTATAATTTAAGGCTTTCAGAAGTTCTAATTTTTTTCTTAGTTAATTGTTTTGTGCAATAAATCATATAAATGTACCTACATGTCAAAAAAATACTAAATTATTTAAATAAAAACACACTCCTATAACTAATGAACTCTAAACCCATACCTCAATTCATTAAAAGAAACAAAACATTATAATATTTATAATAAATTATTAATAAACAACAAATTGGTTTTCAAAAGATTTGCAAAAATGCGCTAAAAATTTAAAATGAACAGCCCACCTGAAATCAAAATAGCTGGTATATTCGCCGTTGTAGCTTATAATATAATTTATTACTTAACAAGAATGTGATGTGCTAAAATGAAGCACAATTTGATTTAGACAGCGATTGTTGTCAATAGAAATGATTCGATGTCACAATATTATTTAAACAGCTGCCTGTCGCGACACGCTCTCGACTTAAACCCATCCAGCGGTTGCACGGTCGATTTACTTGCCGTCAGAGGTTGCCACAGCGATCGCCGACCGCCTGCTCTTACACCACAGCTTTAAGTCAAACTAAACAATCGCGTCCTTTTTGGCTCATGTGAGTAAAACTAACACCGCTGCGGCCGACTTTTGCGTACAACAAACATTTATGTTTTCATAAACATTATAAATTAATACAAGCAGGATGTTGCATTAAATTATACTGCAATTAAATCTACTACCAAGGGAATATGTCATTAAAGCAAACCGAGAATGGCTTAGAAACATAAACAGTGCAAGCATACTGACGGCTGTCTTAGGGACAAACTGAGCCCACGCAACGCAACGTTTGCAATGCATTATGAAATCTGGACCTTGAAATGTGTATGCTTAGAAACATACTTGTAGTAGTAAGTAGTAGTAGTAAACTCTTTATTGTACAAAAATACATATTAAAAATAACATACAAGTAGTAAGAAGTACAAAGGCGAACTTATCCCTATGAAGGATCTCTTCCAGTTAACCTTTGAGTAGATGAGAGGAGAAAGTGAAAAGAGGGTAACGAATAGGGTGTTTCAATTTTGTATGGAGAAAAAAAAGTTGTGATATTTTTCCTGACTTTGCTCACCAATCGAGTCTCCCCACTCTAAAAACTATCTATTTCAATTTTCATAATAATTGATTAATGTTTAAAGGTTGCACAAATTGAAAATGTGGAGGGAGAACCCCATACATTGCGTGAAAATTAACTATTTTTTTTAATAACAAAATATAAGGATCTGATACTAAAATCAAATGAAAAAACTGAATTTTGCGTCTAAAACACGATAAAACCACTTTTCCTTTGGAAACAGGTAGAAAAACTGAAAAATCTTAATTAGAACATTTATCAAGTAACCAAAATCCATGTTAACTACTAATTTTAAAATTGATTTATATGTAGAAGGTTCAGTATCACACTACTCACCGCTTTGATGGTAGCCGCTTAAACCATTTTCTACCCTCCGATGTAGAGTCGTTGGTTATTTGAGAAAACTTTGTTGATGTTGTGCAACCTCTAAATATTCACCGATTTTAATTTTTTTTGGTATATAATATTTTTTAATCAGGAAGAACCAGAATTCGAGCAAAGTCAGATGAAAATCGAAAATTCGGAAAAATGAAACACCCTAGACTGACGAATGCAGCAAAATGTACAACAAGGTACCAAAAAGATAAAGGATATAAATACATACAAAATTTATAGAAAAAACATACATATATTACACAAAAAGTAATGGGGAAAATACACTAAAAATTGGAAAGAATTAGAAAAATATAAAGCAACTATACAATAGAAATATTGACAAATTAAACAGCCAAATCAGATAACCATAGCTTCTTTAACGTCTCCTTGAACGACGCAACCGATTGTGCCTGCCTGAGTGAAACAGGCAGCTCATTCCACAGCTTCACTGGACGCACTGCGAAGGACTTGTTGTATCCTCGAGATTTGTGAGGAGGGATGGCAAGTGATAAATTCGCGCTCGAACGCAGACGGTGGCCACTGCCTTCAGCCAGAAATTGAAATTTTTGAGAGAGATATAAAGGAGAAGAAGGTGTAAAACTTGTCATGCGTTGCGTATTTTGTTTTGTTTCCTAGGTACCCATTATGTACCTACTTTTGTCACAGTGCTAATAGTATGAGGTCTCTAGCGACTTTCATATTGATTGATTGACAAACTGCCAGTTATTAACTTTTGTGGAACAACGTTGAGCAACACTGTGCAACAGTACCTAAGTAAATAACTTGTACCGTGATAGTTAACTGCGGAGTGGAATTGTGGATGCACCTTTACAAATATTTACCACCAATAGTTCGCCACGTGCATGCCTTTGTAACAATTTCAGGTTTCATTTGCGTACGCACACATTCATGGAACAAATTAATGGCATTGTGTTAGACGGATTACGGAGCCACGTCCATTTATATGTAAATAGTGACGCGCACGGTTGAGCCCACCAGGAGTCGTTTATGCGCACGGCGCTCCGACGCCACCATGCTCCTTTACTACTAACTCACAGTTTTTGTAAGAAGGCTTTTACTATCAATGGTTACCTAACCCTACTACATACATATTATAAATGCGAGAGTGTGTATATTTTGATGTTTGTTTGTTTATCAATCACGCATAAACGGCGAAAGACTTTGGATTAGTTTTATTTATTTTTAAATTTAGTTTTTACGTTTTATAGGTTAGTTATTTAATTATGTTTTATGCTTCTAATAAAGAGTAACTCCATTAAATTATTGGGCATAATATCACTAATTGAGGGAGAAAAATGGGGATGGGGTAAAGGTTGAAATTTACAAGTTTGGTAGTTATACTTATACGCGGACCAAGACGCAGGCGGGGATTATAAACGAATTTACCCTGTCATGAGTCATACTAACATTAAATGCTGCTTAGTACTGCTAGTGTATGAAAATGGAGACCTTGGTTCTCCGAAATGTGTCCCGCGAGTGAGTGAGTGAGATACGTGAGTTAAACCAAACCGTCAAATTAGTGTAATATTAAAATTAGTTGTTATAGAAACCTTTTTCCCACATTATATTCTCGAAGGACCACAGTACCTACTGAGTACATAACAGATATCTGAATTTCGAACTTAGTTATGATGCGACATTATGGTAAACAATTGAATGAGTTTTTCAATGCCTAATATGGCTGTTGTGCGCACTGGGGCAAAAAATTGCATTTACAAGTGTACCCATACGTTTTTTCACCACACCAGCTCGTGAAAGTTTTCTTTATTCTTCAAAAACCGATAGTTGCTATCAACAAGAATGGCAAAGTAATTAAATGCAACTTTTGAGTAGTTTCCTCATGTTGGCTGGTGGAATTGACTTTGACGGAATGATTAAGGTGCCTATATGATGATTTGAAATAATAAATACTCAATAGCCATCATTTCGATTTTTAATTTGTAATGTCTCACAGTTAGTACATATCTTCTTGTCTTCTTAACATTTATGTAAAGATTTGTTTAGATTAATTGAATGCGGCGCGGTGAGTACTGAGTACTGACCAAACCTACTGCTAAATTTATAGTTTTGAATGTCCAGCGAGCTGCAACACTGTTCACTTTAGCAGTTGGTGTACCATGGAAAAACTAAACAACTTATATTAAGTGACATATTAATTATTACAATCGCACACCGTGTTTCAAATACGAGCCACAAATACTGCACTACAAGGGCTAATTGCTGCCCACAAGCTTCAAGGGGGAAATTGCTGCGGCTAGTTATTACGCTACTGACTAAAGGGGGGAGATAGTTGGACGTTCCAGAATGTCTGTTGTACCTACTATCACTGGTACCTACGAGTAAATTGTGTACATCGTAACGCATATAAATTGATTATGTCGGGCCAATTCCGCTCATAACTCAGAGGCTTCAGGTAATCGAATTGGATTGAAACGGGAAATTCGATATCGGCTTTCATATTTCTAATAAATTTACGATTTAATTTGAATTTTATTTCTCTTTGACCGGTGTTTTGTCATTTGTTTGTTACAAGCTTTTATTTGGCAAGCTTGCAATATTTGTATGTATTTTCGGGTAAAATGTTGCAAGCTAAATTAGACCCACTCCCCATTTTTCGAACTTAAACTTCACAATACATTATAAAAGAGGGTGACAATGCAATATTATGGTAGTACCATCAATAAAACGAAAACCTATTTATTTACCTACCTATACTTAGGTACTCGAAAAATTCCCTCGAATTTAAACCACTACTAATTTTTGTGTTAGCCGTTGATTGTGAGTTTATTGGATGCAATTGGAACGGTGCAAACTCCTGGCTTGATAGACAGGGTGTTGTCGACATGAATAAAGTTTTCACAAACAGGCACAGTAGGCACACGCTGAAATATCGCCACATGCAGGCGCCGCTAACGCGGGCGCCGAGCTACGAAATGGGAATTCAAGATTTTTATGGTATGATAGAATAATACTTAGCAATATGATCATATTGATCATAGCATTCATAGCTTTTACAATTTATACTTTTATTTGTGCATGATCAATAGGTAACGTAGATGTGCGAACCTATATTGGTGTGAAAGAATTCAGTAAGCCAGTGGGGCAATTTCGACTGGTAATTACAAAGTACAACTTTAACTACCGAAAACTACCATCTACAGTACTTTTACTGACAATTGATTACCTTCATACTGTAGACTATTTATCTGGGTTTTATTTTTTCAGACTCACCTCCAAAAACTTTGAGTCTGTATACATATATACCTACTTTAAAATGAGCATTTTATATAACAGGCAAAAATAGTTATAGTTGTAGTTATCCCGCTGAGGGGCAATTACAAATATTGATGATAAGTTTCGTGACAGTGAACTAGCACTGCTAAATCTGAGCTCTTGTGGTTAGTCATAGTCATAGCGTAAAGATCTAAATTGAACCCGTTTATGTATGTAGCTACGTTTATTTTGGCAAAAAAAAAAAGAATTATTAGATTTTAGCGGGGTGATTTAAACTGGTCTCCATAGACAATAGTAATGGGACTCGTGTCTATTAAAAATCTAATGTCGATAATTTGTTTATAGACTTGGATTTATTTTTTTATCTGCGAAAAAAAACTTATTTTACTATACCATATATAATATAATAAAATAAAAACATAGTCCATTATAGACACAGCATTTTTAAATGAAGTATTTACATAGATGAAAACCTCGAATCGTGTACATCACTAGTGTTTGTTCAATTTCATATAAAATATGGAGGGGTAATTTCAACTACCAAATAGTCGAAATTAGCCGACATCTCAAATTTAGAGGGGTTATTTAAACTATCGTCAAAATACTATCAAAACATAAACAACATTAGATTAAGCGATATACAAACATAGAGTAGGCTATAAATATGCGCCTCGCCTTTGAAAAACTTATAGAAATCACTATTTTTATAGATATATTTGAGAAATTTAGAAATTTTAGAAATTTTTAGAAATTTATTTGCTAGAAATGTGGTAGGTACAGAAATTAGGTAGTAACATGCAATTTAGCGAGTTCAGCACATTTCGCCAATAATCTAGGCATGCAAATTATGTTTTGTTTTAACCTATATTGTTCTATACATTATTTACAAACTATTTACATAATATCATATACTCACCATCGCATTACAGTGGCAAATATAAATCACTAATATAAATCTTGATAAAATATTTCAAATTAAGCAAAAGTCAACTATAATAAAATAAGAATAAAAATAGTTCTTAAATGTCTAAAAATAACTCCTGTACTGAATAAAAAGCTTTTTGAGGAGCCAACTGGGCACGTGGCACACAAGGAATTTTGTCGAAAACAAAATAGCCGCGTAGATCACAGAGCACTCGGTCTATCAAAGCTATCTCTGGTGAAAAACAAGCTTATCCGCTATCTGGACATATATGACACCGTAGTTAATAATGTAAAACATAGAAGATATTTCTATTAGTTGAAATTTCCCGCAGTTAGAATTGCCCTGCTGCACCTTAAACAATTCAATGTGTTTTTGAATACCACAAAGTTATGCGTGGTAGCTTTGATATCAACATCAATACATGCCTGTAGAATTGTACATAGTCCACAAGACTACGTTACTTTCCATATGCATCTAAATAGGCAACATACAGTTCAGGGTGGTTCAACTATAATTATGTAAATGAAGAATATCAATACAAAACAAACAAGTATAGTTAACTAACGGACAGTTAACGGTACCTAATTACGTTATTTTAGAACGATATTAACACATACTTGTAGTTATTCTATTTTGGTAGTAAATATACAAATTTACCTGTACATAAGAAGTGGTCCACTTAGAAGCCAGAGTACGTCGGCTTTGTGTGCGTAGGCATGCACGTATTGCACGTGTGTGTGCGCTAAATTGTAAGATCCGTGCACGCACAAGTCACGCAAGCGATATCTGAATGTCGTCTCTCATAAGATAAGAATCTGTATAATTATTACAACGCGTATGTGCACGTCTGCGCAAACGTATCCAGTGTGCTCAGGTCTTGAAGTATATCTATTAGTAAATCTCGTAACGTAATAAAAATAAAAATAAAAATAAAATGTAAAAGAATAAATCTCAGGTAAAAAAAAATAGTACCCTCTTATGACACCCTAAGTAGTCACTTCACTTTTTATTTCGTCCCTCATGGGCTCTTATAAGTAAAATAATGAAGCTCCTAAGTAAAATAATGAAGACAGGAGAAGAACTTGATACTTGCCTGAAATGACACGGCTAAAACAGTGGGGCTGACTGCTTAAAACAATTTTAACTCGAACATCAACATTTATTCAGCAAATAGGCCACAAGGGCACCTTTTATACGTCAACATAGAATTTACATACAAGCAAAAAAAAACACATAAAGAATTATAAAATACATTTAACCACAAATATCAAAATTAAAACTAAAGTAAGTACCTATTATAATTACAAAGAGATGTATAAAGCCTCTAAATGTCGAATTACAAAAAAAACCTATAATAATATTAAGTAAACCACAATCATACAAAAAGAAAAGTCTAAAATTTTTATTTAGAGGTGTCTCTAAGTGTCAGAACTAAAAGATTATAATATAAAGTTAATCAATTATCCTTAGAGATGTATAGGGTCTCCAAGAGTCGAAATCCTGTATAGGTACCTAATTAAAACATTAATTAACCCCTCGAACGCCGTTGTCAAAAATTTGCTACTGAATGAATAACCTTTCAACTGTTAATTACAGTCCAAATTGTCTGGGACGGATACGGGACAAGGTTACGAGAAAATATAAAATAAAATAGCATCCGAGAACCGAATGAGATGTGTCAATGTAATTATACTCAAACATAAAGTTACTAAATATAATAGCTAGCTATTAGCTTAAACAGACCAGTCTCCACAAACAGTAACTGAATGTAATACGTACTTAGACATTTTGTAGTTGGCGATTTTATAAGAAAAAGTCGGTTGATTGGACGATGTCAAATCTAACGAATATGAGGAGATCCTATCATATTATTTCAGTAAATCTAAGCAAAAGTTAGCTAAGTTAACTACTATATAATTTTAATTAAAACCCAATTTGAATTATAATATATATATATATATATATATATATATATATATTATAATTCAAATTGGGTTTTAATTAAAATTATATAGTTTATAATTACAGGTTTTAATTAAAATTATATTATAGGTACTTATACTTTCATTAATAGCATCAGCTTGGGATCACTTCATTGAGCTTTAATTTTATGTAATTTAATGTAATGTAGTGTTAATTTTTAATTTGAAGCTTATGTTCAACACAATAATTTTATTGTTATGAATAAATAAATGAAAAAATACTAAGGCGGTTGCGATAAGGCGGGTTTCACACCGGATGCGGAACTACGTAATACGATAAGTATAGTAAATTTTACCTACTATAATGTGACAGTACCTCTTGCCCTATATAAATATAACCATTATAAGGGAAAATCCTTATAATATGATCCGTTTAATGTGTTTAATATACTATCAGGCTGCGGCATTAGAGCGGTAAACGCTGAAAGATGCTCCCTCGATAGATTTTCAGCTTGTTTCAGTCGACACCGCCTCAGCATTCCAAGCACGTGCCTTTCTTTTGTTTCACTCGGTTATAACGAGATATTGTGATTCCACGCCATTACAACACCGCATACACGGAGATGCGAATATCAAACACCGTATTAGATACACGTTTTCTTATTAAGACGCGGTACTCTGTGAATAATAATGGTGGTGTTGGCTTCTCTCAGGTCGCGCCGTAAATAATACAAAGGAAAACCATAAATATTTATACACATAATTTTTATAGCATGTATTGTTAAGTAAGATACGTAATATAAATACAATGCAAATAAATATTAATAATGTCCAATAGCAACGTTTCCGTGTGACAAACGTTAATTAATATACTTTATATTGAAAATATACAAAAAAAAGGAAGACTAATAGCCTAAGATTAGAATTCTCTATCTCCATGCTTATTACTTGTCTTTGGGGCAAACTTTTTAAGACTTTGAACATAACTTCGAAATTTGGCCATTCTTGAAATCGTATTTGTCATTAATAATCAACTAAGCGATACTGAGCTATAAAAAGGCTGTCGTGGGCTTAATTTCATGAAATAAAATATGTATAAATGTACGTAATAAAATCGAATATTTAATAATCAAATCAAATCACCATATTATTATAAACGCTCTCGGTATCTACTTGTTATTACATATGTTAGAATTGAATATTACTTATAAATTACTTACTCTGAAAATACAAACCATTTACAGAGATATTCAGAACTAAAAATAGTTAACTGACAGCTGCAAAAAAATCCGATTCAGACTTTTTTTATGAAAACATTTATTTAGAGAAAAAGAAGAACAAAATTAACTTTAGGACCAAAAGTAAATACCTACAGATACAGAAGTAGATGCGTGTCAGGCGTCTGCAGTATCACATTACTTCTTTAAATTATGAACATTAATGTTACCTATGTAATAAACAGGCTTCGACGATGAAAATTCAAGTAAAAAAAATTGGTATAGGCATCCGACTTCAGCGTAACGCAAATATAACGCAACACGTTACGCCACGCTCGTTAAGTAACCGAGATAAGCAACCAGCGCGAATCCTGTCTTATTTGCGATCCGGGATTAAAATTTAATTTTATAATGTCTCAGCAAATAGCGCCGCCGTACCGCAAAATATTCCCGCTTATTGGAGAAAACCTTAACTTAATTTCATATGGCTTTATAAATTAATATTAACTTGGTTTTAAATTTGTATAATAATAAACGACAGAGTCAGAAATTCAGCACGGGTATCAAGTGTTCATGGTACAGTAGCATGTTTTAATTTATGACCCATTTTTGTACCTTGTCACAGTGATAATAGCATGAGGTCTCTAGCGACTTTCACTATGACAAGGTACAAAAATGGGTCATAAATTAAAACATGCGACTGTACAAACATATCTATATGTTATCGCGAAATTTAATAAAGAAGGTACCTATGGTACATCTATTATTGTAATGAGTTGTCAATAATATGTTTTAATTGATTAATTAAAAGACAGACGCTGCAGTTCTTTCAAATGCAAATCTGAAACTCGATTTCCTACAAGTAAATTCAGCTCTGATTGTTCACTTCAGATATGTCTAAATTGAGCCAGACAAAATGTATTGTAATTATTACAGGCTTATCCTCCACGCACGGTATTCATACAATCAAAGGATTAATTTGTTATAGTGGCGCTACGGATGTGCAATAACACGGAAAGGGAAACCTCTATTGCAAGTCGGATGTCGATATACGGGAATAAGCATGTAAAGATCACAGGACGAGGATAGGGCAATCACATTGTATCGGATCCGGTACATGTACGAGATGGATAATTGGAAATATTTCATAAATCAGACATCAATACGGAGAATAAGTATGTGATTTTCAAAGTCTGTGGGGAAGTCTCTTTGACATTTGAGGTCTTATGTAACAGAATATTATCGGGTAAATTTCGTAGACAGAATTCAATTCGGTTATCATGCATATAAACATTTTGAACATACTGAAAGCATGCTAAATTAATATATTAATATTTTGTACCCGCCGAGGACAAATAGGAACGATTAATTCTCATTTGTGCCCGGCGGGGACAAATGGAAATTAATCGTTCCCACCTGTGGCCTGCCCATTCACGTGGGGCAGGGACAAATGGGAATACACCATGGTTAGCGACCTCCATCGGATCAACCAGAATCCACATTTGTAACACCGTGTGTGTACATTTGCCCAAACGCTTCATTCACATAGGGACAGAATTAACTAAATAATATTATTGAGTACCAGAGGGGGAAGGGCCGGCTTATTAGAAATTAGTTAGGCTTAGGACTTTTCGTATCATACCGTGGTTCTAAAATCCTTGGAGCCGCCATATGCGAAATTTTCGAAGTCAAAGTCAAAGTCAAAAAGTATGATGTCATATTAAATATAATGATTAATACATACTGTCACATCGTTACTGAGTTCATTTTAATCGAACGTAATTAATTTTATCATAAACCTATGCAATAATACTAATTACTGATCACATGTGACATGTGATGCAACAATATTATTTATCTAGTTATACATCCTCTTTAATGCCCGTGTTTAGTGAGTAGTGCAAATTCATTCGCAATTTAAAATTAAAAAATATTGACATAATTAGTTGACACTTTTGATAAGAGACCTTCAAATTGGTTTTTGATTTTATTTAAAATGAATAATATTACAACTTCCGAGATTAAATAATGGATAGAGCCATATAAGGAATTAAAATATAATGAAGAAAAATATTGTGTTCATTGTTCCTTATGTGATGTATATTTTACAGCGACAAAAAAATGTTTGTTGTGAACTAAAATAAAATATCAATTGCATATCTCATCAAAATAACAGTGATGACAGTGATGGGCATTAAAGGGGATGTATAACTAGATAAATAATATTGTTGCATCACATGTGATCAGTAATTAGTATTATTATATAGGTTTATGATAAACTTAATTACGTTCGATTAAAATGAACTCAGTAACGATGTGACAGTATGTATAAATCATTATATTTAATATGACATCATACTTTTTGCCTTTGACTTTGATTTCGAAAATTTCGCATATGGCAACTCCAAGGATTTTAGAACCACGGTATTCTACGAAAAGTCCTAAGCCTAGAATTAGCATCTATACTCGTACATTCTTCCCAAAAATATTTAAAAACGCCATTCAGGAGATCTTAAAAACAGCTTCTAGAATTTTCAAACTACACTAATATTTATTTATACTTAATGTAAAATTTTCTCTTGCTACTTCTAGATAAATAAAATGATTTTGTTAGGTATAGACTGCTTCTTCGTAAGTAATTATATTTTTTACCTGAATTTAAAATACGTCTGTATTGATGTCATCAACAAATCAAACATTGGCATTTAAAAGTGCCAATTGGTGAAATGGAACTGCTGTTGAAGACCAGAACGGAACGCTTCACCACGTGTATTTCACGTTTGGAGATTGTCTTCTTCCGTTAAAACAAGTAAATTTCTAAGAAACATTTTTATCAAGGTCCAGTTTTATTGATGAGTTCCATGAGGAATCGAGGGTACTCCTCAAAAATCTTGATGGATTTAGATCCAGACCTTGAAACTTACAACGTACCCGAAGCGCGAAACTTTTTAGTGATATGACTGTTTGGCAAGTCAGGAACGAGTCCTGCAGAATGCTGCGTCACTTATGAGGGATTTTATTGTATCCTTTTTGAAGTCGGTTTTCCTTCTATTTATTCAGGAAAAGTGAAGAATGACACTTTTGCTAACAATATACATTTATAATAAAAAAACTCAATCAGTCCATGATTATAAGTTATAATCAAATTTGTAAAAAGAAACTACTTAAATTAGGTTATATGGACCTGTCATAATAGATTCTTACAGGGCACCTCAAAAGACCCCAAGAGCGTCCATTAGCGAGCCGAGCCTGATGTGTAGTCACTCGTAACCTTATATGTTTGACATTCGGTGAAAGTTCTGAGAAAATGGGCCTGATAACGACCCTTTCAACCTCACGTGTACGTCACGCAATGTGTTTACACACTCACTTATGTTTACTATCGTTGTTTTCATGCTGTAAGTAATTGTACACATTATACCAAACAGTTTACTGTATTTTTAGGGTTCCGTACCTCAAAAGAAAAAAAAACGGAACCCTTATAGGATCACTCGTGAAATTTGGCACACATATGTAAGTTTGTGACCCAAAGATGGAGGGAAGATAGATACCTAGAGAAAAGAAGGATTTCAAAAAATGACGAAGTTATAATATAACATAATAACACATAATATCATAATATTCCAAACATTATTCTCAAACGAAGCTCGAAAACATTAAATATTGGCAAATAAAATTGATGTAGGTAAGATAACAAAAAACTATTTCCTCGTGCAATTTTGGTCATCCATACATATGCATGACCGGATAAAACCTAATAATTACATAGTTAAATAACAATTCATGTATAATTCATTAACAGCCAAGCAATGAGTCGTGAATGTCGTCAGGAACGGAAAAATGTGCCAATTATCCGCCAATGTCAGCTCTGCCCATCAGCAGAGCGTGGAAAATTGAGAAAACATTTAATGCTGGCATTAAATGTTTTCTCAATATAAGCTATGTATAAGCTATTTAAATTTAAATTAAATATAAGCTAAGTAAACAAAGATTCTACTATTGTACTTTAGTTTATGTTTACAATATTTCTTCTTAGATTTCCAAATAGGCTTCGTTTCCATTTAATACTACCTATTTTGAATGTAGGTAACAATTCTGTGATTCTGATTCTATTTCATTTGTTTTATAAACTGCAGGAGCTGTATAAACTAATTACAGGACTAGATATACCTCATGTCATTGTATGTGCAGAGTTTCATTTACAATCCAACACGTAGTTTTAAAATGAGAACGAAACTCCGTTTGTATGGAAAGGTGCCACTTTCTTCCCCAAGTGCTAGGTGTAAAATGTGAAATAAAAGCAGTGAAACTATAATGGCGCCTGATCGGTCGTGTCGCGTCCCCATACACCGTCACTCGCCATTAGTTTACATACAAATGGGTGTCGTTTTACATAATCCATCGCATACGATGGCGGTAATTTGTTGCAAACCGTCTGGATAAGCAAATTGATAGCACCCTGTATAATGCGGATCCGATAGCGCTTCCGGATAATAGAAATAAACTTTCATGCGCTTGTTTATGGACTAATTTGAACCAGATTATTTTAAAATGGAAGAGTGAATTATTATTATTATATAACTACGTCTAATAGTATATCAATATTATTGCTAAAGTGTTATTTGTGAACGCATTTCGCAGAGGCTTACAATACTCGTATGGCGAAGCAAGAGCGGCTGCAAGTTATATTTTTCAACGGCACTAATTGCCTCGCCACTGCAACATTGTTACAATATTTGACCTTAAAGTTTCTGTCTTGTTTTTCATTATAGTAACTGGAAATCATACATAATAATATTATATTGCCATATAATGAATCATTTTTGTCAACAGTTAGTTTTAATTATTGGTTATGACTGGATCCAATTCCAAGTTCATACTGGGCTGCTTAATAGAAGCAGAAATGTCAATTAAATAGGATAGCGACAAAGCTATTTGTCTTTTGTAATAAGTACTTAGAACGGTATGTAGGTATAAATTACGTTTAGTCCAAGAAACCATGGGCATCATATTATTATGGTACCTACCTATTTATTTACTAATAAAATTGTCATTTATGCTATGTCAATTATACTAAACTTACTATACGTACACACATAATATTTTATACAGGGTTTCCTCGGCAATTAAAGCTATAAATTAAATACGATTCCCAAAAATATTGCTCATATTTTTCTCGAATAGCTTGCGATGCGTCGTCGTCGAAATGCAAATATGCAGGAAGGTGGAACGGCTAACGAACGCTAGCAGGCGGCGCGGCGCGGCGGCGCGATTTGTCTCCGCAGCGCTCGAAACCCGAGCTAACAATGATAGATTGCGACTCACCAGAACAACTATTTTTAACGGCTCTAACGATTTCGATGAAATTTGCTATATGGGGGTTTGCGGGGGCAAAAAATTGATCTTGCTAGGTCGTATCTCTGGGAAAAGCGCATTTTCAGTTATTATGTGTTGTCTCCCAGATATTGTGTCTTATTTCTAGACCTCGTCTTATTTACAACTAGCTGTTGCCCGCGACTTCGTATGCGTGGTTTTGTATATTGGTGGTTATATATTCTACATTAGCTTAGAAGTCTTAAAACATTATGCAGCAAAAGATAGCAGTAGGGACTGTTAATCATTTGTTAATTATTATATACACAACCTGGCTACGAAGTTTCAAGCCCCTAACTGAATAAAATTGTTCTCGATATAATCCCTCTCAACCCCCAGCATATTTTTAAGTCCACTATTTAGTAAAACCTACTACCTAACTTACCTATTTACGAAGTTTGAAGCTCCTAGCTTTAAATAAAATTTGAACTCTCTACCAATTTTCAACCCCTTATTAAACCTTTTAGGGGATGCATTTTTAAAACTGCTGAAATTACTTTTTATGTATTCTTATAATATGCCTTTATACAACGATTCAAGCCCCGTACTCAAATAAATGTTTGACCTCCATACAAATTTTCAACCCCTTTTTTACCAACTTGAGGGATGAATTTTCAAAAATGCTGAAATTACTTTTCTTGTATTCTAATAATATGCCTTTGTACAACGATTCAAGTCCCGCACACAAAAAAATGTTTGATCTCCATACAAACTTTCAACCCCTATTTAACCCTTTTAAGGGATGAATTTTTAAAAACGCCGAAATCGCTTTTCTTGTATTCTTATAATATCCTCTTATACAAGTCCCGCACTCAAAAAAAATATTTGTTGTTTCTTAGGGGTTGAATTTCTCAAAATCGCTTCTTAGCTCTTATACATTTTACAAATGCAACGTAGTGTCCAAATTTAAACTTTCTAGCATTTGTAGTTTCGGCTCTGCGTTGATGAGTCAGTCAGTCAGTCAGGACACGTGCATTTATATATATAGATATATAGATTAGTATTTTTTTTAACCTAATTTCGCGCATAAGAAATCGTTTTCATTTACTTTAAACCTGTTTTAAAATCCGTGTAGTGGTCGTATCAAAACCGCCAGTTTATGTCAACATTTGAAACGGTTTAAAAAATCGGAAAATCAGACGTACAGTCCTTCTCTCAGGAGGCTACTCTCAAGCGATTTGTGTTTCGTACGCGTATCCTATGCGTCGCTTGTGAGTAGCCGCCATATTTATTCACTTCGTTTCGCACACGACGAGACGCGTCGACGACGCGTTTGATATCTATCAGTCGCACGCTTACTGTCTTGCTGGTCGCACGCGACTCGAGTCGTATACGCGTCGTACCTACACAAAACGACGGCGGAACAAACTTTTTATTATTAATTTTGTTCAGGAGGTGGAAAATTATCCATGTTTGAATAATTATAAGCTGCCAGATTATGTCAGAAAAGATGTAAAAGAAAAGGCGTGGATTGAGATTGGAAAAAAAAATCAATTTGACAGGTCAGGAATTATATTTTTATTTGAATTAAATTTATACACAATAATTGGTTATAAATAGAGAAGAAGATTGTCTTCATCGCTGGAGTCACTAGACATCGTCGCACGGATGTTATTCCGCAAATGATACAAAATAGTCTAATTTGCGTAGCACCGTGTGCGGAAACGAGTAGCATACCAGTAGGCGATCATGGTTTGCATCGCAGTCGCGTAGCTTTTGAATAGTCTCGTGCGAGAAGGGCCTAACTCAACAGTAGCAGAGCAAAGCCGTAGCTGATATAATATCATGTCAATGGCATTTGACTTAATGCTTATGTTAGATTGCAATAAAAGCAAGTGGTACCTATACCCAGTGTACAGAGCTGCGCAAAACCTGAAGCTAGAAATAATTTAGCCTTCATTCAATATTGAAAGAAAAATTGATTGTCTTGCTGTTTTTTCGTATTAAATTAGCAATGAATGGGGCCGTCGTCACGCGAACCAAGCCCGAGCTACTCCTTAACCTAATTCTGGCATTCATTTCGCCAGCTCGATCGTAAAATTTTAATGGCACCAGAAAACGTCGGTCTTAAAAGAAGGATAACGAAGGGTTCCGTCTCGCCCACCTTGAACGGGCTGTATCTATCGGGCTATATTTATACTGATGCACGAATATATATATGTTTTTTACAAAAAATCTTATTTTTATCAGCGAAACTAAACAATGAGTAGCCCAACTAGCTAGCCCTTATAAACTAGTCTGTTTGCTCATTAAAGATTCCAACGAATTGAGAACCTCCTCCTTTTTTTAAGTCGGTTAAAAGTCAAAGTTCTCATTATAACTGTTCATGACTTTGTTAGTTTATAATTTAATAGCTCATAAAACTGAGTTGTGGTTTGTAAAAAAACAACATAAACAAAAACCTTACCAAGTAAAATAAAATCGCTTTAAACATTTATAAAGTGAATCTGAAAGAAATATTAATTGGATTCTTAAGTTCATTAATGATAGATGCCGAGTACTAACTTATATCAAGGCTTATATTTAAAAATAGGTCATCAAGGAAAAATCTATTAATAGACTTACTTAACGTACTTATTTACTTGTGACTATTATTACTCATAGGCCAAATTATTTCATTAGAGAGATTATCTCAGTTGTTCCTCTATAATATGATTCTACTATTGTACCTCATTTATGAAATATTTTTCGCGAATTACAAGTAAGTACTTTGCCTATAATATACCTACGTATAAAAAGCAGGCCGGTAAAAGCCACTATTATTCTCTCCTCGGCCCTAAAGGTAACATTCCTATTTTTAAGTTGCTAGGTACAGTCAGCAAACCTATTACCTGAGCACGTCTATATTTGTATGCAGGTATAGTACGTTAATTGTTGTAACCTGACTGTACATAAAAACCAGCTTTTACAATTCACATTTCATTTATTTATTCGCAAACAGAGTTTACCAAAAGTTCGTGTGCCCTTTTTGGTCCCTTAAAATGAAACACGAGAACACAGTTTGTATTATTTATTATGCCATATATCTACCAGTGGAACAGTGGAAAGATAATGTATGGTTCGATGTGCAAGCGTCATTGCCACAGGCAGTAATGATAGACTCAGTGTCTCAGTGTAAAGCAATTTTATAAATCGCTTTCACACCAGCCAGGCGGTCGGTTGACGACAAAGCACGTCGATTGGCTGAGGAGTTTTAACAGCCGGCTATATATCTGGGCGCATCCTGAACCTTACGACCGCCCCGGAAGTGCCCATAAAGCGGACGTTAAAACGATGACTCTTTTTACACTTTATTATCATTGGATGTGAACGTCGACTCAGATTCCATAGCAATTCACCGGCGGCGTCTCGCCGAAGATGCCCGCTTGTCCGACAGTTTTATCGCAAAATCAATATAACTGATGATGGGCTTCGAGTCTAAAACCTCATGGCTTATGAACTTCGGTTTACGATGGACATCGACGTGCCATATCTTCGACACAGGCGATACAACGATACATTACTTTCGATGGCTAATAACAATATATTGACTTTGTTAACTCACGAGATGTGGTGTCATAAAGTGGACAGTTTAGAATCGCGCTTCAGGGGGAAAGAAATGAGGTTTGGTTGGCTCGATTTAGCTGTTACAAACCAGCCATCAAAGTAACGATCATATTACCTACAGTGGGCATGCTATTCATATGTTCAAAAGTTTCAATAGCTAGCATTTCGTGCTATTTGTACGTTTCGGTTAGTAGTTAGGTACCAACACTTGCGTTTGTTTCAAAGCCGCATTTCAAGCTCTAACAACATTGGGACGCGCTTATTAGAGTCGAGTATTATTATTTTGATCGTACTTAATAACGTATTGTACCTAAGTTACCTACCTATCATCAAAGACGCCCGATCCGCCGCGGAGATCGAGTTACGAAGCTTCAGTCAAGTTTTAAGACCCTGCCCAAGGCCTCTTACTAACTATCTTCCTTAACGCCTTAGTTAAGAAGCGTCTTATGAGAACTTTGACGCTGAGATTGAGGAAGCTATTACGGGATCCGTTCCAATAGATATAAGCAGGATGTCACTTCCACGCGCGACTTTGTGAACTTGTTTACTTTGATGATTCAAACTTTTGCCTAAATTATCTGAAGGGTCTATTAGCCGACGCAATGAACTTTAAACAGAACTCAGAATTGTTTACCAGACAAATTAAACTTGACAACAATTTCATGAACTTTCAAACTTATGGGGACGCTAGAACGGACACCATTATATTACTTACATGACAGAAACGGAAGATTAAATAATATCTTGAATACTGTTTGAGTATTTAAGTGCACTACTGTTACTTGGTAGAGTTGGGCATCCGCCAGCGTATTCTGTATCGCGGATCAGACGCGTACAGGTTCGATTAGATAGCGCTATCTTGTTTGCACCGGTCGCTTCGTCGTGAAGGACGGTAGATTCCACCCTTGCGATTCGGTTGTACTCGCATAGTAGTGAATCGAGAGCCCAACCGGGCAGTGGTTGCATCCCGCTCTATCATTACTTCCGCTCCGCTCTCAACTGGGGCAATCGATAGCGGCGGGCGAGGGGGCCCGCTGTGGCAGCGCCAGCGGAGCACCGCCGCCGCGCCGCCCGCGCCGCGCCCGCGCCCCGGGGTGGTCGCGCTCCACTGTCACTCTTCGCTTCGCTCTCCGCTCATCTCCGACCTCGAGGCACGCGCGCGCACCTTGTTTACACTTATGTGTTTGTTTTTCATTTCAATGCCTATTTTCTTGTTGTGATTTGTATCGAAATAATAACAACTGTTTGAACAATTGACGATTCTTAATTCATTTTTATTCAAATTTATTTTATTGATAGATATCAGTTTGGGTATCTCTGTCGACACAGTAGAATAAGCCACAAACAATAGGCTACCTACTTAATAGGGTAAACAACATATTAACTGGCCCTGAAATATCGGAAATTCACCTCTGCTGCAGTAAAATGACCAGAATGAACTTGATGAAGACGACCCTACAACATATCTAAACTTCATATTTTGTGACTTGTGAGCCAAGTCCTAAATAGCAGTTGAGTTGGCCCAATAGGCTAAAAGAACTTGAGTCCAGAAATAATGATGTAGGTAGGTACCTACTAAATAGTTGAATACATTTCATGTTGAATTTGGTCCATTATTGGCGCTTTTGTAACTGCACTTAATTTTTCCCGAGCGTTTTGTGGCTCGCGCCAGATGGCGGACAACTGTTGAGCACGCCTCCTGATACAGATACAGACATTAACATGAATCAAATATAATATGCCATGTAATATTGACATAAACAGAGTAAAATAGTAAAAAAACAGTACTGAGTGCAGTGGTTACCAAGAAAGGGGTAGAGGTGATCATACTAATATGTAATATTATATACAGCTGTGTGTAATATAGTAGCAGCCTATTATAAAATTAAAATTAAGAGGAAGTTATAAGTTTAGATCAATCATATTAAAACTTTTATTTATTTATTATTCTTCTGCATTACTTCACATTAATTAATTAAACATTTTCGAATTGCCTTATACCGAAATACGAAAATATGTATGTTTAAACAAATAATATTACTCGGTTCAAGAGCAAGAGTTTTTTTATCCATGCAGACATTTTTATAAAAGCCAATGAAAAATATATGAAGGTACAACTGTCTACAAATATTTCAATGTAATATCTTGCCCAAGTTTTATATCTATACTCATCAGAAAATCGAAACCTTTCTATATGACTATCTTTCTCGCAGAGTGTATAGTCAGCATCACAAGTAGCGAAATGAAACATCGCGCCAAAAGTAATACCTCGTATACTTTTCCAAATAAAGATATGTCTCTACATTACAGTTTGTGTTTACGCCTCTTAGTATTTATCTGCCACAGTCTAATTCTTTAACTTTTTAAGTAAAGTCACTAATTATCCTAATTGTTAAAAGGATATCAGAATACGGAAGAAACCTCAATTAATTAAAGTCTATTTAAGCCTGCCGGTTACTCAAAAAAACAGTGATCATTATCGACAATAATTAAATATGGTCCTACTGTACGTAATGATATTTATTTTATTATTTTTTGCTTAGTCATTTACTTAGATACCTACTAATTTACTTAATTTTTTGGCTAGATAAACATTTATTTTCTATCAAGCAGCTGCCTATTTCTAATTTCTGTTAAATTAATAACAGAAAAGCGATCACCATCGAGACTGAGGTCCGCTTGGCGACTAATCCCAAGAATTGGCGTATCCCACTAGTTTTTACGAAAGTATAAAATGTATCTGCTACCCGACTCCAGCCCAGAGGGGAAACTAGACCTTATTGCGATTAGTGGGGGTTGCTGACGATGTTTTTCCTTCATTAAAACGCGAATGGTAAATATCAAATAATAATTAGTTCTGAAAAACTTTGGTACGAGTAGGAGAAAAAGCATTAAAGGTAACATTCGAATGGCAACTGATACTTAATTACTGCGACAGCATTATCGCTGGGGCATTGACGCCGGCACTGTCCCTGTAAATTTTCTGGTTAAAATAAATTTTTAATAATGGTTTGAAAGTTTTACTGCAGCTACGAACGTCACTCATTTTATCAAGCAAAGTGGTACCTAATGCAGATGCAATTTTCATTCGAAAAGTCATACCCTCACACATATAACATCAGAAAGATATTCGTATTCAAACTAATTCAATGCTTGATTTATGCCCTAAGTTGTAATTCAATGTATTTTAGATAGTCCGCATGACAGCCATTTTGTATTAAAACATATGAAAATATAATCTGAATCCATTCAAACTAAAGCGTACCATAACGTCCATAACTTCAAATAAAAACATAATTACTGGATGAAATTGCAAGATGACCGTTAAACAGGTTCACGGCACAGACACTCATGGCAGCCGGAGCCTCGCCCGACACCTGAGTTCGCAATCACTGCTGCTGTTTTAATATTTATTACGTGTGAATATCATATGCCACTTCTTTTTCTCGGCTCTGATTACTCCCCTCTGCCTCTCATCGTAAAAGGGAATGGTATTCCTTCGTAAAATAATAATTCGCGCGGAGAGGCGATAAACTTACCGTACTTACCTACCTGTTATCTGCTTAATAATAATGCAGGTGCAAAAACAGGAAGCGAATTCTGCGTATCAACGTTTCTTTGATGTGTTGTATTTTACCTACTTACATTATGTACTACGTTGAAATATTACAGATATTTGTTCCTGAGTCTTGGGTGTTTTCTATGTATTTATGTATTTTTTATATTATATATATCGTTGTCTGAGTGCCCACAACACAAGTCTTCTTAAGCTTACCGTGGGACGTGGGAGTCATCTCTGTCCTATAATATTTTTAATATTTTTATTTATTATCCATCGCAGAGGGTAACGTGACTAACGTGGTAATGGTCCATAATTATTTTGTTTTAGATACTTATAACTTGTTTTTGGTTTGCAACAGATTGTGGTTTTTGATGTCGAGTATAATGAGTAGTAATACTAGCTATAGTAGTAAACATAAAATTTGCCAATTTATAAAAAGAAGGTTACCAATCAAACTCGTAAAAATTCAATAAAAACAATGGATTCCCTCGAAAAGTGATGACACGCTAAACGAACCCGATTGTTCGCTTTGAAACAATTCCCATTTTAAAATGCATGGGCATACTCGCAATGAGATTGCAGCTTCCAGTTAATCTTTGTAATTTATTTCGTGTTGGTTATAATATTTTCTCTAACGTGCGGGGAGATATCGGCAAATCTTACATTCGAGACAACAAACTGAAAAATATAAAATTTTGGGTGCTTTATAGAGAGAGACGTCGGTAATTAATCTATAGGGTACCGTACCCAAAGGGTAAAAACGGGACCCTATTACTAAGACTCATCTGTCCGTCTGTTTGTCCGTCCGTCTGTCTGTCTGTCACCAGGCTGTATCTCATGAACCGTGATAGATGGACAGTTGAAAATTTTACAGATGATGTATTTCTGTTGCCGCTATAACAACAAATACTAAAAAGTACGAAACCTCAGGTTTTTTTATACAACATTGCCGGCCTAGGCCAAAGAGCTTTAAGTATTTAGCAAAATTTTGATTCAGATTTCTGCTGCAAACAGGGATTGCCGCCGTCCTATGCTATTACCTATTTCACAGCTTAGGGCAACAATTATCTCCATCGTTTTTGTTAGTTCCCGGGGACTGGTTATTTGGATAGTGCCATCGAGTCCTCACTTTACTGGCGTCCGCCTGACAGATGAATGGTTCTGCAATTGAAATATTTTATTATTGCTCAATGCCAATTAGCGTTGGATGCCAATAGGCGTCATTGATGGCCATAGCGTACACATTTATCGTTTTGTACAACGGTCAACAATCGGTTCGCCAAATAACGTGGCGTCCAAATTGAAAATACGGATATAAAGGTGATATTCACAGAAATTCTGTTTGTTAGTATTTAGGTAACGTGTCTGATTAACAATATAATTAGGTTCTACTTTAGAATTATACGTAATATTAAAGCTTCTGCCCGCGATGACTTCGTCTGCTTGGGATGATGATGATAGATAAAAACTATTTTATTACCTTCCTCGGGCCTCAAACTATCTCCATACCAAATTTCATCTAAATTGGCTTAAAACTTTAAGCGTGAAGAGGTAACAGACAGACAGCACTACTTTCGCGTTTATTATTGCGCATTCGTATATGTGTATAATTAACTTTACACCCTTTTAAGGGATGATTTGTGTGATAAAAACTATCGCATGTCCAATCCCAGGACTTGTTATTTCCATACCATCCCAAGCGGCCTAGCGGTTAAAGGACAGAATAAGTAATAGTAATAAGTACAGAAGGTTCACTCTCCAACAAAACGCGTCTATTACGACAGATATGACCACTAGGTGGCGCAAGCGCGAGCTGGGGTCTACCGCGAAAACCGAAATTCGCAAATTGCGGGGATCTTTCTCTCAAACTCAAACTCAAACTCAAAATATACTTTATTTATGTAGGCCTAGCAACAAGCACTTATGAATCGTTAACATAAATATTATCTTAAGCTAATTATCAGAGCAATTTATTGATGTTATTATTCCATAATAATATTGGATTATTATACAAATCAAATTTAACACAAATTTAAGAATTTCACAAAAGGATCGTCAAACATGAAAAAAATTGTATAAAAAATACTAGTCTAGAATGTTTCTAGAATAAAATCTAAATGTCAAATAAAAAAAAAAACAAAAGAAGTACATACATCGGAATATCAATTTCCTCATCATTAATCAAATACACCTAATAAATAAATAATCATTTCGAATAACAATTAATCCCACGTTGTTTTATCATTCATGTAGTCTTGTGTGGTATAATAAGCTTTAGAAATAAGTTTACGCTTTACATAATTCTTAAATTTATTAATAGATAATTCAGTAATATGGTTTGGAAGTTTATTATAAAATCTTACACAATTACCCATGAATGATTTTTTTATTTTATGGAGCCGAGTGAAGGGCACTGCGAGCTTATGTTTATTTCTAGTATTAATTTCACAATTTTTTTACTCCAAGGCGTAATTAGAGTGAGAGAGACTGATGCCCGCAATTTGTGAACTTCGATTTTCGCGGTTATAGCCCAGGCGTCCGTTATGTAGCGGTGCGCGGCAACTACAATGGCTAGACACCAAAATTGGTGTGGGCCGCATATAATATATGTACTTGTAGTTGTACGCGCGAAATCGCGGAGTGAGCCACTCCTGGTTAAAGCGAAAAGAGGTAGCAGACAAATAGACAGACAGAGTTACTTTTGCATTTTTATTTTGTAAATATTAGTAGGCCTACAAGTTTTATACGCTGTATCGATATATTAAGGGACAGTGACAAATCTCTCACTGCTAACAGGTAACAATATTATGTAGATAATAATTCTAAATAAAAATAATAATGTTCAATTACTCAGAGCGCCTACAGCAGCTGTACCTACTTAATTACAGCGGTTTTAACTTGAAGTAATGTAGTAAGAAAACCTTGTAATCTTTATTGTTATCAAGCAACATTAACTAGCACACTACTGTTCCCTGGTAACACTATGGCTTAAATATTGAGCGATCGTGGTAAAAATTAAACAAAACTATGTAGTTCAGATTTGTACACTAGCAAAATCCTAAAGATATTAATGAAAGTGCGCCATAATAATATCTGATCGAATTAATAATTAAAAGAACTTCATCAGTATGCATAACATAAGATTAGTACCTACCTATGTATTTCATTATGGTGTGGTATCTGCAAGACTCGAACTTTTGGTGTCAATGACAAAAAAAACCGGCCAAGTGCGAGTCGGACTTGCGTTCCAAGGGTTCCGTACATTAAGTCCGACTCCCGCTTGATTGCACATTTCTAATAGGTTTTACTGTCCTATAGGTAAAGAATTTTTTTGTGTACTAAACCATGTATCCTTAAATTATAAAAAAAATATATTTGAAATTCTTACAATGAGCTCTTTCATTTGATATATATATAACATAATATAGTTTGAAAAACTTTATTTTTTAATATTCTCATTTATTTACCCCCCAAAAATAGCCTCCATATGTAAGAGTACGTACTTACATAATTTCTTGTAGACATAGGCATATGATATGTATGAGTTCGCTATCGCTCGTGGCTTGGCGCTATGGCCTCCGCATATAAGGTAGCGAGTAGCTGGCGGCTGGCGGGTCGCTGAGAGGGCTGCAGAACAAAAGCCTCACGTAATTAGACCGACCGCGGCAATACATAAATAATTTGCCTCACGTACCGCTTTGTTCGCTCAGAACAGCTTTTTATTAAACGCTGTTATATCAAGAACAACACTTGGTGTGCTTTTGATGACGGTAATCCGCCATCCTTTTATCCCTGGATACGTCAGGTGGGTATTGTTGCCCGCTACGGAATACTTCCTACTATCTTTGTACTGTAATTTATTGCGAACATAGCTAGAACAACATATTTTGCTAATTAACGTGTTAATAAGCAGAGTTTTCGGACACGTGTATACCACGTTGCTGTAGTTGTTGAGATTTGTTGGCTTCAAGTTTACATAAACACATATAAGGTTTAATTAGCTGCCTGTTCAAACTTAAACTTATTATGAGGCTGATGTGCGCTGTTGATGTAGGTACCTACATATATATAAGAACTAACACATAGGTAAGTGAATACACGACTATGTCAGGTTTTTAATTTCGTTACTCGAATAGGGCATGATACAGGGACATATTGGATCACTATACTGGGATCACTGTCATCTTTAAATAAATAATTGAAATAGAATTTAATATATTCATTATTTCTTCAGTGACAAAACCCGGTGACTGTTTTTGTTCCAAAAAAACCGGTCATTTGATAATCTAAGTGTTCATTTACCCTTTGGTATTTTATAACATAAAAAGCTTTGGTAAACGGATAGCCAAGAAAATATTTGACATTGAATTAAGTTACCGGAATTATGCCTCGGTAGGACGAAAAGAAAATTTTATGTAGGCCCGCTTAATGAAACAAATTTTCAGGGCGGCGTCATCTAAACCTTAAGCCCTTTGTAGTGCTCGCGGCGCTTTGTCCCCTGGCCGACCCACGGCGACTCTCTTTGTGCCGCTTACTAATATTGCTAATTACGATTAAAAAGAACCGACTCGACACCTCCGCGTTCACCACACCCCGTTCCGCTATTATGTTTCATATTATACTAATTGAATCTGCTTTTTATAAATTGTCAAAGGTAGTGAGGTATACGTCGCGCATTGTAAAAGTCATATTAAGACGGATAGCAATCTGTTGATCGAATAAAAAGAATAGTTTTGTTTACATAATTACACACAATAGATCGAATTACACGATCTTAGACATCTACCTACTAGTACATACAAATACCTATGTCTAAATATTCAACAAAACATCTATGTGTAGCATCTTGTATCCTAGAATTATAGACCTACTCACCGGAAACCATAGACTAGGAATCCTCTAGACGGAGTTTAGAGCAATTATTTCATGAAACCGATGTGCCAAAAATACTGGGGTGCGGGGGACGAGGTCAGCGAGTCCCGTGCCGTGATTGGTCTGTTCAAAAACACGGATGTCACACAAAGACACTTTGACTCGAAAATGGAGTCAAACTACTGTATATTTGTGGCCGAGGGGGTAGCGCTACTATGCTCAGTCTGGAGGATGTCTTGTCTGTGCCGGAAACCATTACAAAAACTCAATAATCATTGTTATTTCGATCAGTATTGCAAATACAGCTCTGCTCAACTTATGTCTCCGACGTGACCTACACCGTATAGCTTAATGGTATTAGGGAAAAATCGCTACAAAATTTTACGTCCGCCGTGCGACACCCCCCTAATAATGTCTGCTTAAGGGCGGGCGCAACATGGAGTACACATTTACGCACCGTTAAATGGGGAAAGCTTTTTTCGTGTTTAGTGTCACAAAAACTGTTATTAGCCTGAATTGTGGTGGCAACAACTGCTACGACAAAATTCACTCATAATAGAAAACGAAATATAGAAATAGGTATGGTTGTATATTATTTTTATATAAGATACCTCAGTAAATATTTCTTACAAAATAAGTGTCTAATGATTTGAGTTGTGAAGTTTGACTGATGATTTCATGCTCAAACTTTGTTAAATCACTCAAGATGCGATTGCGATATTTGTACACGAACGCGATATTTAGATTTGTAGTTGTATTTGTATTATATTCTGAAAGTAAGTTTATTTCATTATACATATTTTTGCCGATGCACAATATTTCGTTTTTTTTTGTATTTTTTTATGTCCAAATTTTAACCCAAAAATAAGTTGAAGCTAAAATAACCTAATCTATCTATCTATCTAATACCTTTAAACGAGCAATTCTTGTTTATATATATATATATATATATTTCGGGGATCTCGGAAACGGCTCTAACGATTTCGATGAAATTTGCTATATGGGGGTTTTCGGGGGCGGAAAATCGATCTAGCTAGGTCTTATCTCTGGGAAAACGCGTATTTTCGAGTTTTTATATGTTTTCCGAGCGAAGCTCGGTCACCCAGATATTATACTTAATAGGTAAGTAATTATTTTCTAGACCGTTTATGTCAGTTTACTACTCGGACAGACAAAGGTACTACATACAGTAATCTGTATCTCACTTTTTTCCGGTGTACAATACCTACATTAAATATCTATATTAAGTACTTATTAAGACACGCTTATTCTTCGCAGCCTGGTAAAGGGTTAAAAATAATTCTACCAAGTAAAACTTTCAGTAACATAACGAAAATTTGACAAATGTTGTTTGCCAAAGTACTTAAATTATCTGCGAATAGTTAGTTCGTAAGTGAACTTCAGACAATAAAACTTCGGCGAAAAGGCAGGACACCTTATTTGACATACCTGTTGGCTTTGAAGTATCTCATATAATGAAAAGGAATATCTCATTTTCCTTAAAAGGTATCTTACTTAAATTAATATCATCCATCTTAAAAGGTACCTAACGAACGGACCCTTGACATAGCAGTCGGCGCGGCGTCGTGGCGACCCGCCAATAAGTGCACCGCGGTGATACTTGACGGACTCCCTTAATGCGAGGTTCGCGTGGACGGAAATGGACATTTGTATTCACATCGGGGAACAACAAGACATTATAAGTGCCTATTCTGCCTGTCATTAATAAATATCAGGTGAATTATTCAGATTTCCGACGAACCCTTGCCTTTAATAAGTAATAAGATTCATTGGGCCAAGTGAAATGACGTTTTATTGCTTTGAATAGACGCTCTGATTTAGAGGACTAATTATTTATGTAGTACCGAGTGAAATCTCAAGAAGGCCTTTGATGAAAATCTCATAATTTTTTTATTATATCTATAAACATATGATGACGAAATGAAAGTCGGGCACAAAGAGGGTTTGCGACCTCTTCACCAACAAAAGCCAAAATAATTGTGATGATGAAGTATTACAAAAGTAAAATATTACAGTACTACTATGGTGGTGGTGGTATGGTGCTACTTTACGGTGCACTAGTGCGATAATTAGCACATTACATAACTATTTCGAAAATTTAAATAGGTAAATATTTAAAAGCCTTCTTTTAGATTTGAATTGTAAATGTGTGTACTTTGTCGCATTTGCCATGTACCTGCTAAAAAACGTTTTACGATAAATACATGATAGCGAATAGGTAATTTCCTATTTTTATTGCAATCGCCTACACTTACATTTAATTATTTATCCTGGTCCTTAGAAAGATGTTATCGGGTATCGGAAAACGAAATAGGTTCATCGCACTTATTTCGAAATAGGCTAGTAGGAACCCTGAAACTAGGGTAGAAACCCTGACTTTTAAAAATCTGATCTTAATCTGTTATTGTTACACGACAAAGTCTACAAGCATCACTTGAGAGAAGAGAAGGTTTAAAAACCTGAACTCCATTAAGCTTTGTTTCTTAGAAACCAAATAAAAATATTGACGAAGTTACTTTCTCCAGCAATTTTCCATTTACGGGAAATTTCATCGTCCTACGTCCTACCCTCTACCTATAGGTAAATTTAATAATACCTTTCTCTGTGTCGAAATTATGTCAATTTAACACGAAATTTATTGACACCATATATTGACAACAAAACTTTCTTGATTATTTCCTATTATTTCGCATCTGGAGATAGGAGACTAACATTTATAATGGGGTTCAAATGATTGATTGTTGTTTCTAACACTTGAGATACATTTCCAAACACGACCCTTTGAATAGTACTCTAATTTTACAATTTCTTAAACTTTTGAAATTGTTATGATACAATACAATATCAATTTGCGCACGAGATGTACCAACTATAAGTCGGGAAATGTCCACGAGCGATTTTATCATAACAATATCAAAACCTTAACAGATTTTAAATTCAGACTGTCGCTTTTTGTCATTGCTGCTCAGAATATTTCTTCTATATTTAAATTGTACATAAAATCGCCAAAACACTGACTTGTATCGGAATTATATCGACAGTTTTGTGATACCAAGATAAAAAAAATAGAATCATAAAATTGTTAAGCATAAGTGGGGCGGTTAAAATAAATAGCTTCCAATTAAATACACAACATCTCCCATTCCTTTCTTATCGTTGCCCTAAAATATATTGTTATACATAATAGAACATGTACGTAAAGCCGAAATTGACCAATACAATAATTGGATTTCTAATTACTAGTGGTAATTCGAAGTGACCACACCCGTCAGCGCCGGGCGAGACCGCAAGCCACTGGGTGACGCGTTTATTTCACGCTCAAATCCGTGACGGCTGACACGCGTCGTAGACACGCGCCTATATCCACTTTTAGTTGGTTTTGCTTCACACAGGATTTATAATATACAACTTCATTAGAGAGTGCAGTTAAGCTTAGCAATAAGATATGAAATTAAATATTGATTTTGCATAAAAATATGTTTTTATTCCATGCGCAAAAATAGATGTGTCATACATAAGTTTAATATGATGAAGGTAGATATAATGATTGTGTGCATCTGTTTTTCTCTATGTATATACGTATGTGCTAGCGCTTAACCGGATTAACCAATTCAAACGCGTTTTTAAATCGAAATTCTCGAAGTTTGTCGAGACTGTCCTAAGCTATTTTTGGAGAAAATAAAATCAGCTATTTCCCTCAATGCAAAAATAGTACTTTTCATAAGGTAGGTAACTATTAGAGTCCAAGGAGGTTGTAGACGTTTGGGGGAGTGGGCAGAGTGACGGGCAGGCGCCGAGCCACACGTATTAGGTCACGCCACATTGAACGCGTTGTGGGATCGAACTTATTAGGAAATGTGATCATGCGAATAATAAGTACCTACTCGCTTCATACGTTTTATTGCGTTACTGAATTGGCGTTCCACATTACTATACAAAACTTTTAGGTGTTTGTGGTGGAAAAAAAAAGGCAAATGCTTCTAATCGGATCGCAAAAGAGAGACGTTAACGTTTTTACTAGCAGTCAAATCAAATTTGTTTTTGGTTCTAGAATATTTTCCTGTGATAAGACATGTCAGTGCCTACACAACAGTCGTTCCGTATTTCGACAGCGTCTCGCTGACTCTGATTATGTAGATTCCTTTACAGAGGACATTTTACGCAAACATACGAATGAAGATCGAATCAGATATGCATGGGATCAGTATTTTATCCTTAGGAAAATATGGAAAACGAATTTTTCGTAAATAGAGTTAAAGGGATGTTATTTATTTTTGTACCTATATTGCTGAAATGATAATTCTTCTTACGTGCTACTGAAAATTTTGGTTGATTTAATTATACTTCTCCTTCTAGTGTCGATGATTTCAGACTGTGTATACTGTATAGACAATAATAAAGCGCGAGTTTATGTTAATGCTATTTTATGGTTCCTGTCGTGAAACTGATCCACAGATAGACGAGGGTGGCCATAGGGCAGCTATAAAATATAATAAAACATGAAAAATATAAATGAATTAAACATTGTTACTCCCAAGACAAGCTATATTTTGACTACAAACAGATAAAGTTACAGTTTGTTATATATGAAACTGGATTAAGTATGCAAGCAGTTTTACAGCGAATCTTAACTTTTGACATAGGTAACCACAAATCAATCCACAAAGTCTCCCGATTAACCATAAATTATTAACTTATATATAATACCTAAATAACAGTATACCAAAACGCACATTTGGGTTTAATAAAACACTTTATTTAAACTACAATTAGCCGTGAGTAAAGTCATACTCGTGTCTTCTAAATCCAAGTAATGTCCCAAGAAAAGTCCACCTCAGAACCAATCGAGTAAAGTGCACGGTTGTTTGAACGTTTTGGTGTTATTTAGTTGAAATGCTCCGGTTGTTGACTGGACCGAAGCAACTTCAATATGAGTATCTACCCTAGTATGTCTCGTATTCCGTCCCACATCGATAAACTCCAGTTACTTGAGAGCATTTTAATATTCTAGCAGCATCCTACTATGGTCAGAATGGCCTTATTTAGAAGTGGCTGCTATGTCGTTATTTGCTCCTTGTAACTAAGAGAAACGAAAGTTAAACTATAATGTGTTCGCACAAGTAACTAATGGGTGGCAAGTTTCCGTTGGAGGTACTTAAGCGCCAATTCCTGAGAAGACTACTTTCTGAGTACGTACACATTAGCGAGCGCTACTCGGCGCTTTCCGCTAAATCTTAACTATCTACTTAAGTCAGTGTCAGAGCGAGCGAATGAATTGAATAAGCCCCCTGCTTTCTCTTCGCTTCCCATTATCTACTTTCATTACATGAGCTTCACTCTGGAATTCGGTTCAATTACTTCGTAATTTGGTGAATTGACGTGGCTTTTTGTCAGCTTCTTCGCTTATTTTGTATAGGGTTTGATGTCAATGAGTAAAATATATTCGGCTTTAATATTTTGCGGAATTATTAAAGACCACGCCAAAGAATATACCGTCAAACGTGACAACTTTTTCCTTCTGTGGTAACTTTAGTTCAAAGAAACCTAAAAAAATTAAAATAATATTTTTAGGTTTTTAAGAGCTTTTATTACCATATGGTAAAGTTACCACAGAAGATCAAGTTGCCACGTTTGACGTTTGAATTTTGTACCTACCTAATTAAAAAAAACTCTAAAACTAACCAGAAACTAAACAAAAATAACTAAATTAGTAGTAGTTCGTAGAAAACAAGTTGAAGCATGGTTATGTAAATTAGTAATTTTTCAAGCTTGTCGGAAACTTTCCAATAGGAACATTTCTCGAGTTGTTTGCGAAGCGAACTAACTCAATTAGGCTTGTTACTGCGGACACTAGCGAGCTCCTGCAACGAAGTGACTCTGTATTCCTTCCTTTGGAAAACATAACCCTTCAGGCCTTCATGGCGGTGAAACTGGTGAAAGTCTAAAACATAAATCAATACCTATCCCCCGGCCGATCAATCGTGATATTTACTACTATTTTATCAGTAAACTTTGCATTACGCTTGTTTTTTGCAGTAGGTAATACAATATTATAAAATTGAAAAATATAAACGTAATTGCCTTGGTTTTTATTATTCAAAGAAATCAGTGTACTTTAATAATACTTATGTTAAACTTAAAAGAAACAATGTACAATCAAAGTATAAAGTTCACAAAAGCAGATTTTGGCATTGAATTGTCTCAAACCCTTCCTTCGCTCAAGGCGCCGCTATTAACCGCAAGTTTCGCTATTAGCAACTGTGTCGGAAAGTTACTAAGGGAATTACCTTCATTTAAATTAAGATCAAATTCTTAGCCTGATGGAATGTCTGAGTTTAGTTCGCGTCGAGTACCGAGTGATATAATGTGGAAACAACTGTATTTAATTTGATATTTACACTATTTTTTTTAGAAAAAATAAATTCTTTGAATCTTTGACAGCTTCTATAAAAGGAACAGCGTCTCGAAATATAATCTTGCTGATTCAATATTCATTCTACATTAGTGCAATATAGGTAAGGTCAATATCTAATTCCGTCATAGGGACTATTCCGTCCACGAGCGTATATTTTTTTTTAATTAATTGTAGGAAATAAGCCATCTGCTTTTGATTGTTAAAACTAAAAGCAATCGCTGGTTTGGTAACGAAATTATCAATTTTGTTAGTTGTTCGAAAGAAACGCTAGTAGACGGAATAGACCCTATGACGAAATTAGCCACATTTACCTTATTAAAAATTATGTGAATTCTGTTTGTCATTAAAATGTTAATTAGAGTCTGGCTAGCCAAATATTGTTGACAGATATTTCCTTGTTGTATCACCAATCGTCTGTGATAAAAATAAACTAAAATCCGTTGTCAATTTATGTCATTCATTCAAGTAGTTTGCGGTTGGGGGTTTATTTTAAATAATATTAATAATGTATATACTGAGTGAGGTCCGCAAACTAGTATTTAGGCTCGTAAATAATTACTACAATGTGCGAAGTCGACGTGTAGCATTGTATAACGAAAAACTGCAATGTTTACAAGTCCTCAACAAATGTAAACAAATTATGAGGTTGGTGCTCTATAATACTTATGTAAATTTTTGGTGATGGATTAATATTACGGTATTATCGAACTAGGTCTTATTTACACTACATTTCATTTTTCGCCTTGTTACAATGGTATGAGAAAGTATAAACATGTGTTTATCGTTGACTGTACTTTACATAGTAGTAGAAATTATGTGAGCTGACTTTGAGTGCACGTCAACGTATTATTTACGTGTGCACAGAAAATCAAAAATATTTTCTAGTATCAAAACTATAATTCCTACTACACAAAATGAGACCAGCCCTAGATTTTTTGAATTTCCCGCCAAAAATATGTGTAATATAGTAGTATTTAGTAGCTAGACTCTAGTTTAGAGCGCTTTTTATAGTCAGTCCCTTTAATTAAATCATTCATCATTCATTTAGAATCACAATTTTAAAATATTTTTATTTAATAAAGAATAAATAAATAATAAAAAAACATAATCATTAAAACTAATAATAAACTAAAAAACGTCTAATATGCGCCTCCACCCTGCATCGTACCCGGCTCAAAAGTCCCCATGATGCCTGCAGCGTTTCCTCGCTGCACGGCAATGGAGATCTGTTGAACCAGGTACGACCCAGAGCGGGGGTCGCAGCCCCTCTCCCGTAGACGTCTCCCCAGTTCACCAATCAGACGCCGAGCCTCAGATATAATATGATATAATGATATAATGATGTAAACGTGATGAATTGATGATATATTCTTTATGATGAAAAAGAGAGTAAAACGGTCTATTTCAATTGTGCTTTGTAACCTAATTTCAAAATGTTATACGTAGTTAACTTGCATTAAATAAACAAAAGAAAGTGACGGAGAACAATAAATTAGGGGCAAACTTTGTAAAAACTTTGTACAACATTCAAAGGCCCGTAACGTGATCAAGTAATTTAAACCGAAATAAGCAGAATTACTCAAGCATTGTTGGCTGCCGCTAGAACATTGCGGAAATATCATTTGAGGCCTACCTACAACATAATCCTTTAAATAAATGTTGTAATACAATTAAAAAGAGGATGAAACATTTTTCAACAAGGATGGCCATCCTGTTTTCAGAGGCGGCCTATTTGCCGATCTGGAAACACATTCGAACGTTAAAAAATCTAACTTGATTTGTTACTGATTTGCCATAACTCGCAGTGTATTCCACGCCCACCAGAGTATACGAATGAGGTTCTTTAAATGTCATAGCAATATCAAGCCAAGTTGAGGTATTAAAAGTTCGAATGCGGCGCCTGCTATGTGTCCTTTCTTTTGGTATTCAGAGCGCGGGTCGAGAAAGAAAATTAAGGTGGCCGCCACGGACATGTGAACTTTGATTCCATACCGATTTTTTATGTAAAAATAGCGGTTTCCTCATACAGTATTCATAGAGAGCCGTACGACGCTGTTCTGCAGAAGCGTTTTGTAGGAGCTGTCAGCCCTTTGTTTCCTATCGTACCTACACATTACGACCATATTGTAGTACTTCACGACCATATTTATCATTTAAAAATATATAATTATTTATTGATTAGCTGTAAATGTAAGTAATCAGTCTTTTTGTAATTAAAATTAGGTACTTAACTTAAAATCCGGCTCTTGTTACGGCACCTCACTATGTTACCGACGCCCGGTAACACGATACATACGTGTAGCGGAGGTATTCTATGTATTTATTATATATTATTATCATTATCAAATAAGATCACACTTTTTCATTGACATATTTATTTACATACTGCCATGACAACGTCAAATTATTTTAACATAGGTAAAGAGTTTGAAAAAAAAAGAGTCCGCAACATAAATGTCAAATAACATTGAGTTTTTCTCTATTGATTTAAATGCCATATATAAATATAAATTATGAGTGGCCACCTTACGGGGCTTACGGTCACGTGATCGCCTTACGCCCCTTACGGTCACGTGATCGCCTTACGCTGTCTCGAGTTTATCATTTTTTCCCCACCTCAAAAAGTGCCCAGCGCCGTTAAAGAAGTTTTCACTTCAAAAATACACAAATAGTTCTTTACCTATAGGTAGATTACAGGAAAATTCATTAGAAATGTGCAGTCAAGCGTGAGTCGGACTTAGTTAAGTTTTTGATCCGACCCCTACGGGTTTTTAAAGACATTTCATTCACGTTCCACATAAAAAATACATTATTAAAAATTGGGTAATGTACGGAACCCGAAGAGCGCGAGTCCGATTCACACTTGACCGGTTTTTTTTATTAAAAATCTTAATCCAAGCCTTAACAATTTTAAACTGGAGAGAGTTGAAAACGTTTTTAATAATTTTGCCCTACTGCCAGTACTCCTATACTTCGTATAGGACTAACTTGTAATTTTTATTGTTAGTTATTTTATTCAGATTCAATCTTGCAGGCTTTCAGTAGGTTTCCAATATTCGATGAAGTTTATGATACCTGCGTAACTTTAGCGACAATGCCAAAGGTGACCATTTAATATCTACCTACCTACATAAAATAACTCCCACTCTACCAATAATCTCATGTGACATTTGGCAAATGCGTATTTTAGATTGTCTGTGTACTTAACTGTGAGGCAAGTTTATTTTTGGACATGGTCTGTTATACCAGTCTCTTCAGTCTACGCTTTAATATTATACACATCACATACATTTTCCTGCACTCATAATATTAATCATACCTATAGGTACGAAGAAAGTTAAAAAACAATACAGCAAACTTTTATTTATGAAAAAAAACTGCTGATTATTTTGGGGCAGTAAACCGTGAAACCGTACATAGTAGGTAATCCTAGGAATGGGCTGTGAGCCACCAGCGACAGGGCGCGGTTGGGAAGAATAACGGACCTCGTGATTAATGGCCACACTCGTTAGGTTTCTTGTTTGAACAATAATTAGTTAGGTTAGAACTAACCTGAAACGAACATTTTTGTTCCCCACGAACGCAAATAGAAAGGTTATAACCAGCAACTTGTCTTCGCGCGATATTAAAATTAGCATCAACATATACTAGCGACTACTAGTGTTGGCTGTAATGTAGGTATTTTAAAAGCCTTGCAAAGAATATACTGAAATACTTTTAGGCTGCGTATTCATCAGAGATGTGCGAGGATGCGTAGCGAGGGAAGTCCAAGCTCTCAGTAAGAACACTATATTTTCCGTGCCCGAGTCGACGCACGGCGCGAACCACTTCCATTTACGATTTCCGCCATAACTTTCTAAATTTGTCTTAGTTAGCGACAATCAATTTTCATTTTCCGTCGATTACAAAACTTCGAAAATACCATTTAAATACTGCTGATGGCACTGCCTTTTTTAATAGTTGCTTGTGTATGTAACAAAGTACGTCATGTCATGCTATGTCTAAGATTTAAATGGTTTTGATTTTTTAATTTTCACGAGCTTTGTTAATTTACAGAACCGTCGAAAATATCCTTAAGAGGGGATTTATCTTCGTGCAGGTAAATACTTACTGGCTCGGTAGGTCCTGTATCAGATTTTTTGAGTGATAAAGATGTAGCATGAACAGAATTATTTCCAGACTTGATTACCATCTTATAAATAGTAGATTGTTAACCAAGGGTGGAAAGTGAACCATTTCACCCAAGATATTTTTTTTTCAGCAGTTCGAGGGTGAGATGGTTACTTTTACCCGAGTTAAACACTCTACTTTTTATTTCGACTATGAGGAAAGTCAAACACGAGAAATGTAAAAGATAAAAACTTAAAAAGGTCAAATAAAGCTAACCGGCTCCAACCCTACACCTCTGCCCTGAGAAGATTTAAATCCCCCCTCAATTGGAGGAGGGTATCCCAATATGGGACCGGCAACAAACACGGCGGTCTTTTAAAAAAAAAATTACATCTTATAATTAACATGCATTAAAAAATACAATTTAAATTACTATAGAATTCATGCAATTAAACACATAAGGTGTAATAGAAATTTGATTTTAAAAGATATACAAATGTACATGGAATCATACAAATACGTAGCTCTTTCAGAAAACATCAAATTCTTACAAAAGGAAAAGAAAACAAAGTTATTAAAAGAAATGGGAAAACACATTATATAAATCCGATTGATTGTTATGAATTACCTACCAACATAAAATATTTGATGTGCTTTCTAACCTGAGCTGTGTCACCTTAACTCTATACATAATACAATGTAGGTTTATTATTGGTAAGTATTTATGAAGTTTTTCAAGTTCACTTGATGCTTTGCATTTGATGATGCATCACTTATTAATATTATATATACATATTTAAGCATAGAGTAATTGCTCCAAAGTGTGGAAGCTTGTAATGATTTAGACCAGCGGTTCTCAATCTTTTTTTTTGACGGAACCCTTTTGGAAAGCGAAATACTTGATGGAACCCTACAATAAAACAATAGTTTTTAGAAGTGTATTTTTTTATTAATAAGCATAATAATTATGCTTATTTTATTATTCTAAATTCTTGCGGAACCCCTGCAGCGGTGTCGCGGAACCTAGGGTTCCGCGGAACACACTTTGAGAATGGCTGATTTAGACATTTCACTGATATGAGCCAAAAATACGTTTTCCGACAGCGACTTCACTTTTTTAACGCTTCTCCAATTCATGAAGTGCTCGTATGCCTCTATGTAGGTATCTTTGTTTTGAAGATGCAGGTAAAATATTATCAACCACTGTTTTTGCTTCTTCTTTAACAGATTCAGGAGTTAATTCTATGTTTAAGTCACTCGAATCACTTGAAAAATCCATTTTGAACCAGAGCAAGTAATTCAAAATTAAAGTTTATTTATTTAAGACAACAATGGTCCATACATTTGTTAGTTATAGCTTATGATTTAAGTATGTTAGTAACAATGGGTAACCTAATAAAATAAAATATTTAATAATTTGTAACAAAAAGTAACTTTGTCCGCTGACCCATTGCCCACAACAGAGGACAATCTAGCTTATTAGCTATCATGTTTAGAATGCTGTTGGTACTCCCGCGTACTCTGTCAAGTATAGTGAGGCCGTTTTCTTGCGCCACACGGCATCAAAACCGTCCGTGCGCGCCTCGGCGAACATGGACGATAAGCTGCAGAAACGCGGCAGTCTCAACAGCATCCTAAAAGCATTATTGTATTGAATGCGCAGGGCATTGTAAGCTCGCTGAGTATATCTAACCCACAGACTTGACGTATACAATGATGTACAGTAAGCCTTAAAGAGAGTGATTTTGACTACATCTGTACACCGAGCAAATCTGCGGGCTAGCATGTTCGCTCTCATTGACAATGCCCTGCGCTCCCTCTCTCAGTAATGTCTCAACAGTTTATTTATTTAGTACCAATACCTATTCCCACCTTTTCCTAATTAGTTTTTTTTCTATTTTATGTAAATAAAAATGTTGCTACTGCCATAATATTTATTATTGTGTATAATATATAATGTATAAAATAAATATAAATATTTGTTAATAAATTAATATAAATGACAAAGAATGTTTATTAAAATATTATCATTATATTACATTCATTCATTCAGTTTCACTTTTTTTAAGGCCGTTTCAGACACATCCCAGTTTAAGATCGGATTGTCTATGGTTTGAATTTTTTTTTCCCGATCAAAATGTAAACGGCGCCAATTTCAGTCATGCGGAAGCGAATATGAGAGCTTTTAACTGAATAATTTGGCATATATGGCTGTTAGCCGTTGCTCGAAGTAAAAAAAAAATACTTTCCACCCTAGGGTGGGAAATGCAATTTTCCACCCGGTTATCAGCCTATGAAAAGTGAACTTTCCGAACAGGAGAGATGAAAAATAAATTTCTTTCGTGATCAGGTAGGGAAAACGCGTCTTGGAAGTTTCTCTAGCCCTCATCTTCTTATTATATGTAGTTAGTTAGTACTAGTTATATTTTAGGTGTGAAGCAAGTTGGTAGCACCCAGCGCTATCAACTCCTTATTAATGAAATGATGTAGGTAAACATTATGTAGCGGCCCGATTCGAACTTTAAAGTACCTACGTCAAATATTACATCTAGACACGATATACATTAAATACATCTAATCCATATCGTATAGTAGACGTAATATTTGCCGTATCTTAAACGTAGGTCACGTATAACGTGTAATGAATCGCATAGTATCTGAGTTGGTTTCACATTGATCAAACAGGAGACGTACATTTTCAAGATTACAACCAACGCAGGATACAAGTTATGTCACTGAATTTCAGCTGGTGGCAATATGTCTACTTTATATGCCCTTTTAATTTCTACATGAGTAAGTAAAGAGTTCCGTTCAGCTATGATAAAGATTAAATTAAATTATTTAACAATGTATTCGATATCTTTCTAGGTGCCTTAAATTAAAAATGAAGTACTAACAATAAAGAAGCTGGTGATCGTCATACTTTATACTGTATAATATATGTATACGAGTTGGAGGGATCATAAAAATCACGTGCATCCCCAAGCTAACTGTATAAACAAACATTACGCGGGTATATTAATCATTTTCACGACTCTTTCATGTCAGAATCAGACACACATTAAATGAGTTGTTTACATATCATTACAAATACGATTTCCATTGATTTCGCAGCATGTCTATTTAAATATCGACATTTGCGTGTCCATACGTACTAAACTAACTACTAACTGTATCAAAATATTCGAATCTTTATATATTATTTACGTATTTCAGAGAACTATTATTTATTGTAAGTACAAAACTAAACAAAGGTTCACAAAACTCAAAAATTAGTTTACCTGTGGGAGTTTCTACAGAATAATTTTATTATGTCTATGACCATACTCTAGGCCCTAGAGTATCTAGTCTAGGGGGTGAATATGTAGGTAGGTCATACCATAGAGAAAAAAATACATAGAGTGCTCACTCCATACATTAGTTTAAGTACCAAAAAGACTATTAGTATCTAGCATCGAGTAGCGGACCGGAAAGTCTTATCTCAACAGCATAAGACTTTCCGGTCGGAGCTACATCTATTGTCAAGTAGCAGTACTGATAGTTCCGCTTCTCGATGCTAGATGTAGACACTGAAATGAATAGTCTGAACTGATGTATGGAGTGAGCTATAGTATAGTATAGTAAGCTATATTTCTCTATGGTCATACTGAAAAGTGACAATAGGTTTACTACGGTTTTAAAAGTGATTAGTTATGACCTGCATATTCATCCCTCAGAGTATGGTCGGACATAACAAAACCACCCTGTGTGTACATAGATATTTTTATAATTTACAGTCTAGGACTGTGTAGGCTAGTTATTCAAAGAAAAGTACACAAAAAAACATTATTATTCTAAGCCTTAATCGCAAAAAATACACTTATTTCGAGCAATGATTCAAAGTAAAGTTTAGATTTGGGTCGTTCCTTATTATACACTACAAAAGACACTACCATAAACAACGGCCAAGACTAAGATAACAACGTTAAATAATTCATTAGATAGCGAGGACATCGAAAACAAACAGAGCTGCCATTGGTCCTTGTAAAAAATGGTCGTCAATAAAATGTACGAGTATGGTAGCTTGTTGTCAAGCCGGTGAGTGGAGGCGTTCGGTCTTCGATCCGACATCCATCATGCTCAGCGGCGGTTCTCGGCAGATTGATCGCCGGCGTCCGCACGCCACGCAGACAGATATAGCGCGAGTAGTACCGAGACAAAAATGGTGAGAACAAACAAATGCGCTGTCGATAGCGTGACAGAAGGATTGATAGTTAGCGCCGACGCTGCCCTCGGCCGGCCCCGGCCGAGAAATACATAAAACGAGAATTATTCCATTTGCGGTTATTTTGTATTGACTTAGCCTACTTTAGCGTACTTTTGCGTGTCCTCTTGTCCTCTAATAATCGTATTCACTTGAGTTCGATAACGAATTGAAATTCTAAATCAATAGAATCTTCCTTAAAGAGAATAAAATTAATTGTATAGTTATGACGCATCTTATTTGTATTTAACTAAAAACTTATTAAACTTACAGTAGGAATATTTTTGTGAGATTGTTCCATAATACCTATAATATTGTTGCAGAATTCGTAATGTCGGAGGGCGGGCACGGCGCGACCTCGTTCCCGGCGCGCTCGCCCATGTCCAGCTCCACCACCGGCCACTCGAGCTCCAGCCATCACAGGTTCGTAGAATGTTTCAAACAAAAAATATATCACTCAGAAATACAAAGGTACTTTGTAAAGTTAATGTAGTCCCAATCCCAACAATCCTTGATTACCAAGAACCTTTCTTTTTTCGGGGTCCGTACCAAAAAGGAACTAAAAAGAAAGGTCTGTCTGTCCGTCACATTGCTAAATATCTCGAGAACTACTTACGCTATCGATTTAACATTTGGAATAAATAGTTGTGAACAAGGCTAACCCAGACCCATTGTTCGAAATAACTCCGCTATTAAAAATACATGTCGTCATCTTTAGCAGAATCTCGCAGAAACTTTTTACGCATCATTAATTTGAATCCGTACTGGACTGAGATCCCGCGCCGCCGTGAGGGTCTGTATTACAAAAATCTCTATCAAAAACCGAGACGTAATAATACACTGAGTAACTTAGCAACTATATCTTTGCCGATTTCTTGTGGGTAGCATTGTGGACAACCGTACTGGTAACGTTTCACGTACACAACTTTAGAAACAAATCAATTTATTGAAGTGAAAACTTCTTTAGCGGCGCTGAGCACTTTTTGAGGTGGAGAAAAAATGATAAACTCGAGACAGCGTAAGGCGATCACGTGACCGTAAGGGGCGTAAGGCGATCACGTGACCGTAAGCCCCGTAAGGTGGGCACTCATAATTTAAATGGCATTTAAATCAATACAGAAAAACTCAATGTTATTTGAAATTTATGTTGCGGACTCCTTTTCAAGACTCTTTACCTATGTTCAAATAATTTGACGTTGTCATGGCAGTATGTAAATAAACATGTCAATGAAAAAGTGTGATCTTATTTGAGAATGATAATAATATATAATAAATAAATAGAATACCTCCGCTAAACGTATGTATCGTGTTACCGGGCGTCGGTAACATAGTGAGGTGAGTTTTCACTTCTATCGGCACTCCCGGAGTGCAACCGTTGTTGCTTGTTTTTTTAGTAAATATTTTGATCTGTGTTTTTTAAGTAGTCACACTACTATATATAAATGATAAACTGAAATAGAAGAAAAAGTGACGAAGCCCTCCAGGCCTCCAGTGGTGAAGGCCGAATTTGAAACAATTATAGTCACATCAATGAGTAAATACTGATTACAAAAAAATCTTACTTTTTAGTTCAATTCGACAGCAAAAGCCCATAACAAATTAATAAAGACTTTTTTGTAATAGTTAGGGAGGCGAGGTAGCTAAATGGCGTAATTCAATGGCGCCGTCGAGACCTATCAAAATCGAAAGATAAAATAATTTCGAAAAGAAAAGCTCGTATGGCAAAAACCATTTTAGCGGTGGGTTTGGCGTGTACGGTTTTTCAAAAATGTTAAAAAAAACAGTTACTTGGGCATTCTCGAGCGCGTCAGATATTCATACTACGTATGCCCCGAGTGCCTCTGATAACAACGGTATACTAATCTGCCGGTTTGCGTGGTGGGGGTAGGCATATAAAGTAGTCAAAAATGCAAAAAAAAAAAATTTACTCGAGCGCGTCAGATTTTCGGAAGGGGTGTTAAGTAGGCCCCAAGGAAGCTTCCTTTAAAAAAACTGACGATTTCGGCGTGACGATAAGTTACGATGAATTTTTGAAAATGCAAAAAAAAAAAGTTTTTTTGAAATACTCGAGCGCGTCAGATTTTCATAGGGGAGGTTTATCTCGGTATCCTGAAAGCATATTTTTTTAATCTGACAAAAATGTTGGTGGGTTCTCTTAATCTGACCGGGAGTTTGAGTTTCTATGATGCTTCAAGTCAAAAAGTTTTAACTTTGGACAAAAATGTAAAGAGACCTTTTTTGTGTAAAATAAAATTACCTTTTTTGTTTATTTAAACTTTTTTTTTGTAAAATGTATCGTTCGCGATTTATATGCCGCAACGCGTTCTTAGGAAGACGAAATGGCTCCTCCACACTTCCGGTCATGCGGAAACCGGCAGATTTTGTATTTTTAGTAAGTTTTAGATTATATTCTTCAAAATAAAAAAATAAAAAATCGCGCTCGAGAATGCCGGATTAACGTTTTTTTTTACAAATTCGCGACCCTATAACTCGGCGGCGTCAAGGACTTATCGTCAGATTAGTTAAATTTAGTCTTTAAACACTAAAATCAACCCCCAATATCTTAATCTGACGCGCTCGAGTATTTCAGACTATCCATTTTTTTTTACTAATCTGATCGTCTATCCTAGGCGCGCGTCACTACATATAGAGCTAAATACTTTACAAGGTTGTTCTATTAGGTCTAAGGTATCTCTCATATCTTAAACTGCCACGCTCGAGTATTGCCGAAAATTCCCCTATTCGCCTCCCTAACTATAATGACAGAGTAGGTACCAACCGAGAGACTGAAAAAATCTTTATTAATGCACTTATATTCTAAAACTTCCTTTGAGCTCCGAGCTCTTCAAACCCTCCGAAATTAATCTTAGCTCTCATCAAAAGGATCGGGAATGCTCTGCATTCCGACCGCGCATTGAATAGGCGCGCACAAGCGGCGACAAGACAAATTTCCACGTGTCAACTAAATGAAATCAGCTGTGTGGTCTGTGATTAAATATAATAGCGGCCCCCTGCATTATAATTTCACGATGTACCTATAGTATATATCCCTTAAGGGCCTACTGCAGCCGCGTCTGGCGCTTCGTAAACCACGCCCGCTAGTTCTTCCCTCCCCGCTAACACGCACACATGGAAACGCTTCGCGCCGCACGTGAAGTTAGTGTGACCTTTTAGCACCATCTAACGTTACAGAAGTTAACTACCATTATACGCGGTCGCTGCGGTCGGCCAGAAACTTAAATTCGGAAAAAATTGAAACAGATGGCGTTGTTACTTGTTCATAATAGCAAACAATAAAATAATTAATTCATAAACCTGCATATTTATTGTTGATTTGGAAGATGTTAACAGCATAGAAGCAGCAGCGTATATAGCATATAAGTTAAGAGTATTGATAATAAGAAAATAGCACAAGAACAGAAAAGAGATTATTTTTGATAAAATATGATGAAAACAGATTTACTTGACTCACCTGACTTTGCGGTCACTAAATGCAAATTTCAACCTTATTGTTATGGGGTTACAATACCCCTGGGGTTGCAGGCGTCCATGGTCGTTATTATTATAAATGCTTTGGTTGAAATTCTTTTTAACCCTCGAATTTTTCATAGGTACAGTCACCTGCAATAATATGTTACTCTTCGACGACCGCAAAAATATGTGACACGCTCTTATGGCTCTACAAATAAGATCTAACATGATCTACCGCAAAACGGCCTTCGGTGTGTAACATATTATTGCAGCTGACTGTACTCGTATTCATTGTTGTATAGCTACCTATACCTACCTACCCTAATACCTACGTATTAATATCTTTTATCCGATCGATTTGCATTTATTTGAAATAAATCACAGTGTTTAGTAATTGTATGTTTTATTGAATAAGAGATTATTTAGGTATGTAAGGAATACAGGGTGCCTTTTTGAAACACTCATTTTTAGGGTTCCGTAGCCAATTGGCAAAAAACGGAACCCTTATAGATTCGTCATGTCTGTCTGTCCGTCTGTCCGACCGTATGTCACAGCCACTTTTTTCCGAAACTATAAGAACTATAGTGTTGAAACTTGGTAAGTAGATGTATTCTGTGAACCGCATTATATTTTCACACAAAAATAGAAAAAAAAAATTTTTTTTTGGGGGTTCCCCATACTTAGAACAACTGAAACTCAAAAAATTTTTTTTCATCAAACCCATACGTGTGGGGTATCTATGGATAGGTCTTCAAAAATGATATTGAGGTTTCTAACATCATTTTTTTCTAAACTGAATAGTTTGCGCGAGAGACACTTCCAAAATGGTAAAAGTGTGTGTAACTTCTAAAATAAGAGAATGATAAAACTAAAAAAAATATATGATGTACAACAAACCATGCAAACTTCCACCGAAAATTGGTTTGAACAAGATCTAGTAAGTAGTTTTTTTTTAATACGTCATAAATCCCCTAAATACGGAACCCTTCATGGGCGAGTCCGACTCGCACTTGGCCGCTTTTTCTGGATAATTTTGAATTTCAATTGTCAGGGGTGCCTACATTATTTTTTAATACATTTTACAACGACAACAAACAAAAGTTCAAATTCGCCGTATTTTTATTACCTACCCGGGTCGATCGCAACAAAATAGAAAATCATGTTTTTCAAATCTAAGCGTTATTGTAATTTATCTCAAATAACCAAAAAGTCAATCTGACTAGAACTTAAAAACGAACTGAAATGTCGATTTTTCTTGGTGACCCAGGAGATTTTTTTTTATCCCATACAAAAAGAGCGTATCCCAATTTCGTATCGGTTTTGGTTTTTACTTATAAGTGTGAAAAATATATTCTACCATATACGAAGGATGTGTGTTTTTTCATGTTTTATGTGTCTTTTTGTACAATAAAGTGTTTTACTGCTACTAATATATCATATTAACGATTAACTAAAAAGGTATTTACATCTAATTTAACTGGTAAATTATTAAAGTCCGCTAAAATTAATATATATTCAAAAAAATATTTGTAAATATGTCCCAAAATCATGGCTCATTTTTTAAGTCTCCTGACTTACCAAACATATCGCAACGAAGGCAAGGGTACAACGCGGCATCGTGAACCTAATAACGTAACGTTTCAGTTACTTTTTTAGTCGCCGACCATTTTATCCGGGGTACGAAAAGAGGTATTAGATCTATCCTGGGTCTAATATGTTATAAAAACATAGTTTTTTGAAAAATGTTCGTAGGTAGTACACAAAATTTACATTTTCTTTTAAATGTGATTTGGGTCATCGTTCTCCCTGGTGACTTTTCTGGTGACCCAAGAGACATCAATTTTATTATGACTCAGGAGACTTTTTTTCTATGCACTTTGATTTTTTTGATGCGCTAATTTTGTAATCTAAAATAACTTTAAACTGCTGATATACTTATATCACTTTGCTGATGAGTGGAAGTGGAATTTAAACTTAATTTATTGTTCTCTCCCTTGACATTTTGGCATACATTTGACATGCTGCAGTGCACTCCTAACGTTAATAAAGACATAATTTTTAGAAAAAGCTTTAGGAAAACTCACTCTTGAGCTTAAAACGATTAAGTCCTTATCATATTATGTTAGATTTTTAGTACAGACCAGGGATGTTGCGAACATCCGCATCCGCAACCGCGGAACTTCCGCATTATTTTCGACATCCGCATCTGCATCCGCATCCGTATAAAATCGATGCGGAGCTTATGCGGATGCGGATGTCGAACAAATTGGTACAGGAACGTCTTAGCGGCGGCGTAAGTGCTGGGTAATTTCGTCATTACCTATAACGAAATCGTCTAGATCCAAAAAAGTCGGCCAAGTTACTGTTTATTAAATATAACGCACCTATATTCTTGCTCAAATACTAAACGTTTCGTTTTTTTTTTTTAAATAAAAAAATACTAAAAATTTAATATTTGACATTTTCTAAGTACCTAATCTTGACATCCGCATCCGCGGATGTGAGCCTTTAAATATCCGTATCCGCATCCGCATCCGCGGATGTCAAAAAATCTACACCCGCAACATGCCTGGTACAGACCCCAAATCAGTGAAAATGTGTCTTAGCCAACTAAATTTGTCTCTGGGAAAAGTACGATATCCCTAAAAATTGTACGTACATTTCGCATTTTTCTGAAGGAACGGAATTCATAAATTGGGTTATTATTATTTTTTTAGATTATTTGATTGCATTGACATATCACCAAGATAGATAGAACATTTAAGTTACCAGAAGAAAAGCATTTGTGTTCTTTTATACAGTGTGGAAAAAGCAGGTTCGATTCCCGGGCGCGACTAAGCGAATTTAAAAAAAAACAACGTGTTGCATTCCGGGAGTGCCGACAGAAGTGAAAACTCAATGACTAGTCCAAAATGTCTGCAGCACTATGTATAATTGACCCATCCTCCTTTCTATTGAAAACTTTTGGTTCCGAAATTGCTGGTCAGTGAGCTTGTTTAAAATTCGAAATTCAAATTTATAGCGTTAATTGTTTAAAATTCGAATAGAAATTGTAAAGTTACCTTGCAGACCTCGCATCTAAATATATTTGGTCATGATATTTTGAGTTTTATTCACCAGTACTATAGTTCACTTTTATTAGCGATTTCATCAAGATGTAGCTTTATTGAATTATATTTGAGTGATATAAAGTTATAATACTGTGAGATCCTCGTATTTCAGCCAGTACAAGATTATAACCTTTTTCATGTAATGTCATAGAGTTTTTCTTTATTGATTTAAATGCCATCTAAACCTTACGGTCACATGATCGCCTTACGCTGTCTCGAGTTTATCATTTTTTCCCCACCTCAAAAAGTGCCTAGCGCCGCTAAAGAAGTTTTCACTTCAAAAATCTTTGAATGCAGTTGTTTCTTTAAAAAACAATAATGTTTCATTTAAGTAAAATGAGCAAACTTAAGGTTTTAAGGCACTTTCCCTCCAGGGCCCATAATTTTTTTCCACCCGGTAGTAGACAACTATTTTTTTCGACTAAATGAAGTTTTATTAGATAAATCGTTGATCACATGGTTCGTTTCACACATCACATCAAATCGTTTGTCATCACAATCAAAATTTGTCAAAAGTAATGAAATGTATGCCAAAAAAACATAAATAAAACATATAAATTCAACACATTTTTTTAATAAAAATCTTTCTCGGTGATATAAAAAAGAACATCGACAAATTATGTTCAAAGAATTAATATCAAAACAGAAGTCATAATTAGGATTGGCTACTTTAAGAAAGGGACAGAGAAATTTAATCCTCTCGCTCTGCACGTTTTTCTCATTCCTCCTTGTCAAGCCAAAATAAACTATAAAATGATAGTAACACAGTACATTGTAATATTCACTTTTTCCACGGTATCATGTCATTGTAAATTACTTATGTGAAATTGTAGTGGCGTGCGACTTTCAAACCGGAGGTCACGGGTTCGAACCCCGGCCTGTGCAAGTGAATTTTTGTAAGTAGGGACCTTTTTTAGTGGTACTTAAATATAATAACTTTTCGTATTATTAAATTAAATATTTTATTCAAACAAACTTAATAATATAATAATTAAAACGAATAATATCAATTAGTTTTTAATATTTATTCAATTATTTTAAATTATTTGAGCATGAAACATACTAGATTTATTTTTATCATTACAATAGAAAAAAAGCAAAAAATATATTCTTATAGATATTTTATTTTCAAACAAAAATAAAGCAAAAAGTTACGGTTAGATTCTGATGGCTAAATACCAAACAGCTACCGATACATTTCAATATCTGTCGAAATTTCCTAACCCGTTGTAACTGACAAAGAGTATAGATTTCGACGTAGCATGACGTAGCTAAGCAAACACGCACACATGCGTAACGTATTAGGCCTGTAAGAAGGCACCATCATAGGTTTACCTCCGATTCCGTTACTACTCAATGGAGTTACGACTCAACGTTTATTGGATATTAAAATTTTACGTAATTCGGAGCGCTGCGCGAAGTGACATAGGTCTTACCTCTTTGAGGCACGACGGCCATCTAACATTACTGGCATAAAGGATGCATTTATGACTTTGACGCATGACAGAAAGAGAAACCGAACTGCGTAAATGGGCGTTTGCTGTTGAATTCATAAAATCAAAAATCGATAATAAATCCATCGGTAAAGGATAATAAGTTAATATTTAGTTCTTTGAAAGTTAAGACGAGATGAAAACCTTTGCTGTAAGGTGGGTTGTGCTGGATATGGATGTGTTTTCTAGTTGCACGAAGCTAAAACCGAAAAATGAACACGTAAGTTTGGATTTATTTTCTATCGAGAAAATTTTAAGCATTCGTGTTTCGACTACTACGAAAACTCTTATCATATAGTCAAGAAACATATATCCGAAAATCACTACTGTTTGTTTCCGGGGCTAGCCACTGCCACCTTTCTAAGATCCTGTTATTTTTCGATGCACGGCCTTAACATTGAATATTGGGTCTAATAAAAAATTGATACAACGCCGCTCGCCGCCTTGCTCATAGAAAACTGGCGCTCTGCATTAATTTTCAACTTAAGCGAGAGAAAACCGTTTAAAGTTTTAAATGAGGAATATTTACATTTTTAGACCTTGTTCAGAGGCAAATTATTCGCACATAGATTTTGGTGTGCATCTTATAGTACATTTGGCCGCCGGTTAATTCAAGTTTGAGACATGAATTCAATACATTTCGTGCCATAAATTGATAAGTCAGATGAATCAAAAGTAGCAATATACTTATTATTTTCTGATAGATTAACAAGAAAGATATGTATAAAACAATTAAATCGCGGCAGATACTTTTGGCGCGTTGTTTCAATTTAATCCTAGCTATCCTACCCTACTATTGATGCTGACTGTATATAACTATTAAATACTTGTAATATATAATATGCAAGTAAAGTTTGGTAAGTAGTTTAATTTAAAGCATTTATTGTAGGATTTGTAGGTTAACTTATACCAAAAGATAATTATAATAAAAGTTAATAAACTAGGTAAAAAATACTTCAAACATTCCTTTCAAATTAATATCGGCACGCCTAGGGTTTGCAATCCGGATCCGAAATGTATGAAATTATCCGGATCTGGATCCGGATCCGCGGATATTCCCATACATATTTTCGGATCCGTCGTACAAACCCTAGGCACGCCCCAGCGAGTCGAGTTTAGAACGCGCAGTTTCAGTTAGTATAATTTAAGAAGCGCAATTAACAAATGTCATCAGCAAGCGCCGGCGAACATCGCAAAATGCATTACTCCTCACCGAACGTGTTTCTCTTTCAACGAGCTCCAGTTCTACCTACTTTTTTTACCTTTTTTTACCTGCACTTTAGCCGCTGTTTCACCTTCATGTATACATATACGACCTGCTACATACAGACAACCAACCAAATTTGCCTTCCTTTCTACCCGAACTAAAATGTAAAAGCAATTTTATTTTCTCTTTTCGCTGCAAATAAATTTAATTTCTGCGATTCCTTCAAGGATGGAAGTTTCTTTGGGTTCAGGGTATTCGAGGTTTAGACTGATAAAAAATACTTTAATGATGAGATCTTTTGCTAAATACTGAATACAATAACACTTATGTCTCAACTATACAATATCTTGTGTCGATACTGTCGATTCATTAGCCAAACAATTCATTAGCCAAACAATTTAGAGTCAATTGTATTTTGAATAAAGCGTAATTTGTGTTAACATTTACCATTCACTACATATCCGTAACTTAATACATTTTGGCTAAAATATAATAATAAAACAGTAGGTAACAAGTACATTAAATTAGCCACTTCATTCCCGAACACTTCCTGTTTTCTAGATCGTTTAATTAAATATTCAGTTGAACTCGTCCAAAAATTTCCCATTGTCTCTGAGAATGAAACAGGATTAAATTACAGGAAAGTTCAGAAACTGCATACGTTTTAACTTCGCGTGAACCGGCGAGCTGGCATCCCCAGTGACGTCATAATTTCATATAATTAACCTGGCGAGAAACGTAGCTAACCTTTCTACTGACATATATACATATCTAGGTATTGTAATACAGCGAGGAAATGCTGCCAGCATTTACGGCACCATGCCGCAGGGGTATATATTATTTAGTTTTTAGTTATTTATTTCAGATTACTTTTACTTATTTTTAGATTTAAAATAGTTTTTAAGTTTTATAGGTTAATGTTTTTGTATTTTTACTGAAAATTAATTATACATTATGAGACATTGTTACAAGAAGTAGATAATCCCATCAAAAACATAAATGTGAAATGAGAAACAAGTTCAATTTTAAGAATACTTATGCGTCGTTGTTAACTTCACCAGGAAAAGAATTGATATCTATATGGGCGCCAAGTTCTAGTTCGCTTGGGATGTAATTAAAGTTTAGGATTTGACTTGGCTAGTTTTTACGTACACGCTATATTATATTTGTCTATGTTACTTTTCTAAAATTTTGCTTCTTATTGATGGATTTCACCCTTAAATGAGGCCGTTTTCCGATTTTATGTTAGAAACTAATACCTTATCTTTAGCTATTTTCAATCTTCTTGTTCTTGGAGGACAGGTATCTAAGGTATATATATATATATATATATATGTAGGATGCGTGGATTGGAACGTAAGGATTGAACGAGTGAGTGAGAGAACGAACTGTGGAATGAACGACGTGTGAATGAGAGAGTATGATGCCGAGTGTCAGTGCGCGTGAAAGAGATAGCAAAACGCCATGGGCAGATTTAAAATTGTAACCGGAAATTCGGGGAGACTGATTTCGGACGTACGATGTGACGGTGTAATATTTGTTTTTTTCAATAATATAAGTTTTCAAAGTAATTTTGAGTTGTTTGAGTTCGCCCGACCCACAGTTTTGGTGTCAGATGTGGGAACGGCTCAAAATTAAGTAGACGACGTAATACGACGAGAAGATGACTAGTTGAAGACGTGACCTTGATGAAGACGCTACCAAGACGACGATTTTAATAAAGAAGACGATTTACGACGACTGACGACGATTTACGACGATTACAAACGACGACGAAGATGTCACCACGAAAAAACCGGCGTAGGCAAGACGACGAGCTCGCGGAAAATACGTGGCATGGCGCCGGCACCGGTATGTTACATCTCACCGAGGGCCTCATACCGAAGTTTACCGGCCAGGACAAGACCTACCCAGCGGCTAGGTGGGTCCAGGACGTTGAAGACAGTACGGAGCTCTGCGGATGGACACCATTACAGCAGTTGCTGATGGCAAGACGTACGTTGGCGGGAACTGCATTACTATGGTTCCGGGCGGAGCGAATATTCAAGACTTGGGATGAATTTAAAGCTGCAGTTCTGAAGGAATTTCCTGATACAATCGATACTAAGACGATACACGAATTGATGAGCTCCAGGTACAAGAAACCGAGCGAGTCCTGCCTAGAATACATGTTTACAATGAAAGAATTGGGAAAACGCGGCAAGATGCCCGACTACGTAGCAATAAAGTACATTGTGGAGGGAATAAAAGACCAAGAAGTTAATAAAATTATGTTGTATGGCGTGAGTACCTACAGTGAGTTAAAAGAGAAGATTAAAATATACGAGCAACTAAAAGAAAATATGTCTGGTTCTGGTTCGAGCAAAGAAAAAGAAGCGAAGTCGAAGCACGTAGATCACGAGAAGTCAAACAGGCGGATGGCGTTTACAAGATGTTTTAGCTGTGGAGAAATGAGTCATTCATCGTCCGAGTGTCCACATAAAGACAAGGGTTTAAAGTGTTTCAGGTGCAACTCATTTGGGCATATTTCTTCGCAATGCAAAACGCCACAAGCGACAATTTCAAATTCTCGCGGCAAGGACGACGGAAACGCAGCGGCGAGCAGCGGTGAAGTTAGCAACACGAGAAAACTTCACTCGAGTAACGCCGGTGGCGCCGCCAGCGGTGGGAAAAGAAGTTTCATGTGTCACACGAATGTCACGAACTTCACTTCGGACGGCGGCAATGACGTTAGCTGCGCCGACGACGCTGATACTGCAACGACGAATGATTATCAGTGTTTGACAACTGTTATGACGACTACGAGACCAAAAACGATTAATAACAAGCCGTTGAAGCAAATCTCCGTGTGCGGAAAGGACGAAATTGCGTTAATTGATTCCGGTAGTGACATAAATATTCTGACGATCGAGTGCTACAGTGAATTAAGTGCGCCGGAGCTTGTAGAATGTGATCCCGATGAGAATATAACTGGACTTGGCGGTGGTATAAAATGTTATGGACAAGTTAAGTTAAAATTGTTGATTGACGGATATTGGTACAACGACATGAAGTTTTTTGTTATTGACAAAGATAACCTACCAGTTCATTTGTTTAGAATGATTATCGGGCAAGAATTACTGAAGCATTGTACGACTGTGTTGGAAGAAGGTTTTGTGTTGATTTTACCGCGTATTCGCTGGGTGTATGCCATACGTGTGGATGACCCTTCTGTTATAGGTAACGAGGTAAGCCCCGCGATACGGGAAAGGGTAAACAACATGGTGCAGTCGTATGTTCCTAGGAAGACGAAAGAGGCGCCGATCAAGCTCAAGATCGTGCTCAAAGACGACATCCCTGTGGCTCAGCGGCCGAGGAGGTTGGCCCCAAGGGAGCAGCAGGAGGTAGACCAGCAGATAGCTAAGTGGCTTGAAGACGGCATAGTACAGGTGAGTTATTCTGATTATGCGAGCCCTTTAGTGTTAGTAAAAAAGAAAGATGGTAGTATGAGGGTGTGTGTGGACTATCGACGACTGAACCAAAAGATTGTTAAAGACGAGTATCCTCTCCCAGTCATTGAAGACCATATTGACAGACTTGCAAATGCCAAAGTGTTTAGCACTTTAGACTTAAAGAATGGCTACTTTCATTTGCCTGTGGATGAAGAATCTGTCAAATACACTTCATTTGTTTCCATGACGGGCCAGTTCGAGTTCCTTCGGGCTCCTTTCGGGCTCTCGATCTGTCCAAAAGTGTTCACTAGATTTATCACAGCGATTTTCAGGGACCTGATTGCTAGGGGTATTATCCTTGTTTTTATTGATGATATTATCATTCCCGCAGAAAATGAAGACGACGCTGTGATCAGACTGGCAGAAGTATTGGAGGTTGCGGCTGAGTACGGGCTGGACATAAATTGGAAGAAGTCACAGTTGGTCCAAAGACAAGTCGAGTACCTGGGCCATGTTATCAAAGACGGACAGGTGTGGCCTTCACCAGAGAAAACGGACGCTGTTGCCAGATTCCCCGTGCCCACCAATACTAAGCAATTACAGAGTTTTATAGGATTGACATCTTACTTTCGAAAGTATATACAGAATTTTGCCATGATTTCAAAACCATTGACGGACCTGTTAAGACGAGAAAACAGTTATGAGTTTAACGATGAATGCCATGCTGCTTTTGAAGAACTGAAGAGAAGACTGGTGAGTCAGCCAGTGCTTCGCATATTTAACCCCAGACTGCAGACTGAGATGCACACAGACGCCTCGATGGCAGCAATCTCTGCAATACTGTTACAACGAGGAGAAGACGCAGAGCTGCATCCTGTGTACTATATGAGCAGAAAGACGACACCAGCTGAGAGCAAGTATACCAGCTATGAACTTGAAGGCTTGGCAATCATAGAAGGTGTAAAGAAATTTCGCTGTTACCTGTATGGAAAACACTTCAAGATTGTCACAGACTGCAAAGCGTTTCAAATGACATTAAATAAGAAAGATTTAGTAATGTCAACGAGAGTGGCAAGGTGGATACTACTGCTGCAAGAATATGATTTCGAGATTGAGCACAGAGCTGGAAGTAAGATGCAGCATGTAGATGCACTCAGCCGAAACCCATATGTGGCAGTATGTAACGGGCCGATTCATCAACGGCTGAAGACTTCACAAGAAAATGATGATGGGCTTAAAGCGATCATAGAGGTGCTCAAAAAGAACACACAGTACCAGGACTACTACTTGGAAAATGGTTTGCTCTACAAAGGCATACAGAAGCATCTCGTGGTACCAAAGACTATGGAAAACGAGATTATAAAGAGAGCACATGAGAATGGCCATTTTTCAAAAAAGAAAATGATTGAACTTATAAGTAAGGACTATTATATCAAGAATTTAGAAAGAAAAATAGAAGAGTTTATAGTCACATGCATACCATGTCTGTTGGCAGAAAAGAAGAGCGGAAAGCTAGAAGGGTTCTTGCATCCCATTGATAAACAGGAGCTGCCGCTAGACACTCTCCATATAGACCATATTGGTCCGATGACAGAAACCAAGAAGCTGTATAATCACATTTTGACAGTTGTGGATGCATTTACTAAGTTTGTGTGGCTGTTCCCAGTTAAGAGTACTACTGCTAAAGAAACCGTAGATAAGATGATGATATTTCAGCAATGTTTTGGAAACCCGAATAGAATAATTACTGATAGAGGCACCGCGTTTACTGGATCTCAGTTCGAGGAATTCTGTAAAGACGAAGGTATTGACCATGTTAAGATTACTACTGGGGTACCGCGCGGAAATGGCCAAGTTGAGAGGCTTCATAAGGTAATGACCCGCGTTCTGACGAAGCTGTGTATTGAAGAACCAACACACTGGTACCGCCATGTCAGTAGAGTTCAGCGAGCCATCAACAGTACGCATCAGCGTAGCATAAACACTACTCCATTTGAGTTGCTTATTGGTACGAAAATGAAAATAAAGGAAGACTACGATATCTACGAACTGATAGAGCAAGAGAATAGAGATAGTTTTATGGCTATTAGAGAAGAAAATAGGAAGAAGGCAAAGGAGCAAATTTTACAGATACAAGATGAAAATAGAAGGAACTACAACAAGCGAAGGAAGCCTAGTACACTGTATACTGTGGGCGATAGAGTCGCTATTAAGAGGACCCAGTTTGGTGTAGGCATGAAGCTCAAACCTAAGTTCCTAGGTCCATATGAAGTCGTTGGATGTATGGGACGTGATCGCTACAGGGTGAAGAAACTGGACAGCGCAGCTGAGGGTCCGGGGAGTACCACTGCTTCCTGCGACAACATGAAGCCATGGCCTGGTGAGGAGTAAGTCAGGTAAGCTTTTGATGTTTTATGTACGTGCGCATAACAGAGGGCGCCACACGTGTTTTGCATGCCTATGCATGGCGCTTTCACTATGTTTTCCTACCATGTTTCAGTATTTTGATGATGTGCCCAATATTTTAAATATTTAATTAAAGTGTAACGTGTTTCTTAAACTTAAACTATCTAATGTGTAACTGTATCACATAAAGTTATGTCAAAGATTAATAATGTTAATAGCAAGCTTATAATGTTTGCCTATTACTATATACTGATGTTGATAATGAACCTAGTTTTTGAATGTTATGCCTTCGTAACATAATATGTTAAATTTAAAGATGTGCTTAGCAGTAAAAGATTATATTATGTTACTTAATTGCTAAAACCTATTTGATATGCTATTTGATCTCACGGATGTATCTAGATTCGTATCACGATAGTTCCTATTGTTTCAAATTACGTTGTAACTAGAGTCTAGAGTTGAGACAGTGTAGTCTGAGGCCAGACTAAAGAGTAGGACGGCCGATCTGTAGGATGCGTGGATTGGAACGTAAGGATTGAACGAGTGAGTGAGAGAACGAACTGTGGAATGAACGACGTGTGAATGAGAGAGTATGATGCCGAGTGTCAGTGCGCGTGAAAGAGATAGCAAAACGCCATGGGCAGATTTAAAATTGTAACCGGAAATTCGGGGAGACTGATTTCGGACGTACGATGTGACGGTGTAATATTTGTTTTTTTCAATAATATAAGTTTTCAAAGTAATTTTGAGTTGTTTGAGTTCGCCCGACCCACATATATATATATAGCAAAAAATATACATACTTTCATATATGTATTTAACTCAGTACGAAAGTGTACATTTTAACATCATTAAACACATATTATCTTTACACACGTATTATTTGTGTACATTTTTCATCTGTATATATATATTCTTATAACAGATGCTGACAGAGAAAGTTTTAAAACTATAAGGTGGAGTCTGTCCGGAAAGAGAACGAGTCGTGGAATGTATGGGGCCCAATACATTCCACGACTCTTCTTTTTCCGCACAGACTCTACGTGTATACACATAAAAATATTGAATCAGAACTAGAATTGGTTATTTATTTAGTATTGCGTATTTTTAATTAATAATGCGATGAGCGGTATTCAGATTTATTAATTTCAACTACCTTCATTTATGTCGGCAGTGTTTTCGCGCTGCGTGCGCGCTAATAAAATGTGGAAGCCGTGCACAGTGCTTGCACACGTCACACGTCACGCAAGCGGCATGACGTCTCTCATATACAGTATGTAAATCTAATACGGGCGAATATTTAAACGGTGCTTATTATAGGAAGAAAGAAGTACCTATATCAGAATTATATCGAGATAGATTTTACTTAGAAATACAATTAAAATTTTAACCATACAAAATAATTCGGCAAGCAATGTAATACACCACACAAGTTAAGGTAATATTCCATTTTCGACCGCAGCTGCACTACTGCTCCGACTCCGACGTTACTGCAGCGGCCTGAACGCGTCGGTGTTATTTTCAATTTCCATAGTAAAATGAATGACAAGCCCGACTGCACGTAATATGGTCATTTTAACGTATTTCCGAACGCAGCTGCACTGCTGCTCCGACACTACTGCAGCGGCCTGAACGCCTCGGTGTTATTGTCAAATTCCATAGTAAAATGAATGACAAGCCGGACTGTGTTTGCGTATTTGGTATTGCAACTGCAGCTGCAGACCGCACGCCTAATCTGTCACCAGCAGCTGCACTGAAATGTCTTTGGTTACAGATACTAGTAGTTTTAAGCAAAGAGATTATAACCACTACGTTCTAAGGAGTTTATTACACCCACGGATACACAACCTCGATAGTACCTAATGTTAATGGTCTTCTTTTTCGTGTAGCATTAGCATTATTTTTACTTGCTTCTTCTCGTAAAATATACAAAAGTAAATTAGTATATTTATTTATACATCTGACACTGACACATTATTCATAACTTGATATTGACAGGCAACTAACGAATGCTGCTGCGACTGCGCGTCGCACCAACAGCAGTCGCCGTCGCTATTGCCGCTGGAATAATATCGCACCAGTAATGTCGCAACGGTAGTGCAACTGCGGTTGGAAATGGACTGTCACCTTTACGGGGTACGAGCTTTTTAAAGTAACTGTCAACGCTTGTTGGCAGTTACTATAAAAAGCTCGTATCTCGTAATGTCATGTTACCTATCTTATTATGTTTCTTAATGTTTGCAGTAGGTACAGTACATAGTGCTGCTTATTAAACATAAAAAAAGAATTAGGGGTCATAATTAAGTGTAACTTAAAACAACTTCTCAATTAATGATTAGACGGATAAATTCTATATCTGGTTAAATTTATTGCCCGTATTGGACTTACACACTGTATAGATCTGTATATTATATATCTATGTACTTGTCGTCTACGCACACCCATCCGGGGGGCACAAGCCTTAAGCCTGAACGATTGTATAAATAAAAAAATAAATTGAGATTTCGTAATCTGAGTACCGTTCCATATTGAGGCACCTTCTAATCATCAATTAAATAATACAAAAGGCATATGTAGGTACTTATATAGTAGATACCGTACAAGCAGATGTTTTTTCAAGTGGCTTATCGTTTCGAGTGTTTTGAGCTCCCTCGTATTAAAACAACTACATAGGTGCTTTAACATTAAAACAGTCGAGTCACTGTGTTCATTAGTCATTGACCTCAGAGGCGCAGAACCCAATAAAACAACCCCTTTTACGATGTGTTAAGTGGATACGAATCATATTCTATCATCAATCATAATTACACCCCTTTTTACAAGGTAATGGAAGCCCACAGATAAGCAAATAAAAGTGTTTTACAAATTAAATTACTTCCATTGTTTTCCTTTTTTATGCAATGCATCTGTATAAGATAGAGCTGATTGTTATTCTTTAGTTGAAAGTATTGGTATGAATATTATTTGGCTTATGAAGTTCTAACAACAATGCACTTAAGCTACCTTAGTAGATCTTAATATCTCGTTGCAATAACAATAAGACAAATGGTTAGTTAGCTGTGTCGGCGAAGATGGTACGTATAATTAGATAATTAAGCTTAGAATAAATTTAAAAGTGGAAAAATTACTTTCTTTGGGTGAGACTTGAACTCACGGCCTCTGGATAGCATCGTTCGCAGACGTTTCTGCTAGTTAAAAATTAAACTTAGGCAATTTCCAAATAATAAATAATATTTCAGAGAATTACAGTTTTCCGATAACGTTATCACAAATTTAGCGTGTATCCTCTTCATTCGCCGATCTATAGCCTTATGTGCTCCAATAGTTAATTTAATAGTACACCCACTACACCTGCCCTGTGACATTCATCAAAAGACACATAGGTACCATATACCTAACTTAGTCATAAGTGTGCCGTTTCACAAACAGTTATGAAAACTTCGATAATATGGACCAAATCTTGATTAAGTAGGACGGCTACAAAAAAAACCGGCCAAGTGCGAGTCGGACTCGCACACGGAGGGTTCCGCACCATAAACAAATATCGAGCCAAAACAAGCAAAAAAACGGTCACCCATCCAAGCACTGACCCCGCCCGACGTTGCTTAACTTCGGTCAAAAATCACGTTTGTTGTATGGGAGCCCCACTTAAATCTTTATTTTATTCTGTTTTTAGTATTTGTTGTTATAGCGGCAACAGAAATACATCATCTGTGAAAATTTCAACTGTCTAGCTATCACGGTTCGTGAGATACAGCCTGGTGACAGACGGACGGACGGACGGACGGACAGCGGAGTCTTAGTAATAGGGTCCCGTTTTTACCCTTTGGGTACGGAACCCTAATGATCTATGAGCCCCACTTTGGAGGAATTATATTGTGCGTATTAAATAACATACCACTGCAGCTACCAACGAACTGTGTATGTCACCAGCTCTACTCGTTCTAAGGCATAAACCTTGGTCCCTCGCTTTGCAAGGTGCTTCACTTGAAAGGGCTAAATAAAAGGACTTTCGACATCGGCTGACCACAGTCGCGAGGGATCCGCCAACAATAGTGAGTGACGTCTCAGCCTCAAAGAAGCTCCATTAACCGCTAACTTTAAGGGGCTCAACAAGGATGCGAACGCGTCGCAATAAATAAAGCGCTTGAGACAGATAAATTATCTTTGACTTGCGCATAGCTACCCTTGACAAATTATCTGTCATAAAAGCTAAAAACAAATTTGCTTTGGAAAGGAAAACTTTGTAAATACCAATAACGCCGCCTGGTTTACGTGGGTAAATTTTGTATTAGAAGTTTTAAATATGTTGGTCATTATTTATTTTTTATTTAACCGTAAATATTATAGGTGCCTACTACGGAATCGTTAAAAGGCTTGGCTTCGTACGACTGATTAACCAAATAGTAAACATTATATACAGTAAGAATAAGAATAAGAATAATTTATTGAGAAAACCTTATTGCTAATGTTACAATAACTAAGTATAGTCCCAACTCCCAAACCAAACTATTATTAACTCTAACGGAAATAAAAAAGTTAATTATTAAAATGTTTCTATTTCGGTAATATCGAGTTCGCTTAGTGAAAGTTTAAATTGCTTTTATCACGGGCCGTTGCTTTTCGGACCAGTACGGTTACCATCAGTTTGTCACTGACATAAACGCCGTCGAGAACGTAATTTACTTTCTATACATCTCGCTCGCACTCGCATATTAGTGCAAACGGGATGTATAGAAAGTAAATTACGTTATCGACGGCGTTTATGTCAGTGACAAACTGATGGTAACCGTACTGATAATGCGTGTGGTTGCGTTATTATTTGTATATTTTAACGGATAATAAATGTGATTAAATACGTTGTCATTTTCGTTGAACATTAAACAATTGATACGATTTGGCTTGAAAATAGTACAGATTATAACGTAGAAGACACCCAATTATTATAATATTATTATATTGTATAAGTACTACAATATTAAATTTCTCGTGGGCGAATCGAAATTTGTACTGACGCCACCTGGAGCCTTATTATGATTAAGTTTGGGTTCTGATTTTAGTTATCCCAACAAATTTGAATACGCTATTTTGCAGTAGTTGACAGGTTAGTAGGATCATTTGCATGAACAGTTTGTAATAAAGACGGAACCCGAAATCAGTTATTGAAATTTAAATAAGTTCACATTGGACTAAGGTACGTAGGTTGTATGCACTTCTTCGCACATACATTAGATCTCAATATATATAAATTGAGCAATTTTATATGTATGAAAGTTTGTATGTTTACATTTTGGGCCGTTTTTTTAATTATACCGAAAACATCTGCCGAAGGGATTTGAATTAAACCAGACAAAGTTAAGACAGTTTTAAAAGCCCGTTATCGTTTTTGAGCCAAAATGTAAAATTGATAGATTTAACTAACTAAATATCACGGCTCAGCGACCCAAAGAGGATCTTGGCCTCCGAAACGAGAGCACACCATTTTTCCCGATCCTGCGCCGTTTCCTGCCAAATATCGGCTTGAAGCTGACGCAGATCCGCTTCCACACTGTCTCCCCAGCGGTATCTGGGCCGACCTACCGGGCGGCCACCAGTCGGTCTTCCCAGGTACGCCCTCTTGGCAGCTCGGTCCTCTCCCATTCTCAATAGGTGCCCGAACCAGCGAAGTCTGTGGGATTTCGTTTCGCCGATGATATTGGGTCCGGCCACCAACTCCTCGATTTCGGCATTTCTCCTTATCCTCCAGGTGCCGTTGTCTCTCTTGATAGGTCCCAGGATCTTCCGAAAAATTTTCCTTTCCGCTACCAGGAGCTGACTTTCCTCTTTTTGTGTAAATTGATAGATTTAGTCGTTGAAATTGTACTCCTTTTGTTACGTAATATCTAAATAACAAGTATAAGTTTCTATTAGCACGTCTTCTCATCTTGCCTTTTAATAATGAGGTCCCGAGCGTGCGTCACCGGCAATATATGACGAGAAAGGGCAGTTTTTAAAAATTCATTAAAAAATTATAGTGGTAAATTATAAAAAATGATGTATAAGAACAGTTTCAGGAAATGTTGTAGATTGTTTAAGTATCAAAATTACGTTGAAATGTTTACTTGTTTTGAAGTAATTTCTGGTGAAAATTGATTTCGTCTAACTTTCATTTACTCTTGTTCAATATCATATAACAAAAATGTAGTGTATGAAAGTTCCAACTTTCATACACTACATCCAGTCCATCCAGTACAGGAGGTTCAATTTTTGAAGAGGGTGTGTTTACGACATTTGTATGGCAATTTTTTATTTTTGGAAAATTTGATTTATAATCATCGATTTAGGAAGGATTCTTAACAACAAAAAATATAGGGTACGAGGCACCACTCTACTTTTTATACTTAGCTAGATATGGACGTCTAAAGATCGACATTTGTATGGCACTATTTAACAATTTTTAAGGCACTTTTGACATGTATATGGCATTTTTTCGACATTGTATGGCAGTATCAAAATGTTTATGTCACTATTTATTAATTTCGTGGCATTTGTAAGACCCTGACGACATTTGTATGACGCCTTTTCGGCATTTGTATGGCACTGTGTCGACATTTGTATGCCACAATCGACATCTGTACAGTCAAGATAGCCGTACAAATGTCGCCTTACAAATGTCGTCAATAATATCTTTTGGCGAAATTTCTTACACTATATACTTAACCGATTCACTTATTTATTTTACTATATATTTTAACACTATATTTGTAACTATTATTATGAAATACACATTTTTATTTCGACTGTGTACCAACATATGAAGCGTCCATACAAATGTCATTGTAGTCGTACCAAAATATATCGAAAGAGATTCATACCTGTTTTTACATAAATAAAACAGTTTCCGCGTGCATACTTAATGATGATAGACGCCCAACTAACCGCACTATTGCGTCGCAAAGTTAATCTAATCGTTATTCAATAGACAAAGAAGATTTTGGGGGGTATCTTTAAGTCATAACAAAACAAGTGCCGCGCGGGACAACGATAAAAAGGCTTCCCTTGTTTTATTAAATAAAGCATTAAATTATCGAAATGATTAAATAAATTCTCTAGAAAATGCTTTGTATAAAAATATAAATCTATTCATAATATGTTGCCTTTACTTAACTTTGGATAAAGTTATGATTTGTTTACTTTACTTTACGAAATTTACAAATAAGATCGAATAAATCAGTGCTTTACACGTTTACCTAAGAAACGTCCATCAGAGAAAAAATCATTACTAATTTAGTGAGTCAGTTTTCAAAAAAATTATCCGTACAAATGCAAGATTAAGAAGACGTGCTAATAGATACCAGTACTTGTTATTTATATTATGTAACAAAAGGTGTACAATTTCATCGACTAAATCTATCAATTTTACATTTTTGCGACTAAAATCGATACCGGCCTCTTAATACCATAACTTTGCCTCGAGAATATTGTAGGTACTATAAATTCAACCGCATGTAGATCCTAAACCTACGTGTGTGTGTACCTACAATAGTTAGAAGTTTAAAATAAAATAAAATTTAAAAAAACAATCCTCAAGGGGGTGGGGGGGGGAGACGGAGAGAGTTTATATGGAAGAAAAATAAAAACAACAAATTTGTACCTAGCAAAACGGGCAAAAACGCATCGAACAAGTATCAAAATATTATATTCATACTTTTGAAATTGGCTTTAATTCTATTTGCATGAGATCATCACCGCAAGTTTAATTTTTTTTGTTTTGAAATAAATTAAGTACTTGAATTTGAATTCAATTTTTTTTCCGGAAAAAAATTTATGAATGTCAATTTTTTTATTTAATGCAAGGCGTCGCGTGTGATAAAAGTGCATACTGCTCCATACATTTCTGCACTTACTTTCCCTACAAGTTCCTATATCTATACAGTATTGGAGGCAAGCTTTATCAACACATGCGTGCAAGTACCGTTAATGAAATTGCCGCGTATTTTTCGACATATTCAGGAGAACAATAGTTCATAATGGCGGCGGTTACGGTTGAACGTAGATAGGTATGTCGGCTGCATACTCCTCTATTCACTGTCTGAAACTCCAATCTATATCAATTAATATACGAAAAAAAATCTTCGGATCTGCGTGTTAAGGTTTCTATTCCAGCAAAATAGTATTAAGATATGAGTTTGGGAAAGTACTCAAACGATGTTCGGCTCGCGTCGCTCGTCCCTCTATTGTCTCATCAACAATTGACATGAACACGTCAGGGATATTGATTACATTTGATGTCCATAAGTCCATAATATGTATTGCTAGTTAATCTATTTTCGAAGACATTAATTAATAATTACTGCGATTACAGCCAAAACACTGTATTTTGCACTAACAATTAATACTTGTTCAACACACCAACAAAACATAGTATATATATATGTATATGTAAATGGTAGTATATAGTGATTGTATCTAATGTAATAGGTATGTGCCTACCAATCCAATCTAAGATGGTAGTCCTTTATCCTTATTAAACGCTTAATCAGCCTTATTGAGTTTAGTTATTGTGGGACTGGGTGGATTCGTGTAAGATTTTCCCATAATATATGTTTAATAGGTACCTATATAGGTATTTACTGATGTAACTGCACTTAACTAATTACTTGTCCACACAATATCATAAGGATAAATTGGCATTGCCTGCCTGCTGTCACTGGCACTAACTAAACTTCAATAAAAGTATTTCAGACTATTCATGTGTCTCACGGGAACCGATCGAAGAGATAGGTACTCGTACCTAGTTCAAAAGCGCGGGTACAATGTTTTCAAAATAAAAATTAAATTGAATCTTCCCAACCATTAAATCATATAAAGAATGCTCTTTATTGTTATGTATGAAACCGTCTTCTAAAAATGTTTTCAACGTCACTATTGATTTCAAATTTTTAAGTGTCAACGCTATGGCGAATCAAAGCAAATCATTTTATGATAGGCCAATCGTATTTTGTGTGGTTAAAATTGACCAAACCTGTTGTGGGTAATTAAAAGCAGACTTATACGTACCTACATTGAAAAATTTTGATTAGTCCGTTATAAGTTATTAACCTTGCGTATTTAAATTATTTTCTCACTTTCAAGGGTATATTTTCAAATATTTTATTCGAAGCTAGTCTTCCATGTTTTTTATGTTCAATAGCGATAAATAAAAATCGCTTGCTAACGACCTCCCGAACAAATCATGCATCCATAACCAATCCTCTTACGTTAAGCCCTCACCCCAGCAGCGAGAATAGCGAGATAGCAATAGAGATATGATAGACGTTATTAATTAGATGTCGTTACGTCTTGCGCAGTTTTGGGAACGCATAGCGCTTAGTGAACTTCCCTTGACAACGATGGAGCAGGAAGGCATTACCTCCTGTTGTGCCGTAATTTTTGCCTTTACTCACATAATTTGAAAAATACACAATTAAGATGAAGTGGTTGTTTTAATACGGGATTTACGGTGTACGGATGCTTAAGTAAATTTTATACCTTTAAACGAGCAAATCTTGTATATTTATTTATTTACTTATTGTTTATTATATATATTTCGGGGATCTCGGAAACGGCTTTAACGATTGCGATGAAATTTGCTATATGGGGGTTTTCGGGGGCGAAAAATCGATCTAGCTAGGTGTTATTTCTGGGAAAACGCGCGTTTTTGAGTTTTTATATGTTTTCCGAGCAAAGCTCGGTCTCTCAGATATTTATCGTAATAAGTAATAGGTACCTATACAAATTTTGATATTAAATATGTAAAAATATTATAAATACATGATTATGAGTAGAGTTATGGTTTTGAACGAATTATATGAGCCTTTTCGACTAAATCTATCGAACAATAATTAAATTCGAATATGACAACAGTTTACAATCCAATCTACTCTCATTGTTATTATAGCGCCTTACGCTCTTTTCATAGCAATTCCGTGCGCGCATCGCATTCTTAATGTACACGCATCTGAATTTTTCCATTAAATATTAAACGTATACCAAATGCAGGGCAGGCATCGGCAGGCCTGCAACGTAATCTGATGTTGTCAGGGAAACGCGCATTTACTATTAAGTTCGTCAAATATTATTCCTTCGCTAATACATTACGATTACGAAACAAGTGCGAAAAATAGGAAATGCGTAACGAGTGGCGATAAATTAAAACACGATCGATGTCGAAGGCAGTGCTTTAAATCGCCATGAGTTGCGAATTACCTATTCACACATGTATCGCACAACGGTTTACAGTGGTAAATAGGTAGTATATGGCAATTTAAATTTTCGAAATATGTATAGGTACGTAATGTGCTAATTATTACACTAGTGCGGTAAAATAGTAGTTAAGTACATACCTTTTTAAATGTATCTACAAAATACATAAAATGTATGATTATATCATATTAAAACCAAACAAAACATTGCATTAATTAAACCAATCACGTTTCCGGTAAACAGAAAGCTAATAAAATGCAAACGAAACCGCACATTAGCGAGTTTCGGTTACGCGGGGGCATACAAGAAAACCAGAGCAAACGCTGCGGGTCAAATGAAACCGTATCCATAGAACCGCATTACGAGCGGGGTTGCATGGAGCTCTTCCATGGCAACCCCATGCATGGGACGGCTTTCACTTGGCGCATCGTAAAACTCTCCCCAAGACGCCGTAATGAATCCTCATCGCCTGTCGGGACAAGCACGCAATATTAGGGGCAGCGAAATCACGAGGATAATATGACTCAATTTATAAACATATTTTCATCAATCTGCACTCCACTATGATTTGCTCATTTGTTGGGTTGGGAAACGACGTATCGTGAAAGTTGCATCAATCCAAAATTAGGGATAAAATAAAATACTAAAAGATACTATCTAGGACAAATCTAAGAAAATCATTCCGGTATCCTCTTTTCCATCCGTCTTCTTTTTTACCAGTAAAACTAATGTACCTACGTTGAAAACATTTTTGCATAAGTAGCTACATGACAGACGCGATACAAATGTTTTTCGTTTAAAGGATTTAATTAAAACTACCATTACAAGTCCGTAATTACCGCTCCGAATAAAACAACACTTCCGTTTACAAAATTGAATAAAATACAAATACTATCAATTCGGGTGCCATTACTTTCAAATTAGTTGTCAGAGTTGCAATTACAGAGCTGTAACCAGGCGTTGAATTAAATTTTGTTTTAAGCCCTGGTATCGGAGCACCAGGTCTACTGTTACGCGCCATTTCACGCGTAATTTGATATTCGGATGACAAATTAGTTGGCGAACGCTGCACAGCCAGGGGAAAGAAAATTACAGGGCGCACGAGACTCGAGTGCTCGCCTTGCCTCACTCGCAAACTTCTATGCCACTTTAAAAATAAAGATTTCCAGACAAACAGATTTTGATAGGTACTTAGCCCTTTTTTGCTATATTTTGAAACTAAAACCTCAGAATTAGGCTTAAAATAATATTGAAGTAGTATGAATGAATTGATTTGAAATGCGATGCATTTAGTAACGAGCAAATGGGTGGATCAATTAGTTTTGTCACTTCTTGCCATAGGGCCCGATTCGGATTTTGTAATAGACATTTATTAGATATATTTTAGACATCGCCAAGATACGATAACGATATGTTTAAGATCTAACCTGTAAAATTTGACATTATCGCGATTCTGGAGATACTCTTGAACGATTCCCACAAGATATTACTTAGAGATCTAATTCACATCTAATAGATATCTAACACGATCTATCGTAAAAGCGACATTGGTTGCCCGAATTGCGCTGCAAAAGAGAACTATTACATGTGTAGTACGATTGGGGCAATTCCAGTCAGTTCATTGGCGACTACCGACTGCTTTGATAACACAGGAGCCATTCTCGTCGACGTGCGTTCAGCGGGACTATCACTTACACACTGAGTGGCAGGCTAGTATGTAGAAAACAGCCTAAAATTGCTCCGACCGCCGTGCGACCGGTATTGCCCCTGCGGCAGGTGTGTGAGTGGCCCGCTTAAGCTAGCCTGCCCGCTCGTGCGCCCTCATGTGACTGCAGTAGCCAATCTTCATCTACAGATACTCGTCCACACCGAGGACATACTGTCAGGAATCCGTCTACGTAGTGCATAGACTAGGAATCCTCTAGACTGAGTTTAGAGCAATTATTTCATGAAACCGATGCTGCCAAAAATACGGGGGTGCGGGAGGACGAGGTGAGCGAATCCCGTGCCGTGATTGGTCCGTTCAAAGACACGGACCAATCACGGCACGGGATTGACTCGAAGATGGAGTAAAACTACCGTATGAGTGGCAGAGGGGGTAGCGTTACTATGCTCAGTCTAGAGGATGTCTTGTCTGTGACGTAGTGTTAGGTTAAGGTTGTGGGTGGTCGGGCCTTCAGAGCACCTCGTTTATTGTTAAGGTCTACTTTAAGTAAATTACCTCCGCTAATTCCTTTGTTGTGTCGACCACGTGAGCTGTGATGCCAGGCAGCCGTTGTTACTCCACCTATCGTGTGGTTACTACTCCTAATAAAAAAAGCCGTCTAACAACACCTTAAAGGTACTACCACCACTAGACGTCCTACTACGCCCCGAAAATATAAAATGATATTTCGTAAACACATAAGCCCCGAAAAAGTCTTTCGTACTATCCAGTATTTAAGTCGCGCCTCTTGCCTCCAACGCTTTTCGCCTTTGGTCCTTCACGTCTAGTTTTTTTGTAGAAAACGTTTAACAATTTCTATGGGATGATACCTGCTGCCCAGGCGCCATAACGTCTGTACCCTCCCGTAGAAAAAATAATAATACCTACTCTCATTTTGCGTTTCAAATTGATCATTAGCAAGGTAGACGCGTACATAACAGGCTTATACAAAATATTCACGTGGAAAGTGGATTATGTTGCAAACTAAAATCCGTAAATCCGAATATATGCCTCGCGCCAATACCGGGCGCATTTACACGCAATAAAGTCTGTTATGACGCGTCGTCGATAAAACTCTAATCTACTGTAGGAGATCTACTCAAAGTATAAAAATCTCAACTTGATTTCTTGATACGACATATGAGAAAAGTTGCCATGCCTTTTGATGATTCTCCCACAAGAAAACAACGGGTTGCACTCCGGGAGTGCCGGCAGAAGTGAAAACTCAATGACTAGTGCAAAATGCACTATGTATAATTGAGGTTAACGCCATGTAGCGTTAGCGTTAATTACTTGAAACCCCTAAGCACATCACTGTTAGTACTCGAGTTATATTAATACCAGTTAGAGCGAAACTCACTAGATGGCATTTAAATCAATAAAGAAAAACTCAATGACATTACATGTAACAGTTTTTCGATCAGGTCACGTGTCCGTCTTACGGTCACGGTTACGGTTACGGTCACATTTCGAGTAGCAACCCATTTTTAGTAAAGATAATTATTTCAGTGTACATAGGGACAAAATTCAGACAAAATAAATACACAATGTATCCATTTGTGTCATTCAAACGCTTTTTTAACGCGCGTTGAAAAAGCTGCCGTGCGAATGGGGCCTTACGCTGTTCTATGTATAATTGACCCAGATCCTCCTTTCAATTGAAAAACTTTAGTTCCGAAATTGCTGGTGTTTAAAATTCGAAATTCAAAGGGTCTAGCCGCAATCCCATAGTGAAACTGCCCCTGGCTGAAGTGTATACCTTTCTTAGGTGCGTTTTTTTGTCTTATTATAAGATATCGTTTTACCAAATTTCAAGGCTAGAATCCCCTTGGTTTGGCTAAATTTTTTTTTTTAAATCGTTTTTATTTTTTTGTAGCTGTACTAGTGGTTCACGTTTGTATGGAAAAAATTCAAACTCTAGCTAGAAGAAGCGGCAACCCCTTATTTGGTCACACTTATTATAAAGATAATGTACACCAAGTTTTGTAACTTTATCTCAACTACAAGGGGGTGCTCAACCACATTGAAAATACGTAACCACCACCACCCTAAAGTACGCAAGAAGAACGGCCTGTATACATTAGTAAGACATTTTTACCTTGTTGCTCCAAATGGATTTTTTTACAAAAAGTATATTTTATGCAATAGTATATTCTGCATTAAATAACAAAAAATTGAGGTTGTCGCTTTTTACCCAATATTTTTTTTTTTACCCAAACCAAGGGGATTCCAGCCTTGAAATTTGGTAAAACGATATCTTATAATAAGACAAATAAACGCACCTAAGAAAGGTATACACTTCAGCCAAGGGCAGTTTCACTATGGGATTGCGGCTAGACCCTTTGTAGTGTTAATTGTTTAAAATTCGAATAGAAATTGTAAAGTTATCTTGCAGACCTCGCATCGAAATATATTTGGTCATGGTATTTTGAGTTTTATTCACCAGTACTAGAGTTCACTTTTATTAGCGATTTCATCAAGATGTAGCTTTATTGAGTTTTTCTTTATTGATTTAAATGCCATCTAAATGAGTGGTCATGTGGTCCTTACGGTCCTTACGGTCCTTACGGTCCTTACGGTCCTTACGGTCCTTACGGTCCTTACGGTCCTTACGGTCCTCACGGTCACGTGATCGCCTTACGCTGTCTCGAGTTTATAATTTTTTCCCCACCTCAAAAAGTGCCCAGCGCCGCTAAAGAAGTTTTCACTTCAAAAATGTCTAGGAAGTGATTATGTGCGACGGTTTTTTTTTTGCCACATTAGTAAACAAAGTTCGTATCATACCAATAACAAATTAAGTTGAGATATTTAAACTTCGTGTAGGCCTCCAGATCGGTAAATAACGCGTTGGTGGCAATGCAGCGCATCCCGGCTGTACTTTTCTAAGAGCTTTAATTGGAAAAGCGTAATTACTACTTGCTTGCTTGTACAGCCATCATCTTATCATCTCCGAAAGGGTATTAGCGAAAAAAACCGCGAGCAGTGCGCGGGTGAAGCGCAGGGTTGACGGGATAACAACTCAATTAAAACTTGACTATGTACGTCTAATGATTTATACAAAGTATATAAACATTTAAAATTTACATAGGTATTTATTAACGACTATACGTATTCGTATTATACTAACAAATAATTTGGCATTTCACTTCAGTGTATGTTTGTTTTGTATTATGTTCGACTGGCGTACCGAATAACGAGGCTAATAGCGAAGATTTTTTCACAGAGTCAGATTTTTTTTAGTTACTCCACTAAAGTTCCTCATACGCTAACTCATATATTATGTATATTTAATCTCGTTTATGTCGCCTAACAGCAATGTAATGTGACAGCCCTACGCGACTGTGACCGAGATGCGGGCAGAAGAAGACAGCTTCGACTTAGATGGTTATTAATATCTTTTGACGAGTCGGGAAATAACCGACAAACTCTCAAAGGGTAGACGTCAAAACAAGGCAATTACGAGATAGGGTAATTAGGTTTAAATAATATTCGGGGTTTTAAGTTTATTCTCTTGGAAAATAAACGTCCGGAGAGGCTTACCGTGGTTAAGCCCAACATACAAAGGCTTGGCAAAGAAATAGGTATTGCTTGTATTTTGTGAAGTAGGTATGTCAGATATATTTGTACAGATTGCTAATTTGTTAGTATGTGTAGTTAGTCTGAAAGGTTATTAATAATTAGCAAAATGGTAATGGTATTCCAGGTTTTAAAAAATGTACCTAATTTAAATAATAAACTGATACGTTGAGTAAGTTGTTCATTTTAGAATGTAATGATACATTATCTAATACTATATTTGAATTAGCGACAGAAAAATGTACTTTTAATCTTGGACTGAACATGTACAATCACACCTGCAATAATAATGTTACACAACGAAGGCCGCAAAATATGCATCTAAAACGATCTTATTTGTAGAGCCATAAGAGCGTGTCATATTCTTTGCGGCCTTCGAAGAGTAACATAATTGTCATAATTTATTATTGCAGGTGACTGTACAACCTGACATTGACATGTTAATTGTTTTGTTGAGATAATTGTAATGTTGATGTTGTTGTTCTCTACAATAGGGGATTGAAAGATTTATTTAAAAAAACCGTATCCCCGCCCTTATTCATAAAATTTTACGGGTCTGATTTAGTTAGTTAAATTATGTTTTATCCCTTTCTTACAAATACCTACATAAGTCAAAATGGCAGATTTAAGACAAACGATGAATAATAGCTAATTCAGGCCAGTAACGCGTTTATGAATAATGCCATAAGCCTTTATGTGAATTTTATTAATAAAATAGAAATAAACTGACAAGTACACAAAATGTTGCGAATACGAGTACATGAATACTGTACAATAGGAGCTCTTTTCAGAAAGCTCCAGAACTCTTTTCAATAGCACAGTAAAAAGGGTTTTATAAAGTGAAACTATCAGAAGTGAAGATAAGCCGTTAACATGGCGGGTGCGGGGTGGCAGGCCGAGGGCGCCGGTTGATGACTTGTCGCCCTGACAGATTCTTGGGTAATCTGATTTTTGATAAATTGTCTCGAGGTTTGCCTTTTCCGCGGTCTCAGTGATAAACATATTTCGTTTAGGAACTGTTAGCTGCCAGTGTAACCAGTGATGTAACTTTGTACATATTTATTAATATTTCGTACTATATAAACGAAAATATATTTTCTAGAAAGTTACGACAGCTTTTAATTAAACCAGTCATTTAGCATAGAACTAAATTTTATGATAACAAGACAATATTTTGATGCCTGTTAGCAAATAAAACGAGTACTTACCAAATTGTTGCGAATTAGTTCACTTTGTTACGCGCAGTTTTATGAATTCAGCTAAAGCTTTTTGTCACGCTTTGAGTCACCTTTATGCAGCAGTAAAAAAATTGTACCTACTGGAACATTCAGGATAAAAGTACAATTTCGTTAGGTGCCCGCTGAAAATTCAGACGACTTCAAAGAGCGCGTTAACAGCGCAGCGCCTCCTCTTTGTTTACTCTCGGAAACGCATTTAAAAATAGAACTTTATTTGGCATAATAACGACAAAAAATATACCTTAAAATTTGTTGAGAAGTTACACCTAACAAAAGGCTTCAAAAATGGAAATATAAATTCTGGAATTGAAGCTGCCGAACTTTAGGCTAATATCTCGCTACCTTAATTATGACGTCAACAAAATGATCACTGGACTTGTACATCATTTTTACCCGGTTTTGTAATTATTTTTGGTTGAGCTTTGTATGTAGTAGATGTTAAAGGCATTTGAAGTGAATGACTGATCCAAACTTAAATAAGTACCTGCCACTGTACCACGTACTAAGTGGGGAACAAATCTCACTCGGCCTGGTTAAATTAAATGAAATAAATAAATATTTATTGCCACACCTTAAGAAACCATATATAATTTATGAAAAATAAAGGTAGAAATAGGTACAGAATAAACTTTAACTTATCAACTAAATTTAAAGTAATAACTATAACTTAAATCTATGATGAGGCAAAGGGTCCCAATCTCAGCATGTGCAGTGCCAGAGGGCTCCGCGCTGATTTTCAGACTGGTCCCGGGAGAAATAGGTGCTTAAATAAAAATAATAAATTAAAGACTAGTAAGAAACATCAGTTCTTTTACAAAACTAACCAACTATTTTGGCTCAGTAATCCGCAGAGAATCTTGACCTCCGAAACGAGACCGTGCCACCTGTCCCGATCCTGCGTAACTTCCTAGTTACTGACGCGACGCTGAAGCAGACCCGCCGTCACACTGTCTTCCCAACGAAGCCTGGGCACAGAATAAATAATAGTACTAGGTACAGAAGACTCACTCTCTAACAAAACACGTTTATTACGATAAGGACAGATATGGCCGCTAGGTGGCGACAGCGCCACGCGCGGTTTATGGCTAGCCACCAAAATTAGTGTGGAAAGGATATACTTTTAGCTAGCAAAGCGACGAAATCGCGGAGTGAGCCACGCCTTGCCTGGGCTAACCCACCGGACGGCTACCAGTCGGACCTATACAAAATACGTGGTCATAATTTTAATAACCTACAACACACAAATGAGCTGATAGTTTATATAAAGCTGCCGTAGCGAGCCCCCAGCCGTCCAATTATAATATTTCTCAGGAGAGTTTTAAGATTTGGATTATATTGAAGTAATGATTGGAGCGACCAACTTCCAAACCTCGCCAATAGACCTAATTTATTTATTTCGAGTACTCCGGGAGCCGTCGACAGTGCTACAGCTTTATTTGTTCAATACAGACTTAAAAACATCAGGAACTGCCATTTAAATTATTATAAACTATTACTTTTATTAAAGTTGTTATTTTATTTTGACCAGTCTGGCAAACGAGTTTTGTTAGTTAAAGTATAATATAAAAAAGCTACATATATAGTCGAAGTTATATTTTTCTACAGGGAAGCCGTTTAATGTGCACTTATAACATAAAATAACGCCACGCCACACTTTTTTAAATTATTTTAATAATATTTTAGGGGTTACCTACCTATTGATTTATAGGTGCGTTCATACTTTCCGTTCCTATAAATTAATACACTGTGAATCGTAGTTCCGCAAAAAAATCATCTTGTATGGAGGGTCCAAATTTTCAATATGCTGTAGCGACTCCGTAAATGTATTTAAAAAAAATTACCTACATTGGTTTTTTAGTGGTAGATTTTACATTAAGCGGGTGCCCCGTAGATAAATAGAACTTCTGCGAAATAAGGATCACCCTAACACTCGTGGACTTTAAAATACATAGGTACTAGCAAAACAAAAAAACATTATGAATCTCTTTGCCTATGCTTCACTGACAAGAGGCTCTTGCCAAAGTATTTACCTATGCATTTTTTTTAAATCACCGGTAGTTATAGGCAGCTATTGAATTCCGTGCCGTAATGCGAAAAGTCGGCAATTTACCGTATTTTGAAAAACTAACATTCAGTGAGAAAAACATGCATGTTGCATAAATAAATAGTTTGAGCTACGAGTAATTGGCTACTCCTGAATGCAGTTGTAGGTGTTAAAGTAAATTTTGTACTCTGAGTGAAAACAATATGTATAGGAGGAAGCGGGGAAGAAGTTGACGCGGCGTGATGTGACCAAAAAAACAACATTTGGCTTTCATGGATAACACTAAACATGTACAATTAAGTACTTAAAAGATGGATGATCTATGTGACAGTCAATTATGAACAAGAAGGAAGTGAATGATGAGATGAAAATCGGAAGAAATTATAAGAAAAACATACCCTAAGTGTATATAAATCGGGTAAGAGTAATATTACTTACATTCAATGCCTACGAAAAATACAACCGGTCTGTCTAAATAGATGTATCTACTTACAATTTTATTCTACATGTAGCTCTTAATTCGTTACGTCTCCGACACTCTCTTTGATTTTTTTTGGCTCCAATTTACTGTGTTCTGTTTTAGTTATTTTCCAATCGTGTAGATTCGAAGGCATGCGAGCATTTTTGACTTGGCGTAGGTATTTATTCGGGAAAAACTTTAAATTGCTTCCGACCCAGTTGGAGCACCTATTGAACCAATTCGCCGATTGCCTGCGTCTGATCAACTTTCAATAAAATTCATACTTTGTCTTGTTTATTCGTGACCAATATCTTGTTCTTAAGAGCCCGGTAACGATTTAAGAGCAAAAATTTAAAAAATGTTGATGAATTTTTAAAAACTGCCCCTTTTCGTCATATATTACCGGTGACGCACGCTCGCGACCTCATGATCATGACCATGAGGTGAGAGTCCCTGGCGGCTATCCTTCTGTCCCCAGTTACCCCACTTGACGGTATCTAGTTTACGACTTTTTCTACCCATGACGGTCAACATCCTGAATTCCTGATACATCCTGACACATCCTGACGCATCCTGACACATACCTTGACTAAATATGCGACATGACTTTGACGAGTGCGTCGGGGGCGTGGATGATTAAAAGGCAGGTGACAAGACGTGCTAATAGAAACCAATACTTCTTATTTAGATATTACGTAGGTAACAAAAGGTGTACAATTTCACCGACTAAATCTACATTTTTGCGACTAAAATCGTTACCGGGCTCCTAAGTACTATTGAATAACGATTTGAAGTTTGCCATTACATGAGGGGACATTAAATTTTAACTGAAATACTTATTCCAAAACATGCCATTTATACCTACTCTCTAAATTCTATCAAGATACATAGGTATGTTTATTTTCCGATCATAATTTAAATGACCCCAATACACAAAAAATTCTAAATAATTTACAATGATATCACTACGTCTTATAAAACAAAGTCCCCCGCTGCGTCTGTCTGTTTGTATGTATGGTCGGATCGGTCGGAACGGATTGTCATGCGGTTTTCGCCTATCAATAGAGTGATTCTTGAGGAAGGTTTAGGTAAATATATCATTTGTTACGGTTTACTCGTGCGAAGCCGGGACGTCGGTATAGTATGTACAATTGTACATACTAATTGATGCAAGTCCTTGCTTTTTGCCGCTTTTTTGTTACATAGAACATACCCACTTTTTATATTTCAGTAAATCATGAAGACTAATTTTATTGCGAAATATATTTTAAATATTTCCATAACCCAACCTCGGTATTCGGAAAACAAGATCCGTTCTAGAGAAGAGAACGATACGATGTGTACTAGATACCTGGTAGTTTAGATTTCAACTAAATATCATTTGCAGCTCAATTCGGGCAACCAATGTCACTTTTACGTTAAATTATCGTATTAAGATCGTTTCAAAATCGTTTTGAGATCTAAAAATACATAACGAGACGTTTTAGACATTGTGGAAATCGTTCAAGAGTATCTCCAGAAGCGCGGAAATGTCAAATTTGACAGAAAAATATCGTTGTCGTATCTTGGTGATGTCTAATAGATATCTAATAGATATCTAGTTCAAAATCTAAATCGGGCCCCAAGTCAACCAACGGATTATTTCGTGGTTACTTTTTAATTATTTAAGTCTGTTTTCGACAATATCTAATAATTTAATAAATTGAATGAATATATAGCGATTGGAGCAGTTTATCCCCCTAATAAAAAAATGGAAATTCGTAACTCAGCATGTGAAACTGGTGAAAATATTTTTGCTATAGTGAGGCTGGAAGGCTTGTCAGTAAATATGGCATTTCAATTGGTTCAGTCACTTTCAGTTCGAGCTCCACCGTGAAAAAAGATAAAAAGTAAAAAACCATTTCGAACGCACCGTGGCATTTGGCAGTTAGAGAATAACTGGATTTAATACTCGCTGAAATATTTAAATGAAAGTTTATTATATAATACGATAAAACTATATTAATATTACTCAGCTGTTAACATTCATTCGAATACTAATGATTATGATTTGATTTTATTCAAATTACGTTTGCGTTCCATCGCAAACGTAATTTAAATAAAATCTAATCATACTCGAATAAACGCAACATAAATTGCGCCTGATGATATTAAAGTGAAATGTTGCTTTCCCTTTACACGTAAGTTTATTTTTTTCAAATCACTATCATAGTGCTGCATATTCCATGAAAACTGGCATATATGTAATATATATATATATGTACTGTGTTACATATACATATACATGTATAATTTGCCCAGTAAGGTACCTACTTATCCCCAGTCAGCGGGAATCATTTTCTTTTTGAATGACCAGACCAGTGTCCTAGTATCAGAATAAATAATAGGTAAATAATTGCCCGAAAGGAGGGTGTCTCCCGGCTGGTAATAGTACTCCTCTGCTTTCATGGAATCACCACAGAAAAGACGGGAATATTTAAATTATTTACCCTTGTGTAGGTAAAAATAGGTACTTAGGTGCTTATTTTAATCTATAATACGTAAGCACTATGATAAGTCTATATGTCATTTTAAGTCTATTTTAGATTATTTGTTACTTATTAAGAATTTGGAAACAAAGGATTTTCTTTGAGTTAAATGATAAGAATTTTTAATAACGTTCGAAAACTCGCGGGGCACTTTTGGGTCAGACTAGCCGAGAACCGGGATAAGTAGCGTGCACGAAGAGAGGCCTATGCTCAGCAGTAGGCGGCTGAAGGCTAAAATGATGATAAGAATTACAAAAGTCCTTACCGATTTAAGAAGAAATCTCATAGGTAAGCCAATAGAGTTCTTTCGCAAACCGTATAAGGGAACACCTGAATTAAGCAGGCGCAGAGGATAAGAATTCTTTTAATTTATTTGGAAATAGGGATTCAGCCCTTGAGGCGAGCGAGCGATTGATGTCTATAAAATTCAAGGATTTCTTTATCCAAGCGCTCTAAAAGGAATTACTTTGGCACGTTTTTACCTCCATGTTTTTCATCTTTGGTAGTTATCAAGAAAATTTGCAAATGAAACTTGTGAGTGAAACGGTTTGTACCTGTTGGATAGATTTTCCCACGAGTGTTGTTTTATTTAATCAATAAAGACCTACCAGTACTTACTTTTCTAACGAAACTTGAAAATATATATTAACCTTCCTTATTAGAGAAGGTAAGTACTTACTTGCATTTACTGACTAAAACAGACAATTATTATCAGAGTACCTACTTTAAACTAACAATAAGTTTAGCGGCACATTAGCCGACAACATTGGTTGTCGACAACGATGGTTACAATAACACAACTAGAAAGATTTAGGCTAATGAATACGTTTATTCAATTAAAAAACAAAGTAAGTACATAACAATTTTATTCGGTTTTCAAAAATGGAAATTGGGAAAAGTGGACGTATGTAAGTTTCAAAGAATGAGAAGGCTCTTATCAACTATCTAAGTGTGTGTACCTGCACCATACACAAACCTTGTATGTAAATACATTTAATAGTACTCGTAGATTATAATATTTAAGTGAGTTAAGTAATTAGTACTCGTAGATTGTTAAAAAACATTTACTATGGTATGAAAGGCCATATTTTGCCGCTCGAACGGAGTGAGAGCAATAGTTCGAGTTAGAATAGATGCTTTTCGCCCGAGTTAAATGTTATGTACTCTCAATTAACTAGGTACTTATTTCAATAAAATGATCGTTATTTATAATATCGGAGGTCAAATCAAATCCATTTAGGACCAATGATATTATTTTATAACTATACTTAGATAAGTTATACTCGCTCGTAGGTACATAAGGAGCACAAAAAATACTTCCATATTTATTTCTTTCCCTACGAAGATCTCTGCAAATTTTTGTTAATTTTCGCATTCTATTCATTTTTGTCATACTCGTCGTTAAACATGAGCTTGTCTCTTTCTCTTTCGGTGAGCTCGTTAGCACGTGCACATGTCTCGCTTGGTGCGACTAAAGGAAACTTGTACAATTTGTCACAAGATAAGCGCTTCAATTTTACAACACCTATAACATATCTTGAGTTATAATACTTATAATAAATCATAGTTTAGGACCGAGCTTTCATTACCTACTTATCATAAAAAACCGGCCAAGTGCGAGTCGGACTCACGCACGGAGGGTTCCGCACCATCAACAAAAAATAGAGAAAAAAAATCGTGTTTGTTGTATGGGAGCCCCCCTTAAATATTTATTTTATTTTATTTTTAGTATTTGTTTTTATAGCGGCAACAGAGATACATCATTTGTGAAAATTTCAACTGTCTAGCTATCGCGGTTCATGAGATACAGCCTGGTGACAGACGGACGGACGGACAGCGAAGTCTTAGTAATAGGGTCCCGTTTTTTACCCTTTGAGTACGGAACCCTAAAAACGTACTTATTGTTGCCAACCTAATTTAATTGTCATCTCTGACAGATGAGTACTAAGTGCATTACTGCCAGTTTACAAAATATTCATTAGGTTCTATAGTAGAAACAATAAAATTGCTTCAGAAGTCAGAAACGCGCATGTGACACCCGTAATATAGCAAGATCCATAGACTACGAACACCGCTTAGCGTTGCTTGTTAGTCTCCATAGGATACTGTGGCCAAAATCGAGAAAAAAAACTGTCCAAAATTGTAATTTAACTAAGAGCAAGTACCAGGGCCTCATGAGTTACAACTGTTACAAGGTGTCGCTGACCAACCGGCCGTGGGGCGCGGGGCGCGGTGGCCAGGTCGCGTATCTTAGCTGTATACTTTTGGTTTGTTTACCTACATATATGTCCTATATGATTCCACTTGTTTAAAGTATTATTTTGTTGAATGAAAAATATTTGTTAAATTTACAATTTTTTTTCAAAGTAAGTTGGTCGTAGAAAAAGTATTGTATGCAACGTTGTTTAACTGAGTCAAAAAATACTCGTGGCGTCTTTATTAACAATTTTCGGCTCCGCCTCAAATTGTTACTCACGCCACTCGCCTTTTTTGACCTCTCTTAAACAACGGATGCATAAAATACTATTTTGATATAGAGATGATAATCAATAATTTTGCAAACTTGACGTTAAGCCTACTATAGTTTACTCCTGATTTATTACGGTCAACTCACATCTGCTTTAAATTTTGCTATTTTCATTCAATTTTAAGGCTCATGTATGGTGAACCGCGATCAATCATCACATTCTTTAATGAGCGGCATATAAATTGAGTGTTTTTGTACATATAAATCGAATATCGGTGATCAATAACGTGCGATTGAGGGTTGGCATAATGAGAGCGGCTGGAGGCGTTCGCGCGTGGCGGGAAGCCAGCCGTGTGAATTTCGTGGCTGAAACGCGTACATTCACGTTAACAAACATACGCACACATCTGGACAGAAATTATGGTATATTCGTTTAAAACATTTAAGTCATTGTTTGGTACTCACTTGCTACGTACTTACATGTTTCTGAAATGAATCATCTTCCTCGCGTTGTCCCGGCATTTTGCCACGGCTCATGGGAGCCTGGGGTCCGCTTGGCAACTAATCCCAGTAATTGGCGTGGGCACTAGTTTTACGAAAGCGACTGCCATCTGACCTTCCAACCCAGAGGGTAAACTAGGCCCGTATTGGGATTAGTCCGGTTTCCTCACGATGTTTTCCTTCACCGAAAAGCGACTGGTTAAATATCAAATGATATTTCGTACATAAGTTCCGAAAAACTCATTGGTACGAGCCGGGGTTCGAACCCGCGACCTCCGGATTGCAAGTCGCACGCTCTTACCGCTAGGCCACCAGTGCTGGTTACAGGAGAATTTATTAGAAACCGGAGTTCACACATTACCACGCCCTCAGCGCTTCTACTCATAGAGTAGGTATATTGATAGCGGCACAGATCTAGAATGACGCTTACGCTTAAAGAGAATTTAGGTGCGCAAAAGGAAAGCCAGTACGTATTTGACCATTTCATGAGTGCGAAAGAGGCACGCTACAAATGAAAAACTTGACTTTTGAGCTTCATAGCGGCCGCTAACGCACGCGTGAATGCACCAAAACGTACCTACAAGTATTCAGTTTAGTGAACTGGAAAAAACGAAAAGCTGTATTCAAGAGATCGGTCGGTGGTTACTAATATTATCTTTGAATACCTAAATATGTATAAACTAGAAGTATTACAAAAACAAATTATTTCCAATGTCACTTGATATCATTCTGATTTTCGTCGCGCTTTTGATATTCGTCAAGCAATCTTGTACACTCTAGACCTGTGAATAGCGGTTAGTTTTATAGGTAGGTACGTATTTTTAAAAGATGTACCCAATATGTAGGAAAATAAGTGCTTAACAAGGTTAAGCTTTTAAACGTATTTTCTAATCATTTATTTCATTTTTGAGACAATACAATCTGATAACATACTACTCACAAAAGAGTGTCATGATCGTTGCAACATGGTCGTATTGGTTCAGCGATTATTGATCGGTTTCATTAAGTCTCAAACGAGCGGTGATTAGTATCTCGAGAGTTTGTACCTTTTATTTAAATTCAGTCTAAGAAATTAATTAGAGCCAGCCAGCCACCGAAATATCAAATATCAAATATCTTTATTTTGCATAAAATTGGGTACAAAAGATGGACTTAGTAACTAAGAAGCACATGCATACTTCACCAGCAACTGGCATGCAAAAACACAAACACGAGGTATGCTACATCTATTAATAATTCGAATAAATCCAATATTATACATGACACTTCTTATGAACGAGTTATGAACCGACGAACGCACAACGCGTAATGTCAAAACCGTAAACGGCAGCCACGCCACTGTTTTATTTTTCCACTAGTGGCATGAATGGGAGCCACAGAATTACTAAATGACGCTCACACAAAATTGGTAAAGTGTGATTGATTGGAACGCGTCACAGCTAAAGCGTTTTACTCTGGAGATAATTGAATCGGATTGAATCCGAATATTTAGACCACATTTCCCGATATGCGGCCAGGACGCAAGTTAAAAGTAGGTACATCGAACATTACATACCTACATATTGTATAGTATTATCATGGATAAATTACACGCCAGTATAATTAAATTTACAGCTCTTATTCAATTATTAACCGAAACATATGTAGTGCCAGGCGGTAAAGCCATCGAACCGTATCCAAAAATGAAAGAGAAAATGATTGAAGTATTTTTGAAATGAGAAAAAATCGTTACCTTAATGTTACGTTACCTGCGAAGTTTCGAGGTTTCTCATTTCTGCGTTTGTTTTTTCGTTTGTCGGTTTTTTAATGTAATAACGTGGTTCGTTGCTGGGCCGGAGCTGGCGGGAGGTAGGATCTCCACTGACACGCGGTATTAGCCTGATTAGCTGTGAAGCGGGCGCGGCGCTGCAAAAAGCTTTAAAAACGTCGCCAGTAATTCAGTTAGGGCGGCAATGGTATGGCGCACGCTGACCCAACCATGATACCCGATATTTACGCTCAGCCTCGGTTTATGTAGGTATCTACTCTAAATGTGTCTTTACACACGATCATTAGAAAGGTTGCGTCACTTTGAGACTTGAGATTTACGTAATTGAGACTTGTGAATTATTTTGTCTATGTACAATTTAAGTCAATTATAATTTATAGTTATGGTTTATTTTTAAACCTGAACCATTTTATTACAATCTAAGAGCTGTATACATTTTTGGTATTTTAATTTTAAGATTTACAGGTATTTTAGTGTAAAATCGATTCAAATATTCGTGGTAGGGGTTTGTTGTAACCCGACAATAATTAGATACGGCGCGCTTTTACAGCGGCGCGACTCTGAATACCGGCCAAATTGCGCCCTTCCAATCCTGTTTATGCCACGATGGAACTTTGAAGCTTCGTTTGGTCACCATTTTGTATTTTTGCTCTCACTAATATTTATGAAACTTTCTATAACTCAATTTAAAATTGAAGTAATTATTCAATTTCGTGAAATATTTTTATCATTGCTGAAAATTAGGTAAGTAAGAATTTTAAGCGACGCTGTTCGGTCGAAGGCATTTAGGAAGCCTGAATTCCAGGGCTGTCCGGCGTTAACCATAGCGAATGCACTTCAAATTCCGGGCAGTTGATTAGCCCGGAACCGGATATCAAGCTTCCCTCGAAAGCCTCGCTGTCGCTATTTATGCCCACCTGCTGAAACGATTTTCGAATTCATTTTTTAGCTTCTGCACTGCAGTATTCATTAAAGATCAAATGGTCACCTACAAAAAAAATAACGACACCGGGAAACTCATCAATGTTATTGCATTTTGTATAAAGTTATAGATAATTGAAGACGAAATACTATCTTTTAATGTGTGTTTACACCTACCGTAACTTGTCATACGTTAAAAATACTACTAGCGGAGTTAAATAACGCAACTAACAATATTCAACTACAAATATATCCCACCAAAAACATTTTCATGTAAAATGTTGCCAAGACGAAACCATAAGGCGCAAACTGACAAAAAGTTATCAGATATCTTGTAGAGCCAAGCTTCTAACTCTACAGTCCCTACCTTCACAGACTCTACACCTTAGTCAAAATATGTGGCTTGACCGCTTCGTCTCATGGGCGTAAGGTGAAATATGTATTCACTATTCATTATTTTTATTATAAAATAGTTCTTGTAATAATGAAACGGCCAAGCCTATATTTTGACTAAGGTGTAGACTGTAGAGTCTGTGAAGGTAGGGCCTATAGAGTTAGAAGCTTGGCTCTACAAGATATGATAACTTTTTGTCAGTGCGAGCCTTATGGTTTCGTCTTGGCAACATTTTACATGAAAATGTTTTTGGTGGGATTTCACATCTTTTTGTAAGTTGCTTATGACAATCTTCTGATTTAAAGGGTTGCGGGTGATTTACTATTAAAAATCCTCGTACCTTGGGGGCATCTTTTATATACAATCTGCTTTTTTACTGATTCCCCATACAAACTTTAACCCCCTTTTTCCACCCCTTTTCACCCATACGGGGTGATTTTGGGGTTGAAACTATTTTATATCCTTCCCCATAACAATAACTATCTACCTACAACTACATACCAAATATCAACTAAATCGGTTCCGCGGCTATCGATTTCCCATACACAATTCCACCCCCCTTTTCACACCCTTAGGAGCTAATAATTTCAAGTTTTTGATTTTTTTTTGTTGTTTGTGGGCTAATACTATCTCACATACCAAATTTCAGCTTCCTAGGACTTCAGAAAGTACCTAGAGGTTTTGATGATCAATAGTGAGTGAATGAGTGAATGAGTCAGTGAGGAAATCGGGGTTTTTTAGACATTAATAAAATAAAAGTATAAGTATAAGAGCTATGCAATTGAAATTTTTTATGCTTAATAAGTCCACTATTGAAATCATATCCCGAGAGTTTTGGTTATCTGGTATAATCCAAACCCAAGTTAAGAGGGTTCAAAAAAACGACGAAGCGCTTCGAGAAAAGGTTAATATATTATAGGTAGGTAAGTGCCCTTGCGCTTCGCTTTGCTCGTCTTGACGGGGGCACTACCGTGCCCTCAGATACGGGTTTATTGCGTAGATGTTAAAAAGTGTCTAAATTACGAAATACTTGTTTGGCTTAAGTCTTAGCTTAATCATGTTTTGCATTATCAAATCACGGTTCATATCCCGGTCGATATATTTAAGTCTAGTTAAAGTTTCATTTTTCAATGAGGACTCATTTTTGTTTTGTGTCTGGTGGGTACAATATAATAAAGTAAATTTAAACATTAAAGTCGAATTCGAAAAAAATTGCCATGTAAAACATTACGATTTACTACCCGTGCGAAGCCGCCGGGTCGCTGGTCTTAAAATAGACAAATAGTATTGATATGGATTTGTTTAGATTAAACCCTTAAATAAACAAAAAAAAAATAGGTACACGCCGTACACGAAGTTCAGAGAATTTGGTTTTCTTCTAAGATAGCTCCTAAAACAAAATTCATAAAGCAAAACCTTCTGAGATGAGCAACGTAAGTCACTATATTATGAAATTCAATTGTATATTTGTAACATAACGTCCATGTAATTCATAACTGAATTATTTATTTACTATGAAACACCACGCTATTTATAAATACCCAACTGAATTGGATAGTGTTATGAATGAACAAAGTACTACACAGAGTACACAGCCTTGGTTACACGATCAACATTAAAGATATGTATGTACATATATAATTTTATTTAAAAAGTATGACTTTCATTTTAATAACTGAGCAATTTAATATAATAACATTAATAACGTAAAAGTTTATTATATTTAGGTCTGGGATTTGTTGTAAAAACAGATAATTCAAATAAATATAGTGTTAAATAAGCATGTTCTGCAAGGTTGGTTGTGAAATTGTTATCTCCCGTAAAACGATTATAAAATATTGTATAATTAAATAATTTCCTACCAGTAGTAATGAAAAGCACTTCGTAATAACTCTGCCGAAAGTGCAATAGATGGACTCATATCCTTACAGGTCAGCTCTCAAACTACGAGTAACTCGTCTAACTATCACTATCTAGATAGCCTCTTCAACAATGTACTATTAAAGGGTGCAATGAAATATTTTGTATTGCGGAAAAGTATTATTAAATAATTATGGATTAGGTACGTATTTACTTCTACGTTAGGACTGACTGTCGATTATAGTTTTTAAAAATTAGTTAAATATAAGTAAAAATCCGTTCTGAGATGCACATTTCACGCAAAGAAATACATAGTAAATAATACTAGCTTTGTCGCTAAAAAGGCAAGAGGCAACGAGGACCGCGTCGGTTTGTCACGAAGCGGCTGTATCAGATAAGCAGCAGTTTGTCGCGTTCGCGTCATTTGTCGCTGCAGTCGAGATGACGCGCTCCATGTCGTGACTGCGTAGGCGGGTACGGCAACCGCAATATACATTCGTAGGAGGCATTTTATGGTTTAGTTTTAATTATTTTCCCTACGCTCAGATGTATTTTTAATATGTATGTTTAAAGTTATGTGTTATGTTTTTTAATATTGTGAATATTGAAGTTGATTATAGACTTATACAGAAGCCTGTATACAAATATATGTAAGTATCGTACTTGTGTATCTCGCAGTGGGATAAAACGGACATTAGAAATACAATCTCACCTGATGGTAAGTGCCGATGCAGTCTAGGATGGAACATGCTTACCTAAAAGATGTCTATTCACTCTCGATTTAATAAGATCCAAGTTATAGTGGATTGGGAATAGATTTGCAAGGAAGGATTTGTAAAGTAAAAAAGTATTTTTTTAAGAAGTAACGATGGGATATGCTGTTTATGCTGGATTGATTGGATACGACTTGAGACCGAAAGTCAGAAATCTGATTATTGAGAATGCCATAAAATTGCAAGCGCGATATTTTTTTTAACTTATGTCCAAATGTTTTTTTTTGTAAAAGTTCAAGTTCAAAACTTTTCGAGAGCTCGCCACTGAGCTATGGAAAGTAATCTATAAGTATACCTACTCGTATATAAATAAAAGTTTATTTTCTGATAGACTGACTCATCAACAGAGAATTGAAACCACAAAAGCTAGAAAGCAGAATTTCACATATACCCTAATGTGTAAAATAAACTTGGTAGACAAACACAATATCAGAAGAAACTTAATTTAAGTGCTTGGAAAATTCATCTCTTCAGGGATTTAAAATGGGGTTAACTATTTTTTTCAAAATATACTTGGAAACTCCGTAAAAAAAGCATTGAGTGTCTATATACAGGGTGCTTCCTGTAAGAGGAGCAATAAATTAAACTATAGGCTGTACTCCTCAAACTGACCAACATTTGTTCAGCAACTTTTAAAAATTATGAATCCTTTAGACTTCCTCTTTTTCATACAAAATAAATATTGCCTTCAATGTACGCTGACATCAGTGTGTTTGACGTTGCTTGTCAAGCTTTAAACATAACAAAATTTGCAATACATTGCGTCTTAGAATAAACTTTAAAGTGTAATAAAAATCAAAACCTGAGTTATTTTCAAAAGTTGCTGAATAAATGTTGGTCAGTTTGAGGAGTACAGCCTACAGTTTAATTTATTGCTCCTGTTACAGGAAGCACTCTGTATATTAGAATACAAGAAAAATTATTGCAGCGTTTTGGATTTTTTTTGTCCTAAGGCCCTTAGTCAAATCCTTTGTGTTTTTTCTACTTCAACTATACTTCATGAGAAAATTGCATGCGCATCCATAGATCACGAGTAACTAGTATTCCTGGGTGTGACCCCGGCCCACGCGTGTCGCCTGCGACTACGCCAGGTAAGAGAGCGCGCGCATACATTTGTGCATTGTGCACTCTCAAATAAATACAGGTTGAAACCGAGCCCCTCACTTGCGCCTTGCAGTGTCACAATTTCTTTTTCATTTTATTGCATACGTTGGTACTTCAAACTATAAAACACATTATAAAATGTAGGTAGACAAGATCGTCTTTTGTTACAAACTCAGCTAAACATAAGCCTAACGTGTATTGTACGAACAACTCGTGCTCGTAACTTTTAATGAACGCTAAAAATTTAAAAGCTTATTCAGGCTGCTACCAAATAATAGGAGACGGCGTGAAAACGGGATAGACCTTTATTTGGGACCGAAAAGGGGCTTATCGGGGTCTTTCAAATAGCGGCACCAATTCCGCGCCGGTGTCCCTACATGTTATCTGCTGTTCTTCCTGCGCCGTGGCGCTCTCTCGCGTTACGCAAATTCTCATTCGGACCGCTTTTACGCCACTTGAAATATATTATGACCCCCATCTCGGGTCACCTGACCGACCGCGTCACCCATATTAACGACTGTCTGGCAAAAGCATAATCTAAGCACTCCTCGTTACTTACTGTCATAAAATTTTAATTCCTTTTAGCATTTCATCCGACCTTTCGTTTTGTTAACAGGTATGTTCCGGCCGTATTTTCAAAGTTGGCAGCTAATGAGATCATCGTATAAGGCGAGAGGCATACGCCTGATGTGGCGAATTTATCTAAATAAATTACAGCGGCGATACTGTAAGTAAGGCCTTTGATGTATATTTCGAAAATATATCAACTTTTAGATTTAGGCGCACGTAATTCACTGTACAAATAAAATTATTCACAAGCTTATTAATAGTTTACCGTTATCTCGAGCTGCGAAACATAAAACACTTTACGAAATGATTTATTTTATTTTTCTTTGTTACGACTATCTCAATTAATTCTCCCTGTTTTACTTTAGTTGTTCTAATAAATTTCTAGGCATATCTCTGTGATATAGCTAGTTAGGTGGGCTTTGTATAAGTCAATTTATGCGCAGCAGTTTGCTGTCTGACGCCCGCGGCGCGACGCTACGCACTTTATTGTTCCGCTCCTACGCATGCTATACCTACCTGAGTATTAGTAGTTCTCACCAATTACTTTTTTTCACCAACCGAATAAACACTTCCATTTATTCTGTTTATATGGTCTTACTGTTCCGATTTTGAGCAATATTTAGCTAATTGGTTTGCTAATATTTTTAATGTTGAATAAAATAATGACGTCATAGCTACTATCTTTCCTATAAGATAGCTATCCTTTATCACACTCACTATACTGTCTAAGGCACAAAGGACTTGGATTTTGGCCTCCCATAACAGAGACTGCCATTTTTAGTGTTTCTACCGCACAAAACAATGTTCGCGGTACACTTATTATACCTATACCATACTAACTATTCAGCAGAAATTGATCAGCAACCATTGTTTTCAATTGCCTTGTTTACCTATGAAGTTTACAGTAGGTACTGAAAGAGGGTAAATCGCCATGGTACGAGTAGACTACAATAATTAATACTCGCAACACATAATATGGTATTTGCACATCTACATATCCCGTACATATTTAGGTACATGGTAAATTTCCCGATAATAATAGTAGCTAGTTGGAATGACGACATTGGTATGAAATCACGTAATTTTATGAAAAGGGAAATAGGTAGGTACCCTAAAAACAGCATTGATACAACACGCACATACCGCGTACCCGATCTGCGAAGGTCCGCATTCACCCATTCTTATCATCAGACGACTTTCATTACCAACTTTTTTAATCGTCCTTTGTCCTGAAAAAATAAATTCATCGGTACGCCGAGGCAGTCCGCCGTAATTAAACTGACACGATCCCTGGGGACGAGTTTTGAATGTTATTAGAATCTCTTTCGCGCCCCGCCGCGTCTGATTGGAAAACCTTTATTCACTACAACAACATAATGTTAAATTTCACATATTGTTTATTTCGAAACTACGACTTCGTTTAACATGCATCGGAGACAGAGATAATATAATTTATAACATCGTGTCGCCAGGTAGATTATCCGATTCTTGATAAGTTGATAGGTAAGTATTCTTTTCTGGAACGGAGTGAGCACAAAACGATAAAAATGTCATCGCAAAATGTTTTTGTAGATTATGGCACTAGCACGAGGAATGAAAAGGCAAAGTTAAACTTAACAATGAACTTTAATTCGATTTTCGGATACAGAGTCGAGTGAAATGGATCGCGTCTAGCAGCGGACTGCCGCCGGCGCATAGTAACATATTGCATTACTTGCATAAGATATTAACAATAAGATATTGACAAACAATTTTGAACCTTAAACGTTAGTACTTAAGTATCGAATTAACATGGCAACTTTTCCTTAGGAATAAAACTTAACTAATTACATAGGTATAAGTACAGTATGTACCTATAGTGAGCGCATCGCTAACACTCCCCACCCCAGTGCTGACTCAGCACTCTAAACTTACGGGAATCGGGGCGATGCGTGCCGCGGATCGCCGGTAAGTCCCGGTAGCCGTCCTCACCTCCACTACACGGATGCGGCCGTCTCCGCCAGGCATCACCTGGGTGATCAACCCCTTCGGCCACATATTACGGGGAGAGTTGGGATCCACGACCAGAACGAGATCTCCTACCTTTAACGGCTTCCGCTCCTCCAGCCATTTTGTCCTAGGCACAAGGGTGGGTAAGATTTCTCTTAGCCACCTCTGCCAAAACATGTCAGCGAGCCTCTGCGCCTTCCGCCATAGTTTCCTCAAGTTGAGATCAGAATCATCGAACTCTCCTACAATAGGGAGTCGCGATGATGACCCTAAAAGGAAATGATTAGGAGTAAGAGACTCACCGTCAGCAGGATCGACAGACACGTGCACCAATGGACGACTGTTGACCATGTTCTCAACTTCTGCCATTAATGTGGTCAAAACTTCGTCCCTTGGTGCTCGTTCTTTTAAAACGACCTTGAGAGCCGTCTTTACTGAACGTATTAAACGTTCCCACGCCCCACCCCAATGAGGGCTGGCGGGGGGAATAAAAGTCCAGTCCATGTTGTTATTTACCCCCTCAGCTTTTAGCACGTCCATATCTAGCGCCTCCATGGACCGGCGCAACTCTGTGTCGGCGCCCCTCAGGTTAGTACCGTTGTCCGAGTACAGATGGCGCGGCCAGCCGCGCCGCGCCGCCATTCGTCGCAACGCCATAATGAGCGAGTCAGTTGTAAGGGAGGCAACAAGCTCGATATGAATTGCCCGCACTGTGAGGCATGTGAATAGAACACCATATCTCTTTTCTCTGCGGCGACCGACCGCGACCTCCATTGGCCCAAAAAGGTCTAACCCACAGTGAAAAAAGGGCCGCTGATGGTGTTCTATTCTGGCCTCTGGCAAATCTCCCATGCGAGGTACCTGAGGTTTGCTCTTCATTATCCTGCACAACATGCACCTTGACGTCACGAGTTTAACAGTAGGTCTAAGTTTAATTACCCAATACCTTTGTTTAATTTCGTTTACCACCATCTCCTGACTTCCATGGGCCGCTTTGACATGGTAATATCGAACGATTAATCGTGCTACCTGATGACGGCCGTCCAGGATTACGGGTCTCTTGACGTCCAGAGGCACATCTGATGCGGCGTCAATGCGCCCGCCCACGCGAAGTAATTCATTTTCGTCTAAAACGGGTGATAATTTTAATAACTTACTTGCGCGATGTAATGCCCCGCGCGCCTTAATTCTGGCTAAGTCTTCCCCGAAAGACTCGTTTTGCGCGTATTTTAGTAGCAATATCTCGGCACGCTCCATCATTGCGCAGTCGATCTCGGCCGCTTGACCTTTGCACCTAGCGATGAACTTTAGCACCGTGGCCGTGGCGCGGGTGAGACGAAGCCATGAAGAGAAGCGCTGCGGGTCCGGAACTGGTATGCATGCAGGTTCGTCGCACACTTGGACGACCGCTACGCATTCCTCTGTCTCCTCCTCGTTACCAGTCGGTATAATATCTTTAGGCCATTGACTTTCGTCAGCGTATAAAAAAGAAGGACCTTTGAACCACTCATTCTGTAGGGCTAGATCAAACGAGTCCCGCGTAGCTAAATCGGCAACATTTAGTTTCGTAGAAATGTACCGCCACTCGTTCACGCGGGTAAGGTCGTCAATCTCCCCCAAACGATTTGCTTCAAAGGCCTTATACGTACGGTTTTTGTTGCGAATCCAATGTATCGCAGTTGAGGAGTCACACCAGAAGTAACGCCTCGTAGGCGTTAGTTTATGCTCCTTTCCAATTGCATTGGCTAGTCTTGCCGACAACAATGCAGCTTGCAGCTCAGCCTTCGGTATAGTCAGCTGTTTTACCGGCATAACTCTGCTTTTGCTTGCAATAAATGCAACATAAGTAGTACCGTTATCCTCCCAGCGCCAATAGCCCACAGCTGACATCGCCTGAGTAGATGCATCGCTAAAAAAATGCATTTGTAAATTATTATAATATGAATACCTACTACTCGATGCGGTCGTAGCACATGTAGATGCCGCTACGCCCTCGTAGCCTTTCGTAGCACCTTGCGTAGGCGCGTGGGTCGCGGGGGCCGCGGGGGGAAAGGTAGGTGCCGGTGCCGCTGCGTCGACATCCACACAGTCTTGCATTTCGCTCGCACGCGCTGTCGCCGATTGGCTGTCCCTTACCGCATTGCGCGCGGCCGTGCAGTACCACCTAGGTATACGAATATCTTTAATTACCTTTAGGAGGTCAACCCACTTTCGCCACTTGTGATAAATCTGATCTGGAATGTAATCATCCCAATCCACCTGTAAGCGCCAAGCCTCTTGAAGCATGATTCGGCCTTGAATCGTGAAGGGTGCTAAGAAACCTAGTACATCAAAAATTGACATAATTACTCTTAGCATTAAACGTTTTGTAGGCCTATTCTCACCTTTAAGTACGTCGCTCGGTATACGTTTTAATGACAAATCGAAGCCCAGTATGTCATCAGCCGGGTACCAAATGAGACCCAAGGTACGCTCGCTTTCATGTTGCTGGCCGACTTTGAACCTTACAGCAGCAGTACCTAAGGTCTCCTTTGGCACGCTGTTTAAAACTGCGACGCTGTTGCTCGTCCAGTTTCTTATTTCAAAGCCGCCCGCCCTGTGGATATCACTGACGTTTCTTACCATTTCGATCGCTGTCGCCTCGTCGGGCAGGCTGTCGATGTAGTCGTCCATATAGTGCGAGTTGACGATGGCATCGACGGCGGCGGGAAATGACGATTCAAATCGCTGGGCGTTTTTATTTTTAACAAATTGCGCGACGAACGGAGCACAATTTGCACCAAAAATAAGTGACGTCATCGCGTACGTCTTCATGTTTTCTGTGGGGTCGTTTCTCCACAGAAACCTCAGAGCGTCCTGGTCGTCTTGCTGGATCTTAACCCTTAGGAACATGTCCCTAATATCACCTGTTACTGCAATTGGATGCTCCCGAAAGCGCAGCATTATACCTAAAAGCGATGACAATAGGTCAGGCCCTGTGAGCAAATAATCATTTAGCGAGCTACCACTTACCTGACTGGCAGCATCGAAGACCAGACGGAGTTTTCGCTTGTTCGGGTTGTCCACGCCGAAATGAGGTAAGTAATAAGTCTTCGGCGTGACCTCAGTATTAGTCAGTTCCATAGCGTAATCATTTTCTAATAAATGATTGACCCTTTCACGGTACCTGTCGGCGAATCCTGGATCCTTACCCATTTTGCGCTCAATACCCTTCATCCTGGTAAGCGCGTTTGGGCGGGAGTCTGGCATGGGGCGGTGTTCGTCCTTCCACGGAAGGCCGACGTACCAGCGCCCGTCGATGAGCTCGGCGGAGCGCTCCAGCTGCGCGACGGCGCGGGCGTCGTCGGCCTTTTGGCGCGCGTGCGCCGTCACGCCCATGGAATCTAGCAGAAATGAGCGCCTAACATCTTCGTGGATTTCCCTTAGGAGGCACTCGTCTGATGTGGTATCATGGTCTGCTCCGCTATCTGCAATAAAAAGGTTAGTATGGACAGCGACAGATGGTGAGCCCCTGGACCGACGGACAGTCCGCGGCACGCACACTTTCCCATGGACGCTCCAGCCGAGGCGGGTGAGTGTAGCTGATGGCTCATTATTATCTTTGCCCTCCCTTACTTGAATAGGTATCACAACATGTAAGTTATCCTGACCTAACAATAATTCAGGTTTTGAATCAGTGGTACAAAATTTATGTTTTATATCTGCTAGGTGAGAATAATTAACTAATTTTAAAACAGACAGTGTTTGTATTGCCAAACTTAATTCTTCAACACAACGCAATTTAACATTATAAACCTTATCGTCCATACCTTTAATGTCGACATTCACTTTGGTCGATTTGTACTCAATCCCGTCATTTTTAAACGCACCGTGAACGTGTAATGTCTGCGAGTTACCACGTAGGCCCACGCGTTGCGCGAGATTGGCACTTATTAACGAGATGGTAGATCCATCGTCCAATAGCGCGGTGCTATTTACTATACCGTTAGGTCCCTGAACACGCACTGGTACTACTTTTAACAACACTCTGCTGTCGGTCGCATTTATATGAGTTAAAGTGTCCGTCACTGGCTTGAACGCGGGTTCGCGCGGCACGGGTCCGTTTATCGCGGTACTATTATTCGGTACACTTGCACTCGGTAGCGGCGCGGGCGCCGCCGTGACGTCACGCGCACTGTTGTTTACCGGATAATGTAGTAGGCGATGATGTGGAGCTCCGCAGCCGTCCTTGTCGCACGCGGGGGACTTGCAGGTATCGCGTTCATGCTTGGAGATAATGCATTTGTAGCATAAGCCGTTTTTCTTCACGTGTTGCCATCGTACTTTGCGCAACGCTTTCTTGAATGGTTTGCATTCCGTTAACTTATGCACAGCTGTTCGGCAAAATAAACATTTTAAATCGCCTTCTTCAGTTTGTAGTAAAACAGTTTGTGTACGGGAAGATGAATGATCGCTCGACTTGTTTTTAAAGGTATCGTTGCGCGTAGTTGTTAAGAAACTTGCAGTTTTAGAAATCTTCAATGCTTCGTCATTAAGAAAATCCGATAGAATGACTAACCTCGATTTCTGCGCATCTTGAAGAAGTTTAAAACTGTAATCTGACCATTTGGAGATGAGCACAGTGGGCAGCTTGGACAGGATGATGGAGACGATATTCATGCCGTGTAGGTACTCCTCGCGTCCTACTGCTCGCACAGCTACTACGAAATTTTGAACCTTTACTGCGAACATAACTATATCCTTATGATATTCGAGTTGTAAAGGCTGTAGCTTCTTAATGTCTTGCAGAATACGAGAAATGATGCTGTCAGGGTTTCCAAAACGTAGCTCCAATGTCGACATTACCCGGTCGGGCGACGTGGCGCTGATGAACAATGCGGCGACTGCATCTCGTGCGGCTCCTTTAAGACATTTACGAAGTCTCCATAAATTTTCTTTATCTGTAAATTTACAGACCTCAGTAGACTCCTGGTAGGCCTGTTTGAACTGAAGCCATTCTAACTGGTCACCTGAAAATTCAGGTAGGTCCTTAGGCGTGCTAATGCGGCTGAGCAGACTGGCGTTAGGCACTTGGTTGCTAGCGGTCGATAGGTCTTTAAGTGCGCCGGCTAATAATTGCACTGTTTGGTTGAGCGCGCTGACGGTACCTTCGGGCGCAGGCGGCGCTGCCGGCATGAAGCCATCGGCGGCGGCGCGCGGTGCTAAGCTAGACGCTGGCCTCGGCTGAGCTTGCTCGGTGAATGCGGAGGGTATGACAGGTGTAGGCATCCGTGCTGGAACTGGAATGTGCAGCGTGTCCGTTGTGACTCCATTGTCGGGGACTGGCTGCTCCTCAGGTAGTTCCGTGTGGTTGCTTTGCTGCTCAACCCACGCATTTATATCGTTGCGAAGAGGTAAATTACCATCGAATTGTGAACTGTATTCCTCAAGCTCCTCTTCGTCACTAAGCGCTGCAAGTTGCGCGTCTAAGGTTTTATTAATAAGGTCCATTTGAATCGCAGCCTTTTCCTTAGCGGCGTCCAAAATTAATTGTTTTCGCCTGGCTTCTTTAGAGGCTGATGATCTTCGTGAGCCCTTGCTACTCGGGACGGCACCCACATGTGAGGCGGCAGGCTTCGTATCGGGAATTTGCTTAAATTGCTGCATCGGCTCCGACTTTATGCTGCCTGTCGCGTTTAATTTGTATTGTAGAAACTTCTTGACCATCGGATCCAAAGGTTTCTCGACTTTTTCGGGCGTAGTTACATTGCACGGCGGTATAACCTCACTTTTTCTTTGTTCACGCTCGCGCGCCATGTGTTCCTCGTGCTCGCGACGTGCCCTCGCACTGCGAGTTTCCATTTTTATAGGCGTTCGATGCATAATCCGGCTCGAAGACCACTTTGTAGATTATGGCACTAGCACGAGGAATGAAAAGGCAAAGTTAAACTTAACAATGAACTTTAATTCGATTTTCGGATACAGAGTCGAGTGAAATGGATCGCGTCTAGCAGCGGACTGCCGCCGGCGCATAGTAACATATTGCATTACTTGCATAAGATATTAACAATAAGATATTGACAAACAATTTTGAACCTTAAACGTTAGTACTTAAGTATCGAATTAACATGGCAACTTTTCCTTAGGAATAAAACTTAACTAATTACATAGGTATAAGTACAGTATGTACCTATAGTGAGCGCATCGCTAACAGTTTTAGAATATATTTTACTTGTAATATTTTATTTCTCTCTTTGTGTTGAAAAACGTTTAGAGCGCTCACTTTTTATTAATAAAAGGTTTGTAATGTAAGCTACCTACATGTTTTCATAAATTTTAATAGCATTTTCGGGAACTCGAATTTTTGTTTTTATCTAATTACAACGTGTAATTTTACTGAGCTTATATTAATTGGTCGTCATTTATTTAAGACTCGAATAAATATTCGTCGAAACTAGACGAGGATACTTTATATGAATTCGTCTATCCTATTCGTCTAAACAGAAAATGTGCTCGAAATAAGCAACTAAATTAGGTCGTCTGTAGGTTACATCTTAATCCATTTGTCGACAAATATCGTTTTAAATATGTCCTCAAATTAGTTGGAATAATAAATTTTTGAAGGAGTTGATGGGCAGCAGGCTGGCAACGAGCCAAGCGTCCCCACTTTCCCTCGCGTTCTGAGCATTTCTCTGTCGTACCTACGAGTATTATAGACCAAAAACGGACAGCGCACATTTGCCGCTTCCGAGAAATTGCCGATTCCCAGCAACGTGCTCCGGCAGACGGAAATGTTTTATGAGTAATGAATTGCTATGGAATTGATGGTTCCGAGATGAGTTTCAAATAATGCAGGAGTTTTCACGCCGTTTATCAACGTTCTAATACTTAACGAGTCGTATTAGAGGCGCGTATTCGTTGTTGCTTAATTTAGTTTATTTCTTAATTTATATTTTTATTGCTGATTTTTACACTTTTATTTGTAAAGAACAATTATTATTATTTTTAATTTGTAGTGGGAAATTGTTCAACTCAAATATTACATAACAGTGTTATCACGCCACGCCAATCTAAAAAAAATAACTATCTAAAATGATTTTAATTGTCTTATTATAGGTAATGCTGTTGTTCCAAGATGCTTTTAGAATTGAGTTGACTTCAAAAATTCTGATTTAACTGTTAAAATAAAGGTATTTTCTGTTCGTAATTTATAGATAGGTAAATGAAAGCAGTAAGTACTTATGTTATCTATATAATATTACGAGTATACTCGTAGCGCCATCAGTGTTGGATGTCATTACGTCCTAATTGTAAATAATATTCCGTTGTATCCAAAACAGTTCGATGATTTAAATAAAAGAGAGGTAATTGTTAACAAAGCGTGTGAACTGCACGTCAATGATTACCACAGCATCGAGATTGACGTGGAATGACGTTCGCAGAGCGCTCCGCACTAAGCGAGCGATAATGAGCCTGCGCTGCCTGCAGTCGATCCGCGAGACTATCCGTAATCGCTAACTGCACTGCACTGCCTAACACAAATTGTACAGAATAATTTGTTCGCAGCTTTGAATTCACTTTTAGCAAAGAATAAGTTATACTATTTCCCATATAAGCTGTAAAATAATAAGTAGACGTTGCGTATGCGAATAACGTACTGGATGTTCGCGATTTTTTTTAAACGTACAAAATGACATTTATATCCTCATCCTGTAATGATATGGAACAAGTAAAGGAAAAGAAACGCCCCGCGACTTCTTTACTCGTATTTTTAAATTAACTCGAGAGGGTTCTGCAAAGAAGTGCACGAGAATATGACACTCTAAGGTTGCGAGGGCCGCTCGGCTAGTGCTCTGGAGTGTCATCTCGCTAACACATTGTCTAGCGTCATTGTCTGCGGGCTCTCTCGTTACACCGATGTTCAACTTTTTATTTACGCCCAAGTGCACTCTGCGTCTGTCGCGTCGAGAGCTGAATTAAGGCTCTCGGTGTTGATATGGGATCATTCAACCCGAGAATATCGAATTACGCAGCGCACTGGGCGCTTTGTTGGTTACTTGCACGTGATATTCCTTTTGTGGAAGCCCGCGAGCTTCCAGCTCCAGCCTCCGCGAGTTATGTACCGCCTGGCGAACTTACGATCCTCAGTGCTCACTTGAAACGCAATCGCTTATTCGTTTTTATTTTATTTTTCGTGCTACTAGATGCGAGTGAACTTTATATTAACCTCAATAGGCTTCGTCGATGGATCTTTACTCGCGATTTTTATTAGGACCCTAGAACACTGAGCTCTCACTAACTTTTTGCCAAGTTAGAACTTAGTGGATCTACTTGCATTAAATTTCAGAGCTGAGTAGCGCCGTACCTTTCATGTTTTCGTTTGAAAGCGTTTAAATAATGTTTTTAGTCTGGTTCAATAGTGGCCTTATTAGAGGACCGGTTGCGGAAATTGAATCTGGAGCTACGCAGCTTCCGGACGGCATCGCGATTCCGACTCACTAGCTCGGAACAACCTCCGAGTTATTATTTACCTTTTACTTTTCGTTTTACTTCATATCGCTTCGTTCTTCAATTCAGACTTCTAATAAACACTGAATAGCAGGTGCACTGTTTGCATTTTTGCAATTAAGTTTCTCAAAATGTGCAGCTGCTTTGGTTTTGCTATTTCCATGTTACTAGAATTCCATTTCTGAGGCTTAAAAAGTAGATCGGTATACAGTAAGCAACTCTTTTTTGTTTTATTTCGTTAGGCACTACTGGCACGGGTCTTTTGATTTGCCTCCTGGCTAAAGGTTAATCCGTTTGTCAGTATGCACGAGATAAAGGAGAGAAGTTCCCGACAATCAACGGCGCGTCTTTGTTATGTGTGACTTTAGTCATATCTGTGTTTGTGCCGCCGTGTTGTGTGTGTTTGTAGGTGGCATTGTCGGCCGCGTCAGCCGGCAACTCTGCGATTGTGTCATGCTAACTAGAGCAGCGGGATGCACCGTACTTGCCTTTATGTTTTGATTCCAACACTGCAAAAATATTTATAAAGTTATAAACAGACCTCAACTTCAGCATATTTTTGAACCAACAAGAGTAACAAGTAACAAAGTTCACAGCGTCTAAGTTACCTACACTCTAAAGTTTTCGAGTATCGCTGTAATATAACTAATAAGTGCTATAGCCAATATCAGCAGGAGTAATTAACTAGAGTTAATAACGTCTATTTATATAACGGTCCATAAATTAATATTTTCATCTCTCCTGTTCGGGAAGTTTACCTTTCATAGGCTGATAATCGGGTGGAAAATTGCATTTCCCACCCTAGGGTGGAAAGTATTTTTTTTAATTTTTACTTCGAGCAACGGCTAACAGCCATATTATTCAGTTAAAAGTTCTCATATTAGATTGGCGCCGTTTAGATTTTGATCGGAAAAAAATCTAAAACCATAGGACAATCAGATCTTAAATTGGGATGTGTCTGAAACGGCCTTAATGTATACGCGCCTTAAAAAAAGTGAAACTGAATGAATGAATGTAATGTAATGATAATATTTTAATAAACATTCATTGTCATTTATATTAATTTATTAACAAATATTTATGTTTATTTTATACATTTAAATATTAAATACAAGTAGTATAATTTTTATACACAATAATAAATATTTTGGCAGTAGCAACATTTTTATTTTCATAAAATAGAAAAAAATAACTAATTAGGAAAAGGTACTAAATAAACTGTTGAGACATTACTTGCTCTGGTTCAAAATGGATTTTTAAAGTGATTCGAGTGACTTAAACATAGAATTAACTCCTGAATCTGTTAAAGAAGAAGCAAAAACAGTGGTTGATAATATTTTACCAGCATCTTCAAAACAAAGATACCTAAAGGCATACGAGCACGTCATTAATTGTGGAGAAGCGTTAAAAACGTGAAGTCGCTGTCGTGTCGGAAAACGTATTTTTGGCCTATTTCATTGAAATGTCTAAATCATTACAACCCCACACTTTGGAGCAATTACTCTACTATGCTTAAATCAGTGATGAACTGATGAATACAAAGCATCAAGTGAACTTGAAAAACTTCATAAATACTTACCAATAATAAACCTACATTTCTCATGTTTGACTTTCCTCATAGTCGAAATGAAAAGTACAGTGTTTAACTCGGGTAAAAGTAACCATCTCACCCTCAAACTATTGGCGCTCTCTCTTCGTTCGAGCGCCAAAATATCCCGGGTGAAATGGTTCACTTTCCACCCTTGGTTAACAATCTACTATTAGTTATTTATTTAGCTCAACTACATTGCCTTGTAATAAATTAAACTATTTTAGCGTTAAATTCATTAATAAGTAGTCACCGTCAAAGTCCGGGTATTGTTGCAAACACCGCTGTAATTTACGTGGTATCACATTAACGGTGACTGAGCGGTTTCTCTTAATTATCATTTTGCACGGTTCGTCAGACACACGCCTGGCCCCATCCTATTCCGAATAGCCCATATAAATATCCCCGCGGTCACCTTTCTATATTATTTACCCGAATCACATAATCCCTGATGAAATTAATTAACTTTCGACATTAATTAGTTACAACATAAGTAATGTAATGCAACTTAATTATTATTCCATGACTAAAGTACAATAGTTAGTACAAGTGCGGAAAAGAGGAAATTCGAAACGAGTGGCGATAAATTAAAACACGACCGAAGAGGCATATTTTTAGCAACTGTATTAGGATTTAAAAAACCGGCCAAGTGCGAGTCGGACTCGCGCACGGAGGGTTCCGCACCATCAACAAAAAATAGAGCAAAAAATCGTGTTTGTTGTAAGGGAGCCCCCCTTAAATATTTATTTTATTTTATTTTTAGTATTTGTTGTTATAGCGGCAACAGAGATACATCATTTGTGAAAATTTAAATTGTCTAGCTATCGCTATCACGGTTCATGAGATACAGCCTGGTGACAGACGGACGGGCGGACGGACGGACGGACGGAGAGCGAAGTCTTAGTAATAGGGTCCCGTTTTTTACCCTTTGGGTACGGAACCCTAAAAAGGGCTATAATATAATATTTCATAAACTCCTATGGGTGAACCACGGCACCTTAAATGTAATCGTTTTCCTTTTTATGTAAAAACTTAAAATTTTGTAAATATTTTGCGCTTCATAATCACAGTGTGATGATTTGCAGGAAATTAAAATGTAGTTGCAAGAAGGAAGGATGGAATGAGGTGGCAATAATTTTCGTAAAAACTAGTGTCTGCGTCAATTCCTAGGATTAGGTTAGGTTAACTTAGACGCCGCCAAAGCGGACTCTGGGTTTCGTGTTGGATGCAACCGGGAAAACGCTAAGACTGCTTTAGTAGTGTTGTGATCCAAGCTTTATTCACAACCCTTTATTAGATGTGCCGGATTATCCGCAGGCACTTTGACGGCTTAATTAAAACAGTAATTATGAAGGATAAAAAATGATAATACGAAATATTGCTACAGCAATTTCACTGAATATGTGAATTCGTAACGTACTTACATATTATGCTTTGTTACTGGCCCGCTGTGAATGTATTCGAGAATTTTGAACTTTTAAATGAAATACATTTTATATTTTCCGCTCTCCTTTTTATTGGGCAGTCAAAGGTTAGGTATGGTTACTTTTTTAAATGACCTATTGCCCTAAAAATTAACCTTGTACGTCCACCGCACTACAGCTCAAATTCTGAAGTCGATAAACTGAGCTACATAAACCGGCCAAGAGCATGTCGGGCCATACTGAGTGTAGGGTTACGTAGTCACCCTTCTGTCAGAAATAAATAAATAGGCTGCCCTGAACGAAGTCTATTAAGTAGTATTATGTACATTACAAGCAAAAGGTCTTTGCAGCGCTTTGTAGGTCGGGGAGTAAAAGTTACGCTTGTTGTATCTGTAGGTAGCATCGGTCGATAAGCGTAATCATCATCATAGGCCCGTAGTAAGTATCTAGTTAGCTACCTCTCGCGTCGAATGAATCATCATAGGGATCACCCTATGACAGTTTTATCAAGGCTTAATTTAAAAAATATCAAAAAAATATGTTTTCACCGTTGTTTTATTATATAAACTATATGTAATGTCATTGTGCGAAACTTCCAACAAATTCCTACGAACATTTTACGTGATAAATAGTTACTCCACATAAAAAAGAACAGTCATAGGGACCATCATTCGACGCGAGAAGTATATTATGTAAAATGTATCAGCAAAGTTTCTAGTGACAGTGAATGACGGGCCGGTGGATACGGGACACAGCGCAAGTTTAATTGTTTATTTAGAGACCACCAACTTCTAAAATTAGGTCACCGGGAATCGCAATTCGCAACATTAATTAATATTTATGTTTGAACTGTACCGTGCCCTTGAGTGATTAAGCGACATTTCAAATAACAGACCATTCCCCTTATTTGTGTTCCAAATCATAACTCTAAGACATTGCTTCTAGTTTATGCAATTAATTTGTGAGCACTCTACGTAATTGGGTTTATTTCAGCGTAGTTCGCATAAAATTTATAGGATCACGATCGATCTCGAGTAGCTATCTCACAATATGTAATAAGAGACACATATTGGGCGTATCGTAATTTGATCTCGTCAAATCATCTCGCTAAAGAGGCGAAACGAATCGTAAATAATACTTGTGAATTAACGAGATAAATCCTTTTGTGTTGCGCTGAGAGCTCGGAGGTAGACATATTAATAGGGCTGAATATCCTTCAATGCTGCACAGCTGTGTTATTATAGTTCGGCTATTGTTGGTCTGTTTGTGTGCGTATTCTGAAAGCTCTATCGCGGTTATTTGTTGCAACCGTGGTGACATCTGTGCGCGGACTAATAACATGACTGTATTCCTTCCAGTTACCTCTAATGAGGTACATTTGTTTGCTTTGAAAATTTCCCCGGGACTGTAGCTTTAATAATAGTTTTAATAGAGGCAATGAAGCAGGTTGGCTCCAGCCAATAAAGGATAAAAGGTTTTTAATCATTTTATACTCGAGTGCAGTGATATCAACATTGATACCATAAGTCAGCTTTGAAAACTGAACAAAATTAAACTTTCCGTCCTTCATTATTAAATTGTACAACGGGACTTAATCGCGTATCTAAGTTTTAAGATTTAATAATGTGTAAAAATCGTGAAAGTTAAAATCAGTGTTTCCGTCCTTCTTTCGCAAGTTTTGCAACCCGAATATCACAATCCAGGTTTGGTGATTTAGTGTTTAACTAAACACAATTCTAGGTTCGCTTCGCTAAATCTCGTGTTTGCTTGCTTGATCAAATCTCAGGTTTGACAAGTGGTCGTATCCCAAAGCTAATAACAAATATCAACTTAAAGTGACGAATTTGGACAATCAAATTCTGAAACAAATATTCTCGTATTTTGATACTCAAAGTTAAAAAGCTCGTGTATCTTAAGGGCAATAGAACTGCTTCAATTTTATTACATTTGGGACTTTGACTTATCCAACATTGACAGGGGGCGATCGCACATAAGATCCCGATGGGTCGAAATGTATCCGCAAAGGCCTCCGAATTATATAATTAGATAAGATATCCAAGATTGTCACAAGAGACCATTAATGTTTGATTATCAAACCTAAGAATAGCGCAGTGCGCAAATATATCGGGAAACATCCTTGTTCTATGTTATCAAAGGTGTTACGATATATTTGGCCAATATGGCAGTCACCATCTAATTGATGCTGGTTGTACATATATCTAACGACTGGTCTGGCCTAGTGGGTAGTCACTCTACCTGTGAAGTCGATGGTCCTGGCTTCGAATCCCGGTAAGGGCATTTAAAATTTGAGTGATGACCTCAGATATTTGGTTCCTGAGTCTTGGGTGTTTTCTATGTATTTGTATATTATATATATCGTCTGAGTACCTACCCACAACACAAGCCATCTTGAGTTTACAGTGGGACTTTAGTCAATCTGTGTAAGAATGTCCTATAATATTTATTTATTTGTTTATAATTGTACACCTATGACACTAAAAAGTATGTTCGTGTTCACATATTAAAGTAGATAGGTAAGTGTTATCGAATCCAAGTAAGTAAAGTTTGATCAACACCGTTCCGTGTTACGCACTGAATAGAATTACGTTGCCTAACTGTCCAAACTCAATTTTGGTGCAAACAAAATTCCTATACTCTGGAAAACGACATGAAAAGAGGAAATGCGTAGAAAGAGGGGTAAAATATTTATTAGCTCAGGTTTATTTTTATTTTCAACAACTGAAATACGAAGTACATATAGCAACAGAGATAACCGAAGGGTTACTCATTTTACATATAATTATAGAGTAATTCAAATATTTGCTCCAGTTTTAGGGCCTTCCCGATACTTTGTCCGCCTATTTTACCTAATTTATAACGAATTGTTATTGCATAACTAGTTTAGACATTGTGCATAGATAGATAGAATAAGTACACTTTATTGGCACACCTCAGGAAAAGATACAACTTAAAAGATAGACGCGGAAAATAGGTGGTTTTATCTCTAAAGAGCGATCACTTTCAATCAACCTTCGGGTAGTGAAAACAGACAAAATAAACAAGAGTAAAATAGTATTTTATGCAACCGTTGTTTAAAAGGGGTCAAAAAAGGCGAGTGGCGTGAGTAACAATTTGAGGCGAAGCCGAAAATTGTTAATAAAGACGCCACGAGTATTTTTTGACTCAGTTAAACAACGTTGCATACAATACTTTTTCTACGACCAAGCACTTACTTTGAAAAAAAATTATATATTTAACAAATATTTTTCATTCAACAAAAATAATACTTTAAACAAGTGGAATCATATAGGACAGCTGATACTCGACCCGGCCACCGCGCCCCGCGCCCCACGGCCGGTTGGTCAGCGACACCTTCTTGTAACTCATGAGGCCCTGGAACTTGCTCTTAGTTAAATTACAATTTTGGACAGTTTTTTTCTCGATTTTGGCCACAGTAGCCTATGGAGACTAACAAGCAACGCTAAGCGGTATTTGTAGTCTATGGATCTTGCTATATTACGGGTATCACATGCGCGTTTCTGACTTCTGAAGCAATTTTATTGTTTCTACTAGTTAGTTAGTACTCATCTGTCAGAGATGACAATTAAAATTAGGTTGGCAACAATGTATTTCATACAATATTTTTTAAGTGGTGATTACACGAAGTATCGTAAAAGTACCAAAAAGATACTGCGTGTATGCACAAATACTTTTTTGGGGAATAGACTAAAGACTTGTCTTGACAACTATAACATAGGGGTTTAAAGGTGTGTGTACGACCTTTTAAATGACAAATAAAAGTACGGGAGTAGAAAAAAACTATAAACAAACTAAAGAGAGATACCTAGATAATGTTTTTTGAGTACTAGGTAGCTGTATTAATGCATAGGAATTTGTGTATAATACACGTATCTCATGTAGCGCCAGTTACCATGCAAACACATCAATTAATTAGTTACCCAAATCCGCATTACCTACGTCCCATAAAGTCCCATCTGCAGTCCAGGCCAGGAATAACCTATGTTTCTAAGAAGCTCCCCGTCCAACCGGAAAGAATGTTAATGGCTCGTGAAAGCCAGATAAGGAGAGGTGCCTAATCAAATATTCTGGAATCTTTCTTAAGAAAGAAGTGAGGTTTCGGCGAGCGGTCGTGCATAAGCTACAATATCGGCTCCTTTAAAGGAGCAAGACAACTGAAGGACAAATTGTAATCCGCTCCAGGTTAGACCTTTCTGCTTGCAGGTAATAGACGCTCCTCAATATGATGTGGGCCCAAGATAAAGTATGTATGTACTTATTATAATATATACGAAATATATGTACACACGATATGCGGTATTAGGAACCAAACAGTGCTCAAAAAAATTTGCAACTGCAGAATCATATAGGCACAATATTTTTATTTTTTGCACAAACTCATCACTATGATTACTCTAATAGGCACAATTGAAAATCACAGCTTTAATAGACATATCTAATATGTTTTATTTATTTTGGATCACCAACTCAAAATCCATCTGCAATTTAGGTAGGTTACTCTTAAGCCGATATTAAGAAGTAATCAATAGTCAAGGGATTTCAAACTAATTGCAGTGATCCGGATAGCTAACTCAAATCAACCGACCGGGGGTTTGATGCAATATTGATGCATCTAAATTAGCTGAACATTCACTCACTCTGGAACTAATAATATATGTTACTTGATGATTTGCTTTTCAGACACTATTAAACTACATAGGTACACATATTACAACGAAATATTTTTAAATACTGGACTTTTTAATAGATACAAGTAACCTACCTATATAATTTCAAAAGATAATATTATCTCAATTTTTTAAAGATCTTATCCACTGTCAACATTACGTTAAGAAAGCGTGTATTTGACAACACGTCGCATGTGATCAAACAGTGTACAAAAAACCGAATTCTTGATAGAACTCCATGCCGGATCCGTCACGGTGTCACAAAAAATGCGAATGCACGTTCGTAAGTTTTGTCTCCGATGTACCGGCCGGCCGAGCTCTTTGCACAATGCGTCATTGTTGTCCCACATAATACGCGGCATTAACATTTTGTACCGCGATTCACGTCATTGATGACGATTTATTGTCACGCACCACCGCAGCGGACTCTATGTTGTATAATTAATGCTGATTTTTTTCATCCCCGATGATTTAGGTTTGTCAAGTTTGTTTTGCGGGACATCTGCTTCCATTGTTAGCTAAATCTGTCCTCAGGTAAAGCCAGATAATGGGAATTAGCTGAGAAAGAGTTGACATTTCTCCTTTCAACTTTTATGGAGTAGAGTGTTTTGACAATGCCGGTTTATTTAGGGGGATTATTCTTGAAGCTGGTTTATTGAGATTCTTGTCTCTGCGGATTTAGAAAACTCGACAAAAATGTTGTAAAAATGAGTGATATTGTATTACTACCTCAGGTCTGTAAAGTAACCCAATACGCTTCGTTATTATAAGTTGAAAACTATATAGCTACCTACCTATATATATAGCTACCTATAGTATAGCGAGATGCAGTCACGCGAGTCGATCGCTCTTACCGACGTATGGGTGCATTCATTTATTGGGTAAACAAAGAATTTACTGATGTCGTATAATTTTATGCTCTAAACAAAGGCTCGTCATTCTCCCCGCGCCTGTGCAATGCTGCCACGGTCAGATAATTATAATCAGTACCTTGACTTTTTAACAACCAGTCACGCAGATCACCTATAGGTACACAAAAACATAATAACACATAAAACATATGGAACATAATTATCTCGTAAGACAACTCGTCGCAATCACCATACATAAAATACACAGTTTCAGAATGAATTTTTGACACATTTGCGAGTCCTCATTGATACTATACTTAAATAAAAGATTCAATAGTTTCTAAAGTAAAAATGTTGGTAGGTACCTACTACTTAATATATTCGTTTTATCACAAAATATCTGGGAGACCGAGCTGTGCTCGGAAAACAAATAAAAACTCAACGTTTCCGAGATTCCCGAAATTAGGATTGCATAAAATTAAATTTTCTATAACTTTTTTTGGCTAATTATCGTTGACTTTCAAAATTTAAGAAACGATTATGCTTTTGATTCATAAGTTTTTTGTTGTCAATTTAAAGTACTGGTTATGTTAACAGTGCCGTGGCACCGCCGCCACCGCTCGGCCGCGCGCCCACGCAGCGGCCGCGCCGGTGCGCTGCACTTGTTCCCCAACATGTGTCTACAAGTGCCTTTGTTTATGCTTCCACTCGTGTTTACAATACGCCTTCCAGAACTAAATAAACCTTATCGACACGCAACCCAATCACTGACCATTCGACGCATGACCAAAAATAAATTATACAATGTTCAAACATTTGGAGCGTAACATATTGTTTGTTTAAAACTCGCAACCCTTGCAAAGGAAACATTCTTTTCTATGACCATACAAAGCGGTGTTAAAATCAATTGGTCAGAGGTATTCATTGCGCGGCACGGCATCTAAACGTCTTTTGAATCTCATTGTCGTGTCGGTCTCCCACTGTGAAGTCGCCGACGTCCTATCCCTCTACCGGCCAATCGCTTATTTCTTAGAATAGTCCACGTCCTCTTATTAAATTAAATACAGATTATATGATTACAAAAACGATTCATTCAAAGTGATTAATCACACTATCGACTCGAATATGGTCTGCCGTGCCCATTTGTCTTGATCAGCTGAAAGGAGTACAAAAGTCACGACTCGTGTTTAGGTCAGCGGCGTCAACATTTTAAAGTCATAAAACTAGATTGTGGATGTGAAAGTAGAACGCGAGATCCAATCCGAGTTTGCAAACAAGGGAAGTTACGGCGGAGGAGCGGTGCGGGCGCCGGCCGCGCGGCGCGGATCGGCAAATAGGTACGGGCCGCGTCGATAAGACGCCGTCTCCTGTGACTCCTATTTAAATAGACAGGGAAACGCTCACAGATTAAATCTCTCGCCTGCTTATTTTTCTTCCCGGCGGACGTTCGGAGGCTTGGCAAAAGATGACTAGTCGACTTATCTACCTCTATCTACGTAATCTAAACGCGGGTTGTCTTAAAAAGCAGCAGAGTGGCTCGAGCGAAGCAACTTCGGATTATGAAGCTTTCAGATCTGCGCGGTTTCCGCGACACGGTTATTACCAGCCGCTTTGTTTGCGCATTCGACGATTCAGCATCAAGCTTCTGGTAAAATATTAAAACATAAGGTTGCAGCTCAACTTTATCCACGGCTACGATTAAAAGTCTTTCATAGTTTTAAAGTTCATACTTTAATAAACCTTTGTCGATGCCAGGAACCTATTCTACTTATTTGGGCACGCGAAGGTATTCTATCAAATAAACAGTAATTATTGCTTTAACGAGTCCGCCTTTAATTTGTTAGGCGTTTAAAACGGCTTTGCGCATTTGAATCGCAAATTTCTTAGAATATTTCAAGAGGGTCTCTGGCGTTTGGAGGGCATTATCTCTTCATAAAATTCAAGATCCGGCGTAGTATTTCATTGTATTTCTAAATTAAAGTTTAATGCCCTGGCGCCTATCCTTACTATGAAGATGTAAATAATTATTCGCCGTGATGTTTTATCATACGTCCTTAAATCTATTAAGTAGCTTGAAAGAAAACTCTTTATAAATCTAAATATGTATTGTAAAATACGTGCAGGTATTCTAATAAGATTGCTAGCTAATCAGTGATGAAGGAGAAAAGGCTTCTCAGAATAGATTATTAGAACTATGTCGGATGTCGGGATATAATCACGCTTCAACATCTGGAACGCGGGGCATATTTCATAAGTGACACGAATATAAATCCAATCAGGTCATCGCGATAAATCGCTCCCATACAAGTACCTACTTCTCTCCAACGAAAATAGATTGATTAGTTAAAAGGACTCTTGTCTACTGGATATGACTGTATATCTACGTTGCTCCCGTTATTTAAGGTTATAAATTGTACTTACTGATAAAAAGTATATGTACTTTATTATCATTATTTACACCTTCATGTCCTGAATAAATTTGATGTTTTCTACGGGGCAATTTTTTTACATATTTAGTAAATAATTAGAACTAAAATATGCCCGCAATTCTAGCAATTCATCGCTTCTTAATTTCATACTCTCTCCGGCTTTTCAACAGTTTCTTAGAACTGTGGGCTTAGCACGGTAGCAGTTATCACGCAATATGGTATAAAATATGTGAATAAAACGTTAGTTACCGACGATTTTATCATGCATACTATGGTAGCAGACGATATATGGAGTTATCCACATTTGACAGCGGTAGATGACAGAAGACAATTTGCATAACATGGGGGTTGGATAATTTGACATATTATCCCATTTTGACAGTTCAACTTAGTTAATTTTATCTAAGTGCTTCTTAGGTGACGATAAGCCTTGTCGTGAAAGCAAAACTAGTGAATAAACCTATTACAAATACAAATTACAGGTAAATATCCGTTTTTCTATGATTATATTGAGAGTTATTAGTTACAATGTTCCGCTTTATATAATATAGTCAATATTTTATTTGCAGGGAAGTCAAATTTTATTATTCCTACTCGCGGCTGCTGTTGAAGAAACAAAGCGTCGAAAAATCTCGTGCATAGCTTTAAGAAACGCTTGCAACCCGTTTGATATGCCTGACGAAGAGTTTCGGCATATTTACAGAGTGTAAGGAGTGTGCAGTGCATTTATGTGCCGAACTTAACGCAGAGTCTCAAAACGGTGATGGATTACCAAAACACCTTAAAGGTAAAGCTTAATAAAATTGTAGTGTTTCTTTAAAGTTAATATGTATTCCATGTAAGACAGGCGTCTCAATGACAATGCTACTAAACTCTTAAATACTATCTCATATTATAATTGTAAAAATTAGTATGTTAAGATATTCTGTTGCACAATCTTATACTTATGCTACTAACTTACTAACAGAGGTTACTTATTTAAGCCACTTTTTACCTCAACATTCATATCCTAACCTAAAGGGGAAAGTCTACTTACCTAGGTACTTGAAAATATTACATCTATGTTCTTATTTGTTTTAGGTTTTAACAGTATTAGCTGTAATACTGGTAGCTGATGGCAACTACCAACGCGGGACTAGTCAAGATGATGGCTTGTCCATTGGCCAGACTACTGTAAGTCAATACCTTTCTCGAGCAACTTGCACACAGAAGGTAAGTTCTTTTGAGCACTGAATTAAGTACTTACTAGACATAAAAAACTGTGACGTTCCACTAGGCGTGTCTTAGTAACTTTTTTGAATAAGTATGAGTGTGGCTGTATTGTGCAATGAGATAGGTAACTATTGTTTGATAGTTATGTTAAGTAGTTACTGGGTCTAGGATACATACTGTTATTCTTCATATTCAATTATTCATTATGTGAAAAAAACTGACAATCACAATATACATTCCTGAAAATCTACCATGTGTAATTTTAAGTGAAATTGTATATTGTGAGATAAATAAATCATATCATATCATAATCTGGGAATGCATTTAAAGTTTAACTAAGGCATCCAGTTCTAGTTCTAATGTGCTGCATTGTTGACAAACATACTTAGTCATATTTTTATTAAAAAAAAAATACAGGCCTATTGCTTGATGACTAGCGGAATGCGCAGCAAGCAGCAACCTCGAGTCTAGGACAAATCTTAACTTTCATATATTTGGTGTGCATCAGTAAGCGTTCATATTGCTCTTCACGAGACTCCAATGGATAATACATATATATAAAAACTAGCGGATAATATATATAAAAACCAATGGATATTATTCCCCGAAATGGTTGTTCCCGTCGATTAGTTACTAGTAGCTATATTTTGGGTGCAAATAGCCTGCACTCATGTGAAAATATTTCATTCATAGCTGCCACATGAACCTGCTGTTACTTATTTCCTTATTTTTCTTCCAGAAAACTTCTCGTGGATACAGGGGGAAATTAAGGAAGGCGCTCCCCGAGGACTTCCTAAGCATCATGCACAAAACCGGCTGTTGTTAAGAGCCCATCAACCTGCACACTAGCGCCACTGCTAAGTAATCGTGATTATTTCAATTTAACGAAATATATTTAAAAAAGGGGGCCGCTACGCATTGTATCTTGTATTAAAGTACCTTTTGCATACTCGTACATCAAACTAGTTTCTATGTTGCTGGATTCGTCAATCTATGCGTCCAAGTTAAAACGGCCGTTTTTGTTTTGAGTTTATAGATTGACGAATTCAGCAACATAGAAACTAGTTTGATATATTCACAAGGTACTTTAATACAAGATACAGTACGTAGCGGCCCCCTTTTTTTAAATATCTTTCGTTAAATTGAAATAATCATGATTATTTAGCAGTGGCGCTAGTGTGCACGTTGATGGGCTCTTGAGAATGTGCGCGTGCGAGCCAGCTTAATAAATACTTATTTCGCCTATAACCAACTATGTTTTACTATCACACAAATACCTACCTAATCTATTTACCTATTTTTCTATGGTCAATCTTCATACAAAACAGCATTCCCCGCATGTAGGTGTCGCTTATTCTTATTTTTCATTTTAGCGTACAAAATCTGTCACTGTTACTACTTATAGCTTCTAAACGTATTTAATCCGACTTTCATATATATACACTATAGTATAATTAAAGCATTTTAAGCACGTTCTTATTTAAAGACGCATCTAGTTAGTCTGTGGCGGTCAAAAGGTTAAATAAGAATATTCCTAAATGCTCTATTATGCTATAAGTCTACCTACTTTAGTAACTATAACTACGGTCAGACAGAGTTTAATACTCTAATAATTAATGTTAAATTTTAAAAAACTATGTTAAATTCATTAACAACAATGTCAATATTCTCGCGGCGTTGGCACTGTTGTCAGTCTTCTATGTTTACTAGGTAAGTTAAGAGCCCGTCAACGTGCACACTAGCGCCACTGCTAAATAATCGTGATAATTTAAATTTAACGAAAGATTTTTTTAAAGGGGGCCGCTACGTATTGTATCTACATAGTATTAAAGTAACTTTTGAATACATCAAACTAGTTTTATGTTGCTGGATTCGCCGATCTATGAACTTAAAACAAAAACGGCCGTTTTAACTTTGGACGCATAGATTGAAGAATCCAGCAACATAAAAACTAGTTTGATGTATTCAAGAGGTACTTAAATGTGACGGAATCTATGAAAAGGGACCTTATTGTCGATGGCGCTTACGTCATTATTAAAGATGCTCCGATATAAATATAATGCCGCGCGATGTAAGCGCCATCGACAATAAGGTCCCTTTTCATAGATAATGCCCCAAATACAAAATACAGTACGTAGCGGCCCCCTTTTTTAAATACCTGACGTTAAATTTAAATAATCACGATTATTTAGCAGTGGCGCTAGTGTGCACGTTGATGGGCTCTTAACAATATCGGCTCTGTGCTGCTGGAGAGAATATTATAAATGGGTAAATAACACAACTATTGCCAAAAAGATAAACCAAGTTTATTTTCACATTAAATTATGGTATACAAACAAATCATTAATTGTCGTCCCCGGTGCGAAAGTGCCCATGATGCTAGCAACTTTTCAACGCTGGATTACTATGGGCAGCTTTTGCACCAGGAACGGCTCGGAGCGAGGGCCGTAATGTATAGGTATACATAGTAATGACCTGAAAAGGGAAAAAGTGTTTTGGTCTCAAGACACACTCAGAGTACTCAGACAACGATATAACCGGAGAGTTAGCCACGGAAATAGGTACTTATGCAATTTATAGAGCAACGTAATCCCTCTAGTTAGTGTGCCATACTATCATTATTAATTAATCCGGTCGCCTGGCAGCAGTTCAGCGGTGGGTGTGAGAGTGGTTGGGCAACAACGGAGTTGTAAAATCAATTGAAGGTGTGCAATTTATAGAGCTCTGTGTTTGGTGTGATATTATAGCTAATTATGTATTTAATTCAAATATAACAATGCCAGGCGTTTTTGCTTTACGTATATAATCCACTCGTACTTTTCGCAATCGTACTTTTTGTACTCTGTCACGGAATAAATAATAGTACTACTCTGTTCGATTACGCCTAGGTATGTGTTAAGAAAAAGTAGAAGACATATACAACTATGCGTGAAGCAATTGTGAGTCAGGTGCAATTTGCTCATGGTCTTCCTGCAGGCGCTCAAGTGGTTTGTGTACTTTCATCACCTGACACTACTATTCCCCCAAATAAAACGCCTGGCATTGTTATATTTGAATTAAATATATAATTAGCTATGATATCATTTTACAACCCCTTTGTTGCCCATCCACTCACACACCCACCGCTGAACTGCTGCCATGCTGGATTAATTAATAATGATAGTATGGCCCACTAACTAGAGGGATTTCGTTGCTCTATAAATTGCATAAGTACCTATTTCCGTGGCTAGCTCTTAGACTAATATATATAATATACAAATACTTAAATACATAGAAAACATCCATGACTCGGGAACAAATATCTGTGCTCATCACACAAATTAATGCCCTTACCGGGATTCGAACCAGGACCGCGGCTTCACAGGCAGGGTGACTACCCATTAGACCAGACCTGTCGTCAAAACATATATATGTACTTACATAAGAGAATTTGGGACGTTAGCCGCATACCCTGCCTCGTTTCCAGCCTTGGCCACCGGTGGACTTGATCACTTTATCTTTAGTGTATGACATCTATTTCAATTTATAAGAACTGAAACAAACTACTAATGATGTCGCGGGGTAAACTATAAAAATACTAACGCGTTGGCCACATTGCGCGACTGGCTCCGGCTAAGGCAGGGAAGGCTAGATGGGAACGAAAGGTCCGATCGCTGTGTCTCGCTACAACCTATGGTTGTCGCCTTAGCCGAAGCCAGTCGAGCAATGTCATGGCCAAGCCGTAAGGCTAAAGGCTTCGTCACACAGGCGCGTTTTCCGGGCGGGGCGTTAGCGGGGCGCGCCGCTTTTACATATAAAACGCTCACGCCCCGCCCGGGAAACGCGCCTGTGTGACGGAAACTTAAGCGTATGCTGAGACGCAGGCGACGTAGGTCACGCAGCGCAGCACAGAGCGATTTTTGTAAAGTATAGAACGTCCTTTAGGTACGCACACTCCAGAGTAAGGACGTTCCATACTTTACAAAATCTGCTCTATGCTGCGCTGCATGAACTGCGTCGCCTGCGTCTCATAATACGCTTAGCCTAGTGGCATTATTCATAAAAGTGTTACTGCCCTGAATTAGCTATGAATCGTTTGTCTTTATCTGTCATTTTGACTTAGATAAAGATAAGATAAAAGATAGTTTATTCAAGTAGGCATAATTACAATGCGCTTATGAACGTCAAATAAAGCTAGGTAGACCGGCTCCCTTATGTATTTGAAAGAAAGGGATAAAAAATTATTTAACTAAATCAGGTCCGTAAAGTTTTATGAATAAGGTGGTAAGTACATATCTTGTTAAATAAAAATTATATTTTTGATAAAAGTTTTTATTGCCGACTATAAAGGCCCCTGTACACAATGGGCCATCGCCGGCCAAACCAAGGGACGCAGCCATGCGGTAGAATGAGATAGCAATATCACTTGCTCCCTCTAACGCATAAATGCGTCCCCCAGAATGGCGCATTGTGTACTGGGGCCTTAACAGGCAATTAATACCTACTCATAAAAACAATTTCTAATAAACCCAAACACAAATTAGGTTGCTTTATATATATCAAAGAGTTTCTTTGACCACATCCTGCGTCCATCATCAGATATTCGGTGGTACCATAATATTGCGTTATCAGTTATCACCCAACTTAAATAATGTATATTAAGTTTTAGCGCAATCGAATAAAGAGACGTGGGGTCTAATTTATCTTGTAATATGTACTTGATACATTGCAACTTAAAGGTTTGTTAGAAAAAACCTTTTAAATACCACTGTAATAGTTTCACCTACATATGCTTAACAAATAAACACTTTTACTATTGACTTCGAAATGCATGGACGTGCCTGCTGAGAAGTGTGTTCCAGGCAGAAAGTCAGAACTTTTTTTTGCCGCACTCTCTCGTTCTATAGCTAAATATTATGACTATCCCTTTTCTAAATAAGTCATTAAATAATTGAGGCTGCAGATTTTAGTTAATTTCTATCGTGTCCTCGATAACTTGAGTGTCCTCCAATATGTTATGACTGAAACAGAAACAAATAGATTAGATGAGGTCATGATTCTATAGTGGCGCAGGCTAGTACAGAGGTTCATTTGCAAATTATAAGAAATTAAAGTCATTTTTAGAAAGCTGTCGTTTTTAAGTCAGGGGGATTTTATAGTTTCATTGGTCCGATTTCGTTTCGACTGAAAATAAATTAAATTTTGTTCCAGTAACTATTAATCCGTTATTTAAAGCATTTTTGTTATTATTATTTTATTAAAGAGTACCTATTATGTATTAAAGTGTAGTCTATGCCACCTGCGGCATAAAAACATACCAATGAACATCTTATTCAACAATATTTGTCTCAGTAGTTAAGCTTTTATGCTAGGGTAATACACGACACAAACATACCCACACACATACATACATACCTACATACATAGAGGGGCGTTCAAAATATTCTCGGTATTGATATCTTACGACCTCTTCTAAAATTTCTTTCGTTACTGGCCGCTAAGGTTTATTCATTGACATTAAAAAAAAGTATAATTCGAACCGAGATAGTCTTTTGTTTTTCTGCAATTGCTGAACAAACATGAACATCCTGTGCGAATTGACAATGTTAACTAAATTAGAACATCGATGCGTGATAAAATTCTTGACAAAACAGGGTAAAAATCAAAAAACCATAAAAGAGGAAATGGATTGTGTTTACCGTGAGTCTGCTCCTTCTTTATCTACCATTCAAAAGTGGTCAAGCGAGTTTAAACGCGGAACCTGGCCGGCCTGTAGTAGCTACTTCACAAGAAAATATTGATAAAGTGGAAAAACTTATATTGGAAGATGGTCGAGTGAAGGTAAAATCTATAGCACAAGTAACCAATCTCTCTATTGGTACCGTACATGATATTATACATGACCATCTTAATATGTCAAAAGTAAGTGCAAGATGGGTTCCGCGAATGCTGACTCGGCTTCAAAAAGACATGCGTGTAGCTTGTTGTTCCGATTTTATTGACCTGTGCGGTGAAAATCCTGATGAGGTGCTGCAAAGAATAGTTACTGGAGATGAAACCTGGGTTCATCATTATGACCCAGAGAGTAAACAAGAGTCCATGCAGTGGCACATTAAGGGTTCAGCTCATCCCAAGAAGTTGAAGGTCATCCCTTCAGCTGGCAAGGTCATGGCCACGATATTTTGGGATTGTGAAGGAGTATTACTAATCGACTATAAAGAAAAAGGTGTAAATATCACAGGACAGTACTACGCTAACATTCTACGTCAATTAAAGGATGTAATTAAAGAAAAGAGGCGAGGAAAGTTAACCAAAGGTATTCTGCTTCTGCATGACAACGCCCCCGTCTATACTGCTCATATTGCCAAGGCAGCTATTGTTGAACGTGGGTTTAAAACTGTTACTCACCCACCGTATAGTCCGGACTTAGCCCCCAGCGGCTTCTTTTTGCTCCCCAATCTTAAAAAGGATCTGCGTGGAAATAAATTTTCTGACGATGAAGCATTGAAGGCGGCAGTGGAGGAGCATTTTTACACGAAAGATAAAAAATATTTTTACGAGGGATTAAAAAAAATAATTGATCGATCTTTTAAGTGTATGAACATAGGGGGGGAGTATATTGAAAAATAAAAATATCAAACTTTTCGTACTTGTTTGTTTTCATTCTCATACCGAGAATATTTTGAATACCCCTCGTAAAATCATAATTCTTCCCATTGTCACGTATACAATCAAACCACTTAGGGTATTGCAAATGAAAACATTTAAAATAAGAGTACCTACTTAAATCTTTCAATTAAACTGCTGGCAATACACACTAGGCTATGCCTGCGCAGTTTAGCATGTACACTGTACAGTTGAACTGCACAGGTAAAGCCGGTTTGGAAACTGCAGTCGAATGCCTTTTTACCTGTGCAGTTAGACTGTACATAAAAATTAAATATTAATAATATTTTATCCTTATGTCTTAGATTCATGGCACAAAGTGTGGTGGTGTTTTTCTTTTGTCAATACACTTGAATTCTTACATACAAAACCAGCTTCTACAATATTCAGACAGGGTAAAAAAAAACAATTTTGAAAGTGAGGTCTACGGGTTCCAAAGTTTTTAATTGTTGTTACAATCATTATGACCTTTTTCTGCAGTGTGAAAAAAATGTCAATTGGTAGTTTAGTAGTGTATCTTTCAATGTTGTTAACTCTAGTTTACCAAAAACAAGTATAACAAACTAGAACTTTCTAGTTAGGTAATTAATTTACAGTTGGATCAACTTTTACAACATCCATTGTTGCCATGACAACTTCATGCAATTATAGTAGTCATAGAACAGTTTTTAACAAACTTTTGTCACTTAGTAGAACATAGTCATAGTAGAAGATCAGTGTCAATAGTTTTAAATGGCACAATAAACTCTTCATGATTTTAGTTTAAGAAAGGTGTACTTACATCTCCAATCCTTGATTCTTCTGGATCCATTTTAGACAAGCCAGTTCTCCCGGTAATTGGTTGAGTTACCGCTCACTGCTAGCGGAGCCTGGGTTGCTGCCACATTGATTTTTCTAACTTTGCAGCTCAATTAACGACAAGTCTGACAATAAAAATAGAATTTATAGATAATTGACACATTTAACAGCTAAATTGTATTCAGTGATGACTTGATGACCCTACCTGCAACGGTAGTTAGAAACTGGATTTGGGCTAATATCAACAAGATAAACAACAAACATTAACACATTAACTGCCAGCGACTCACTAGGGGAGTTCACTGTTCGTAGGCGCTTTTTGCTACATACGGTTTTTCCCGTGTTATCGGCTACACTCGTAGCGCGTAGATCGCGCTGGCACTGAATGTTTTAAGTAATGCTAAGTTATGGATGTTTCTTGTGTCCATACTACAAACTTTGCTTAGTTTGAGATGAGGTTGATCTGTATTAATTATTAGCATAGTACTTACCGACTTCCATGCCTGCTGCCACTGATCTGTACGGATCGTGCTCTCATAGAACTTGTATGCAGCACTGCACTTATCTCTGGCTTCCGAGAGGCTCATGGTCCTCCCTGTACTCCCTGTAGGCGAACAGGGGATGCTGAGTTATATATTTTGCTAGCATTTTCTTCTGCGTTAATGCATCGACTGAAAAACATATTCATGACAAAATCAGTTATGATCAAACGAATTATAACTTTTTCTGTAAATAAATTATTGGTTTTTAGAGAAACTTACATTATGCGTGGCATTTTCTTTAGATTTCACAGCAAATCAGTATTTTTCTTCAACTTGGTTTGTATTCTGATATTTTCACTGATCACGCGCGTACGCGATGCTTGTCAATGTCAAATTATTGTCAATTGACTCAATTGTCAAACACGATTATCCGTGCATGTTATAATGTAGGTCAATTTGTATAAAGCTGTCACTCATTTAAACACTTTTCAATTTGGAAGTGTAGTAATAAAATTGACTATTCATGTTCAAACTATGTCCGACACACGTCCGACATATGAATAAGGGCAGCCATTGAATAGATTTTTCATAAGCTCTACGCATAGACAGTCGTGGTCACTATCGTATGATAGTCGATAACTTTATTCAATATCGACGTGGTAGGCTTATCGTAGCTCGGGGCCATGCTCAGCGATATGACAAATTTACCAATAACGTTAGAAGACAACGTATCATACCACGTGCAATATGATACGCCCGTGCTAAGCCCGCTGAACATAAATATTTTTCACACCTCAAACGATAAATTTAAATTAGCATTGGTGGCATCACCACGATGGCTGTTTTACAATTGCTGTTTTTATGTATCGAAACCCTTAATTCAAAGCTATGCAATTGTTAAAATTCTGTGATAATCTGTATTTGTACATTAAATACTTTCAATCTATTTGTGCGGACGATGATTATGTCAATACAAGCGTTGTCAAAATGTCTATACAAATTATACAACGAATTGAAGGCTTTTAACGTTTTAATCCGGAAGCCTTGTAAGAATAGCGCAATAAGTACGGCACATGGCGTTTCCCGGTTGCCGAGGCCTGAAGCGCAGGAAGCACGATCGAGTCGCATCGAGCGCCAATCGGTCGCACATCAGAGTCACTTTGTGCTGTAGCACCATCCTTGTTGACTGTCTTAGAGTGCACTACAACTTTTCTGCTAGAGTGAACGTCTAACAGCCCTTTGCATAAAAGTTTTTCTGAAACCGACGACTTTAATTCGAAAACTGTACTAGGCACATACTATTGGCGTTTTCTCTGAAGTCACTTTCAAGTCTAAGGTGAATTACCTTTTCATGCGTTGAGGGCTCAAAGCCGACGCTAATAACAAATTTTAATCAGCTTTTCATTGTCCTAATGTTTTGGGAGTAATTTTCAATATTAACAAAGCTGGCTTAAGGTGGTCGTGCATTTTAAATGTGCTGAAACACAATCCATGGGCGGGTTACATGCTGCGTCCGCTGTGCCGACTAACCCTTCGCCGAAGGGCCCTGCCCTGCTGCAAACAAACGGAAGCGGTATTGAGAGGAGTTCCGGAACTGACAGTATACCTTTTGATTACGAAATCCCTTTTTAATTACCACGATGTAAATAAAAATTGTATTTTTTATTTCAAGTAGGCGTAATTGAAAAGGAAATTGCCTTGTTGGGGGACCGCGCGGCGTCGAATAAAACTTTAATATGATGCATAAGGGCCCTTTGATCTCGCACTCGCTCGCATTAAATCGCTGAAATACGAAACACCGCGTGTGGAGCTCCGTATAATATCTAACTCGGTTTACTTTGTGCACTTCTAGCGCGTGTAGGAATATGTATATAGCCAACTGTGTAGAAACATAAGAACTCTGTTAGAATAACTAAATACTTACGTTACTTAATTATTCATCAATCATCATAACAATTAAATGCTAGTGATTTCTTTTCATAAATAAAGGATGACTCACGCAGCTCACGCTAGACTGGGCCGGGTCCGGGCCGGAGCTTCCAGCGCTTCGTTTTCTATAGAAAGCACCACGTGACCACCGATCAGCCGTCATAGAAAATTACATATCGGACGACTCGGCCTGGGCACGGCCCGGTCTAGCGTGAGTCATCCTTAACTGTTTAAATATTAGGTACAGTGTCATTATATACACACATGAATTTGCAACAGTATTTTTAAGTGAATTGAGATCTAGATCATATTATTGTTATTGATATTTTACAAACATTTTAAGTACCTAACCAAACAATGTTTGAGTACACCTATGACTAAAATGACTGATTTAATACGTAATACATATTGTAAATTATTTAAAAGCATGTAATAAAACAAAAATAATTCATTTTTATTACTTTTTTGTTATTTCATTCAAAGATTCGCTTTCAACACAATTGGCTTTTGAGCCTGAAGACTTTTTAATCGAGGAAACCATAAACCTGAAAAGTGCCATAAATTACATGTAAAATAATAAAAGGAGGAAAATCTTTCATCCGCAAACGGTTTACAAAGAGACTCCCCCGCGGAGATAAATGTCGCTTGTAGCACGATTCTGTCGGTAGAAATGTGTACCTAATAAAATCGTGGTCGATCTTACATCGCGACGACACGGTACTGAAGTCGGACCCTTCGCACCCGTCCACTCTGTTACAAAACAACCTGATAGCATTTCACTACTGCATAATTATATATAAACTTGCGCCTTTGTCCCACTAATTGGACATATCTCCCGGGCAAGCAGGTAATTAAATACGAAAAGAGCTTGGATTATAAAAACAACAATAAATTCACCTTTAACGAAAAAGGGAAACGCCGGATTGGCAAAGGTAAGACATACGGTCAAAGGGAAGATAATAAAGCGTTGTATTTTCATTCTAATCCGCTGCAGAGTGGGGAGTCGGAGGCGGGGGGAGTTTCGATATCTAAAATTACAAGCCTGCATAGAGTGCCTATCTCGGGGCACACCGTCCTCTATTCCTTTATGTTCAACTGCCACTTTCAGTAACATGCTTCCATTCGGACTAGGTATGCCCCAGACATTCGCTTTGCCTCGCTTTATGCGTAACTATGGATTTAAATAAATTAGATGGAGATATTCTTTACTCATTATTGTGGATGACGTTTCACTAATTAGCTTTGGAGTATGATTGGCGTTAAATAAGATGAAGGCCGGGTGATCGTCGTGACAGATTGAAAGCATGTTCGTTTCTAGGTGTGTCAATGTCGCGTGCCGTAGTATCATAAAGACTGCATGCACTTACTGGTCGCGTTAGAAACCGTATCGAACTTACAGAATGCAGGAGGTAACCACACGACTCGCGAATGCCCACGCGTGCTTTGCATCTGCTGCCAAGATGTCATGCCAAACGATAAAGGCCATGATTAATTTAAGGTTTTAATTAGCTTTGTATAACTAGCCAGCTGCCTTTCGGGGGTAAAAACGTCCTCCTCGTACACACTAGGAGGAGCGTACACACGTTCAGACTTACATGTTACCTACCTACTTGCATGTGACTCATCCAAGCTATCATTAATACATTTATTAACTATGAAATCAAAAACAATAAACATGAGTTCATGTTATTACTAATACGCGGTTTCAGAAGCAAAATATATATAGCTAACACAATAAGCCTCACGCAGTTTGTTCAAAGAAATTTCCAAATACGTTTTTCCACCACAATACCCGACAAGAATTATTGTGATACAAGTACTCGGAATATGAACAAAGCAACCGGATCGAATGTAATAAAAATCACTTTAGCATTACGTAGCGACGGGTACTGATGTCTATCGGCATTGTGACACACGACGCGGCTCTATAGATGTCACGGGGGAAAAGGCTGCGGCGACGAACTGACTATTATTTTTCTGCTACAAAACGAAATTGATTATTCTTCAACCTTTGTGCGTTTCGTACATTATTTCGATTTGTCTTTATTTGACGTTTGATAAGTTTGTAGCAAGTTATTTCAAATTTGAGATATACCTCAAACCCCAGACTGGAATATCGATATCCGTGATTAACATGAAATTAATTTTCCAACTCCGTGATTACGGAGATTTATACGCTCAAACGAAATCCACATGACCTTATTTTAGAGGACGATGCGACGATCAATAACTAGATTGTTTAACATTCAATTTGCCTTGAATTTGTTGAAAGTGAGAAGATGCATTCAGTGTCTGAAGCATCATATCAATCAAGTAGGTATACTTAAAGTGTATTTATAGTCTGCACCTCCCCAGGCATAGCTTGAGTTCACTTGTATTATATGGATAACTATTTCCGCAAAATAAAGCTTAATCTATACATATTTTGCGTAGGCAGCCCGGGATTTTATCATATCCATGGTGGTGCAAATGTCGCGTAATGTGACTACTGGCGCGCGAAACGTGAACGCATTACAGCCGCGGCGACGAAGCGCGTGTCACTTAATGACGGAGCTATATCGCCTGCAGCCCAGGGTTTTTATTATTTCAACCTCACCTTTTATATCACAATGCGAGTTTTACAGCTTTTTGAAATTCTTTACACAATTAACTCCCCTCCCGATGGAAAGGTACACGATAAAAGCGCACAGTTAACTTTTTTGTTAATATAAGTGACATAATTAGTTGCACGCGGCGACTGGAACGGAAATATGAATCTTGCGGAATGTGTTCCCCTAAAAATATGCTGCGTTTTTGTTGCATATTCTTTCGTGCAATGCGGTTTAGTGCTTTAAAATTCGATGATATTCTTCATAGTCCCGCCTTAACTGGTTTTTTTCCACATTTGTACAAGATAATAAGGTGCGTAAGTGTGCCCTTAATTATCTCTGCGGCAGTTACTAACTTCTCGGTATCATTTACTCGTTAGAAGTCTCCCTGTTTTTCCCTCACTTCGTCGTCCGTTTTATAAAAAATTGCTCGTTTGCTCTTGATGAATGACGCGAACGACAGCGCGCACGAAATTGGGTGTCGAAGTCTAGAGCTAAAAGCATACACGTGTTGCCGCCGATCGACGATCGCCGCGCCATCTGACAGCCCATTGTCTATGCTTTATCTGGCAGAAGGCTGTACACAATAAATCGTCCGTGTAGCTTTGTGTCGAACTAAGTGGTGTACACGGTTGCGATCGAGGTGCGCGTGAAATATCGTCCCGGAATGTTATTAGAAGGCGGAGGAATACCCAATCGATCGGCGGCTTTTTACTCCGAGAAAGCCTTTTTGCACCGCTACCGCAGCTACCCAGGTTTGGTTCGAGATAGGCGCCGCCTCTTTGTGGTTTTTGAATGCATGCACAAAAGGAATGCGCTCGCAGACATTAAAGGGGGAACATGCTTATGAACTTCGCGTGGATACTTGATTATTTAAGTAGCCGGTTTCTGTTGGATATCAAATACTCTAAGTACTTATGTTTACGTCCCTAGCTTAGTAAGTAAGATAATAAAATAACTTTATTATGATATGTTATCCGTATTTGAGTTTTATGTGCAAAATTACCTATTGACTTTAATATAGTGGGATCTACAGTGGTTTTTATCATACATGCTCATAAAGGTGTTTTGATAAATCAGTTATCACAAAACATATCAGCGCCACCTTTTTTTTAGCCGTTTTTAAATTTTATAAAAGTCATCTCTTCTTAGAACATCTATAGTTAGGTAAGTGCGCAAAGATACCTCCTTTTGCTTGTAACAAAAACTTTCGTTTTGAATCCGCCTATTGTGATGGACAGGCAACTACGGAACCCTACACGGAGCATAGCCTAAGCGTAGTCTTGGCAACTTTTTTAAAATTAGTTATGTCATGGCTGAATTTGACGCCAAATGGTAGCCTTTAAGCCTCAAGTTATCCACATGGTGAACCAATATTTATAATTTTTAGGACTTCGTCACCAAAACGACACAAACCGAACTCTAATTTCAACGTACTAGTATTCGTCTGTCCGTATCCGTTATACAGTGTGGAAAGATAAGTCGGGCCCTGGAGGGAAACTACCTTAGTTCCTTAAGGTGGCTCATTTTACTTAAAGAAGACATTCCTTTATTTTTAAAAAGAAACAAAACTGCATTCAAAGATTTTCTAAAACTCGCTTGCCTCGCCCGGGACTCGAATCAACTAAAATTAAAAAAAACAAACACTCCCTATTTTATTATACTAATCGATAGTATTATTATTCAGGATTTTTTGAGTTTCAGTTCTAAGTATGGGGAACCCCCAAAATTTATTGTTTTTTTTTATCTATTTTTGTGTGTAAATCTTAATGCGGTTCACAAAATACATCTACTTACCAAGTTTCAACAGTATAGTTTTTATAGTTTCGGAGAAAAGTGGATGTGACATACGGACGGACAGACAGACAGACAGACATGACAAATCTATAAGGGTTCCGTTTTTTGCCTTTTGGCTACGGAACCCTAAAAATGATCGTTAAATCTAACATTAACTTTATTTTACTATCAATTTGTTACACTTAAATTATTCAAAATCAATTAAACCTTCTACCGGAAGAGGAACGAAATAATATCATTTTTCAACAAGATGGTGCACCTGCCCACAACAGGAGAATTGCCAGGGCTTATCTGAATGAAAATTTCAATGTCTGGATAGGTACAAACGGGACGATTAGATGGCCTGCAAGAAGTCCAGACCTGACGCCCATGGACTTCTTTTTATGGGGTCATGTAAAAAATGTTATTTATGAAACTTGCTATGAAATGAAACCGTTCAAGAGCGCGGTTCGAGAGAGCGGTTGCGGTAGAAAATGTTCTTAGGGGCATACACCACAACACTTTGCTGAAGGCTACAAGAAATTAATTTCAACGGCGACTAATTTTGTGTAGCCAAAATGAGGGTGTTCTTTTTTAAGTGTAATAACAAATTGATAGTAAAATAAAATTAATGTTAGATTTAACGATCATTTTTATTTTTAAGACCAAATGTTTGATGGAGAAATTTTATCCTGAATAATAATACTATCGATTAGTATAATAAAATAGGGAGTGTTTGTTTTTTTTTTAATTTTAGTTGGTTCGAGTCCCGGGCGAGGCACGCGAGTTTTAGATCTTTGAATGCAGTTTTGTTTCTTTTTAAAAATAAAGAAATGTCTCCTTTAAGTAAAATGAGCCAGCTTAAGGATTTAAGGTAGTTTCCCTCCAGGGCCCGACTTATCTTTCCACACTGTAGTGTCCTTGCGTGTGTCACATGTGTTTTACTCGAATGATATAAAATCAACCTGATTTTACAATGTCACTTTAAGATGATAATATGCGTGGTATGGCGTGGTGGAACAATATAATAGAACGATGTAAGTGGATTAAAGACACTATTGGACGTAGTTTAGGGTAAAAGATCCAATCCACAAAAATCTGTTAGTCAAATTTGAACTTTCTGTCAAACGGAAAAGTCGTTCATTTAAATGACAAACTTTAGAGGATGGATCTTTTACGCTAAACTACGTCCATTATATATGTAATATAATTGTAGTCTGTCATATAATGGTAGTAAGTAATTTTTATGATGCTGACCAAGTTCCCATAGCGAGTTGTTTCTGCAAACAGGGGAGCCGACTATTCAAGTGGAAACTAACCGAGTTTTTAGGCCCTTTGTCGAGTTTCAGGAAAGTGACTTTAGTATAAATGTAATTTGCTAATGATACTCGTTCGACCTATACAAGCAATAGACATATGTCTGTATTGATAGAAATCATCCTTTGATAATGATGTTAGAGCATAATGTCACTAATCTAAAGGATGTCTCTCTATTACGAGATAGATATGTATTATATTTTGGTTGTCGTCATGCCTATCATTATTGGCTAAACATGAATTAAGGTTGAAATCATTATGTTTAGTAATATAGGTATATCCACACATGATATTAAGAAATCAAAACGGACGGACCCATTTTAATGGCCAATTTAAACTTACAATAATTGCTACATACGAGTATTAATATTTTCTCCGTTCCTTAGACTATTTTATAGCAGCAAAAGTAACATAATACATATGGTCTAACCTGTTTCTACTGCATTGTTTAAAATAAGTACTTATATAATTCGTATAAACTAGGGTTTAGATATAGTACAAAACTAAGGTTTAGGTATTTATATATTTTTCAAGAAACTGAATAATCCTGTACCACGAGCGAGACGCGAGGTTGCGACTCCGGGGTATTAGCCCGGCGCCCTACCAACTGCGCTACCGACTTATCCGTCTGCAGTATTTGAACCACATCCTACACACGTCTTTGGTGTTTGCGTCAACTCTAGCAGACGTGTCTCCTTGGTACAAAATATATTTTTACATTTATTTTTCTGAAATATCAAAAAGGTTAAGTACTTATTTTTCTTTTTCACATGGGTGTAGCTTCATGGGTGGATTTTCTTATGCTGTTAAAAGGATAGAGGAGGACAGCTTCTCCATACAAACGTAATCCCCAATTTTCTCTCTAGATATTAAATAAATAAATAAATAAATATTCCGGAACAATCTTACACAAATCGACCAAGAGTCGACCTAGCTCATTAAGCTCAATATACGTTGTGTTGTGGGTATTAGACGACTATAATATGAACAGCAAGAGCAGGAAGCAACAATATTTAAAATCAACCATACATTTGTATAAGTAGATAGACACACAGTACCCTAAATGTTCCCCTTATATGTTCAGAAACAACAAAAAAAATAAGCTTTAATTATTGTTCAAAAGCTCTCATTCAGCGGTGTGATACACGACTGATTGTAGCATGAAGCGACGCGACCATGCGAGGACGTCGTTGCTTGGAGACGCCCGCTAGCAGCAGGAGCGGGAGCGGGCGGGTGTGCTGTGGTCATGTGCCGAGTATACGATTACATGCACAAATGACCACTTTTAGTCCAATAATAAGCACCGACGTTACAACATAGACATCCAACGGAAAATAGGCTTCTTATTGTATTTCAGAAATGTGTATAAAATATCGTTTTTCGAGAGTTGATTAAACGTTAATTTCTGATAACACCATTCTTTTTAGGGTTCCGTAGCCAAATGGCAAAAAACGGAACCCTTATGGATTCGTCATGTCTGTCTGTCCGTCCGTATGTCACAGCCACTTTTTTCCGAAACTAAGAACTATAATTATACTATTGAAACTTGCTAAGTAGATGTATTCTATGAACCGCATTAAGATTTTCACACATAAATAGAAAAAAAAACAATAAATTTTGGGGGTTCCCCATACTTAAAAATGAAACTAAAAAATTTTTTTTTTCATCAAACCCATACCTGTGGGGTATCTATGGATAGGTCTTCAAAAATGATATTGAGGTTTCTAATATCATTTTTTTCTAAACTGAATAGTTTGCGCGAGAGACACTTCCAAAGTGGTAAAATGTGTGTCCCCTGTAACTTCTAAAATAAGAGAATGATGAATGATAAAACTAAAAAAAATATATAATATACATTACCATGCAAACTTCCACCGAAGGTTGGTTTGAACGAGATCTAGTAAGTAGTTTTTTTTAATATGTCATAAATCCCCTAAATACGGAACCCTTCATGGGCGAGTCCGACTCGCACTTGGCCGCTTTTTTTTGAACTCGGTAAAGCTTACTATTTCTCGCTATATCGATGCTCCCGCTCGCCGCCGCCTCTGCTACGGGCTCGCTACAATCCGCCGCACTCGCTAGGTACGCTGCCCATAACTGCTATTGTCCGCCGCTTCTTATTTCTCTCCTTTCCACGCTCCGCGATAATGGGAATTTCTGAAATTGCAACAATACACATACGGACCCACTGCAATAGCTTGCGGAAATTTTGCTCTTATTCTCCTCTCTGTAAGTAGGGACAGTCTATTTCCGAGTATGAAGTTTATTTTAGTCTTTTTGATGTCCATATAAATACCGTGTGGATATTGAAAATAATAAATTTGATACTAAGTCTTGTTAGATGTTAGCTACATGTGAAATGGGATTGGGATTAAGGCTGCTACATTTGTTTACTGCATTTAAAGTTATGTTTTTAAAATGGAGCGATATGTGTGGATATTTATGAGTATGTTTTATGTAAGTAGGTATGGTAGAAAGAAGTTTAGGTTAGGTTTAGTTTTTAATTTGTTTGATTAGATCTGTTGAACATTCTAGCATAAGTTTTGGTAAATTAATTGTGACATCAAACCCCGTGAACCATACACAGACTGAATTTTGTGGTTATTGGCTGTGAATCAAATACTGTAGTCAGCAGAATAGTAGTTTGGTTTGAACTGTGCCAAATTGTATTTCGATAGAATCGCAAAAGGCTAGCTAAAGCTATATATGTAGAGTCTCCAAACGGAAGGGTATTTTCAGGTGTCACAACAGGTGTGATATTCATGTAAAAAATCGTCAAGAGCATGTCAGGCCACACTCCCGTACAATAGGCGAACTTAATGTAGTACCTATATGTATGAACAGTCAAGGTCTAAAATATTGATATGGTCATGGACCGTTTTGCTAAGCCATGGACGTTTCGCTGAGAGGAACATTATACCTAAGGGTTTCTAGTTGACCGTATGGGACCTTAAAAAATGTTTTGCACGCTCTGTGCCAAAAATGCACATCTACTGAGAGCCAATTAATATGATGTACTTTGCAGCGATCATTTCAACTATTGCTTTAGTAAATAGGTACCTACTGAGCTAAATATCTGAATAATAGTGTAACTAAATTATACTTTTTTCTCACTTGTATCGCTTTGTAAATAGATCACATGAATTTTGACTATGAAACTACTGTATTTATGTATAGGTATTGTTAGCTTTCCAAAGTATGTTGTTTGGTCACCTAAATAAGGGGTGTCGTAATTAAAGTATCGTAATTCAACATTTACTTTAGGCCGCCTGTATGGGCAGCTGCCTGCTCGGTGGTAGCGGTTCGGAAGCGGAAACTTGCGCACCTGGCCCCCGTGACCTACACATCCTGCAGCCTTAAAAGTGTAAGCCTGCTTTCATACTAATATGGTCAGCATTTGACCGGCTTCAGAAAGCTTTGTCACTTTTATTTTGACTTCTTAGGCGTAAACTAAATTTAATATTATGCAGTCTACACACGCAATTAGCGTAAACTAATTCAGCTTAGCTTAAAATAATTTATACAAGTTCGTAAAATATTTTCGTTCTGTTATTGTAGAAAGTGGACAAAATACATCTACACGAATATGAAACTAGCGCCGATTCCGAAGAGACGCGATGAATTTTTAAAATCAAATTTCGTTTATTTATACACCCAACCCAATACACCGAGGATTGGTACACTTGACGCAAATTTAAGAAATAAATTTCTATATCCAATGAATTTCGATCAGAGAGCATATTATTAAATACATGATTTGCCACATTCAAATTTCTATTCCAATGCTTGGTTTGATTAACCTGTGTACCTACTCAATGAATATAGACGTGGTATAAACGCAAACATTTCAAAGTAGTTAATAAGTAAATTAAATAATGCTGCGTATAAAATGGAAAATGTGTACATACTCTATTCATGGAGTACGTACGTGTTCTCTTCGTGTTTTAATAGAAAAACTTTATCTAGCTTCATTGCGGACGGGGCTCGTATTGCAGAGGAAATGGCGTTGTAGTTTAGATATTTTCTGTAAGCATAATACGTCTTCATGATGCCTGCTGTCGAACGCTACTGAGTGTATCGCCATTTGCAGTTTTTCTTCATTTCGAATGCCTAATATATACTTCGTTCCGACATTGGTTGATACCTATAAATAATTTAGCTGGACGAACTTGTAATTATTGCCCAGCCCAGTTGATATTTCTGGAATCTTCTTCATCTAGAGTACTTGCAATTTCTAAAGGAGATCAGCTTAAATAAACGTCGATCTCCTTTATTGTTTCGATATCAGCAAACTCATTGGTTATTTGGATACACATTTGTCATGCATGTGTCTAACATTAATTTATTTCCTTTGGGTATATGTATATCTAATAGAGTATCTAATAATTTACCTACTTACGACTTTCTTCTTATAAAGGTTATATATAAATTTTCAAAATAATCATATTTATTTAGTTTAAGTAAATACAGTCATAATTCAAACACGTCCAAAAATATAATAACTAATACCTTAAAAACCACTACATTCAATAATACATCACTTAATATAAAACGAATACACAACAAAATCATACATCAAATACAAAACACAAAATCACAAATCATCATAAAAAAGGCACAAAAAATCAAACTAATGACAACTAGTCAAATAACAAGTTTATTTGTAGTTTATTGATTAAATTAGATACTTTTAAGGACTGTATATAGGTACCATGAACGTAATTTGCTGAATAAAATATATTTCTTCCGTCATCAAATAACACACCACGAGTCATTATGTTACACGTGTCATTAATCATTATATTACACGAGTAAAGAGTAATTTAATTTTTTATAAATTGTTAGCTATATGAATATATTTAATGAAATATTATGTGACGTTATCTATGAAAAGGGACCTTATTGTCGATACCTATTATGTAAAGGGTATTGAAATTCAGCACGGGGGGAGCGCGACGTCTGTACGAACAACTTCAAAAATCGACTTTCAGTAGAACTTTTCGTCCTTCCAAGCCGACTTTCCATTTTTATTTGAAACTGACTGTGATGCCATGTATCAGACAAATGTACATACAGTTGTGTGCAATATAATAGCAGTCACTACGAAATTAAAAATTAGGGGAAAACTATAACTTTAGATCATATTGGATATTTTCTTTATAATTCTTCTGCATAACTTGACATTGTTTCAAAATTAGCTGTAGCCTTTACTTGGAAGTAAAAAAAAAAATATCATGAAAATCGGCTTTTTTTACCTCGCGGAAATTCTTATAAAAATGTAACAACCTACGAAAAAAGTACAATTGTGTAATATTATTGTAACTTAGTATTTTGCCCATTATTTCCCATCAAAGATTTACATCTAAACCTATGTCATCCAGAAAAAAATAAACTTTTCTATAAGACGATCTTTTTTTACTGCTATTTTAAGTAAAGGTTACAGTTAATTTTGAAACAATGTCAAGTAATACATAAGAATTATAAAAAAGATCCCATATAATTGATCTAAAGTTATAGTTTTCCCCTAATTTTCATTTTACCATTTTGACTGCTTGTTTAAGTAGATTCAAAAAGTCTATGACAATCTTCATCACTGTTATTATATTGCACACAGTTACTGATGTGCCTAAGGAAACTTTCCAAAATTGAGAAATGTTTCGGAAATTTAACGTAGGAAAAATTCGGAAAATTTCTTACATTTTTGTATGAGAATTGAAACTTTCCAATTTTAAATTTAAATTTCCCATATTTTCTAGTGAAAGTATCATGAAATTTCCGAGAGTTTATAGAATTTTATGGAAACTTTCCGCAACTTGCACATCTGTACACACAGTTGTACATGTTTATCATGACAACATTAATAAAATAACTTTACGAGGAATAAAGGTAGGTAAATAAAGAGAAGTAAAATTGTAAGCGACAGCGTTCGTAAACTTAAAAAAATTACATCGCAAACTTTTTTGTTTGAGTGATGATCCTAAGTATCAATAGTTAATTACGTTATGCCATATAGGAAATAAGCAAGCTAAAGAGTGTTCACTCCTTACATGGATAAAACTCCATTTATAATAAGTAATATGTGACGTTATCTAATTAAGCGCTGGTGGCCTAGCGGTAAGAGCGTGCGACTTGCAATCCGGAGGTCGCGGGTTCAAACCCCGGCTCATACCAATGAGTTTTTCGGAACTTATGTACGAAATATCATTTGATATTTACCAGTCGCTTTTCGGTGAAGGAAAACATCGTGAGGAAACCGGACTAATCCCAATAAGGCCTAGTTTACCCTCTGGGTTGGAAGGTCAGATGGCAGTCGCTTTCGTAAAAACTAGTGCCTACGCCAATTCCTGGGATTAGTTGCCAAGCGGACCCCAGGCTCCCATGAGCCGTGGCCAAAATGCCGGGACAACGCGAGGAAGAAGAAGAAGAATATGTGACGTTATATATGAAAAGGGACCTTATCGTCGATGGCGCTTACGCCATTATTAACGATGCTCCGATATAAATACAATGCCGCGCGACGCTGTGCGGCGTAAGCGCCATCGACAATAAGGTCCCTTTTCATAGATAATCCCCCATATTTAAGGGGGCTGTGCAAAAACCTATTTGTAATAGAATTTACTAAGTTAGTTATTTTGAGGAGTTCCCTCAATTTCTCATCTCATAGAACCCATGATCAGAACTGGACCTTTGTACAAATATTCTTTTAAAACTTTACATGCTGAACGAACTTATCGAAGACGACGAATCGCCAAATCTGAAACAGGCGTCTTTGAAGAGTTCCGTTCTGGTTTTCATCAGCAGTCCACTTTATTGAATGGCACTTTTTTGGATGCATGTGCTTGGTTTGTTGATGAAAATAATGTAGAATAGAATAGAATAGAATAGAAATAATTTTATTCGTGAGCACAAACACAAAATAGAAACAGATGTAACAGAGATATAACAAGAGATGACAAGAGATATAACAGAGAATAAAAGGACAAAGTGCCACGAAATGGTCTCATCTCAGCATGTTGCTGGCGACTTCCAGCGCTGATCTTCCGATGAGACCATCCGGTGAAACAATCACGACAGGTAACATGAATACAAAACAAAATTAATATATAACTTACAAAAGACAAAGACAGCAAAAAGATAAAAATACATTACAATAAATTACTATGTACAATGTTGGGTCGAACCCGTCTTGGCCGTACATTACGCCTGACAGCTAGCGCCATGCGGCAACTATGCAGACTAAACTAAAAACTAAATGAATGTACAAATATATATATCGCTATAGGTATTTCTTTAAGATTTGAAGTTCCCTTTCTTTCTTTATCGATTCCATCATTAGAAATGGATCCCGTCAAAAAAAATCCAAATCAACAAGCGGTCTTAATAAATATTTACCTGTAAAACATATAAAAACTCAAAAATGCTCGTTTTCCCAAAGATAAGACCTAGCTAGATCGGTTTTTCGTCCCCGAAAACCAGCAAATTTTATCGAAATCGATAGAGCCGTTTCCGAGATCCCCGAAATATATATATAAATAAATATATATACAAGAATTGCTCGTTTAAATAAATAAGATATTCGAATTAAAGGTATTGTTATGCTTTTGGTACGCTTTTGTTATGTGTAATAGTGTACACATAGCGAAAAAGATATAAGCATTTAAATAATGAAATACCGGTATCCAATACCCCTACTCAATACTCATTGCACTTGATAGGTTGCTGTCAATTATTATGAAAATAAAGCACAACGAATAGGTTAAACCGCATGACAGTTTATCGGCACATGAATTATTCTACCCTCCGCCATACTCGTATTACTAGTAGGTATCCTAAAAGTAATAAGTAAGTATAACTTTTTAATTAATTGTGATGTGTATAGGTTCACTCGTAAGTGGTTACATTTTAAGTTAAGGAAAATAGATAAACGAGTACATGGCCTGAAAGGACCTCCCTGCATACACACTTCTATTATGCTTCTAAATGTATCTTTAGTTTACTGTACAAAGCATGGTCTAATAAAACATGGTCTTCTCTTCCCAGAGTGTCACTTGCCTACGTCACAATAACATTGCCACTTTATTTCAACATAACATGTTAAACATGGGTACATTATATCTATGGTTAATAAGTTAATTTATTTCTTTATAATTTAATAATTTTCATTTATATGTATTTTATCTTAAATTTTACAATAACACGTCATTTTTAATTATTCGTTAGCAATATCTTCCGATTCACGAAAGAAATTTCAGACGTTCGGGTAATTCTGTTTACACTACTGGCAACACAGGATAGCGCTGTCACATTTGACAATCCGCCATTTTGTCCCTGACCGACCGTCCTTGTCGAACGCGTGTTAATTGTTATTTCCTTCTCGCTCAGTGTCAGCAGTCGCAGTGTTTTCCAAACTTTTCAGGTCGTAAGCTTCGTAATTAATGTTTTGTTACGAAAATGGTTGGCTGCTCTATTCGGAACCGTAAGAGTAGGAGTGAAAAGTGCAGTATAGATTTGTTTTATTTTACTATGTTTCTACATGAATAACTTAAAATTAATGCCGTTAAAATAATTTTCACTGTTGGTTAAAATTCTCCCACATTTTAAAGTTTGAGAACCTGTAAACAGCATGATGACGTAGGCAAGTGCCAGTTAGGTCATTCGCGAATCTCGGAAGAGAGTACCAGGCGGAGTATATTATTATACCATGGTACAAAGTATCGAATAAAAGGTTTGAATATGTCGTTATTTGCATAAGACATGTTAAAATATTTCTAATTTGTAACCTCCGTAACTTGAATAATTATGTTTCTCTGTCATGGAGTTGAGTTTCGTTTTTATTCGAAAATAAAAGAGGGCATTCAGGAAAGTCCTTATCACAGTTGGCGGAGGCGCGCATTATAGTCGTATTGTTAGCGCACCGGTGAGCGGGATGATTCGGGAGAGCAATATTTTCATTTTAACAGGAGATTCCGTTTAGAATTTCTTCCTGTTGCAGTGAAACGGGAAATTCGGCGCCTGCGAGCGGTCGGCCGCGTCGATTCGATTTGCTCTAACGCGATAGTCACACATTCAGCTCCCGGTGGACCGTGTAAGTGTTCCATTCACTACGTAGACCATTATTAATACATCCCCTCCCCACTCGTCCTCTCAAGGCCCTCATTGTGTGCCGTTGCGAGTTAATCCGCCGACCACCAAAGATCGCCGATCGAATGCGACCGACCCAGCTTTGTGAAACGTAATAGGGTCCTACGGTTAAATGCTGCGTGTAATTTTTGGTTTGCGATTGTAATTATCTATTGAATCGCTCTGCTTCGAGGGAAGAGTTCAATTATCGCGCGACGCTCCGTCGAACTGATTGATTGGTTGCGGCCCTGCTTGTATCCGTCAATTTGATAGACACACAACACACGTACCAAAGCTAAATTACTGAGGCGCTACGAAGGTTCGATGCCAATTATTAGCTTTACCTACGGATTAATGTTTTCTTGTAATAGCAGGTATCTACTTTAGTCACAATAGATAAATGTGAGTACACTTGTATGTGCGTAAAAGCCGGTGAACGCATCAGCGAATACCACAAGTCGGAAACACACCTCTGTGATGGCCGAGGGGGAAGAGTAGGTACGCGAGCCAGGAATCGATCGCGGACACAGCAGGCCGTCGCGACGGACGACTGGACGTCCCAGAGGACTCGCCGAACAAAGCTATTTAACCAATTTAATGTCATTCTCATCCATTGACGGCCTACCGTTCTTGATATAAAAATATACGTTGCTATATTTAGCCCTCGCGAAAACATTATGCTTATTATGACTGCAGTGGACATAACGATAAGTTAGTTACCTTTATACACGCCGCTTATTACTTTGTGCTTTTCTTAGAAAATGATTTAAATAGCCGTTAAATAGTCATAACCGACTCGACGACATACTAATAACGCAATAAACTGTCTCTACGGCCTAAAGAAGACTTTTATCGACGAACTCAAAATACCTACGGCTATTTAAAGTAAGTAGTATCTTTATGCTCATGAAAAAGTCGTTATATTATATATTCTTTCGTCGTAAGAACACAGGGACGTACGGTCTTAGTCACAAGTTTATTTACTGAGTTACCTGTCTGCGACCGTTTGTTGATGTGTTAAGGCGGGCACAATAAATTATATTACTGCCTATACTTATACATGAATGTTCTTACATAAAATTGGCACAATTTAAATCAGTAGAGAATGATCATGTGTGAGTATAGGTACTCTTGTTAATAATTGGTAGTATTAACAATTGGGTATTAGTATAGAAGTAGTAAACTATGTATGCATGTTTGGTTGACGTTAAAATACTTCCCTTAAACAAATTTTGAAGCCATTTGGTTTTCTGTTCCTGGTTTATAACGGTCTGATAACATTCTAAAAAACCACTTGAAATGTATATTTATAGGCACAAGTGCTTCTCGTGTGGTTACATCAAAAGATGCTTTGGTTTCAGTCTGTAAAACTCTTTATCTAAACAATTATACATGTAGGTATCATGATAGTAACGTGCATGGGAGTTATCATGGATTTCAAAAACTTACAATAAACTTTTTCAGGCGTACAATTTTACATTGACTTTGACTGTAAATCTTTACCTATTTAGGTACCTAAGTAGGCACTTTTATTTATATCAGGAGTATTTCACATCCAACTGCCGCCATATGGCGAACTTATGTCACAAGTAAGTATATCCTTTCATGTCTATTTACAAACACTAAACCTTATTAGATAAAATTACAATATTTCTCTTGCTCCTACTATAAGATGCGTTTCTATAAGCACTACCACACACACATTTATTTTATTTGTCTAAAGCGTACTGTAGATTTCCATCGAGACTAAACGGATTATCTTAATCCTGGAAACCCCTAATCGGTCAGCATGAGAAAAAGGTTATTTGATCTTTAACCCAAGATGATACTTACCTAAATGTGCTCTTGCGGCGTTTGTAAAGTGCTGAACTTCTAGACCCTAAAATGTTAAACATGAATAATAGGTATATGGTATTAGGTGCAAGATTTATTATTCATGGAATTGAGCCACCAGGTATGTAGGTTTAGTAGGAATATCTACATAGATATCCCTACTAAACCATTGGAATGCAGATATACTACGCAGTGATTCTTTAAAACGCCAAAGTCAATTAGTTGACGTGTGTAAACCGCAGGCATTTGTCTAATCGACACTGCGCGAGGGTTGGCCGCCATCTTGGATCGGGGGGTCACATTAAATAGACATATGGTTTGTGCAGGCACATTGTGTACCACACATTATGTTGTCGCCCCTAATTATAGGTCCGCTGATATGCACAGATTAGAGGGAGGCAGGTAATTAGCGTAATGTGCGCCGCGGATTTAAATTGCCCCGATTTCGCAACTTATTCCTTTCTATAAATCACGCCCACCCTATTCCTGTTACTAAATTGTCTGGTGTCCCGACATTCGTCACTGCTATTTAAAATACCATAACAAAGGCCGGCGTCAGTTTACAACTAATGAATTGCTGTAACTTTTCTTCCAATGGCGGAGAAACGGGACGAAGTGTCACATTAATCTACATTTAAACTTATGATAATATGCGAGCAGAAACGGAACGACTGTTATTAAAACGCAAGCGTAGTAAATAGCAACAGTAGACCAGAACGGGGCATATCATAAATCTAAATTGTCACTCGGCTTCGGCGACAGCTGTCTAGATTCTATGATATCCAAGAAAGTATTCGCAACACAGCATCGAGACGCAATATCCTTCAGAACTACTCAAAAGGAAGGAAAATCGCTAGAAAGCGTTGTCGTTAAATTATCGGAGCTCATCGAAAGCCGGGGCAGACGCAGCGTCAGCGGACCATAGAGTTTAGCATATCGCCGGGCCCGCCAAATCCAAGCGGCGCAATATAGACGTTAGCCAGGGGCGTCGTGTTAAAGCCATTATCGAACCGTAATACTATTTTTAAAAATGGCCATCCTAAACTGAACGGCTCACAAGAAAGCTGTTCGCGAACAGTCGCTTAATAGGATTGGATGAAGATGGCGGAGTAATAAAGCGTGTTCAGTAATGTATTTATAGAAGATGTGCCGGCATCGCCTCGCTCGCTGCACGGATCGCCTTCAATTTACCGTTCGAGATTACGATTAGCTCCTCGATAGGGCTGACTTTGTATTAAACTTGCCGGTATGATCACCGGCAGTGCTCGCGGCTCGCGACAGAGGCTTATGTATGTATAGGTAACTACAACTGTACCTTGTGCACTCGTATTTGCGTCATTTGACACATGATTTTGACACTGACAACAGCAATAGAACGTAAAATATCTTGCACATCGAAATTACAAAGGAAGACAATTTAACTGCGAACGTTTACGTTCTACGTCTTTTTTTTATTTAGGGTTGGCCAGACACCACCGTTATAAATCGGTAGTCGTCTAAGTAAATCATTATAAATTTTTAATTTTAGGTCGCAACAATTCAATTCAATTCAATGTTTTATTCATAAAATATACATTTTACACGTCAATTTTTAAAACATTATTAAATTTAGGTAAATTTTGATATAAGTCATTCATATTACAATAGTTATTAGGTATTTATAACAAAGCATTATTCAATTTATTATATCTTCTTATTATTATTTATTAACCATATAATTCTAGCTTTATTTAAATCTCAAATAAAAATTCATTAAACGTCACAATTCGATACCTCAGTCTAGGTGCCATCCAATCGTAATCGCTTGCTGTGACTATCGATTTGGGTTAGTTACATCTCTATATATTATATTTTTATAATATGTATGCTAGTTTTAAGGTATTTATGTATGGGCCACTAGTTGCCTGAAATAAACGATTTCATTCATTCATTCATTATTTCATATACGTCAGTCATAATGTGTCAAAAGACGCAAATAAAAATTATTCCACTATAAGCGAGAGCGACTGCACGCCCGCTAATTTTCTAATCTCCATAACCATGAACGTAATTAAATCTCACGTTAATTTATTTATGGTAGCGTATTAATCACTCGCCAAGAAATACATTACAGTAAAACTTCGCTCTGGCTTCTGGTTCGCCATTTTTAAGATTAATAAGCTTTCACTTGCCGAAAAATCATAAAACGATTCGCCGATTTAAATAAGGATTAAATCATGCAATTGCAGAAAGTTATAGGTACGTACGTCAAACTTCTCTAATGATTCACCTAAATGGTGTAATACATTGTTGTAATTTAATTAAATATAAATTGAATAGTCGTTAAATGTCGTTTCAGAAACTTTGATTCCACAAACAAGTCTGAGTCGTCCTAAATGTAATTTTCGCGTAAAATAATTTGAATACGTACAATTTCATATGTTGATTGAAAAACTTTTATCCCCAAACATGGAGAACCGGCTAAGTGCGTGTCGGGCCACATACCTGTAATGGATGGTTCCAGAGATACGATACAAAAAAACAAACACCGAACCAGCTAAAAATGAATATTTTCACGGCACTCGTCGTTTTACGAAGGACACTTTTTTTAGCGAATACTTACTCAAAAAACTCATTAGCGGTTTTTGAGTTAAAAATAGTTTTCGTTGAAATTATTTTCCTAACTTATTGAGTATGGTAGCTAATATTATTTTTTCCTTGTTTATTGTGGGCCGCATAGTATACCATATCTACCACCACACCACAGCACCATCTATAAATACTATTTATAAATATAGGTTGGTAATGGTTTTAATATACGTTAAGGTACCTAATACTTAAAAATATAAATCTTATAACATCCAAGAATAAATATTCAGACCGCCAGCTTCGTAGACAGGATCACTGCTAAGCCTGTTGTCAATACGCCATAGATAATTAGGTATACCTCTTGCTACAAAGCTGTATTTCCGTTCTGGATTATTTTATTGTTGGGAATTAATCTTTTTTCAACCTCTCGCTCCTCCATTCTTTATAAAGGAGTTTAGTTCGGCTCACTATCTGCCGACGGGGAGGTTTGCAATTCTACAATGCGTATTACTTAATACGATCGTTACTCTCTGTTTACAAATTAATAGCACACATGGAGCCTCAAGAATTGATTAACATAACTGTTCGTGGTAGGCTCACACGTCGAAAGATCAAAAAATATTAAAAAATATATATACTAACTAAGCATTTTCATAAAAACGTATTTTACCCCATCTTAAGTAGGTAGGTACTGAAAGATCCCTCACAATGGTATACATTTTATTCAGATCGCATGACTAGAGCCAGAGCAACTAACAACTTTCAGGCCATCCCTCGTAATCTCAATAAACGTACAAGTATATTATAATAAGTAAAAAAAAGTATCAAATCTATTACACAGACACTCTTAGGTATTTAATGTCTATTAACACAGAATTAATAATAGTACTAGGTAAGTACAGAAGACTTATTCTCTAACAAAACGCGTCTGTTACGATCAGGACAGATATGGCCGCGCTTAGCTTATGGCTATAGCCACCAAAGTTGGTGTGGAACGGATGTACTTGTAGCTACCTGTTGCAAAGCGACGAAATCACGGAGTGAACCACGCCTGCTATTATGTTCTGCTAAGGCTTTTAAATCACTGTAAACATGACCGGCGTCCATAAAACACCGGCACTCGGCATCGCAACGCGAAACTATCAGTAACCCGAACATAGTACTCCATTGGATTTGCGGATCAGCCAGTATCATTACTTTGATACCAAAATAAACGAATGTAGATAATGGACGGCGGGATCAATACAAAGTAATCGCAAGCGGATCCAATAAGCCCGGTCAAAATAGCGGGGGGTCGCAACTCGCAACGGCAGAGCACCGAGTGAGCAAGCCTGCCTGCCGAACATGGGGAAACAGTATGGCGGCATGCAAATAGCTCGGCCATTATCGCACCTGGGCAGTGCCGTGCGGGCCCTGACGAGTAAACAAGATTACGGGAATTGAATGGCTAATTAAGGGAAAAGAAGCGGCCCAGCCAGCCCGCTGACTTATCGCACCTCGTCTCTGCCATATTTCACGACGCTTACCTCGCCTTTATTGTTCGGCCGCCTCTTGTTTAGTTAAAGAGGCTTGTTGGCTTATCTCGTGGAGCCTAGGTAGTCTGCATTAAGTGCCGTCACAGCCAGCTGAGATTTACTAACGCCGCTGCAGATCCCAACTGCTAAATAATTATAGAACCACGACTGCATAAAGATAGACTACCGCTGCTATGTACAATGTTATCAGTTCAGTTGCTGCTCTTGGACAATTTGGTTGTATATTTTGAGCTGGCATTCTGACATTTTTTTTTACTTTAGTGGACAACGGCAACATATTTTCCGTATCGTCCATATACCTATTGTGTGTGTATTGGAAGTTACAGTTTCACTCAAAATCTAATACGTTTTTATACTTTCTAATACCCTGTGTTTATGACATGACTCATACTTCTTTAGTACCTCGATAAATTAAAAATTAACATTATCGTATAACGCTTAAATAATAGATAGCTTTTAATTAGAGAAACTATTAATCGGTTATAAACATAAAAATTCAGCAGTTAAGCTCATCGTAAGGCTACAAGGCGGGTTTACGCGCCAGACGCGTTGACATCCGAGTTACGCCTTATAAACCGCTGCATAAACTGCCCATTGATAGGATAGACTCGGCCTACATCACACAAGATGGCACTTAATCATTACACAATTAATTAATTACTGACATTTATAGATAATAAAGTCAACATATTTACGAGTTGACTTCGTTAATTTTATGTTATCTGGTTAATTATGCCCGACAGCGTGCTCCGGGGTATCGCCGCTTCGGGTCGGCTTCATGAGCCTCCAATTATTTTATGATTCTCATTTTAATGTTAATTCAGCACCCGCGTGATCCAGGGAATAAAATAACGTTCTCGTAATCGTATCGTATAAATACATCTCTAAAAAGTTTTCACCGTAATCTTCTTCCGGATTATCAAAATAAATCGAACAGTATGCATTTTACCCGTAGAGAGCTTTTCATTTCTAGAATTGAAATAGTATTCTAAAAATAAACTTTATTTCCACATACGCTAAATGCTGCTTTTTGTTATGACTCAGTTTTGTTTTAAATTGTTGTTGCAGCTTTTTCAATTAATGTATTTTGCATCACGGACTCACGGACGTTTGAGAGGCATGCGCTTAGCCAACGCCAAGACGTAGAGGCCTTTTAGACACTTTAGGGCCCGGCCACATGTCAGCGGTGCGGCGCCGCCGCCGCCGCGCGGCGCGGCACCGCAGAAATCTGCGGCGCCGCAAACCGCTCTGCGGCGACGCCCGCCGCAACGCAAAATTTTGCGGTGCCGCGCTGCGGCGCCGCAAAGCGGTGCGCGGCGCCGCGCGCGGTGCCGCAAAGCGGTGAGTTTCGCCGCGCGCGGTGCCGCCGAGCGGCGTGCGGCGCCGCAGCTTTCTGCGGTGTCGCGCCGGTATTTTCTTTTGAAATGATTTGCATCTTCATTCATTATACGAAGATATTGGTTCACCCAAAATTTTCTTTTCAATTGTTTTTTTATTTCTGCGCCTTCTTAATAGCCCTGGCAGTACACCGAGAAATTCAGTAAAATGCTGCAAATGATGTTAAAGGTATGAAAATCGGTACGATTGATCTTTAGGACATTTGAAACAATTTGACCCGAAGCACCATTAAATAAAAAAGCGGCCAAGTGCGAGTCGGACTCGCCCATGAAGGGTTCCGTATTTAGGCGATTTATGACGTATTAAAAAAAAACTACTTACTAGATCTCGTTCAAAACAATTTTCGGTGGAAGTTTACATGGTAATGTACATCATATATTTTTTTTAGTTTTATCATTCTCTTATTTTAGAAGTTACAGGGGGGGGGGGGGACACATTTTACCAGTTTGGAAGTGTCTCTCGCGCAAACTATTCAGTTTAGAAAAAAATGATATTAGAAACCTCAATATCATTTTTGAAGACCTATCCATAGATACCCCACACGTCTGGGTTTGATGAAAAAAAAAAATTTGAGTTTCAGTTCGAAGTATGGGGAACCCCAAAAGTTTATTGTTTTTTTTCTATTTTTGTGTGAAAATCTTAATGCGGTTCACAGAATACATCTACTTACCAAGTTTCAACAGTATAGTTCTTATAGTTTCGGAGAAAAGTGGCTGTGACATACGGACGGACAGACAGACGAATGACTTCATGACGAATCTATAAGGGTTCCGTTTTTTGCCATTTGGCTACGGAACCCTAAAAACGAGATGAGTTATCTTTTTTTGTATGGAATTTGAAAAAACTGTTTTGAAACCTATCGTGTGTGGTATTAAACGAAAGGGCTTTCTGAGCCGATTCCTAAAATAGCATATCATTACATTTCAGTCATTTTTTTTTAATTATAATAAAAATAATTTTCAAAACATACCAAGTTTGGGTTAACAAAAAAAAAGATGACGTCATAACTCCTCTCGTTTTTTTTATTCTCGATTTTTTTATTTTTTTTAAACAAAAAAAAGATGACGTCATAACTCCTCTCGTTTTTTTTATTTGTTGGTGCTTCGGGTCAAATTGTTTCAAATGTCCTAAAGATCAATCGTACCGATTTTCATACCTTTAACACCATTTGCAGCGTTTTTGGCGAAACGCTATCGCTATAACAACAGCAAGAGCAGAAAACGTGTGAAGGAATCCATGTCTGATTAAACAACTGGTAGTCGAATTTTATTCTTTACTATGCAGCGTGGCATCGCACGCGGCGCCGCACGCCGCTTGGCGGCACCGCGCGCGGCGAAACTCACCGCTTTGCGGCACCGCGCGCGGCGAAACGCACCGCTTTGCGGCACCGCGCGCGGCGCCGCGCACCGCTTTGCGGCGCCGCAGCGCGGCACCGCAAAATTTTGCGTTGCGGCGGGCGTCGCCGCAGATTTCTGCGGTGCCGCGCCGCGCGGCGGCGGCGGCGCCGCACCGCTGACATGTGGCCGGGCCCTTAGTGAAATTTAAGGGGTCTTAATTCTTTCTTACGCTTTTTTAAGTTCATTAGATTCTAAAACTATCATAACATTATTGATCATAGACAAATCGATTAGGTACCTACCCAAGTCCATACATATGTTGCCCATCATCAATATAGGAATGATATCCAAATGTATGTACTCGTAAATATATTGTTGTCTTATGATTATAAAGATGCGTATAGCGGTCAGGAATCAAAATAAACCAGCAAAGTCCTTCGTAATCATGTCGCGCCGTCGGAGAGTTCAATTTCATGTCTGATAATGATTTAGAATCGGCCCGACGTTAAACGTAATTTAATTACGCTCGGGCCTGTCGCGAGCCCACACAGAACCTAGTTAACACAAGATTAATGCATTACATCGATTATTACTTAGTACTTTTTATGCAATTAAGTTTAATCTGTTTTCAATGTTTGCGTAAGCAAGGGATTTTTTATAAAATGTATAAAATGCAAATAAAAAGCTCGTCTTGCTGAATCTGTATTTACAAAATTTTCTAGTACAGCATATATAATGGTCATTTTGTAAAAGTTTTGACAGCGTTTAATTTAAATTTATAAATAGGTACCTTTACACATAGAAACAAATGGTTTATCGCACCCAAGTAAACATCTGATTCTATAATTAACTTGTCATTCTCATAGACACGCCAGCATACAATTTAGTGAGCCGACAAGAACTCTCGTCTAATGAAATTTTCTAATGATCACGACTTTCGCGTAATTTCAATCATTCTTGGCGCCAAATCCCTCATTAATTTGTGTAAACTTAAAAGCTTTTAGTGACCCGCGATCCCGAAAAGCCAAACACTTTGTCTAGTGGAAGCCAGAAAGTTCCATAATTTCTTTACCGAGATAAGAGGCGAAAGTTCAGCAGGAGCAGAGATTTATGACATCACCGTTTCTCCTTTCACTAAATAATAAAAGGCCCGCTGTAAAACGCGGCGGGGGCATAAAAGTTTTACGTCCATACAACCCGTTTGTGTACGCAAACGGAGCATGTAGGGCGCATCGTGCTAGGACCGAGTCTCCATGAAGAGTAATCAGAGTCGACACAATAGTCAGCTGGCTCATAAATCGTACGCCAACGCTCATTTCGCTGCCTGGCCCACGGCGCCGCGTAATGCGAGCCTTGTTAAACTTTCATTACTAAATATTAATTTCCCTCATCTCACCAACTTTATTTTCCTTTATTACTTAATCCTGAAAGGACGCTGTTCAAGTGTACATCCATCATGCGTCTGTTATTTATAATGTATTTACGATGCTCGGGATAGGCAAGGGCAACTAAAGGTGTTCGTTCGTTTTTCCGACACGATCATTTATTGATAAAAATATTTTTACATGTCAAGTCTTAATACTAGATACTTAAAATACCTATATCACAATATGCATTATTTGAAAGTAATTTGGTTAACTAACCAGTAAAGTTGCTATAAGTTATAAAATCTATTTAATGTCACATATTTATATTGCTTAGTCTGGCACTCGAAAATAGGCGTCCAACGAGTAGGTAGGCCTCAGCCACTAGTTAATTTTTAAGTTTATTTTTAAACGAGCAGTAGCTAGTGGTATTTATTATTTCTTGTGGCAATGCATTGTATATCTTGGGCCCCATCGTGTGCATACATTTTCTCGATTTGGCAAGCCGTGTTCGAGGAGGTCGCAGTTTGTCGCACCTCCTGCCATTCGCCCCACGTGCATCACCACGGGTAGGAAAGTGCAAAAGATTACGTAGCACGTACTTAGCCACCTCGAGAATGTATACACACGGTAAGGTGAGTATTTTAGTGGCTTTAAATAGTTCTTGAGCTGGATGGTCCCATGGAAACCCTGATATACCTACAATGGATCGCGCGTTTCTGCATAAGGAATGGTCTCATTCGGTCAGCGGCATCTCCTCACAGGTCTACACCATATGTAAGTAAGGAATGGGCGTAGCCAAAATAGGCTTTCCTGACATTGGCCGGGTTAAGACTAGGTCGAAGTCTACCTAGTGCGAAGCAGGCAAACGACAGGCGGTCACATAACCAGTCTATGTGTGGACTCCACGAAAGTTTGCTATCTATAACAAGACCGAGATATTTTACTTCATCAACCTGTGGGACGAGCTGGCCGCTGCACGTGATGTTCAGCGGTTGGTCCTTTTTGCCACGCAAACAGAAATTAACTAACTATATTCGTTTTGTCTACATTAAGTATCATACCGTTGACTGAAAACCACGATGCTACTTGGTTCATTACTTTGGTTAGTTTTGTTACAAGCAGGTCTTGGCTGTCAGCGGCAACGATCACACAACCGTCGTCGGCAAACATCACGATCTCGGCATCGTCCGTGGCGGTTGTGAAATCGTTCATTAGTATTGAGAACAAATTATTTCCAATCACGGAACCCTGTGGCACCGCAATGTCTCCCAGCTCGAGAAGGTCGGACTTTGCACCGCGGACAGACGTCAGCTGTTTACGCCCCTTTAAAAAGGAGGCGATTACATGTAAGAAGCTGTCGGTGACGCCATAGTGCTCAAGCTTGGCTAGAATAAGAGGATGACTGACGAGCTCGAAGGCGCGCGACAAATCGCAGAATATAGCTGCGACCTGTCGCCCGCCGTCGAGGTGGCCGGTCACCCTGGTTACCACGTCCCGCGTGGCGTTAATCGTCGACCTTCCACGTTGATATATGCATATTGCTGATTATTTAGTATCTTATTTAAATTGAAATATGACATAAGTTTGCCGCTCAATAGGTTTTCAAAGATTTTCGAAAAAAGTGGAATTAAGGATATGGGTTTGAAGTTCTTAAATGAATTCATGTCGCCCTTACCCTTTAAAATAGGTTGAACCTTGATGTTTTTTAAACTATTGGGATAGGTACCATTTTTAATGCATCTATTAATTAAGTCGCTTAAAATATCAAATAAAAAAGTAGGTAATATGTCAAGTAAGCGAGAACACATGTCGTTTATATCTCTCGAATCTTTACGCTTGATTCGTTGTATGTTTTTTTACACATTCAGCTGAAAAAAGTTCGAGTTTCATTAAGTTGGCGTGTTTTTTTATATACTTACTAAGGAATTGCAGTGCAGCCGGGATGTCAGCGTGTGCGCGTGTACTTGTTTGCGTCGACGTAAATTACATATTTAGCCATCGTATCTTATTTATTTATCACAAACAACAAACACACACGACAAAGCACAACTCAAACCGTTGATATTTAAAATACATTTTCTTCAAAAGTTACGAATTTGTAGAAAAAAATATTAATAACGCTTTTGTGTCACAGGAAAATATTTTAATTTACTTATTTCCATAGGTAACAGTTCTAATTGTTCAAGTCATGTTTCCTCTGCATCCAAATTTTACATGAGCTTTTAGGGTTCGGTAGGTGCACTAGTGTGGGCTTACTCGACGTAAAAGTCTATTCACAATTTATTTAACAAAAAAGCATCAGCAAAATATCAGATTACAAAAGCAAAACAATTTTGTTGAATGATTTGTGCTCACAAAGCTTTATTTTGATATTATCTATTTGAGATCGGATTATTGTTATATTCAAACAATTCCCGACAAAGCTACTGAATAGTTAAGATCACTTATCTATCGGCTTTACATTGTTAGTTTTTGTGAGAGTCATAGAATCAGATACCTACGAGGAAAAAACACATATCATGCATTTCAGTGGAAAACAATTACTCACAGGTTGAATAAATTTTAAAAACTGAAATAAAACACTTGAAAATCAGCCATTAGTACCTATCTAACGGATATGATTATGATTTTCGGGGCCCCTTGCGGATACACTTTGACCCATAGGGATCTAACGGATAGCAATGGAATCAAAAAACTAAATTTCCTAATCCAAGAGAAAAAAAACGAGCTTTTTTCAAGAAAAGAGCGTATCGCATTCTTGAGAGCCGGCAACGTACTTGTAATCCCTGTAGTGTCCGTGGGCGTGTCTGATCGTTTGCCTCCTATTACTATTAAAAACACGTTAGGTATTATTCTTCAATCAATATTTTTCTGCACTTGCTTTCAAAACAATGCATCATGGTATTCACGATACAGGATACGGCTACATTTATGTATTTTAATTGGTCAGTATAGACTGTTGTTCGATCCAGTGTTCAAATAGGAAAGTCTTGTAAGATATTTCTTATTTCGCATGGCGACATACTCAGTTAAAATTCTCTCCTTTCATACTCAGTTAAAATGCATCCTGTAGCCATCTGGATGAATTTGTCAATTAGAAGTATTTTCATTACCACTCAACATTTTAGTGCTACGGTGTTTTAGTTACTATTATGTAGTATAATATAAAACTATTCAGTATTAGCTTTGTCGGGAATTGTTTGAATATAAAAATAATCCAATTTCAAATAGATAATATCAAAATAAAGCTTTGTGAGCACAAATAATTCGACAAATTGCTTTGCTTTTGTTTAAGCATAAGTGGGACTGGGCTGAAAATGTCTCCCGCATGCACCCTGAAAGGTGGGCCAAAATGATGGTTACCGAGTGGGACCCACGGAACACTATCAATGGTGCTGGCCGGGGTGCAGGCAGGCCGAAAAGGAGATAGCGGGACGACTTGGACGCATCTTATCCGGATTGACGGGAAACTACAAACGACTGGGTTGCGTGGAAGAAACAGCTAGGGGAGGCCTTTGCCCAGCAGTGCAGTGGGACACTAAATTAGGCAAAAAAAAGTATTATAAACTAAATTAGCATATTGGGTGCTGTTTATGATGCCCATTTTAAACAAGTATGCACAAGCATAACTTCAGTGCATTATGTTTAACAATAGGTAAGTATATTTAATAATACGTGACCATATATGGACTTCTGGGTCTGAATTAAAAATATATTTCATTTAATTTTAATTTAATAAATTAATTTATAAAAGTATTAATGTATGTAGAATAGTAATGTACTCTAATTATTATGACGTGTAAAATTGTAATTTTAAGGATAAATAATTGAATTGAAGATGTGGGGAACACATTTTACTAACTCGTAGCAATTAATTTTACGTTGACCTTCATTAAGAATGCCATTGAAAGGATTACTAATTAATTACCAATTTCAGTTTTACGATGTACTGCCATCCTTTTTGTGGCATTATCTAGCGATCGGAGGCGCGGCCGATCGCCGAGACCGCGGCGACCGCGCGGTGACAAACAACATTCGTGCCCGACATTTATGCGATGTCATGCCCCTCAATAGAAATGCTTCGATTTACGTCCCTCCTCCACTCTTTACTCGGACGTCTTTTTTATTCCATGTTTGGTTTGTGCCGTTGCACAAAATTGGTTACCTGATGGAAGCGAGTGTCGGATCAATTTTAATTGAATTCCATTTGTTTTTTTGGGAAATGTGCACAGTTGAAACGAAGTTTTTAATAGAGTACCTTCTTGGTTAAATGCCAATTGTAAGTAAATAATCGTTCACAGACATCGATCACGTTGATAAATAGAATGGAGCTTTAGTTGAGCGATATGTTTTTATTATTTCTTCCACGAAATTTCGTTTCAAACATCGCTTTCATCTAAAATTTAACTTTTAACTCTAAATGTTTACAGGGATTCAACAGATTAATCAATTTTCTTTTACAATGTCGTACCACCAACTGTAAAACAAAATTATTACAGGGCTTAACTAACAGCATTATGAGAGTTTGCCTGTCAAAAACAGGAGATGTGGTTAGAATAAATTAATAGACATTGACATAGTTGGAGTGTAGTTGGTTGTTCGAGGGCTCGCTGCAATCGGATTGAAACGAAGACAATGCGTTCACGCTACAGTGCGGTAGACAGCCATTTGTATGCGTAATAGAAGATCGAATTTCGTATTTGTTCGTGGGGTCGTTAGCGGCACCTTCGCGCTTGTTTATAAAGAAAACAAAACCCTTTACCGCGACTCGCGAGGGCGCGGCGGCGAAGCCGTACCAAGCTAAACTACGCCACAATATGATTACTTTAATATTAGTCGAGCCACGCTTTCGAATCTCAAATTACGCTTTTAATCACGAGCCAAGCGTTCAACTTTTTTTCCAATACAAATTAATACTCTGAAGCTGGTTTAACAATGTTTCTAAAGTTTTTTACTCCACGTCACCACGTTGAACACCTGATGTAACGAGGAATTTGAATGTTGGAAGATCACAATGCTCCTAGATTGTCCGGGAGATAGGACAGCATAGCTAGGAGCCGATCGCGCGTGAACGAGAGTCACGCGCCAAGAGTTTGGTATGGTATTCACACGTCTGGGTTGTCCGTTTGTTCGTTTTGCTGTAAGGCGCTCTCGAACTACTGGCGAAGATTCGAATTACCTACATACATATTTGATATTATCGATTGTTGACGTTGAAGATCCCTTTGATATACATATTTTAAAGTTTGAATTTGACTTTTGGCGATATCACACATATAGATAGGTATATAGAAATTCAGCGGAATTATAGATGCAATTGGCAAGAAAAAACGTTAGCCTTTCATAGAAATAATTGTTTTAGGAAATCTGAAAAAAGCGGGCATAGTTGGCTAGTTTGACGCTAAGTAAAGTTTCTTCAACAGAATTTGACTGATAAATTTAAGAACAGCGTAAAAACATTACAAAGGAATGGAGTAAAGCCAATCGTTTTCCCTATTATTTCCCCGATCGTTCGTTCGTTGCATGCAGTTTAGTATGCAGCGACGTTGTCGTAGTAGTGTAGTTTTAATGAGATCAGCTGTAATTCCACTTGCACCCTTGAGCCGTCAGTGGAGCGGCGTGCCAGCGTCTCGCAACGTGCATACGTCGTGTCAAGATCACGTCGGCGTAGCGTCGCGCCGCCGCGGGTGACACGACCCTGCCCCGCCCGCCCGCGGCCCGCTGCTACCCTCAACTCTCCTACCACGCATGCTCCAATCATAATCCGTTTAGGGATGTCATTTGTCGATTAAGATTTATCTACAATCTCAAAATTAATGTTAATATTATTCATTAACAACACAGCTAAAACCACCTGTACTTGCTGCACCAAATTAATAACTACTATACTGTTTTGATAAACGTTGTAAAAACATGTGACAGTTTCTGAAAAGAACGGCGGTTAGATTTCTAGTATATACTAGCTTTCATATGTCTGTGGGGCTAATAGCTGACAGAGTTAAGCTTGACGGTGGATGTGGATGGTGGATACTCGTAATAACTCGATAGCTCGACATGGGATAGGGCGGCATTATCCTGTCGCGTAGATTGCGCGCGCATCGGCGTCGCGCGGAGGGCATCAAACCGCCTGCGGAGGGCGCCCGGTCCGCGCGTGTTCCGTGCCGCCTCGTACTCGCGCGGTCATTCCTCACGACGCCTCCAGCGGCGAGGTGCGCTCCGTGCGCTCCGCGGTCACTGACCGATACCGTCACAGACCCGCAAATCTGACCTCCGCCCTCATAAATCTAACGCGCCTCGCGATCCGAAGACTTGACGGCCCGAACGCCACACGATATCACATGCACTGGCAGGTAGCTTCGACCCCGGCCCTCAGTGGCGTGATACCCAGCAATATTTTTCTAAACGACGCAATATACCGACCCACCGCTTCTGTGTCTGACTTTAATTTGTTCTTTATTGTTTTTGGTGTTTATTGTTTCCTTAAAATGTGCTTTCACTGTAGTCAAATTACATGGGGAGTGTAAACTGTGAATTACGGGCCCGTCGTATATCACGCGCGTGAGTTGTTGACGGAAGGAAATTTTGCTATCGTTATTTAATGGCTGCGACCGTGAGTTGGATGCATTCGATTCCTTATTCATGTCATCACCGATTCATTATTATGTTGTGAATGGTGAGTTATCTTTATGGGGCCAATTACATGGCAATCGAGTGTTGATTGGAGGCGATGTTGTTAATTAATTTTAGAATGAAATATAAATGATTACTTATTTAAATTTATAGCATTTCGACCGGATGATTGTATTAATTTAATATTTAAGTCATGTAGAAGATTTGTTCCTACGGCGTTATACTGGGTCAACCAAATCTTGTCAGTAAATAGGAACAAAAAAACTATACTCATCCTTTTCTTTTGGGTGCTAGTACTAGTGTAAGACAAAGATAGTCTGATTCTCTCTGTCTATGTTTGAAATCAAACAGATCTTTGACACACTATATTTTAGCAGGTAGATCATAAATTTAACATCTATTTCAATATATAGTATAACAACGCCTATCACAAAAACGTGACGATCCTTGCATACCTATACTTACCTCCAAAACCGAACAACTTATTGAATGAGAAACTACTTTAAAACTTTATTTAAGGCATATTGAGGCATTTTCAACTGTAACAACAGATATTTGACAGTTTCTTGTAGGTACTTGCATGGAATGAGAGAGCGCGATAACAGCCATATTCGAACTTTAAGATACGTCAAATATTAGATGTTTTTGTTTGAAGAAACGTCACTTTTGACACTTGTTTGACACTGACATATCCAATCCATATCGTTTCGATATCTAATATTTGACGTATTTTAAAGTTCGAATATGGCTGTATGAGTTTTTAGTGCAATACAAATACAAATTTACACGTGAATTATACTTATGGATTTAATACAAATACAATATATATACTTACACAAATAATATCCATTACAATCAACAGTCCAAACAAATTTTAAATAATGGAATAGGTACATTTATAATTGGCGAACTACAATAAAGCCAAATCACTTTTTGTCATTTCTAATGGATTTTAATAGTATTTCTCAAAACACTGCCGGTCGGTTCTGCATGGATATGCATAGAGACTATAAAGAGGATGATGATGGCACACAACAACATTATCTTTGCCGAAATAAATAAAACACGATTAGCAATGCAATAAAATCAACCTGCCATATTGACTCGAGTCCCACGTTGGCGACTACTATACAGCGAGAACCTGTCCGCGCGATAAAGTCGCTAACGGCAACTTGAACTCGGACCCCGGACATCAATTAGGTTCGACTTGTTCTCGCAATTATGTGCTCAAACTAAATTGCTTCAAGATTCGTCGATCGCGCTAATGGCTCGCCGGGCCCCAACGACACAGCCCGCTAGTTCACACGCGTGGAATCCATCATAATTTTGTTGACTCATTGTCCGTTTTACATTAGATCCCGTCTCGGAGGCTTTACCTCCGTGTCACGTGTCGCGTCACAAATGATACGCCACGCACACATTGTCGTGCCGTGTCGGGCGCCGCGTGGCCTAATGTCCTGGGCTAATGCGGCTGCGGGCCGACAAGAGGACAATTTCCGGGCCCGCCCTACCTTCCCGCCATTACGCACTAGAAACAATCCCCTGCCCATTATAATCATTAATGACGCCGCGGTGCCATTACCGGCCGCTTAAACATTGATTTTCTTTTGTCGCTTTTGTTTACACTACACTCCTCGGTGTCAATAATTTAACTACCTATAGTCATTCCTATCATAATTTAGATATCTGCCATGAAACTTTAAAGTAAACTTAGTTTTCAAGGTTTTTCCTTTTTCATACTTAACTCGTAGCTACCTCTATCTACAGTACATATACAAGTAGGCTACAGTTTCTATACACGAATGTTACAAGAAGAGAAAAATAAAAGTACCTACATACTTAAAAATTCACAAAATTTGATTTTTCCTTAGAAAACGACATTGCAATTAATTTTACGTACGGACAACGAAACGCTCGTCGCTGACAGATGCAGGGCTAATGACAAATTAACCGTTAAAAACTCTCAGAAAGGCAGCGCGTCGGGAAAAAGTTTAAAATAAAAAGCAACTAGCCGGCGCTTTTATCTCCGGGTGTTTCGCGAAGACAGCAATTCTTTTGAACGACTCGAAGTAGACTCGCGGCTCTCAAAACGACTCCGGCCGCATCTGTCAGATCTAATCACCGCTTATCCGCCCTTTGATCTCTTTTTTACTCCAATTTTGTTTTCAAATACACAAATCACCAACATTGTTATCACTCTTATAACAGATCTACATAAATACAGTTTTATACAATCAACGAGTAGACAGTTAAACAGAGCCATCGACAGTTCACTGAATGGATTGAATCCGCCGCATTCCTCCCACGATAATTAATTGTCTGCACAGCAAATCATACACAACAAAATGAGGCATAAAATATTATAGTTGAGCTTGGGAACGAGACGTGGCGTGCGTAATTACCCGACGAGAATGTGGCAAGTCCTGCGGCCGCAGCAGCCTACTGTCCGCGTCACTAAACTGGGAATAAAGCGCTCGGTACCCGCAACTCGTTAATTACACTTGGAAACTCAATAATATGTTCAGTCCAAATTTCGTTACTAAATATCAAAGTTTCACGGTCAAAAGAGCCTTTATTAGTTGCGAACATTAATCGTTTTACCGCTCGGTTTTCTAAGAATACTGATGGTTGAACAAAAGAGCGTTGAAGCAGTCTTTTCCTCGGGGCATCTATTAAACGGACAGGAATCGTTTCCCACAGCCCGGCTCGGCTCGTCACGGAATCAATATCGTCTTTTATCTTATGAGACGTGCTCCACATGCACACATGCTCACGTGCCGACACACCATCACACCGCGCACTGCCTAGGCTTACTAACACAAGAGATAAACGAACAAGTACCTACATGAGCCAAGATAGCGATAATTAAACCAAATTTCTTCATATCTCGCTCGCGCGTGTTTGTTCTCGACCTTAAAACTGGGAAGCTTTAATTAAAGCTTGCTCTCCAAGCGTGATATTAGTCATTAGAAATACCAAACTCGTCGACGGTCGCTATACCTACTTACATTAAGATTTTATGACCAACTCGCAGAAAGTTTAAATATAAATTAACCATGTAGCACTCGCAGATGTCAAACTGTGATGTGAACTGATTCATTCACACATTTTTTGTTCATAGAAGCTCCAACTTGCGCCAATTAATATAGTTTCGTTTTTGTAGCACAGCCGGTTGACGGATGTCGAAATATATCTGGGTAAGGACGAAAATTGAATATGATTCCAACGAACTAGCGCCTTGATATTTAACTAGTGTAAATTACTTGCTAAAACGTGTTTATTACTCTCTTTAACTGAACTGCAATGCTCTTTACATTTAAACGGAACGCCGCGCTAATTGACAACATTTAATTTTTTGAAGTGGGCTATTTTATTATATTTTATTAATTAAATTCGAAGGTATAACGTGTTTTTTTTATTTCATCTGAAAACCAAGTAGCGAATTCCAAAGGGATGTGAGTGTAGTATGACGTCATTAATATGACTGAAAAGCTAAAAGTAGGTATATTTTTAACCGCCTTCAAAAAAAAAAGGAGGTTCTCAGTTTGACCCGTATGTATGTATGTATGTATATTTGTTCGCGATTATCTCGCGTTTGGCTGAACCGATTTTGATGCGGTTTTCAGAAAAGTGTTTCTTACATTCTGGAGAAGGTTTTAGTATACATAGATCTGAGCTGATGCTGAACCCTGGCTGTACCCAGTGGAACTCAGGTTTGATGCAACATAGGCTCACGCTGTTTTGGTCATCCGACACGCCTTGATGAGCACTTGGGAGAGCAGTACCCAAGATAGAGCTGATGCTGAACCCTGGCTGTACCTAGTGGAACTCAGGTTTGGTGCAACATAGGCCCACGCGATTTTGGTCATACGTCACATCTTGATGAGCACTTGGGAGAGCAGTACCCAAGATAGAGCTGATGCTGAACCCTGGCTGTACCTAGTGGAACTCAGGTTTGGTGCAACATAGGCCCACGCGATTTTGGTCATCCGTCACATCTTGATGAGCACTTGGGAGAGCAGTATCCAAGACAGAGCTGATGCTGAACCCTTGCTGTACCCAGTGGAACTCAGGTTTGGTGCACCATAGGCCCACGCTATTTTGGCCATCCGTCACATCTTGATGAGCACTTGGGAGAGCAGTACACGAAATAGAGCTGATGCTGAACCCTGGCTGTACCTAGTGGAACTCAGGTTTGGTGGACATAGGCCCACGCTATTTAGGTCATCCGTCACATCTTGATGAGCACTTGGGAGAGCAGTACCCGAAATAGAGCTGATGCTGAACCCTGGCTGTACCTAGTGGAACTCAGGTTTGGTGCAACATAGGCCCACGCTATTTTGGTCATCCGTCACATCTTGATGAGCACTTGGGAGAGCAGTACCCAAGATAGAGCTGATGCTAAACCCTTGCTGTACCTAGTGGAACTCAGGTTTGGTGCAACATAGGCCCACGCTATTTTGGTCATCCGTCACATCTTGATGAGCACTTGGGAGAGCAGTACCCAAGATAAAGCTGACGCTGAACCCTTGCTGTACCTAGTGGAACTCAGGTTTGGTGCATCATAGGCACACTTTGTTTTGGTTAACCGACTTGTCGTCGTGTGCCTATGTTGCAGAGTTCCACTAGGTGGGTCGATAAACTTTTTTCTAACTGCCTTTAAAAAAAGGACGTTCTCAGTTTGACCCGTATGTATGTATGTATGTATGTTTGTTCGTGATTATCTTGCGTTTGGCTGAACCGATTTTGATGCGGTTTTCAGAAAAGTGTTACATTCTGCAGAAGGTTTTAGTGTACAGTACATGGATGGTTTGAAAAACCAATTGGACCCCGTAGGTGGCCATGCTATCCGTATACCTACCAACAAATTTAAGTTGCTGAAACCGATTTAGATAAAATAGTGGGAGTGGGAGGCGGACTCGGACTGGGACTGGGAATGGGAGTGGGAGGAATATACATACAAATCGTTTAACACCAAAACGTCATATTATGTTGTGTCGCGATTATCGTCGAGTTAGGCCATCACCAACATTAGTAGGTAGTTACTAGCCCAATATTAAATGGAGAGCCTAACAAACATATTTTAGCCCAAAACCTAAAATAAATGAAGTACCTACCTATCACTAAAAAGTAAAAAATAAAATAAAATAAATAAAAAAGAATTAAAAAATTAAAAATAAACAAAAATAAAACCAAAATAAAATAACTTAATATAATATCTTTTTTTTTAAAAAAAGGGAACCGCCTTCAAAAAACCAACCCACTGAAAAGTACAAAATAATTTTTATATGGCACCCCTTTACGTGTCCAGTCCCTATCCCGTCGTAAAGCAAATTTTTGCCAAAAAGTAATTAATACCTAATAATAAGAAAAATGATAATCATCCGGGTAATTACTTAGTTTTTGAAGGCGGTGCCAAACCAACAAAAACATTCTTTACTACCAATCAGAAAAAAAATACGAGTACGTAGTACCTACAAAAACTAAATTAATGAGTAAACTAAGTATGTCTTTATAATGCAAGTGCAGCATTCTTCGTTGTCTAAAATATCGGTTCTCAAAAATTTTGGTTTGGCACCGACTTCAAAAACTAAGTAATTACCCGGATGATTATTAATTTTCTTATTATTAGGTATTAATTACTTTTTGGCAAAAATTTGCTTTACGACGGGATAGGGACTGGACACGTAAAGGGGTGCCATATAAAAATTATTTTGTACTTTTCAGTGGGTTGGTTTTTTGAAGGCGGTTCCCTTTTTTTTTAAAAAAAGATATTATATTAAGTTATTTTATTTTGGTTTTATTTTTGTTTATTTTTAATTTTTTAATTCTTTTTTATTTATTTTTACTAAAAGAAAGAGCTCGCGAATAAACGTTAAACACAGAAACGAGATAACTGACAACATTTGAAGTTTGGGCCAATTTAAATTTTTTTGCCCGATTTTGATAAAAATTGGTAAGTATGTAGGTTTGAAAAGCTCCTTATTCTGGTTGGAATAAACACGAAATCCAAATTGGGGACTAAAGGGGAGTAACTTAGTAGAAGATTTTGTAATGACATACAGTGAAATTGCGCTTGTTGATGTACAGAATAAGGAACTCTATCTATCCGGGCGTTTTCTAAAATAAATATCGAAAACCTGATTCTTTCAAATCTGGACATTCTTGGGCTCATTCTACTCAGAAACGACAGCACTTTCCATCCTTCCATTAAAAAAAGTTGTCCCAAAATGTCCATTCCATTACGTCACTTGTATGGACGTGATGTACAATTTTCATACAAATTTTTGGGACAAGTTTTTTTATCATCAGGATTGAATATGCTAGTGATTCTGAGTTGAAAGAACCCAAAAACACCAGGATCTGTGAGAATCGGGTTTTCAATATTTATTTTAGAAAACGCCCATCCACCAATTTTATCAAAATCTGAGAAAAATTAAAAAACGAGAACAAAATTAAAAAATGACCCGTTTATGGCAGTCTACCGTTTATGGCAGACAACCGGACACAATTCAATTTTTATATTTACCGACATGAAATATTTTATCTTATATATACAGCCATAGTAATGACGTCACACTTCCAGTTTAAGTACACATTTTCGCGGTTTTCTATTAAAGTAATGGGATAAAAAATTAGGTACTTATAACACAATTACCATTTCGGTAAATATGCTTCGTGTACCTACTAGAAGCATATTTACCGAAATGGTTTTCGATTTAATCCAGTTTATAAATTTTGAAATTAAAATTGAACGTGTATGTTTAATTTATTTTAAAACAAGCAGTATACAAAAAGCTATAAAAAGCCTTAAAATAAAAATTACAAACTAAAATCAAAAACACGTGTACGTTGTCTTGACATTTTAACTAAGATGAGCTTTAACAGAGGGAATCTGACGAATAACCAATCCATTTTATGGCCGCTACTGGCCGCTACTCAATACATTGCAATATTTGCAATAGGCGATACACCTACATAGTTAGACGAACTACGTGCTATTGAACAGCAATGCGGTAGGTTATTTACTCCGAGTCGGGCGTAACTAATACAAGTTCAAGTACAAGAACTAGCCTCACCATACATCAATCCTCTCAGGAATACATCACTCAGCCTGTGCGCCATGGGAAAACGTTCGGTTGCGATGCGCGAGCTTCCTACTTGCCTTATATGCACCGATAGCTATTGCATAAGCCCTGCAACTGCAGAAGTTTGATGCGTACAATTTAGTCTACAATAAATCAAACTGCTCAATTGAAATCAGAAAATAACTTATATCCTTAGGCTTTCTCCGATATGCCTACTGAACGTAACACAAAATTATGGAATTGTTCTATAGCCTATACTGTCACATAATGTCTTTAAAGTGAATTCATGTTCTGAATCGCATTCTCCGACGCCGGCTAAAGCCCCGCTGATCCTTCCCCGTTTGCAATAGTTCTTCACTCGCGGGAATTTGCAATACGGACGAAGATATTTTACAGTTCCATTCAATTTTATTAGAATGATTAATATCCTCTCCTTTTATAGTTTCCGATGTAAATCGCCCACTTAGCAATTTATAGCGAAATTTACGATTCCTAAAGACCTAGTATTCGTTATATTAAATATACAAACGATACAAGCTTGTAATATATTAAACTGCTATGTTGTATTTCGATAACGCTTTTGTAATGCATACCTAGGAAATATACTTACCTATTTCGAAACAGCCGTTCCAGTCAGATTCGGCAGTCTGCCTAACTTATTTTATTTATTAGGTAAATTCCGAAATCCGAAGTCAGTTTTTCTTTTTCTCTGCGTCCTTGAATAAAGCTGACAAACTTAATTTGACAAAGTTCAGCAACATTCACTGCATGCCCGTCGATAGGCATCCGCCGGAGCGGAGCGGAAAGACTCGAATCAAAGTTTTGTCACCGGGGCTTTAAATTCCCCAATGTTTGTCAAAACACACTTAAAGCTGTCAGGAGCGCTTAAATCAATTTATTATACAGTACTCGGAGACTCTTCGGCAGCAGGCATGTTTACCTACATGTACTCGTATGTATGTATAAATGTAAATCTCGCGTTCGTAGCTTCTCCAAAAAGCCTCAAGGAAAACTCTAAGCCTCTTTTATATTCTTATTTCTATCCTTGCGGGATAATTCAGACCCATAGGACAGGTTTTTACATAATTTTACCGCGGCCCTTTCTATCCGCGGTACTTTTCAGAATCAGTTTTAGTGTGAATTTGATGGTTACGCGCCAAACTCACACGGGAACTGGTGCCGCTAATTTAGGAAAACATTATATAAATCATGCGTAATGCATTTAAGAGGGTTATAAATAAAGTTTGAGCTGGGGTTAAAGAGTTTGTAAAACAAACAAATTTAGAGAACAAAAACGCTAAAGGGTGCACGCCTCGTTCGTCACATAGAGTGCGGTGCGGTGCTGTGCGAGGGCAATTGTTTGACATGCAAAGCGCTGAGATCAACCAGCCGCCCGCCGTAGGGGACGCTGTACACTAACGCTGCAGGCACGGCATTTAGAACCACGAGCACATATTGTGTGACGTCATTTGAGATGCTCTGGCCTTTGTTACGACGATACAGAAAAGGTAACAAAGCACTATTAGGCTAAAGTACTTATCTACTCTGGAAATTCAGAAAAGTGCACAGCAAATATTATTACACTAAAATTTTGTGAAGAGCAAATAATATCATCCATCATTCTGATAGACATATTTACAACCTATCCTACGCAAATCATAAAAATAAAAGCGTGCTGAAAATAATCCATCGCCCTATTTGTCATTTAGTCAGTATTGTAGACCGGAAGTTATTAGTCTCGTAGAAGCGCGGGTTGTATCACGGGGATCCTCTCGTAAATAGATAAATTCATTGAGTATTAATTATTCAGACGAGCTCACCCTCGCGGTCGCTGCCATTTTATTATTGACTGTAATTCAGTCGAGCGAACCCTGGCCCGGCCCGACCGATAATAGGGACTATCGATTCGAATGGTACATTTCCTTTCCTTAATCCAACCTCTCAATCGACTTGTGTTGTGCAATTGTTTAAAGTGCCAATTTAAACTTGCATTGACATTGATTCACACAAATCCATGTGAATTTTACCACTGAGCACTGAGCATATGACATTTGCTTTAGGTATCGTATCTTTTAGCCATCGCGCCATAAAATGTTGTATTTTATAAAGAACAGTAAAAACTAATCTGCAACTGCTGAGAAGCTTTTTAGAGACAGAATAGCGTGGATCAAATTTCTATTGTACCTTGTTATAATTTATAATACGTTAAGTATACATTTAATAATAGGTAGTAGATACGAGTATCTATTTTTTGCAACGCGGCCACACTCAAAGAGCACCCTCGTCTGCGATAGAAAAAGCTGCTTTTATTCACACTCGACACAATGGACAAATCTCCGAAATTAAAATGAAAAATTTAACCGCATCATGTTGAACATGGGCGGATCGGATCTAGTTTTATTCAGTTACGTCAGGTCCGTTGCACCGTGATCCCTCGTCTTTCGTATGGCACTTTTTTTCTGTAGTCTATTAACATGGTGAGCTTTTTCTATGGCACCTCGACGCGGGCGCAAAAAACGACAAAAGCTTGAGTGTGAGCCGAGACAAGGGTCGCGAGCCGCAGTCAGCCGTATGCGCGCGGCGAACGAGGTCGCCTCGACCGCTTCTCGCCCTTAACTAGCCCGATAAACTAATATGTAACAAACCCGGTGTTTTAGGATTTGCCAGGAAACAACAAATAAATAAAGTGCTAATGAAAATGTTTCGACGTTAAGTGATTTAGTTCGGATGTCGCCGAACGATTTGACATCAGTGTTACTATTAACGATGTAAGTGATAAAAGCGGACGTTTTACAAGTGAGATGGGATTGTGAAGTGGAAAGACGCATTCCAAACGTCAATATGACGATGAAATCGCTGAAGTACAGCGAGAGGGAGGATATGATGGAGGGCTTCAGCCCGGTGCCGCCGCCGCTGCCGCGCCGGCAGCCCGTGCGCAACATCTACGCCGAGCCCTTCGTAGACCCTAGGTAAGTCACCGCCACTGACCCTTGCCCGACAGCTATAGCTATAGCTGCGTTGTTTGCTGCGGATTTTTCTTCATACTCGCAAACCCCGGTAACATATTCCGGTATTGCTTGCATGTATTTTACGAAGGAAATCGACCAGCAGCTATTGAAAACGCTCGAAGAATTCGAAAAAATGTCTTATCATATGTTTAGACTGATAACAGTCTCACCATCTTCTTCTGTTCAATTAGTTTAAAGGTACCTAATTAAGGGCGGTACTTAGACCATCTGTATCTGCAGGTGATTTCTCCAGCTGCAGCTTGGTTGTCCCTCAGCTACGCAAAGCAAGACCTCTGTATGAATACGAGTGATCGAATCCGATAAACCTTCCCATTGAAAGTCACAGATCAATTAAAATTTTGCCATCTTTTCAAAATCCACATTACAAAAGCTATTAAGGTATGGTTAACAACCAAAACTCACTAAACTAGGTGACAAATAAATTAGATATCTGGTTGTACCCATGGACCTTTGTACCATCATCGCTCCTCAGAGTTACGACTTTCTAAAACCAGTGATTGATTGTTCAGTGAGTTTTGCTTTTTAACTGACGATAGTGACGATATATAATTTTTATAAAGTAGCGTAAATCTGTCACGAGCCGTCGACTAACAACTAACAGGTAAGCTCCATGATCCATGATTAACCAACGTCTGCTGATCCTAGCTTCTACCTACGCATGTTGGCTTTTCCAGTTACTCTATTACCAACGTATATATGTACAACTATAACACTACTTGAATAGGCGACTGTAAAATTTTCAATTTCAGCATTATTTGTTATGTAGGAGTACACATATACATATAATATAACACCTTAAACTCTCGCGTTTTGTACACATCTTGCTGGGACGTCAGTCTTTCGTGACCACGTGATATTTACCTATACATGAAGAAAATATAGACATAATATTGTCTAATTAGAATAATGTAATTTTTTGTAAAGGAATCTTAGAACTTTTAACATAAACAAGAGAATACTGCAATAAAACTGAAGTCATTAAATGGAATGGGGAAAATATTCAATATAATAGACCAGCTATACCTACTTGAATGAGTTGACGGCACTTGTTTGCCTTACCCGCCCCAGCAGCGCCGCCCCCCGGTTCGTTCCCTCTTCAAAGTAATAATAAAGAGCCTGAAGCCAGAAAACATCTACTTCATATTATATCGCACTACCACATAAACATGGCAAGAACTCCCAGAAACCTCTGAAGACCACAGAACATTATTAAAGTACTACACAAAACTAATTCAGCGGCTCTTATTAGGGGTATCCTTTGGGGGTTTCGATCGAAGTTCTCACAGTAAGCAATCTCGTTCCGAATAAATTTCATACTGAGGATAAGGGATACAAAATGCAGGATACTGCGGGTGCTAATGGTTTGCGGTTGCCTAAAATCTAGAAATCACGGTCAGCTTCTGTTGGCTACGCACCCGGATACGATTGATACGTTTCTACGTATCAATCGTATCCGGGTGCGTAGCCAACATGCCAATCGTCTACGCTCCGTAGCGAACAAAACGCAACTGTCACTGTCGCACTAATATGGAAGAGTGATAGAGAGACACAAAACGTTTCGTTGTCGTAACGCAATCGATTGTCACCTTGGCTAGGCAAGCAAGGATCATCGTGCGGCACTAATTTCGTCTACAACTATACCTTCATAAATCATTATTTTTCCACGTATGGGCCATACGTTCCAGCGCAGCTCCGAGCGCAGTTACTGCCATCTGCGACACCCCAATTGCTATCCTGCTTAATTTCGACAGATCCAAGGGTGAATCCCAACTATTAATACTGCAACATGTTAACATAATGTTCATATCGTTACATTTAGCCAAAAAATAAGATTTTTGCTCATTGATATTGACGATTGTCTTTTACGACGGTCAGTTGACGCGGGTCATATTACGATTATTTGAAGACATGACCTTAGTAGAGTATAACCAAAATTACATATTTTTATACGTTTTCGTGATGATTTAGTGGACTGAATTTTTACTTTTTCGAGTAAATACATAATCAGTTCTTGATGTTACCGTACCGCATCTGATCTTATCGATGATAAATACCGTAACTTATCAAATACCTTGCCGTTAACGCATGAAAACACTATAATTATTTGATAATCGTATTCATCAAACCCACAACAAATATTAACGGAAGCATTTCGACATGGTAGAACGATAATCGATAACGGAAATACTTTTTAACGCCACAGTTGAGGTAAGTAGATACGGAATGTAATTTTCTTTACAATGTGTTAACAAGGCTAGAATACAACGAAGCAAGGCAAAGCTATATGACGGTTAAGTGCACGCAACAATGGCGGGCAGATAGCATCGCCGGGCGCCCCTCGCGCTCCGCGTTTACTTCACCCACACTCCACCAGGTACGGAGTACTATCCAAAAGTTTAGTTTACCCTTTCTATACTGAACTACGGCATCTATAGCAACGAGTCTTCATAATTGCCCAGCCGTAGAAACAGATACTGCCGACGTTGTTGTTAAGCTTTCGATAGGTCAACTAAAACCGGAACTTTATTAATTCGCAGAACAAAAACGGCAGCCGACATCAAAGGATACAAAATAATGATGAACTTGTTCAAGTTGTAATCTAGCAGTCCCTTTGTCCATATTCCCGCCACAACTTTTCAATCTCAATCGTGAGCCTCTCAGACAGGTATTGTTTTGTTTGTTGTTTAATCCAGCGGTCATGCTCCGCAGTGAAAGGACCTGTCTGTTTTAATACTATACAGATTACGCTCTCGCAAAACAACGGAGAGCTGCTTATTACACTTTTGCGCTAAAGTATTCAGAACAAAGCACGTAATTATAATTAACTTTATGTAAATTAAGCTATAGCGACGTAATTAATTAAAGGTCTTAAATAACATGAATTAAATTATTCATGGTTTTAGTAGAACCATAGAATAACTAATGTTAAAGTAATAGGTGGATTGACATGTAATAACGTATTCAACGATGCGAAATTAACATAGCATGGGAAAGCTCCGTCATAAGTAGCTAATGAATATAAAGTAAATATGCAAGTTAGACTTAATTACTGTAAATTTTATAATGAGGAGCAAATGTGTGATATGTCTGCAGAGACACGTTCCGCGCCGCGCAAGAGTTCCGGCGGTAAATATTTGATCGCGTGTGGAGCCAGCAAGTTCGGCTAAGTAAGAAAATGATTTCCATATAGCCCGGGCCCGGGCAGTGCAAACACACACCCGTCAAACTCCAACACAAACCTGCAACTTAGTTAATAGCGTTTAGTCGATCGCTTCGAACGCAAACCGCTCTGTTCCGTTCATACGGGTCTGCATTGTATCAACATCCACTAAAACTTCATCAGTGTGATAATGACCCGAATTGAAGCAGTATCAAATAGACGGAGATGAGACTAGCTCATTTTAAAATTGTAATAGGTATTCAAAAAAATGTTTTACTGAAAACATCAAACTTTTTTATTTATGGCGAACTATCGTACCAATGTGACATTAATGAACAATTTAACGTAGAAACCTACATTATATTGATTCTTAATGAAAATGACTCTTATCAATCATCATGCTGTCAGATCTGTAAAACTAGAGAGCAGCAATCTGCCTAGGCTCATATACGTGGGTATTTATTTACCTACCATGTATTTTTTCGGTTTCCGTCATTTTGTACTGTTTAAGTACAAGGAATGCAAACCAGGGATGTTGCGAATAACCGCATCCGCATCCGCAACCGCGGAACTTCCGCATTATTTTCAACATCCGCATCTGCATCCGCATCCGCATAAAATCGATGCGGATTTAATGCGGATGCGGACGTGGAACAGGTCGGTACAGGAACGTCTTAGCATCGGCGTAAGTGCTAGACTGCCAGGTAATTTAGTCATTAGCCAAAAAAAACTATTAGAAATTAGCAGTCAAGCGTGAATGGGACTTAATGTACGGAACCCTTGGAACGCTAGTCCGACTCGCACTTGTCCGGTTTTTGAAATAAAAAATACTAAAATGTAATATTTGATGTTTTTATGTACCTATCTTGACATCCGCATCCGCATCCGCGGATGTGAGCCTTTAAAAATCCGCATCCGCATCCGCGGATGTCAAAAAATCGGCATCCGCAACATCCCTGATGCAAACTGTTAAAACTCGTATCACGTCAGTTACTCTTATGTACTTACCTACCTACTTCAGTCGCGGTGGGAGCCATGTTGTACGCCGGAGGCTCGCACACGTCGGTATTTAGTTAGCTGGCACAAACAGAAGTGATATTTGTTAGGAGATAAGTTGCCAGCTTGGGGAATATTGGCAACAGCAACCCTCTCCTGTTATTACAGAGATTGCCGAGAGCGGTGCGCGGCGGCGCGCTTTCCTCCTGCGCCGCAATGCACTTCTGATAACTACGACTAAAATTATTTATATTTTATCTTAAAGATTTTATTCAAACAATTACTGTCAAAATATATGTGACCACAGTAAAGTATGCGACTCAAAAAAATATTATGCATTTGACGCAACACTATGTAAAAATACGTATTTCAGACATTTTGTACTTCGATAAATATAATGAGAATATGTGGAATAGACATAGGTAGATTTGTATTTTAATAAGTCAAAATATACTCAGTATTTTTTTAGTTAAACTATATATGTAGTTACTTAATTATATTATTGTGTTGTAAGATATACCGAATATACCAATGAATTATATATTTTTCTTTTACTAAAGAGGGCACCAATGCACATATGTAATTAGATACTAAATGGCTAAACCAGATACCTATCTGAGTACTTTTTTAAATTGTTCTTAGTCTGGAAAATTTCAATCTTAAAGTTTAATTATTTTCTAATCCCAATTCAACCCTTCGTCGTAAAACTTTGGACCGTCTTTAAAGTTTAACAAAGTCATTATTATTGAGGATAGTGATCGATTGTTGTGCGGCCCGGAGCATTTTATTAATAGGTCGTATAATTAGAGGAAACACCCCATCGAGTAGATATCGCATGGCCGCGTGCGCGCAGGAGATGTGGGGCGCGGAGCATCGCTCTTTGAACCAATCAGATCTTTGCCCGCTGCAGGAAGTTCAATTATCTTCCTTTAACTTCAATGTACAATCTCAATACAATTGTTTCATTAAGGATAACTACACTGCACTCAAGTTCGATGAGTGAGATCAAACGGGCAAATTAACTTGTGACGTCAAAGTCACTTTGACGGATGCTCCGTACACATTGCACAAGAGCTTAGTTGCGCTATGAATGCCATGATCTTAGATTTCGTTTACTCTGTGGCAACCAATAATATATATACCTACCAATTAGTGGTTGCATATATGCAAATAAAATGCAATTTCAGTTAACAAAGTCATCAGCTGAATAAGTGGCTTACCTATACATATTATACTAGTGTCTGCCCGCAAACTTCGTCTGCATGGGATGATGATGATAATTAATAAATCCTATTTCCTTTACCGGGTCTCAAACTATCTCTTTACCAACTTTCATATAAATCGGTTTAGCGGTTTAAGCGTGAATAGGTAACAGACATACAGACAAACAGAGTTAGATATTAGCAGGAATTGGTAGGGATAGATAACAGCCAAAGTCCATTTTAGGATTCAGGATATAAACAGATACAATGATCGAAGAACTGAGCTATTTAGGATATCCATCAATCGACTCACAACAAAGCTTATTAACAATGTATGATATTGTATTTGGGACAAAGGATAATCCCAGGAACGTCCACAGTGATTCCACTGTCACAAAGTTGGGCATAAATCTTTCACGCTGACTTGTATCGACAGGCGATATGGCCGTGTCTATAAAGTCGTATGTGAAGTTCTAACTCTCATACATAAACGACCATTCGTCGCAACCCGCGACTGAGATCGTTCCCGAGCTCTCGACGTGCACGCACACATTCATGAACCTAATCTCCTGTCACCGACTATCCCTAATATAATCTTCTAACGTTTGTAAACAAACTACTTTTCGTTTGAATAATATTCTCTTTGAGGTGAGGCCTCTGAATACAATGGCAAGGCGGTAATAGTTTCCGTTTTGAATAAGAGATGTGTCTATTGTCTCCGCACAATATTGATTGACTTTGTCTATTATGATTACCAAACATGTAGTGACGAAATTGTATTCGGAAGTTCGGAGCCGAGTAATTTTACGTTATTGCGATGGATAAGATTATCTGTTCAGAATGTTAATGATATTCCTATTTTAGTTATAGTGTTAAGTTCAATGGAGTATACCTACTTATTCAAAAGTCAAATCTTGATGAAAAACTTATTTTAGAAAATAGCCTTTCATTATGCACACGGCAGGCTAGAAACTGGTCCAATGACAGTGACATCGTGTGTATTGAGAAAATGAGCGGCGGTATGGACTATTTTAAAGCGGAGTACGACAATAGAAAAGACTCGTCGCCGTTCGAACTTGTAATGCTTGTACGCTCTTTTGATTACCCAGGGCAGCACTCGACGGATCGCCGGACGCTTATCGGATTAGGATATTTTAGCCTAACCCGTTTAAAAATAAACAAACTGCCATCAAAATAAATACAAACCTCGCTTTGACACTGCCTCCTATAAATAACTGTAATGAATGGGCGGCTGGCATTCCCGCAGTAATATGTAATGTCGACGTTTCCTCGCGTGGATTTATTCCCTCCTTATTTGAATATTTTATAATTTAGAAGGACAGCCTGCCTCATTCCCCAACAATAAAAAGGGTTGTTAAATAGGCAACGGGGTTATACACGACAAAATTTAACGGTACTCACTGCTCAAAAAACGCTGCCCATTTCGTGGACAAAGTGGACGTAAACTTAACTATATTCTCGTTGTTGAACTAGAAAAATATCGTTTTGGTTACATGCACACCTTCCGTACGGAACAAGAAAGCCAGCTTGATTTATAACAGTTGTTGCCAACTCCAAGTACAAGTTTCTATTCATAAAAGCGTTGGTAGGTTAAATCATGACTACACTGACCTCATTTTACAAACCAGCATGAGCATGACTAATTTACTCATAAAAACATTTTAGGATATGACTGGAACTACACTAGACTTACACGCAGTATTTTATTTCATCCGTTACATTTTAAATAGAAATGTTATACTAGCGTTCAGAAAGTGCCCGTACATCAGTTAAATAAGAACCTACTTGAACCTAAAGTGAAGTTTTCCCGAGATCGTGTGGCCTCAACTAGGGTGTCCAGACGGGCGAGGCGAGAGCTGGCCAAATAGCGGACCACACAGGGTGGCTCCATTTGTCCCGACTCTCATATTCCGAGATAACAAACGCGCACACCGCTCTCCGTTGCACTTATCTAAACACTTAACCGCGCCATACACAAACAAAGAACGCTTTAACTTACTTTTTACCACGAAACGCCCTTTTCTACCCTTTAGAAGTTCATGGTACTGCATGCTTCGCGTGACGAGTGCCTTTGTTTTATGCCCGGAAATTCATGCATTTTGCCGCAATGTGCAGTTTAAAGAAGACACACATGTTACAAAAGGTATGTCTTTTGGTAAAATTTACTGCTTCGAATGAAAGGAGGCACTTTATAAGCTTGCCCTATTTAACCTAACCCCGCTTTTCTTAAACAAACATCAAAAACCGAGCAACACATTAACGGCTTTCATAACTTGAGCATAAAAAACCTTTTAAGACAAGTACCGAAAAAAAGGTCTCGACGAAATCTTTCTAATAACAGTTTTGGTCTTGTCCAAGGTACACGTCATCGGGCGTGACTAACGAATGGCTCGCCCTACAGACCCTAAATTCTGAGTCGTAAGTATCAGTGACACGACGGCGGCCGCTATCTACGAAGGCTGCCGAACATTACCATAACTCTAGCCGAATCGTGAACGTAATTAGAGGAACCAATAACACCCGACACACATTAATCCCTTCTGATTCAGTAAGGTTAACGACCCGACGTACATCAAACATTACTGCGACCCGTGAGATCACGAAACACTATTACGTGAACTGAACGTCTGTAAAGTATTGGTGGTTTATCTACGAAGTCGCTGTTGGTTTGCTTGCTCCTATAAAATTTAATACGAGTTAGCGTGGGCGATTCGGAATGAAGATCGTTGGAAAAACAAGTTAATTTCTCAATTTAAAATGGACCGTATACCGTTAATGTCGTTTTGGTGATGTTCTTAAATTACGATTAGGTAGGTGTGATAATAGCTTGTGTATGAAGTGGAAGACAAAATAATTTCTTGGCATATTTCCCGACTCAAGTTGACATTTGACTTTTTGTTGTTTGTAGTCGCATTCAAATACAAGTAAATAGCAAGCTGCACAGAAGTTTGTATGCAGGGGAGGTCACGATCTCTGCAGCTGACTGTACCTACTAGGGTGTCCCTTATTTTGCGATTTACAGAAATTAATAACGCATACCCCCTAAATCAGTTTCTTTTATCCCAAAACACTGAAAACAAATTACAGGTTTTTACTGTACTTGATTTTATTTTTCATTTGATATTTTTCAATCAATAGTAATTTGTATGATGGGAATTACAATTGCAAGTCGGCACCAGTTCTTTGGGGTGGTATCGTTATACTTAAGTATTTGAGCGTAGGTAATTTTAAAAAAGCAAAAAAAAGCCACACCCTAGTACCTACTTTTAGAAGTTGTAGATATTCAGACTTGCAACATTAATTGCCCCACATAAACTAACGATTAAAGAAACCTGAAAAATTATCATTTTGTGGCAACAAACCTCTCTAGTAAATTTATTTTATCAACGCGTTTTGTATGCTTGTTATTTTCATTATATCTTTTGTCTTCTTTATGAGAAAGTCCGTTTAATTATATAAATAAATAGCTGTTAAACTTAATCGAAACAAACCTACATTACATGATTGTGTTCATGAAATGTTCATTTTTATTATGTAAGTAAGTAAAATAAAATACGTGTATCGTGAAATGAATCATAATATAAAATATCTTCTTTATTTTCACTCGCTTGGTTCCTGTTTGTCATATCGTATTGATAATTTTCATATAGGTACAATGACTATCGTGTCGCTTATTTTATGTAGGTACTTAAGTACCTACGTAATATCTCTTCGCCGTATTACTTGAACAAAAAGTGGATATGAGTTCGAGCCCATAGAATTTTACACTAACATTGTTGCGCAAGTAAAAACCTCCCCACATTAACCTGTTTGACTTCTCACAGTACCTAGCTAAATGCCAGATGATACGTTGAGGCCGACGTTACAGTCATTAGACGTGTAAATATTCAATGACCATGTATGACCTGCTTTGCAATTCAATCGGCCGGTGCTAGAAAGTGTATGACCCATTACCCTCCCTCATTATTTCGAGGGGATGGCCAGGCGGGCAATCAGTGCGAGGGTAAAACCGCTGTTTCTTTACTGGCTCTCCAACAGCCTACAGAACTGCTAATGTTTATCAATTATCAAATAGAAATCTGTATACCGATCAATGTTTTCATTATTTTTACAGCAGCTCATTGTAAAACATAAAAATGTAGCGCGCATATAAATTGAGCCTGCTCAGATGGTACAATTCCTGAATCGAAAACGACCGTACCTAATTGATGAAATATTACCCAGAATGCGTCGTACATGTCCTTTCATATAAAGCATAATAATGCGGATTAAAGAAGCATTTGAACGGGTTCGCTTTGGTTCGTATAGGGGTCTCACAAATTTGGGGGTTTAATGTAGTGCAACGGATGACTCGTGGCATTCGCGCCCCCTGTGGACATGTGGTTGTTACACTAGAGTTCCAATGTCTCACATTACTCTTTAGGTTGAAAATTGAACCAGTTTATACATTGTATAATGTAGAAACTTCAATCAGCTCTCCCTTTTCGGTGGCACTGCACGCCATTTTGTCAACCGCTTAATATTTATAGCGTTCTTACCGCTCGTAGTAGCTTTTACTTTTACTGCGTTTTTATTATAATTCCTCTAAGCTTTTCTTTTGAATGTCACTATAATTATATATGGACTATAAAGTTTTATGACTTTGTACCGTATCATTGTTTTATTTATTATTATTAGGTAGTTGCGTCCTAAGACTTTTTGATTTAAATGAGTATTGATTTACTCTAGTCTTCCCTTCTCTCAAACTGAACTGTAGGAGGATTTATAAATAAACACGATCGCTATTTCTCGGCTCGTTACTGCGTGATTAATCGGTCAGTTTCGCGTTGATCAGATTAATACAGCCGCCCTTATTGATGCTTAGAGCTCCGAGTTATTTGTCTTTCATTAGTCCCAGATCGACGAAATCCGGTAATGGATCCTCATTTGTATCTTCGGCTGTCTAAATATTGGCGTAAGCGAGAGACGGGTCCGGCGCCCAGGACAAACATAATTAGAGCTGTATTGTAGTGACGAGTGTTCACGACAACGGGCTCGCGACACCGACCCATGCATCACCGACATCACCGTCCAAAACCACAACGTACAAAATTAGTCAATAATTACACAAAGTACCGAATGTGATACGTTCTCACGCTAATGAAGTGTAAGTGATAGCTGTTACATGGAAATCGATGACAATGTTGTTCGCCTGTTAATTCACGATTTAATAATGTTCTTCTTCTTCTTCATCGTTCCCTCATGACTGAGGATCGTGACCAACAACTATGTCCCTCCATTTATCCTATCCTCTGCATGGAACCACATGCTTGTTTTATGCATCTTTTATCTTTTGCACCTGACTGCGACTTGTTTGCCGACCAAAGTCGTAAACTTTTTAAAGATATTTTACGTTTTTGTGAATTAAACATGCAATAGGTAGCTTATTAATCGCTTTATTATTACTTACTTAATTTTACTACTTAATTTTACAGTGCATTGGTGTTAGCTGTAATGCTGTAAAATTTGTTTTCAATAAATATCAAATATCAAATATCAAATATCAAATGAGTCCGACCATCTTGCAGGGGCTCTTCCTCTAGCGCGCTTGCCTTCATCTTGCCCCAGTATGATGTCACGTTCGAGGCTGTGGTGTGGCGACCGCATTATGTGCCCAAAGAATCTAAGAGCCCTCTCCTGGCAGATTGTTGAGAGTCGTTTGGTGATTTTTAGTTCTCTCAGAATGGACTCATTTGTTCTCCATTGCGGTCCATGGTATTCTTAACATCTTTCTCCAACACCACATCTCGAAAGCATCGATTTTGCTCTTGTCCAAGCTCTTGATGCACCAGGTTTCTGCACCGTACATAAATATGGAGAATACCAGTGCCTGCACTAAACGTACCTTGGTACCAAGGCATATATCTCGATTCTTCCACAACTTTATTATTAAGGACCCTAGGTATACAAAGTGGTCCACTTTCTCATAGCCATCTAGAGCATTGGATTGAGGAAGGACTTGTGCTCTGTCCACAATCTGTAATAATGTTATGCATAGTTAATTAGATCAGAATGGATTTTTGTTTTTATTATTTTTATCAACGACATTATTTAAAAAGTTCATTTACCGAATACAGGTATTGCATAGGTCTATGCATAAGAAAAAAATATAATCCACATCAATCTCATCATGATAAAATACCTAATATGAAAAAATCTAACTTGTCACTTTGCAACACTAAAGAACGAGCAATGTGTCAAATGAAACTATTTTTTAAATACACTGTAAGACACTCGCGCAAACTTTATTTTTCCAGGAACATACGAAATCTTTTCTTAACTCATCCTGACGGTTTGTGTGTAACTTTTAACTTTTGTTTAATAATGACTTCAAAGAACAACTCGTTAGTCAAGGAAGTGTTTTGAAATTCTCGTTTAATATTCATGATGAAATATTACCAATGCTCTTCCATGCCATCCGACTATAAAATAATACCATAATACATCAAAAGTTTTCCGGCCCGGGACGGCGGGAGCCGGTCCGAGCGGCTATGTTTCCAATCTTGCTTATGAAAAGGCGTATGAGAGCACTCGTACCGCATTCAGCTCTCACTTTTCCAATGCTTTGAGAGAATATATTCATGCAAATTATAAAATAATCCCAATACAAAATTACAGACTTTTAGTCGGCATTAACTTTTAAATATCTCGGGAGATCTGAGCCCGTACCATGAGTCACTGACAGTGTCAAAACTGACATTTACGCTATCGAGAACGTAATTTACTTTCTATAGGTACATCTCGTTTGCACTAATATGCGAGTACGAGCGAGATGTATAGAAATTAAATTACGTTCTCGACGGCGCGGCGTTTATGTCAGTGCCAAACTGATGGTAGCCGTACTGCTCAATCGACCACCAACTTTTATACTCGTACCCGATTACGGCATGGATAACTATACTCCTGTAACGTTAATCGATTAGTATGTCCGAAACCACAACACCGCCTAGCTCGAATTTCTGTAATAAGTGTTGTATTTGTAATTTTGTAGACTCGGAGAGCCGGCATACCTTCTGTCACCCATATCAGATGTGCGCCTAAAAGCTAGCACAATCCATTATCGAAAGAAGTGGGGGTGGAATGCGATAAAATTTTTCAATCAGGCAACCGCCGAAAAATATTTACAGTGTAACCCGAGGCACCGATCGGGAGGACAATATTGCGGAGCGATACGCCCGCGGCGGGCCTTCCTACTCTTTGTGCCCCGACTGTCGAAATAATATTGAACTCGGGTGAAATACGAGCGGCCGCGGAGGGACGCGCTCCTGCAAAACTGTTTTTCCGTTCCACCGAACAATGGCAAGCGTTTAGTTTAGAGCGCGGAATCAGGTCATGTTTGCGGATAAAAACAAATGTCCTTCGGCTACATAGATTTCCCCGCTAAGTAGTTATTTAATATCGACATTTTCTAGGGTTAAGCAGGTACCTTTATGAACTTACGTGGAATACAGGTACCTACCTCAGAAATGGTAGGTACCTTAGTGGTCGTTCATCCGCTTGAACCACGTGTGATACAAAGCCCTTGTAGATGTACCTAAGACTTTGGCAATTTCTCAACTAGCAGTTCCTCTCCCATGCTATTTACTAGACATTCTGCGGTAACAGCCTTTATTAGCAAGCTTATCATTTTGAATGAATGTGAATTTCAATACTCCTCACAGTGAAGTCGTAAAAGCTAAATGTGAATAGTGAATAGTCGTGAATAGAATAAGAACATTTCATTTACTTATTAGATTTGACGTGAACGCTATTTTGCAAATCAATGAATAAATACATAAGATTAAGATAATAGCTCCTTAACTGTTACGTTATCTAAGCTAGCACCAGGCAGATCTGGCCTATTGGCTGTGTTTAGATTATGAACTCGATAGCAATCAACACTTCGTATAGACTGAATCAGAGCAAGTAACCCGTTTCCATTGCTTATAAGTGTAATGAATGTATAATATTACTAAATGCAAGACTGTATTACAGAAATATTATCATACTTATACTTATATTAATAATTATAGCAACTATATCTGTGTTCGGCTCACGATTCATTGGCTGTTTATTACAGATATGGAGTTACAAAATATTTATACTAGGACTGTATTAAAAGTTATATGTAATTATTTACATATAACCAAACAAAACTAATTTATATGTCATGTACCTTTCTAAAGTAAAATTATTTAAACGACAAAAAGCAGTCACCAAGCCTTTTTCATAATATGAGTTATTTAAGCTTTGAATAATTACCTAATACCTAACACATACTCGTACGTACCTATCGTAATTTCCTGATCCGGTTCTTGGTCAAACAAAAATGTGTGTTTTAATGCAGTCAGTGTATTAACTTTTTTAATGAAACACTGCTTTATCTACTCTTAATACTTTAAACGCCTGGGGTTCATCTATTGCTCAGCTCAGACTATTTATTGCAGTTAATTTACATTCTACTGTATTTACATAATTATATCCTCAGCGACAAACTCCGGTAATAAAGGCTATCGCACACTCTCCGTTAGGCGTCGGGTATGGAAATTGGAAATGAGCGGGAACCGTTGCCGGCTTGCTAATGGAAAATTGTTTATTACTATCACCGCAGTAAACTAACCATTGGTTGTAGGGTGGTGCTTGAGGAACTTTCTTATCCACAGTTATTGTATTAATAAGTACTGTAGCAACAATCATACTTACTTAACCAAGCATTTCTGAGGCAATATGATACAAAACATGTATGTATATACGAGTTGGAGTCGATTTGGCAAATAAAATCGATGACAAAGAACAGAAAAGGTTAATTAATTCTATTTGTAAAAACATTAAATATTTAAAGAGAACTGGAAAAGTTATTTAAAGTGCCTTCGGATAATTAGCGATGTGTTTTTTACGTTGATGCCTTTGAAATAGAAGTTATCAGTTGCCCATTTGAAACGTGTTATTTTAGCTATTTATATAAAGTTTAATTGAAATACTGCCTACTCAAGCAAAAGTGAGACTCAGTGACATTAATGAAATGGTATTTTATAATTATCAATTGGTTTTGATAAGGTCAAATAACTTTTAGGTTTTAATTATCTAACTTTGGCGGTCACAGTATTTTCATTTAGTAAATATTAAAATGAAGAGTCTTTATATTAATGAAGGTATTAAAACGGTACAATAACTACGTACATAATATAAATACAGTTTTACAGTTTCAACATGTTGTGTGCCTGAGCCGCTTTTAGATTGGTATTCGACTGCATTATTTGACAGATTTCACAAAGCAGCTCGCTGCGCCATTGCAGTCGCGTTATCGAAGTTATGGTTATGCTCACGATCAGATTATTTACGCTCGAATCCTCGCAGTCTGCGGGCAGTAATTGGCCGCTTACCGCTATCACTTCCATTCATTTCTCGCGATAAACCTGCTCCCGACACATTTGCGGCCCGAGCGCATTCAAGGCAATGCATGCGATTAGTTGCTCCCTAGTTCACGGTGCTTCCACTAACTAACCTATCTACATTACCGAGCTGCATTCTTAGCTTAAGCAAGGATGCTTAATTAAATGAGTTGCTTCTACTTACTGGATGCTGTTGGCATCCTTTCAAATTACACGAACAGTATAGTGCAAAAATTAATCATTCATAAAATCCTCAATAACACTCCGCTTAATTAGATGCAGCTCTGCTTGTGAAATTCAAACGTTCGAGCTTCCGTCGTTTGATATATTTCTAAGAAAATAGGTTTGCTAAATATAGTTGGCTTGCAATAAGTAGCTACTCGCCCATTCATGAATCAGCATTACCTAACCACGGAGCGTAAAACAACCATTGCGTTAAGAGTTATTAATATGAGTTGCGAGTTCAACGAATCCAGGAGTATTTAAATCGCTGTATCATTACGCTCGTGCTGCTGTCGGGCGGGACTTATAGCTATTATTCGCATTTTCTGTTTTCTTTTAACGCCAAATCAATTGAAAGTATATATGTAATTCTAGCGTAGCTTATATTATGATCTTATAATATAGCATAAACATTCCCATTGAAGTACGATAATATAGTATGGTATATTATTAGTGTCAGTAGTCTTGCCAAGTGTCATGATTACTAAACAGGTAACCATAACTAAATTTATACTTGTAGGTATTTTTTTGAAACGAAAAATTAAGGCATTTTTAGACAATAACAAACTAAGGCATTTTTAGACATTACGTTTATAACGCACCTTCATTTAAATATTAATATTATTTTGGCACTTTTAAACAGTTTATATTTATACACAATGACACCTCGAAAATAAACGGTCAAAAATATAAAGTTTCTCATCTGGATCTCACCTATGGCTATGATATTTATTAAGTATACAGTCATACAGTTATCATCTCTATTAATTTATACTGCATTTATCAAATTGTATCTTCTGCATCGAGCGTGTTGTGATTTCGCACACTTTAAGAAACGTTTCGTCTTATGAATTGTTAGGAACACGGCTTCGGATGCCGACGCGCTAACCTTCGACCTTAACGGTCCCGCCAGCCGTGGCGCTTAAATTAAATTCCTTTGTTATTCTACTTTGGAAATTGTAGCTGGGATGTTTATATCTTAAAAAATAGTTCTTATATTATGTATGTTACTTATTCAAAATTTAAACAAAATCGACATAAACCTAGACTTTAGAATTCATCACACTTAAGAAAATTAGAAAAATGTTTTGTAACTTTAAGGATAAATGTTTGTATAATATTTGACATGTTTTTATTGAAATGTTTGTTTTTATCCTTTTCTCTTTAGATATAAAAAGAAGCATTACAATCATTTGGCATCACATGGTAGGTACCATATTAATCGGCTGTCATAAATTACGTAGCAGGTATATTACGAATAACTTGTAATTAATAAAGTAAGAATTAACAATATAATATTTAAAACTTTCGCGTATGTCATGACTCATGACCAGTGAAACCTGTGTCGAAACGTCGGTAAATAAAGGTATGTGTATAAATTTCGCGTTAGACCCGAATTAGAAATTCGAATTAACAACTTCGCTCTCATCAAATAGGAACAAGGTGCTTTTTTAAAAGCCCATTTTAACAAATATTTTTTAATTAAATCCGTTGAGGTTGGTCGGTCTCGAACGACGCTTATTAACAGGCGGGATTCAGGCGTGTCTAACCAACTTCGTTAAATGGAGACACATGAACTACGCCCCATATACCCACCTATACCCTATATTAATCATACCTACTCTTAAATTCTTGGTTCACTTAAAGTTGCATACTTTATACTCACATTATTCAAAACTTCTTTAGGAATAGATAGCATTGTCATTTAGATGATAATTTTATTCCGTTGCCTTATACTGAACCGTTGGTCGGGGGAGGAAATTGGCATAGCAGGGAGAACGCCATTGTTACACATTCCGCTTTAAATTGGGGGCTTTCTTGAATTTACACCCATGACTTGCGATCGGGGAGGACCCTTCGTAGCCTTGGTTTATACTACAACTTGTAAATCGATAGATCTCACCAAATTACCTGCGCTTTATAAGTAATTTCGACACAGAATACTAAACCTTTCAAAACCTTTCTTAGCATGTAAATTCCGCCTTATTCATTCGCAGAGATAGACCATTAGCGTTTTTAATTTGTGTTCAATAGGTACATGAATCATGCGAAACAATCATCATTGTATGTTTGGTAGACTCGCTCGATGTTACAGTCGGTAATTTCATGTTATCTCTTTGTTCTCCATTCAGCCCACGGAGCAATTAGTTGGAAGATATCCGAATATAAACTTAAGCGATAGCATTATATTATAACAAAATATTATTAAAGCCGATAATATCTCTGAACCGCTTCTCGACCGACCCTCGCATACAACGTGGCTAAGGGGCGTTTTAGAGCCTTCAATAAAAAGAAATTCGAATGGATCGAGGCGGTGCCGTAGGTACACAGGACTTTTTTTTTTCCTCGGTACCTATTCAATATACTAAACCTTTCGTTGATCGGCTAGATTTGTATGCACCTATTAAAGCTGCGTCGGTAATATCTTAAGAGTATTATTAAATATTTTATGGTATAAAAACTTTAAACGTATGATTCAAGATTTTAAACCGTGGCCTGTATAGCAATGGACTATTACTAGGTAGATGTAGCTGTACGCAATGTGCTACTGCTAATAGCATGAGGCCGTTTGTTCCTCTGAGTAAGATGAGAATGCGGTCTAACCAAATACGTCAAAAGTCAAAGGAGCATCATTTTATCAGTAAAACTCCATTTATTCGGGTTCAATTCATTTGCTAAAATGTGCGTTCACGCAAAAATGCTTGCAAGCTGTCCCTGACGACCGGTCACGCTACACCTGTACCTGAACAAAAAAATTATTCAAACGAGCCAAGCGTGAACTTTGTTTGGACTGCACCTTGCATCTTCTTATCAATTAATTTAACTAGTAGTTCGCCCCGAACTGAGAACTCGCGGTTAACCAAAAATTATATAGCGATTGATTTTGTTGCACCTACTTAGGTACTCGTATAGTGCGACATAAAATAATAGAAAATAAATGAGGGCGCCACTTTCTACGTACCTGTCACATTTTTGACGTAAAATGCTTACACATGACAACAATTTAGTATGGACATTTTTGAGTTCCATTTTATTTAATTTCTACTATTTTATGTCGCTCTATAGGCGGCAATGGATCAAAGATCGCGTGGATTTATTGCAAGGTCTGTGGAGCCTTTAACTGATTGATTTAAGCAAAGATTAATATGTATATATCATATGTCAGGGACACAGCCGCAATGGTTGACGTGAAACGTTGGTGTGGATAGCTAATGACTTAATGAGAAAGCCGAAGGCCGAGCTCTGTGTAGCGCCGAAGGCCCGAAGAGTCATAGTAGTAAACGTGTCCCGTCCAGGATGCGTGCTTAAACACAGAACAATAGTATAAGTGTCTAAGTGCGAAGGCCGAAGGCCGACCGAGTGCCGCTGGCACATGAACATTATTAGTCACACTTAAAGAATGCACCCTTTACACTTAAAGGTCGGGCGAAGCCCGACATTCAGCGCGCTTCGCGCGCTCTTTCATACAGGGCACCTGCGGTGCCGTTCACACTTAAAGGTCGGGCGAAGCCCGACATTCAGCGCGCTTCGCGCGCTCTTACATACAGGGCGCCTGCGGCGCCCTTCACACTTAAAGGTCGGGCGAAGCCCGACATTCAGCGCGCTTCGCGCGCTCTTACATAAAGGGCGCCTGCGGCGCCCTTCACACTTAAAGGTCGGGCGAAACCCGACATTCCGCGCGCTCTTAAGTACAGGGCGCCTGCGGCGCCCTTCACACTTAAAGGTCGGGCGAAGCCCGACATTCAGCGCGCTTGGCGCGCTCTTTCATACAGGGCGCCTGCGGCGCCGTTCACACTTAAAGGTCGGGCGAAGCCCGACATTCAGCGCGCTTCGCGCGCTCTTACATACAGGGCGCCTGCGGCGCCCTTCACACTTAAAGGTCGGGCGAAGCCCGACGTTCAGCGCGCTTCGCGCGCTATTACATACAGAGCGCCCTTCACCCTAAAAGGTCGGGCGAAGCCCGACATTCAGCGCGCTTCGCGCGCTCTTAAGTACAGGGCGCCTACGGCGCCCTTCACACTTAAAGGTCGGGCGAAGCCTACGCTTAAGTAGAGTGCTTGCTTTCTTGTGAATTTCTAGCACGGAGTTGTACATAAACAATGATGTGACCGTCATTACTTTCAGCTTAAACACAGAACAATAGTATTAGTGTCTAAGTTCGAAGGCCGAAGGCCGAGCTCCGCGTAGGGCCGAAGGCCCGAAGCGTCCAGAATGTGTTTTGACACACTTATGTGTGTTGTGTGTCACACTTAGGTACATCCTTCGGCCTTCGCATTTCGTTAGACACTTGTACTATGTATTGCTTTGTGTTTGAATACCGAAGTCGCGCATCTCGCGAGTTTGATGTATTATAATAATTAATAATTATGAGTAATATCTTAAATGTTATCTGTATAGATTATTTGGGGTGATAATGATTAATAAATGAACACGGCATTTATGGGAAATTTTAAAATAATTAATTACAGCGTCACACCTGTTTAATTATAAATGATCAATTCATTTTGGAGTAATGAATGTAATAATTAGGTACAATTTTTTTGTAAATTACACATCATAATTACGAGAATAGATATTTTATACGGGTAATACACGTTTTATAGCAATCTCGTTCGCGTCTTTCCTGTAGACATCGCTAATTTAAGGGAATCTAAAATCATTTTTTTACGCAGCACCTTTACAGGCGGAATACATGTTTTCAGTTCTTGAGACTCAAATGAGAAAAACGGGATATATACGTACCAGAGTCGTTACCTTTTAATGTATTGTCCACAGAAGTGACCTTTTCAAAAATTTGTTTGACCCATACAGCAGAAAGTACTCAACTAAGATAGTAATTAGGAATAGGAACTCGAGATTGTCAAGCAGCCGCCATACGTTCGTTTTCTACGTGTTCTTACTAACTCGCGCCGCCGCGCCGCCATAGATTCTAATGAACTATTTGAGGAGATTAAGAGGTTTCACTAGAGTAAAAGTGGTATGTAAAGAACCGTATTTGCGTTATCTTACTACTTCAGGTAATTTGGGTCAGTTTTGCGCCTTAATTTTCGCACACAGTGGCCTCAAACAAGAGCAGTGATACAATTTCTGTAAAAATTGTCACTCTTTTACCTTTTTGCAGCTTATTATAATTTCGCGTGTTTTATTTTTCTCTTATTTCATTAAAATGGAATAAGATCTATCAAATGACTCCAACTTTACCGAAATCGGTTAATGGGCTGGTGAGTAATTACTAAATGAACACTGAAAATAGGGGTCATTTTAGCTCCTATTGCGTCGTTTCTAGCGTAGAATCAGCGCCATCTATGTCAGCGGAACATGCTTTTCCGAGTAATGGCTACTTTCCTCTATACACTGATGTGTATAGAGGAAAGTGACTATACATATAGGTATCACAGTTACAGAGATATAAGCCACCGCGCCATAACACTTTTCGTTACACTTGGTTTTTGGTCCGGCACCTCTACTACGGGTTTTTAAAGACGTTTCACGTCAAAAATGTAGGCGCGAAGGGATATGGTCTCATAGAAAATTTGAGTTTCGCGCCTTTTTCTACTGACAAGATTTGCTTTTTTGCATCAATTTTGAAGCGCCATTTACAAGTTTAGCGTTAAGTAATATAGATGGCGCTATTTTTTCGAATAAGGGGCTTCGTATACGGCTGTCCCTCCCCTGGATTTAAGTCACCACCATAGAGATTAAAATAAACTGTATCTGTGCTAAGCCGAAATATTTCTTGTCAAATGTCACATACATATATTATGTTTATTCTATTTTATTTTTATCTTGCTAATTATTTCAAAATGGTAAATTTAAAAACGATATTATAAAAGTGTAAGTCGAGCACTTTCATTTGATACTAAACTCGACCATGTTTCTTGCAAAAAATTGACCAGAATAGCAAGACCCCTCACAAACTGCTTTTTGGCCTTCTAAGCTCTTCTAGCTTAATAACCTCTTGATCGGGCCTGCTCATAATTTAATGACTAAAATATAATGCCCTCGACTACACGTTTACCCAATTTCATTTAAATTAGAACAAATTTACTTAAGTTATTGAGTATCAAACTATCTTCTGACAGTTCAGCTTAAAAACATCGAAATGCCGAGACGTGCCGCTAGCCAGCCGCGTGTTCAAAGTCGAATGTAAGAACTTCGCTTCGCTTCGCTCGCTCGTTCGATTAACCGTACGCGATGACGTAGTTGAAAGCGTTATTCAAACCTTTGTGCTTTAACAGTTTAACAGTCACAAAAACTCACCCCGAACAAAGCTACATTTTGTCATAATAAGTTTATTATAATTTATTTCACGCCAATTTTTTGTTCAAACAGTTACGGAGATCGACCGAGGGGGCAAACTGATAATAACTTCGAATACTCTTAGTAGCCTATTGGCGCCACTATAAAGGAGAAAAAGTAATGTTACGTAGTATTTTCAAAGACTTTTTCAATGATAGCGCATTCAATAGGATTTGGGGATGTTTTCATCATCCCTTAAGGTGCCAGCCGTATGCTAAAAATATAATACGTATATTTTTTAAATATGCAAAATTAGTTGCTACATTTCTTTTCCGTTGGTTAGAAGTTCCAAATGTAGGTATTCTTATAATTTAATAATAATTGTTTCGGAGTGTAAAACTTTAATAAACCTGACCTGTCAAATGCGTATAAGACCACGCATTATGGAAAGTTCCGTACAATTATACAATACAAAAAGCCATACAAGTAAAAGGGCGTATCTTCGCGATACTATAACGTCTATTAATATGACATTTCATTTTTTTTGATAAAACTTATTAATAGCTCAAACTAAAATATTTTTAATATGTTCGTTTATTTATTTGTATCATTCTAACTAGAGATTCAACGGATAGTTGTTTGGCCGGATACCGGATAACGGATATCCGGCCTGGACACTGGCCGAATATCCGGTATCTGGCCGCCGGATATTCGGCCGGCGAAACTATACCAATATTTTGAGTTTTGCAGGTGCGCGTCGTGCAGGTTTCGACCTGTTTCGTAGTGAACGTTCGCGCGGACACATTTCTAGGATCGTAACGAGTTTTATCATGTCATAACGTAGTAAGTTCGTTTATAGTTACAAGTGCGCGCGCGTATTTTTGTGTAAACAAATAAGTGTATTGTGTGACATTGGTTACGTATTCATTTCTATCTACTGTGTCGTTAGCATTATGACCGTGACTGTTTTTTAGATTCCATTTTTTACCCCAAAATGTGTTAATTTTACTATCCGGTATCCGGCCGGATACTAAAATATCGGCCGGATAGGCCGGATACCGGATAGTAACCGGATATCCGGTGCATCTCTAATTCTAACATTTCTAACTCATTTGTGTTATGGTTTTAGCTTGGTATGCGTTTCTGTTTATGAAAAGTTTGAGAAACAAATGCTTAGTTAATTACTGCGTTATGCCTTCGACTCTAGTAAACCAGTTCATCAGGTCCATTATTTTAGGGCTAAGAGCTCGGTTTGCCTCCGCAGGCCTATATTTAGGGGCGCGATGCAATAAAAGCACATCGCTGTCCGGTCCATTCCCGCACGACTGTGCAAGATAAATGGTCGGCACGGAGCGGCCGCGGCGAAGGAGACGCGTTCTCACGGCCCGTGCCTGCGTTTCTTTCTTTTTGTTTCATCTGGTTTCCGAGTTAGAGGTCGACTCAGCTCGATCCGAGACTAGAACTGACCGCTGCACGCGCGACTGCAATAAAAACCGCGCGTCGACGCCTAACGAGTCCCAGCTACCTGGCGCGCCATGCCATTCCGATCCCGACATTTGACTGCGTCCCCACGTCTGATTACAATACCCAATTACATTACCGTTGTCCTCTCAATATGTTGACATGCCGTTTATAATAATAACTTTGAAGCCAGAGTGTGTCGGTTCGTGTGTGTAAACTGGTCTCCGGCTCTCTCGCGTTAATTAGACACGGCTCTCACGTAGCGCAACACCTCTCCTCATTATTTACCGCTTCATTAAGAGCTCACGACGAGCGGCTGTCAAAATCCCGCCGAACACCCGTCCACCGGCCGCGGTGCTTGAAATATCGCAGTATTGTCCTACAATAACACTGTCGTCGGCTTCGTTAATTGTCTTAGCCATCTCTCTCCGTCACAAGGTCCGCTCTTATTCGAGAGCTCGTCTTTTGTGTTAGGAAAATAGACTGCTCGTTTCCGTTCCAAAACTGGACTAGCGTATAAATATTATAACGCGTTGTGGTTATTGTGCAACATTTCATTTCTTCGCCGCATAATTTCCTTTACACAAAAACAAAAGATTACTTTTCTGATTTTGGTAACGCGCGGAAATGAAGAACCTACTCGGGTCAGTCAGTAATAGCACTGAATGAATGTTATGAACAATGAAATCGTAATGGTGATGGGCTTAAAAAATCAATTTCATGTACAGTTATGAAATAGTGTGGACATAATGATGATCGACAATCACTACGTACTCGTAGTTGCTAGTGTTGCTACTATGACTACGAGTCCAAAGCTCGGTCGGAGCTTTTTTGTGGCACCAATATTTTAATATTCCATTATCCGATTTCCTTTTATTATCTAATTGAAACTGCGATGGATGTTTTAAATACCAAAAGCGGAGACTGCGTAGCCCGTCATCGCGATTTCTGTACACGTTTTAATGAATTCGTCCTTCCTCCGACCGTTTCTCGGCCGCTATTCACAAGAAAATTACAGTCAAGAGCCTCCTCCGCACAAACCCTTTCGAAGTCACGCTTCATTCTCGCTAAACTTTGTCCAATTATTTTTGTTCCGTTTTTGCTTTTTTTTGGTTCATGCAATATTTTTTATGTGATGGGTATTATAGACTGCGTCAGTTGGCAGACGTTGGACAGGCCACTACGCCATATGGTCCCCCACCTTCGGCTGTTTTTAACCATGACAGAGAACTTCGGATAATTGATTAATGGCCCGCGGGCGGAAATTTTAAACGCCTCGATGATCTTTTTTGTCGGGATTCCTGATAATGATACGTTTTGATTGTCTAGAAGGGACCGCATTAAAAAACTAGCATATGGTGCGGCAGAGATTCGCCGCACCAGTTGGCGGCGGATGAATGAAATTGTTTCATAATTATCAAAGTTCCTTTTAATAAGTACATTCAATTATAGCCACAATAAACACACTTTATACAGTGTGTAAATCCAATACGGGCGAATATTTAAACGGTGGTTAGCATAGGACCTAAAAAGTATATTGAGATAGATTTTACTTAGAAATGCATTGAAAATTATAACCATACAAAATAATTCGGCCCGCAATGTAATACACCACACACGTTACGGGATACGAGCTTTTTAAAGTAACTGTCAACGCTTGTTGGCAGTTACTATGAAAAGCTCGTATCTCGTAATGTCATTATCATCTTGTTTCTTAATGTTTACAGTACATTGCTGCTCGGTACATGTGGAAAAAATTAATCACGGGGTCATAATTAAGTGTAACTTAAAAAACATCTTAATTAATGATAAGACGGGTAAATTCTATATCTGGTTTAATTTATTCCCCGTATTTGACTTACACACTGTATATTACTAAACATAACATAGGTTAAGGTTTTTAAAAATAATTATGAATCGCCATGAAAGAGAATAATAAACACGATTGTACCTACAGTCAGCATCAATAATAGCGGTTGAAATAACGCACCAAAAGTACCTATCTGCCGTCCTGGAATACTTCGCGTTCATGTATTTGTTACAGTCTAATTGATCTACATCTCTTTTTGTTAAGCTGTTAGAGAATGGTAAATACGTTTCCAGTACACATGGTGACAGTACATATGATGAGTAGGTACTTTCCGTGCCTATGTCGAAAGTTTAAAGGGCAAAGTTTAAAGGGTACGTATACCTATACATATGGCTGTATACGTACTGTAAAACGTTATACGATACACGTACGAATAGGTAATTTGCAACTCGTGTCGATTTAAAACACCCACTCGTTGCGAATTTCCTACTGTCCGCACTTGTATCGTAAATAACTATTGTCGCGTAGTCTAATCTGCTACTTTTGATGCTGACTCTACACCCATTAGGTGTCATGGTTCATATTTGTACACGTTACAACATACGGAGTACATTTCACAGAATAACTGGTCACGGAACAACGGGTCACCGTTCGAGTCACTTATAACTCTTATAAGCCTTATTTTTAAACGTGATTTTTGTCTGTTTCCTATAATTAATCTAACATAAGTACTTGATTGTTTGTCAACAGATTGGGCGGTTCGGCCATGTCGGGCAACATGGGCGGCGGCACGCTCGGCGGCGGGCACTGCCAGCTGGCCAACCAGCCGCTGGTGATGCCGGTGTTCCCGCTGCGCGCCAGCCAGCCCAGCCCCGTGCCGGTCTACTCCCCTTCCCGCTTCCACATAGACAAACGGTGCCAGCATCGATGCACGTGGAAGTGTCTCGCTATCGCCATGATATGCCTCTGTGTCATCCTAGCGGCAATGCTCGCCTATTTTATAGGTAAGTTTTACCTATTTCTATCTACTGTGTTCGCCTAAATCTGCTTTTCCAACCAATACATTAAAATAACTGATTTAGATTCGATTGGTGAGATGTTGCGAGCCAAAATTTTAGGTTACCGCTCCAATCTTATTGATCTGAACTTGGAGTGAATGTTACATCCGTGAGTGAGTCTTATCAGAGGCGTCATTGTACCAGGGCATACCCCTCTGTTCTTAGTTTAGCGTGGATGATATATTGTCAAAGAAGATATACCGATACCTAAAAGACGGATTAATTAAAAAGTTGTATACCCTAAAACGGGGTGAGTAGGTTTCGCGGGGAGAGGTGGGTTATGAATGGGGAGAGAAGGTTTGAGAGGGGAGTAAGAAGGGATTTTAAGGCTACTGCTACAAAAATAATCTATTCCAATTTAAAATGGAGCTATAGTAATTCGCATAATAAAAAAAAATCTATCCAACAATCTTCCAAAATCACCTTTGTATGAAAACCCCTCTCACCCCAAATACGAGGCACTACGGGGTGAGGTGGGTTTTCCTCTTTATCGTCAAAGTTATGAATGAATAGTTAGAAATGGAACTACCCAAAATAAAATAAAAACTAAAATACAAACGTCCGGAACACTTATTATAATACACCATTCAGTTTTCATATGTAAAAATAAAATGTTATCGAGGTTTGAATTTCATTTTACGTACTAATACTATGTACATATTTGCAGCATTGTTTACGCTTCTGAAGAGAAAATTATATCTTTCGTTTATCATAACCATTAACATTAGAACAGAAAAGTTGTAGTTGATCTGTGTTTAAAGCACTCTATATTTTCATAAGTTATGTGAAATCATTTTATTTTGCATGCTTCATCCATTAAGTAAGAAGTTTATTTCGTTCTCAAGTTCAACAACTTACAACTGCTGGTATTAAGTTTCATTTGTAAAGTTCTATGCAGGTCTTATCTTCGTAATGTTTCAGATCAGAGTTTACGGACAGATCAGAGTCTGGTGTAACAAGTGAAGTTAGCTTAACAATCTAACTACATAGGTAGTACCTACATCTCGTACGAATAATGCTTATAATTTATCGTCTTTCCACGTGCAATTTCAATCCGTATTCCTATTATCATTTCGATCAATACAGTGTACATCAATTGGACTAATGGCAGCGTTGCTAGGAGGCTGCGTAGGTAGCTTATTACAATCAGGCCGTGTATCGCCTGCAGCATTCAATGCACATCGATGAATCGCGAACGGGCTTCTGATTGTCGACAGGATAAACCTTTCGATTTTGTACGTACATTTTAACTTTATCTATGATTTTAATGGGTGTTTGGTGGTGATATATAGTTAACAACATAGCTAGGTGCAATTAAAATATATTATTTATTGATCAAATAAGTATACACAAGTAAGTATTATAATTTTGTGTTAATATTTCTGTCTTAGATTGTTACCGAACAAGACACTAAGTACGTACAAAGTAAATAGTTGCATTTTTACTTATTTGATGTCTGATAGTAATTGACTTTGATATTCCAGTAATGTTAGGTTAGGAACAGTAAGAATCCGAAACATGAGACAAAGATTTTTCTTTAATGACACCCGGTGACCTCTGGCTGACAGTTATAAACAATCAACTGCGCCAACAGGTCTTTATTTATAAAATGCCAGCGGGGCGCATCGATGCATCGTTAAGGCATTATTTTTATTAACTCGAATGGAATGCCGATTTAAAATATTCATAACTTTATTCTTACTCAATCCATTAGGATTTGATTCCATTTGCCGACCGCGTATGACAATCGTGGGCTCTTATATTATTAAACTAAAAGCAATCAGTATATGAATTGCATTCGACCAATTGATGTTTAATAGGTACCTACCCATTTCAGTGCTATAAAACATTTCGCTAAAGTAAATGGAAGCGCTCCATATACGATCATGTATTGAACATAATTATTTGATTTGTTACCTTTTTTTTTTGAATAGGTAAATAATGTTTTATCTTGGTAACTACTATGTTGAAAAGGTAATAACTAAGTACATATATTTAATGTGTGTTGTTAGCGTGTGGCAACTCCCATCGGCTTCTTTACCTATTTTGAGAGAATTAAGCACGATATCCTATGAGGTCGTGAAGAAGAAGCAAGCGAAATCAAAACAGACAACGCACACATACCTATACCAACACTATAGGTAGTGACCTACTCATTTTCATATAAGTACTTACTCATTTAGGTAAATATCTACTCTTAAAATAATCTTTACGATAATACCTACAAAATGCCTATAGACAATTCATAACTGTCGCTCCCGTGCTAAGCCGAGGTTTGTTAAGAATCGCAAAGCCCCTGCATCGCTGCGCTGCCGGCGATGGGTTCTCTCCAATTAAGGCGCTCTTCTTATTTTGTCCTATTCGTCGGAACTATCGACACGCCGCGCACGGCCCCAGGCTACACTTTAATACGAAACAGTAGCAACAATCACTGAATTGTAATAATCCCTCCCCAGGCTGCTACAGCTTTTGTTTCCAACCGATAATTATTTTCCCCCTTTCAACCATGTCAACGCCCACCACAACAGTAAAAGCTGCAACGCCAACCATAAAGCACTTTATTCGTAGATAATTTACATAGATTCATCATGTTTAAGAATATTTTCCGTCGTCACATCAAAATTTACTTACAAAAGGTGATAAATTTAAATATCCACTTCGAGCATTCAAATGAGTTGATTAAACATCGATGTTGCAACGAAAACCGACATCGTCCATTAGTCTTTCATCATTCTTTGTTTAATCTTGCAACGCAACCGGCGTCTACAGAGGGTATAGTAAAAAATTAAACAAACATCAGAACAATATAAATGATGCGCCTAACCTAAGGCAACGCGGCGCGGGCTGCGTGCCTCGGGCCCGGGCCCGCGCGCCCGTGTTAGCGCTGTTATAAATTATCTTACACTTCTACGTCCTATGTTATTTCACGACGAGCATATCAGGCAATCGCCTTTCCGGCCTATCCAAAGAACGACCAATCATAATTTATATTCGCCTACTTAAAGCTTTACTAATTTAGCGAATAAGTACATATATTAATCTTTTCTTTTCTTGTCCATATGGAGAAGGTTCTGCTACGAATATAAGTAACAATCAACCCCATTTATGAGCAACAACTTTCATTAAAATAGAAAATTACATTTTGTTCTATCACAATAGGTAGCACATTCTGGAAACATTGTGAAGATAATGCCTGAGCTATGTTCTGCAGCGAAGCATTCGCGACTAACTGCGGAATGTCACGGATCTCCATAAACACTGCACCTGATTCACGGGCTTACATTTTCAGTGTGACAACAGATTACGAACAGCTATTGCGATCACGGCAGCGAACCTGTGACAGACGACGCTAACACTAGACTAGTACATTTGTGTATACTATTGTATTACCCTAGTTTTACTTTTAGTTGACGGCTTAAACGTCTAAAAAGAAACCATAATCGAGCCATATACGCGTCAAATCATTTTGTCCAACGGTACAGTCGACTTTTAAACTAATAAGAGCTCGTAAAGTTGAAGCTGCAAACCGCAAGGAGTCACAAAAATAGTATCAGTGTCGTCACGGGGCACTGCTCGGCCGGAGTGCTGGGGCTGCCCTACATTCGACGTGCATTTAACCAGCCTAGCCTCCGCTGTCAACTAGAAAAACTTGAAACGATAACATGAGAAAATAATACAAAACCGTAGTGATGTTATAACGTGGTCGCGTTTATGCCTATATTGATTGTGTCCTTAGGGTTAAGGAGAGAGATGCAGATTACCTGCAAATTTGCAAGTGTTGATCAGATACCAATAAGTTAAATTTTTTCATATATGAAAAGTTCCGCAATTATCGCATCAACATATCAGTAATCTAGCCTGACATTCAAATGTTAATTTCGTAACTTAACCTCATTACAGTGTGGTTAAACTTTTGACAATCGCTACACTCATTACTTAAGAAAATATGCAAACAGAAATTATAGCAACGAAAATATAATTAATAATTATGGCAGTAAGATTAAATAGTAAAGTAAGTAGTTGGGCCATTACTTTACGACTCGCAGCTGTCACGCGAGAGCTGTGTCTGCCTTCCCATAACTACCGTGTTGAATAGCCGTAATACCTACTTACTTAGTATGCTCCTCCAGGCCCTGCCTTCGGACACACTTCGTACACGACCACTCTTAATGACACACAATTGTATTGGCTTCAACAATAACCATTTTGTGCATACACCTAATATACTAGAATTGTTTCATGGAAATGACTTACTGCAATCGTTCTATCGGCGTAAGGTGTAACGTATGAAGGTACTCTACGATAAAATCTTGCAGACACATCAGACTCGGCAAGGACTATCATTTTCCCTCGCATCGCACATACCCGCTACCTTTTACTGCCAATTTACCTGAAAACTTCTGTATAACAGTGCGCTATCATCATATATTACTTAGAAAGATGTTTCGCCGAAACCGTCCTCTCCCTGAAGCCGTTTGCCATTTAACTCGCGGTAAATTTTGCAGAGCTCTCGCCGTCTTAGTTCCACCTCGTAGTTTCTTACATGTTCCGGGAGGTAAAACGATTATAAAGCCGTTTGTGAACCTCCTTTGCCTTGCTTCACTACCGCTTTAATTTAAGTTAACCCACGGCCACACTAAACAGTTTCTACAAACACTGAATAATGTGCTTTCAACACGCTACGTGCACCTCTATCAACCTCTATCAAGTTTTCCAATTTAAAATTCGGCAATTTAAACTATCTTTAAGCCACTACTTTGGCAATTACTTCATCAAATTTTAACGAATGCCCATCAATTTCGTTTTCGAGTAGACAATAATGACGTTCGGTAGAAAGTCCAAGATTAGATTTGTACTAATCGTCTAATAAAATAAATCACTTACATTTCAACGCTTTTTAAAGTAATGTAATCAACCGATTCAATGTAGGGAGTTTAAGTCAATGAAGCTTATCGTATCGGATCTCACTTTATTTAGATAGCCATTAAATTAATGCTGACGGCAGATAAGAACGTTTGTCGAATACTGATGCCGATGCCGCTCAGGCACAGGGAGATTTTTCTCTGTCGGTTAAACTATTAAATACTCTCGATCGCCTCTGTATCAATTTTGAATTAGCATAGGTACATATCACATACATTCTTGGACCAACACTTGAGTTTAAATACTACGTAAATAAAATTATAATTTTCCGAGCAATAAATCATTAATGTCGATTATAAATTCCCATCTCATTAAATCTCTCTCCAGTCCTTTAATCATGGGGTTTCAGAAACACAATATAATATTTGTCGAACACGCCTCCTGGCGTTCCGGATATGTACCGAATAAAAAGCCGTTCTGTAGTTTAATCCGACATAAATCTCCTGTTCTGTTGCCGGTAGTACTATTGTAATGAAAAAATGTGGACCATCTGTTGCACCCTTCATTACGTGCATGGTGCAGTAGATGAATGGGCCAAATAGCAACGTCAACTTTTTAATGTAATTGAAATTGTGAGGACCCCAAATGTTTTATTAAAGCCCAGCGCTTGGCACTGAACATTAACGAAACTGTTTTTGAAGTGGAACAAATTGTGTCAAACATTATTTTTTTGTATCACTAATGTGGTGCAAGCTGTGAACGTTATTTATATTGTTTTGCATTAAACAACAACATTTTATACCTATTGTTTATAAACTTTGGATTTTTTTAGTTACTAACCCAAAGTGATGAAAATTTGTCGGGCACAGTGATAGGGTAAATCGTCTATTACTGGCCACCTTCCAATGACTGGAACCCTACAGATTTTGCTATTCAGAAAATAAACTGTACAAATACACGTGACCAATGTTGTGATATTTGATAGTAAGCTGTCAAATAAAACCGTAGAATGCAGCTCTTGCAGAAGTATTACCTTACTGACTCTATAAGAGGCTTCAATGAAAATATATTTTACTTTATACATGATTTTATAACTAATTATATGCATCCCTCATGTTTTATAAAATGCAAATATACATTCCATATATTTAATAGCATTAGTTTCCCAGAGGAAGCTGCAAAACTTTGCAAATCGAATTTTAGGTGCCGACCCGACCTATTGCTGTGATTGTACGGACACGGGATTCCATCGACACGTAATTTTCTATTCTATTCCGTTAATCATTGTCGTTAAATGCCTGGCAAATTACAGTTTAAATCGCTAAGCCGTACCTAGTTCGTATTTCAATCATCCATTGAATTAAATTTCACTCCATACATAAATGCATTTGTACTTGTCCGCGCTTCTTATAAAATAGGGCAAAGAGGCCTCGACCCTCCTACGAATGATTGTAGTACTAGTGCTATGGACAAGGACGGTGATATGAGATATCGTAAATAATGGAAGGAGATAGGCTGACGCGCACGCGGAGATTTATCACGTGACTAATACCGAGTCAGTGCGACGGCGCGTCTGTCCCCCGGGACTCCATCAAACGAGTTTCGCTCCCCCACTGCACGATGCAATCTATGCTGAATCGTATTACAATAAATTGTATTAACTCGAAAAATAGTAGAGATAGCAAACATCGTCCATCTGCACACAATCGTCCGCGCATCGGTACGAGCGGTCGTCAACAACAGTACCCTCCATTTCCTACTCGCCGCTATTCAATGGCGATAATTTATAGATTTTACGAGGGATCATCGGGAAAAGTCGCGACTTACCACATTGCCATATTTTATTTTTGTGGGCGGAAATTGCGTCGTTTGAGCACATTTTATCTACTAACGTTCACATTTTGAATGCTATATCGCCGTATTGAATAATAAGAGGTTGCAATATTTTTTCATTAGGTACAGTCAGCATCTAAAGTAGCGGATCAAACTACGTAAGAAGTAGGGTCATTCCCTAACAGCTCGACTACGAGAGACATGTGACTATATGTAGAATAATTAGAATATCATAAATAGGTACCTATGTACTTTTGAACGCAAACTGTAGAGATTTATCTCTAATTGGAAAAGTATGCCAGTATTTCCAGGCAGATCCGTTGGGCGCGTTGTTTCATCCGCTACTGTTGATTATGTCTGTACCTATATAGTATGTATTTACCTACAGCTATATAAATTAATTGCCTCCTAGACATGCTGAGAAAATAAATGTAGTGTTAAAAATCTCTGTGCCATTTGCCGCGGTTCCGACTGGAGAAACTTTCAAATCCACTTCAGCCATTTAATAGATACTGAATATAAATCACCTACTTATCCTTAAATTGCTGATCTGATAAAGGTTATTGTCGTTAAACTATCGGCGACGTGGTTAATGTAAATTGTTCAATTCGGAGCGCGGCGCGAGCGGCCAAATGGCATCGACGCGTTGTGACGCTTATCTGGAAGAGAATCTTGGGGACAGATCGCCGCCTGTCGATGTGGGGGGAGACGATAACTTAATTGCTCTGACACCGCCTGGGGTTATCCGCAGGAATTATGAAAAACACTGCGGGCGCCCCTTCGACAAAAAATGCCGAGTTACTTTACACCGTTAACTCCATTCTGACGGTGATAGGGTGTTTCTCAGATGCTTAAAAGTCGCTCAATTGCTGTAACCAAAAGATCTTTTTAAATATCGCTGACAGTAAGATGTTTAGCATTTTGCTTAATTATTTTTTAAGCTCTCGTTATATAAAATTAATGGTAATTGGTTATGCCCGAGTAGGTATATACATACCAGATAGAACTTCGACAGCTCGACAGTAATTCTTTCAACAAATTAGAACGTGATTCCGTAAATGTAATTAGTGATGGCAGTATGGAGATGGAGTGACACATGGCCGCGCGTATGCTCGTCTATTAGGCGCACATCCTGCGCACGCTCCGAAACAAATAAACATCGCATCCCCGTCGAGGCACAAATCCCGGCCGCTTGCGCGTCTTACAAAACTAATAAATGTACACAATAAATTCCCTTTGCATTACAATACCAGCAACGTCGTTTATTTTGCACCCCAACATCGCTCTCTTTGCAAACTTTATATTGCAGTGCTTGAAGGACTTAAAACAAATATTTCTACTGCTAATTTTACTAGTTGACGTGCTCTGAGGAATCTTTCTAAAATAAATGTACGGAGCGGTAGATGTATTTGAACATTGAAGCTACCTATTTTATGCTTCGCTTGTTTCTAACAAAAACTAAATCGTGTCATCAAAGGAACTCGCTACTGTTATTCGAGCCCGTGCTGTACTTAGTGCCGTGAAGAATTATCCAATTAGACTACGTTGCGTGACTGTCTATGATCGATTCCATAGCTAGCGACTGAAATACAATGAATAGATAACGACATTCCCTCGAGCAAGAAATGGTTGGGTGTCGCCGAACCACCTACGTGCTCGGCGGGCTGCCGAGCCCGGCCTGCGGCAGCGGAACCAATTGCTTCGTCACACTGCCACAAAATGCGCCTCGGCCGTGCTTCGCTTAATTAAAACTTGACGCGACTTCACGTCATTTACCCCCACCCCTCACACACCTACCGACATCACCGCTCGGTCGGAGCGACACCTCTCATTGTGTCGCATTTTGTAATCTATTGCGACAACCGTGTGAACAAACTACAAAGTGGAATTACACTTCGGCTACTGGGCATTATCGATGGCCCGCCACTGATAAGACAAACTTATTGGAAATTTAATTGGAAGACCAGATTAAACGAGAGATTCTACTGGCTTAACACGCTCGTAGCTTAACTGAAAAACTTAACCAACCGCCCTTTATTGTTTGGCCTTTCGAAATTCGTTACTAACAAATATATTTTTGTTTGTTTCAGCGTTATCGTCAATTAAAAATAATTATAATATAGACAATTCAAATTGCATGGTTATGGTTCAAGACGTAAAAGCGGTTACACACGCACAAGGAATTAGGGACGCTTTATCAACATCTTCGCCGTCGGATGGTATGTAAATACTTTCAAATTGATTATACTTTGTATTATAACAATTTAATTAATTATGGACACAAGATTTTTGATTGAGTCAGCACAAAGTATGTAAATGTAATATTGTTTGTAGAATCTATATCAACATCGTCGCTGATGGGCGGCTGGTCGACGACGGCGGAGGCGGCGATAGAGTCGGCGGTGGTACCACAGCAAGCCCAGCAAGCTGCGCTGCCGCCCTGGTCACCAGCTCTAGAAGTTAGAGAATTCGACGAATTACACAGTGCAACGATACCCGCATACCAGTTCTGGAGTTCTGAATTCCGCAACAAACAGCCCGCCTACGTTAGCCTTAATTTCACCGTACCCTGGGGAGCCAATTTTGCCGTATACGGAAGAAGGAATGTCGCCCCGAGCGTTACACAATACGACTTCGTAGAATTCATTCGAGGTGGCAGAGTCGACCATAGGCTAAGGCGGAGACGGAGTCCGCATAGACACGACATGCGCGAACACGACGGCTTTGAAACATTGCTGAGCACGATTAGCCCATTTCAGAGATGGAACCATACGATAAGCAAGAGATCGACTGATATGCGAGTAAATGTCAGTATACTACAGTATCTCGACACAGGAAGATGGTTTATTTCGATGTACAATGATGAATTGCAGCCACATACAGTTGAGATGATCGTTTCCGAAGCCGAAGGAGTTACGAATTCTTGCCCCGATGACTGTTCTGGCCACGGTTCTTGCTATTTAGGAAAATGCGAATGTATGGACGGATACGAGGGACACGACTGTTCTAAGAGTAAGTTCTCTTCTATATTTTACTTAATCTGACAGCTCCCACGGCTCATATATGAGCCAGAACGCTTATGGTGACGTCATATCGTGGGATTCGACGTACATACAATTACGCTATCCCAAAATTCCGTGGAAACTTTTCTATTAAAAAATCATACCCAATTATTAACTTAACTTTACGGTTTAACATCGCCTCACATGTTTCGGAGAGCGTAGGCCTCCATTTTCAAGTGCTTCTGTTTAAGTTCAACCGCCCATTTATTGTCTATGTACCTACTTTGAAAATAATGAGACTAAATTCTTTGCCTATTATCAGGTGTATGTCCCGTACTGTGCTCCGGGCACGGCGCGTACGCAGGAGGAGTGTGCCACTGCACCGAGGGCTGGAAGGGCGCCGAGTGCGACGTCCCGGCGCACGACTGCGAGCCCGCCGACTGTTCCGGCAAGGGCCAGTGCGTCGCGGGCCACTGCCGTTGCAAGGCTGGATGGAAAGGACCTAAGTGTGATGAAGGTCAGTCTATGTCAAAGAAATAAAAGGAAATTATGTAAGTAACTAAGTATATGAATTATCATTCCAGGTAAAAACTGTGACAGGCAACGACGCAATTAACTTGGGTATATATTCAAAGCGCCATACAGTACCTAAATACCCTATATCCTTTGGATTCAAATGTTTGGGGAAAGAAGTTCGTACCTGCATTACGATTTAAAAGAATTAACTTTAAAAAAAACTATGTAATGAGCCCCTAATACTTTATTCCTAGAACTTCATTCGAACACGAGGTCCGAAGAAGCGAAATAGCTCTCTTGCTCTCATCTTATATCTTATTATACGTAGCTAACGAACAAGAACAAAATACAATTGTTCGTGCCATGACATACTTAATGGTTCATATTCATATTACATTTTTCCTGGCGCGTTCTACTGGCAACCAGAAAACTAAAACAAATAAAATAACACAAAAGAGTGAATGAACAAAATATCACTTACGTACAGGTTTCAGTTACCGGGGGAAATATTCAAACCTGAATTAGAAATTAGCACGAGCATCATACGTGCCTGTTGAAATAATCAACCACTAAGCATAATTAAGCGGGTTGCATACATGAAACCGGAGCGCAGCCCCTGTTGAATCTGCATGATTTTCATTTTATAAGTAGTTAACTTATTTTAGTTATAAAATCAGTATGAGGGCATTCGAAAACACACATATTACCTACCTACACACTACTACTGGCATACTGTGATTGCAATTTTTATACACAGGCTTTTAAGTTTTACAGATGCTGTTACTAATTAATTTAAATATTGTGAAGCTAAAAGAAATATTTAAGTACCTACACACTACTACTGGCATACTGTGATTGCAATTTTTATACAAAGGCTTTTAAGCTTTACAGATGCTGTTAATAATTAATTTAAATATTGTGAAGGTAAAAGAAATATTTAAGTACCTACACACTACTACTGGCATACTGTGATGGCAATTTTTATACAAAGACTTTTAAGCTTTACAGGTGCTGTTAATAATTAATTTAAATATTGTGAAGGTAAAAGAAATATTTAAGTACCTACACACTACTACTGGCATACTGTGATTGCAATTTTTATACAAAGACTTTTAAGCTTTACAGATGCTGTTAATAATTAATTTAAATATTTTGAAGGTAAAAGAAATATTTAAATAAAAGCAGGCGTCGCTACAAGTACTTATAAGTACATGCGGTACACCAATTTTGGTGTCTAGCCATAGTCATAGCCGAAACGGACGCCTGCTCGCGCTTGCGCCACCTAGCGGTCATATTTATTCTGTGGTAAAAGTGTGAAAATTAATGTTTTTTGGATTATGTTTACTTGGACAACAATTTGATAAACTTCCGTAAAACTGATGATGTAAAATTATATGCGAATATGGAAATGGTCTGTTAATGTAGTCGGAAGGTGGGCAAAGGAGCTTATACCCAATCAAGGAGCTCCACAACAACAAAAGTCAAATGTGTCAAGTTTGGGCTTGATAGAAAGCTCGCGAGAAAGAATTGTTAGACGTGCTATATTTTTGTCAATAATTTGTTCTACAACATGTACTTACAGCGCTTCTAATGTTATGGTGTGCACTGTTAATAAATCTAAGGTGGCTTGCTTGTGCCCATGATTTTGGCGTGTGAGTAACGTTCACACAGTGTTATTAATATAGTTTAGCAAGATTCCCAAAAAAGAGATACGTATAGTTTTTTTATTATTCTGCAGGTACTGGCAATATTTGTTTGCTAGACTATATGTTGATTTTTTTGGACAGAGGACTGCCTGGAGCCAACATGCGGCGGGCACGGGTCGTGCGTGCGCGGGCGCTGCGTGTGCCGCGCGGGCTGGCGCGGCGCGGCGTGCAGCGAGCGAGACGCGCGCGTGCAGCGCTGCCTGCCCGCGTGCTCGCAGCGCGGCGTCTACGACCTCGACGCTGGGAAGTGCGTCTGCGACCCGCTGTACACTGGGGATGATTGCGCTAAAGGTATAATTTACAATATTTTTTTCAAACAACAGCTCGGCAAACTTACCTTATGTTCCGATCCATGGATTATACATAGTTAAGGATCATCATTATCATCGTAATAGCCGAAAGACGTCTACTGCTGGACATAGGCCTCCCCCAGGGATCTCCACAACGACCGGTCTTGCGCCGCTCTCATCCATTGGCTCCCAGCTACCTTAAGCAGATCGTCGGACCATCCTGTTGTGGCTCTTTTCCTGCTGCGTTTTCCAGTTCACGGTCGCCACTCTATTTGAACCTTTCTGCTCCATCGGCCATCCGGCCTACGAGCCCCACCCACGGCCATTTTAGTCTGGCCACTAAAGTCTATTTTTTTATTCGGTAGACTGAAATGACAGTTAATAGTATGAACATGAAATGTCATTCCATACTATTAACTGTCATTTCAGTCTACCGAATAAAAAAATAGACTTTATTTGAGCTATGTCAACAACCTTGGATCTCCTCATTCCACATTCGATCTCGCAGAGAAACCCCGAGCATAGCTCGCTCCAATGCCCTTTGAGTGACTGAGCTTTTTTTATGAGACCCATTGTGAGCGGCCACGTCTCTGTTCTGTTCTGTAAGTTACGCATAGTAGGTAAATGACTAATAAGGACTTGTAATTACGCCAGTTATATATGAGTAAGCTACGCTGGAGATCTTTTCTTCTCCATCGTATATAACTATCTATTATACAGTAACATACTTTTTTGTAGTGGTATGCTCATTGGAGTGCGGGCCGCACGGCGTGTGCGCCGAGGGCGTGTGCCGCTGCGACGAGGGCTGGACGGGCTCGCGCTGCGACCAGCGGCCGTGCGACCCGCGCTGCCACGACCACGGCCAGTGCAAGAACGGGACCTGCGTCTGTACGCAGGGCTGGAACGGACGACATTGCACGTTGCGTGAGTTGAGCTTTGATGATGAGTCTTTAATACAGAGAAGTAGTCAGAGACAACGGAAGGTAAACTGTATAGTACATAAATACAACAGATATATGTTTTTGCAATATTTGGATAAATCAGTCAAGCATCTAATTGATTATAGCGTCTGCCGCAAACATAGAAGCGGCTGCTTCGATCCCATTTCAGTTTCCAGTTCAATTCTGGGAACTGAATTCTTTAGTAAATATATGACATCTATTTCAGTTTATTAACCAATTATTGACACATTCACTGCCAGCTCTGCGATCCGCTAGGGGGGGGTTCTCGCTGCTTTTTGCTACAAAGCGGAAAACCATGTAATCAGCTACGAACGTAGCGTAGCGCGTAGCTCGCACTGGCAGTGAATTCGTTAATAATAAAAATAGTTTAATCAACACATATCGGATAAAATAAGATTAAATGTACCCTACGTAGGTTATTTTATTTTTAGGTTATAAACAACTAATTTGAAACAGTCATTGCCTTCACAATTCCCTTTGGACCTGACGAATTACAGAACTAAATAAAATATGTAGTCAAATGTCCACATTGTTTTTAACCGCATTGATTCTCTATTTATACAAAAACCTACGGTTCTACAATTCAAGGGAAGTATGTAAATGTATAGCAACTTATTCACGTGGCCGTTCTGATCAGCCGGCTGCCCGAACGCCTGCTCGCGGCACGGCCAGTGCCTGCTGGAGGACGGCGTGTACCGCTGCTCCTGCGCCGACGGGTGGGCCGCCACTGACTGCTCCATCGCACTGGAATTGTCTTGCACCGATAACGAAGATAACGACGAAGGTATGAATTGCATCCAAAGAGCAATGTACACATTAAGTTTGAATTTTACAAGGTAAATTTTACACAATATACTTAATTTTACACAAAGTGAACATAATAGGCCGACCTTATAAATAGCGAATGGTTTTGAAGATGGCATGACCGACTGCTCGGACTCTGAGTGCTGCACGCGGCCCGAGTGCGCCGACCACATCATGTGCCTCGCCTCCAACGATCCCGTCGAGGTTCTGCTGAGGAAACAGCCGCCCTCCGTCACCGCTTCCTTCTATCAACGTGTTAAATTCCTCATCGAGGAAAACTCCGTCCAGAGCTACGCACACATGGATGAGTACTCGGAAAGGTGAGTGCACTAATTAATCCAAATGAAAAAATATTAAACAAACACCAAATCACTTCATGCACGTAAAAGATATCGTACCAGTAGAGTACTTAAAGCGATGACAAGTTTGGTCGCTTGGATGCAACGATATCTTTTGCAGGTCGACATAGGATTGGCCTATCGATATCTTGCACCGTTCATGATTAATATATTTGCACTTTACAATGATTTTAGATCCGTGATCATCGACGGATAGGTAATATAAATACGAGAGGAGAAGAACAAAATTCATAATTACATAGCGTAATTAGGATCTAGCACCCAAACCATTTGTGATCCCAGTCATTTTCCTTAACCTCTCCGAGGATTTGGTGTGGTTATTTTAATTTAACCGGTAATGATACTTTTGTGATTTTAAATTTATTTTATCATCTGGTGGAAGTGTTTTTGATTTTCCTGTTTTCTCGGTGTAAAATATATGATTTATCATTTGCGATCCTAGCATGGTTAAGTTTCATCACTGACCATGACTTCATCGTATTATAAGTTTTTGTATTTATTATTTTTCACACCAGATCCGATGTGTTGTGTATTGTCTAATGTTTATCCCTTGTGTGTGTCTAACCCAACCTGTTTGTCTGAACAAAAAAGCGTTTGATTATAACGAGAAGAAAATATTTAGTTAAATTAATTTAGCGTTCAAAAGTTTTCGAACAGTTTTTATGTATATTCCAGTTAAACAAGCTCTTTCACAACACTCGAATCATGACAGACATTAGTGCCGAACTTTGCTGGAATAGCTATAATAATAATCTGCTCGACGTAAAACTACTTAGCATTGGTAAATTAAGTATATGAACTGCTTCATTTTTATTATTTTGACATTTTATTTATGTGAACGTCTTTCATGATCTGAGTTAAGTATGAGAAGTTTTCAAAAAGTTTTAGTTGCCTTGACAAAACAAAGTACAAATAGAAACTATCGAACAAAGATCTAATCTGATGTTGATAGTAAAACGAGACATCGCAAACTGAATAAAATCGTAGTCAACCCACCTCGCTTTATATGCAAAGCGCCTGTAAGTTTGTTTGCATTAAAACACAAGCCGCTTGACTATTTTGTTTGAGTTCAAGAGTCTAGAGTGGTTATATTGCGTTCTGGCATTTGTTTCTTAGACCCGAGTAAACTTCACGAAGTACCTTCGTGCATTCACCATCCAGCATGTCTGTTTACTCCACAACATTATCTTGGTGCAACCTGCAGCTATGTTATTATAATAGTTTGTTATTCCAAATTATACCTCAATTTGAATATTGATAGTGGTGGTGTTGTTCTAATGCAAACGGGCTTCGTCTCTGTGAGACAGTGCGCACCTTAATAATTCGATTAATAAAGCAAGTGTTAAACGCAAGGTAACCAATGTAGACAGGCAATCGGCCGGTGCGATTGCGAGCCGGGGTGGGGTTGCACTGAGGGATGTAGGTATTTGTGTAGTAATCTGTCCTGTCTTTCTGTGTCCCTGTGCCGCCGTGTGTCCGCCACTCCTAGCGAGTTCTGGAATTCCTTTACACCATGGTAAGTGTCAGTCAGCCCGCCCTCGCCCCTCAGTGTTCAGTATCTGTTGACCTCTTCCCTTTTGTTGCAACTCCTGCATATGTGTGTGATGCTGGCGCCCGCCGCCTGCCGCCCGGCACGCGAACGGTGCCGCTGACGCTTTTTCAGTTTTCGTTCAATCCTTTGTCTGTATTCGTTTCATTCTCTATGTGTATGTAACATCTGTATGTTTGTCTTGAATGTTCCGTGTGGCTGCGACAACTCCTCCGTAAATCACGCGAGCGTCAGCGCCCGCGGTATCTTGTTTTCCCAATATGATTTGCCGCAGCCACAATCGTATTTCTTTGTAATATTTATTTGTCTCGTCTTCTGTGCTTATATAATATAGTTCACATATTTATATACTATGGTATATTTTTGTTATACTGTATGAAACTTAGGAAAATCATTTACGCTTTCACGCAAAACGTTCAAAACACTATTCGTTAGGCGTAGGTATTGTAAAATATACGATCGAGACGCGAATTGTATGTTGTCAACTGAGCAAAATTCCAGGCGAACACGCAAATTGAGCTTCAAATAAACTTACCCTTTTATGTGTTCCTTACCCTTTGTCTGCGTCTTTCATCTGTTAACCAACCCCCTACCCTTCGCCCAAGCTCTATGTGTTTAGATCCTCACCCCTGTGACTAACCCAAACACAACTTATTTGAATGTACTCCGAACTACTTCACGGCGAGGTCGCACTCGTTGACATTGTAAATTACAACCATTGCTTCCATCAACCGGTCATCGATGTAATTAACACTTGATGAAATTGGTGCAACGAAAATTCCGAACTGTCGACGGCATTACTATACCTTGCAGAATTTAAGAAGTGCATTGTTACTCTTGTTACTAACATTTGAATCTTGTGCATTTGGAGCGGCGAGCGATGAACTTCTTAAATTCTTTTGATTTAAGATTTAATGTGTATTTTTACGTAACTTTATATACTACGTCGTAGCTCACCTTTCAGAACTGTTTTAACTATATTACATTTGAGTAAGTTGAAAATTAAACTGGTTACACTTCGATAGGTTATATTATAAATTATACTTTTATTTGAAGGTTTCTTAATGACATCCTAAAATGTTAAAGTATTCTAGGTAAGTTATGTTAAACATTATATGAAAGTAAACTCAATCAAGCATATTTTACTAATAGATGCCTCTAACTTTATTGATGAAACTTCTAAACTATTGTAGGTATTTACAGGTAACTACTTGCAGTTTTTGACTTCTATGTAACATTGTTTAGGTACGTTATACTTTAACGTTTTACAGGGTTCAAAAATTTTCGCTTAATTTATATAATATATATTACATTTTATGTAAAGTTTTACCCACAGAACCCATATAATTGACAGGCATTTTAATTAGTAATTAATGTTATATATCAAGTAAAGTAAAAAAAACCTTACCAAACCTTCATGTGGCACTTGACCAACTTTTTTTCTTGTGTTCAGTTCAGCCTAATTAATCTAATTATACTATGTAACTATTTCGAATAAATTATTGCGATTTTCAGAATAAAATGTTTACGTAAGCAGTTTACTTAAAAGTATCAAGTACCAAAGGGTTTAAATATTTTTTTCACCTCCGCAGCTCGAGCAAGGGTACTTTGCTTCTTAAAAACAGTGAGCAAAATGCGATTTTGCTCACTGAGTGAGACAAAATGACATTCAAGTGACCTTTATAGTCAAATGTCAGTTCAACATGGGGGGTCTAATACAACTTCGAAATACTTGGGTTCTATTATCTCTGTCCCTTTCACACTGTTAGCAAAAAGAAACAGACAAAAAAGTTAAAACGACATTCAACAGTATATTCACGGTTTATAATAGACCCCCGAAAAACTTCAGACCGCATCGTTCCAAACCACGTACGAGTATGAATTCTTAATAATTAATTAATAAAAATCTTTATTTTATAACTTTTTTAAGATTCGATAAAAACTGATAAAATACTATATTTTAGGAATTTTTTGTACAATTAAAATAATGAACTCAAAACATACACAGATCATCACGCAAAATTAATTATTTTACTTTTAAGAATTTCGACCATAGTTGACAAATAGTACGTATCCGCAATTCGGACCGTATCTTACAAAGTGTTTTTTTCACAAAAAAAAGTTGTCGATTGAAGTGTCAGTTGATGTTCGTTATTTCCATATTATTTTACTGAAATTTATTATTACGTTTTGTTTTTGTGTTCGATTGCGGTAATTAAACTTAATTGTTTGTATATCTTAGGAAAACATGAGAGGTAGGTATTAAGTGATGAAGAAGGATTACATTTTTCAAGTTGTCTAATAGGTATGTTCTCACTGCTCCGGTGAAAAACTTTGTGTACTACACGAGATCAAAGTTATTTACATCTCGTGCGCTTTTGAGTCCCTTGCTACGCTCAAGATTCTAAATTAGCTACGCGCTAGCGCTACGCTCGTGAATCTATTATAGAATCTTTCGCTTGCACGGGACTCAAAATAAGCACTCGAAGAAATATCAAACTTTGATCTCTTGTTGTACAAATAACTATAGTTTTTGCACCACTTAAAAATAATCGTTCATCCTACTTCATCTACCTCGCATATTACAGCCCTGCAGCAGCTTTACCCTTTTATAGGTTCTTAAAGACATAAGTTTACGAATTGGTAGGTAGGTAAGTTAATTGCACATGAAAATCTCAATGAATGAATGTTCAGTTCTTATACCAAACCGGAATATTCACAAGATGCCTGGAATATATAAATCCCATAAAATACAACCGGTATTTATTATCACCTATTGTGAATAAGATGATAAAGTTCATATCCAAAGTACGAGTAGGTATTTATGTAGGTATATGTTTCAGTTTAATGTTCGTAGTAAAGTTCGTACGTAATAAAACATTCATTATGAAAATGTACAACTGCAAAACACTTTTAAGGTCTCATATTACCGTTAGATTTTGTGGTGTTGTTCTCTGTTCTCGTATTTTACATTTACAGGTTTTAATTTAGATACCTTAAATTGTAGGCGTGTCGTTTTATTGAAGGCAGCACTTAGAAGACAGCGGAATGTGGTAACTTCTTATCTTATAACTCTTCTATTTTTTCTTCAATTTAAGCTTGGTTAATGAGTTTATTTTTAAGCTCAATTCGAATTGAAATATTTTTGTAGTGTTAATTTGTTAGGTAGCCGTGTAGTCAATATTTAGTTAAATGCTTGCTACGTACGATTAATTTATTAATACAAATTGGGAAGCCTCGCTAGTTTCGCGTTTCATGAAAATTTCCTTGCACCAGTTTCCATGTTGATTATTATATAAACATACAAATTACAGTTTACATGGCAAGATTTTATTACTATGGTATATGTGGCAGTTATTACATGCATTACACAACCTTCTAGGTGGATTTCCGTTTACAGCACATCTTTGCATCTACTTAATAGAATAAGTAGGTTAATTTTTTTTATTTGAGTTATTTACTTTGCAATTGGCGGTTAGTAAACAGAAATTTTACCTAGATCTTTAGCTGATCCTGATAAGAGAATGTGCCATGCTGAAGACTTCTTATTTTATTTTCAATTTATTGATTTTGTTAAATTTTACTTCACCTACAGCATTTATATTTAAATATTTTTTCCAGTAACGCGCAAAGCACGTGAACCTTGGTTGAAATTGACCAAGGATAGTACTGGGCGAAACCTTCCACCTAACAATCTAGGAATCGATTAACACGTACCTACAAAATATTCATTATTATTTATTATTAATGAATATCACAATCACAAATTTAATTACCTAGTATTATGAACTAAATTACCTATTTCCAAAAAATCAACTATACATCTAAGGGTAATCTAGTAAAATAATTATGTTAGCTAAAACGATAAACACGAGCCTATTTAAACCATAATTTACTTCACGTTAAAGCTTTTATCATGCGCCTTTTATAATGGGTCTATTAAACCTGCTTGATTAGGTGTTAAATTAATATTTGTATCAGCTTTCAACTTGTATTTTAGCCCAAAATTTACATTTTAATTATTCGCGTGATAGGTATCGCCCGGGAGCCTAACTAAAGGGATCATTCAGATGTGCTCCATGCATCCAGATTACTAATTTCCATAAATACGTCATTGGTATTTCATACAATTTTATTAAGGAGACGCATCTCGATGGGCGCTCTAGTTGGGTCACGTGCATTGTGCTTGGCGCGTTGGCTCGGTTTGACATGAGGTGGTCTGTGCAGTCGCGTGTCCGTGATGCGCGGCCAGGTGGTGTCGCCGCAGGGGCTGGGCATCATCGGCGTCAGGGTCTCGGTGGACCGCGAGGCGCGCTTCGGCTTCACGCTCACCAGGCAGGGAGGATGGTAAGTACTTTCTGGAACACTTTAACAGCGAATGGCGCGGATTAATGAGAGGAATATTTGTCATTCTCCTTTTGATGCCTTATATTACCTTTGGCTTTCAAGTAGTTGGCAAAAACTATAGGCAAATAACAAATAAAAGTGTTTTGTATTCTCTTATAATTATGTTTGTAACTCGGCCGATGATGTAGGTTGTATATTGATAGATCTTAACTACATATCTACGTATCGCGAATTTATTTTGTTACCTTTATATCCGCGACCGATCACGACCAGTGAGACATGCGTCGAAACATCGGAAATAATGGTATAATAATAAAATACTCGTAAATTTACGAAAGACCCAGTTTACTGCTACTTTCAAGCGATGTTTATTAATCGATGCTTAGATTAGTAGGTCATTCAATACAATAACCATACAATAGTCATAATCATAACGTTTGCGCAAAGCTCTTCAAAAATGCATCTACAATCATGACATACTTCATGCCAATACTCAATTTATTCCAATCACGTTCAAGAAATTTAAACAAAAACTGAATCCGTCTGTGTATCTTTATAAACAAGTAATCGAACGTGACGTGATCTAAGATCTCCATTTTCTTCGGTTCTTAAACGCGGAACAATTGAAGTGCGTGACCAATAGCAAAATATATAAGAATTAAACACAATCAATAGGAATGTTTGTAGTAATGTCCGTGCGGCGATCATTAATTTTTCATCTAACGGTCGTTATAAATTACTCGCGCGTCCATACAGCCGAGTGTAACATCGAATGGCCAACGCCGGAACGAAGCAAGACTCATGCGAACGATAATACAACGTAATGTCACGGATAATCCAGATTACCATAGTCTGTTATTGTTTATTTTGGAATTACGAACACGAAGACACGATTACCTAACAAGTAAATCAAACGGCAAACATGATTAAGGATTACTTTATGAAAACTCATGCACGGCACAATCGAATATTAAGTTGTCTCACATCGGTGTAGTTAAATACGACAGCAAAGACATGCCAGTCATCGAGATGTTCCGAGATTATAATTTACGAGCGGTCGTGACCCGGCTTCGTGCTTCTTTCCATGACTATTTCAAAGCTTTCAAATGTCTCGAATCCCTCGGATTTTGTGCTCTTTTTACACTCATTAATGTTACTCTCTTAACGTGCTGCGATAATCTACGAGACTCGTAAATTTGTGCGATCACAATCTGTGGAGTTTTTATTACGAACGAGAAAGTGTTCTCCACAAATCTTAATGATGCCACTTCACACAAAAATCGAATACGAGAAAATTGGAGACGAGAAATACTTTATCGTAGCAGAGTTTTGTAAATCAAACTATCAAACAGAGTTTTAAGCTCCACAATCCCGCGTGCCTCATTATTGTAAAATGTGACTTAGCCTGACTGATGTTATAGGCACAAGAGTATATACAATCCATTATATCTGGCGCTATTACTTTTAACTTTTCTTCTTTCTCAGAGAGCCCATCTAGATGGATTGGTTTTATGCCTTCCAAAATAAAATTATAGGTAAGTAAATAAATATACTACCTACTATAGTGGCTCTGTGCGCTGTAGACCCCGCGTTAAGATTTATAAGTGTAAAAAATGTAAAAACTTAAAATACTTAGCTACTTCTTTGAGTCATAATCACAGCGTAATACTCGCGATGGTCTTAAGTGCCATAGGTGCAAATGGCACTTAAGTCCTTTTTGCCAATTTCCACCATTATGAACATTTTCCATTTCACAAAATCCCTTTATATAGAAAGTAATGGTTTAAATTGTCATAATAAAGCAATAAGACTAAAAATTAAATCAATTAAAATACGTTCAACTTGCATATTAAATATGTAGGTACATACTTCTTAAAATATGAACCAATAAAACTGTTGGTTGAAGTTTTGGTCGTGATTTATTTTTTATATTTTTTATAAATATAGGTAAAAGCTAAAAGTTGAACTATCGTAAAATGTGCCTACTTTGCTCCTTGGTGAGTAACTATATGCTCCAATTTAAATAAATGTTTATCGTTTATTATATCCAACCATGATATTTCTATATTATTATTTATATACTCAGATAAACGAAATTGTATATTTTTTTTGAAATGCTACTTTAGTCATAAAATTAATCTCTTTTCTTGGCGGGGTCTATTAATTTGGCGCACAATGGGGTGACTTTGCACCTCTAAGTGAACTATAGGTAGGAGCAAAAATACCCCCAACAATGAGTATGTTGTGCCCCGTATTCAAAGCTTCGTTTTATATAAAACAACATTTCATAAAGTTGATTTACCGATGCAACATGTCACATGAGATGTTCTTCTTCATATTCAATTTGTCTGAATATTTAAATGAGGAACAGTTTAAAAAATATTCAAGATTTCCTTAAAGTGGAGCCAATTTTGGAGCAAAGTAGGACCGTTTTACGTAGGTACCTAGTAACTTTCTTGATTCAAGTAGATGAACAAACTAAAACAAACCTTAAAATAACCGTGTTGGATATTAAAATTTACGTTAACCTTTTGGTAGTGTAGTAGTGAACTTTAAAGGACCGTCACAATAGATCACAGCTTGGTCGAAGTGGCACTCAAAGGCCCACAACACCCCAATAATAATAATAACCTTTTGTTTAAAAAAATCAACTATCAACAGATCGTTCAATTTATTTGTTTATAGGCACTATAGTGGAACCATAACTTGAACGGAAAATTTCTCTTTTACTTATTATTAAAAAAAATTAAGCGGCCATCTTAATAAGATATCCATACAAAGACAAACGGTAGTTAGGCGCGAAGCATGTACGCGGCGACCGCTCACGATCGCACACGTGGATTTAATGTCTGTGAGCTGGAATGTAAGGTTTAGTTTTAGTGAATGAAAAGGTCCTTTCCATCTGAAATTCCAACTAAACATTTTGATGAAAACGTCCTTATTCCACATGAAGCCTGACCCTTGTCTCATGGAAAGCCACATTTTATGCAGCATTTTACGACTTTGTCGTCGGCATAAGCTTGACAGACATACCTATCTAGATATTTTTTGTAACAGCACATTACAAAATACCCTTAATGACTTTTCAATTCTATGGTAGCTGAGTTAATGTTATGTAGACCCTACACTGACTTCATTGGTTAGAATAGTAAATTAATATAGGTACTTAATTTAATAAAAATATTTAAGGCAACTATTTTATGAGAGCAATCAAAGTTCGAAAATAAACATACTCCGTTTAGAGTTCAGCGAACCGTAATTAAGTCACTAATAATAAATAATATTTTAATAGCTGAAATATTTGGTTTCATTAACCTGTTTATAAATCTGTACCCTCTCGTACCTCTCCCTTACTCGTCTAAAGTTCATTGACATCCTTGACTTACTAAAAATATGAAAAATATGTAGGTATATACACGGTGGCTAAAAAATAACTGCATTCCCGTTGCCAGGGAGGTTTTGCGATTATACTGAGCAACTTTTACTATGGGACCAACCCCGAAATCGCGAAATAAAATTTACCCTCCCATAGAAAATGGATCGGTCAAAATGTATGAAACAGCCAATATTTTTTTTCGTGATTTCGGGTTTGGTTGTTAAAGTTGCTCAGTATAATCCCAAAACCTCCTTGGCAACGGGAATGCAGTTATTTTTTAGCCATCCTGTATATTGTTGTGAGCTTTTTTAAGACGAGATTTATCTTCGACTCTATTTTAGCGTGATAAGAAAAATCTATAAGAAAACATTAACTTCGCTTCGCTTCGCATTTCCCTAGTCTTCGAGCTTGAATCCTACTTCATATTTAATATCGTGTTTTATTTCGTCAGATTTCGATAAATTATGATCGTTAGAGTGTTCTGTACAGAAAACGAAAACGTATGGTAGTAACTCAACGGAACTACATACGAGTACCTATCTGATTTAAATTTATTGCGACACATACGAGATATGGTATTTATTCCGCCCAGAATGAGGAGCTCTTCAAACTATATCTAAATTTCATTAAAACCTAACGAAAAATCGACAAATCATGAAAATAACGGCTCAGTAATGAAATGGTCAGATTGTGCCCATTTGAGAATTCTTATCTCTAATGTTGATCTGTTTTGTCATTTAATTCGTTTTAAATGGCCCTTCATAAATTGCGAGATCTAGCAAAGAAACAAAACTTTTTAATTGTACCTAAGCACCATTGCTTCCATAGGCGTAATATTTAAAACTTTCGCGTTCTGAACACATATTAACTCACATTTATAGACGTCTATCGAGAAATTTATTTTATTACCTTTATTTACCGACCTTAGGACACAGGTTTCACTGATAGAACCGTACGAGTATGTAGAGAACCTAATAATTTAGCAACACAATTAGATTATTATTTTAACATAAAGCAGCGGCTGCGGGTACGAATAGGTACCTAGGTACTACTAACATTAGCTACAGATATGAAATGTAAATTACAAGAAAAAAAACAGAGATATCACGAGAAATGGTTTCTGAAAAAGCGATCTGTAGTGAAAAACAGCCCGACATACGAAAGTATTTTCTAGTGATGTACCGACTATTGATTTGGCGGCGCTCAGATGGCCGATTCGTCGGCCGACTAGTCGGCCAGATCTTTAGTTACGTCACTTACGTCTAAGTTCGGTTCAGATGCACTTAAAAATCGATCGTTTTACCCCTTTCGTCGCGCTATTCATCATATTAAACAAATAACCCGAAGGCAATATTTCATACGACAACCAGACAATCGGACATAAGAAAGCGACCACCAGGGATCGGATACCGGTATTTTTTGTATGGGAACGGAAACGGTATTTTTTCGTTCTTTGCTAATTACTTCATTTCTAATTGGGCAATCTAATAATACGAAGTCGTAACCTAAAAACACAACTGAGTCCTACATTTCGAGTATAAAATAATTCGAAAAATATGGTTATTTCTAAGTTTTTGCAAAAAACCGGTTCCGATCCCTGGCGACCACACGGTCAATAATTCACAAAATTTTTTGTAAGCACCCTATTTAGGATTAAATTGCTATTTAGCAATTTGGGTAAAATAGGTCAAAATCTTATGGTAAATATTTGCTATTACACTTATAAAGTGCCACTTATAAAGTGCCGACTAATCGGCCATTTTTGCCGACTAATCGCCGACTACAAATGAGGCCGGATAGTCGGCTTTCCCGAATAGTCGATACATCCCTATATTTACCCAAGCTAAAACGAAGACCTTCGCTTTCACTCGGTCAAAAGTCCAGTTTCTATCATTTCTCGCATATATTATTGCTCTTAGTAAATCGAGCCTTACTTCAGGTTCGACGTACTGGTGAACGGCGGAGGCGCCGTCACCCTGCAGTTCCAGCGCTCGCCGTTTAAGCCGCTGCGGAAGACTGTCTTCGTGCCCTGGAACCAGATAGTAGTACTGCCGCCTGTTCAGATGGAACTCAGCGACGACAGCGTCAAAGTACCGACACCGAGGTAATTGTTTGACATGGATAGAATTTTACTCTACGGTTTCCTTGAAACGGAGAGGAAAGTACCTACTATTAATCCTAACCTTTAATAAGTTAATCTTTAGAATCTTCATTCGTTTAGGTACGAGTACTGTACGTTTTCTAGTAAATCATATGCAAACCGATCCGTTGCGCTTGTTTAAGGTTTCCCATTTTAGATCTCAAAACTCTCACTCTACTTCAAACATTTCTAATAGAATAACAGTATTGAATTGAACAAGGAATTCAATTTTAACTAGGTAGTTTTAGCTCAACATTAAACTTCCCAAGCCACCTGTCAAATGTAGCGACAGCGCTGTGCTAAGCTAAAAGGCGTAAGTACCTTAATTCTGGCATTCGGATTACGAATCATTTTATGTATAATTATCTTAAGTTATGTAATTTGTTTCAAATGATATTGCGAAAGGTATTACTTACCTACCAATGTGATCAGTGTTTATAAAAGTACCGTAGTTATTACCTATAACAATAATTAAAAAACCCATTACCAACTATCATTTGTTATTATGCCGGTAGATATAATTACTTTAGGAAGCAAACTCTGCAAAAGTTATCATCACACAAGCAGTAATTTGAAATCTCGATCTATGAAGTTTAAAAATTAGCGATTGCTTACAACAGAGGCAACTTCAATTGGTTTTAACTTACATGGCATGTCTGAATTTCCTTCATCGCCTCCAGATCACCGGCGCGCCTGGATTGGACGCCGTCTCCACAGTGGTGGGAGGTGCAGGCCCCACCGTGCACGGCGCACGACCACGAGCGGCTCCGGCCCGAGGTCGTGGCCGTGCCGCCGCTGGCCGCGCCCGCTGCCTCGTCCACTACCACCCCCACCGTCATCTATCCTGAGGCTCAGGTATTAACACACTATCTTGCCACTTAATAAGTCAGCTCCCAAGGGCTCGAATTTGCGAATGGGTGACGTCATATCGTGGGAAATGAGGGGTTAAGTAATATAAGTGCGTTTTCACGTAAGTATCAATTTTTTTTTATTAGTACGTACAAATACCTACAACGATCTAAACCTAAAGATCGACTGACAATGATTTATAAACAAAAAACTTACTTAATAAAAATCGTTAACAACACCCAACTTATTTTTTACAGATTGTGAGCGAAACCATCGGAATTCCCGGTTCTGCAGTGAAACTGACATACCGGTCGTCCCAATCCGCTGGTTATCTTTCCTGTGTGCACGTCCAACTCACTCGAAAGGTCGTGCCCGCTGCGCTGGCCCGAGTCCATGTGAGGGTCGAAATCGAAGGATCTCTGCACACACATACGTATGAAGCTGATCCTGATTTGACACATGTGTTCGCATGGAACAAAAGAAATGTTTACAAACAGAAGGTAAAGAATAAGTTAATTTTCTATTGAAACTTGCAATAATAGGTGTTAAATTAAACATTGCCTCACAGAAGTTTTTACTTATAGGTATATGGCCAAGCTCAAGCTAAGATTTCAATTGGATACGAGTACTCGTCATGTTCGTCGATCGTATGGGAGACACAAACTGCTACCTTGGCTGGCTTTGATGTGGACATATCTGACATTGGAGGGTGGGGCTTGGATATTCATCATCACTACAATTTCCATGAAGGAATCCTACAGAAAGGCGATGGAGCGCTGCTTCATTTGAAACAATATCCTAGGACCGTGCAGGTTTGTAATGACTAACTTTTAATTATTTATCATCAAATAAGACACAACTGCTATTGATTTTTATTTTATTTCGGTTAAATAGTATTCTTAATATTGTGTCCTTTTCAGGTTGTGATGGGAACTGGCCTCCAGCGTCCTTTAAATTGTCCTGATCACTGCAATGGCAAGGCGGCCGACGCTCGTCTCCTGACACCAACCGCATTAACTTCTGGACCTGATGGATCCCTTTACGTTGGAGATTTCAATCTTGTGCGCCGAATTACTACGGAAGGAGTAGTAACTACTGTTCTTCGACTAGAGTAAGTTACTGATGACAAACCAAAATTGCAATAAAAAATTTGTTCTGTAGCAAATATGCTAACCTGACTTCTTTTTTTTCTTTCTAGGACCACACAAGTTGCATATCAATACTACATGTGTATATCACCTGCAGATGGAAATCTTTACATATCAGACTCCGAAAGGCATCAAGTGCGGAAAGTAATTGCTTTGGAGAAAGTGCGTGACCCATCTTTAAATTCTGAACCAGTCGTAGGCAACGGTGATCGTTGCGTACCCGGCGACGAATCAAACTGCGGCGACGAAGGACCAGCTGATAAGGCTAAACTGTCTCATCCCAAGGGACTTGCTATTGCTGCAGACAGAACGATGTATATCGCAGATGGAACAAATATAAGAGCCGTAGATCCAAATGGAATCATTCATACATTAGTAGGCCATCATGGGCATCACAACCACTGGTCACCGGTTCCCTGTCGGGGTGCCATTGCTCCTTATGAAGCGCAGCTTCAATGGCCTACTGGAGTAGCTCTCTCGCCTTTAGACGGTTCTCTTTACTTCATCGATGACAGGATTATACTCAAATTGACCGTGGATATGAAAATTAAGGTTGTAGCTGGTCAGCCTTCACACTGCCGATTGAGCAGCGATGGAAAACCGACCAGCAAAGCGACAAATAAAACTGACACTGAATTCAGAGAAGACTCCAGTCTGGGAACGATTCAAGCGTTAGCATTCGCACCAAGTGGAATTTTATATGTCGCAGAGTCCGATTCCAAGAAAATGAATGCAATTAAATCTATCGATCCTTCTGGGAAGATCATGCATTTCGCTGGAAAAGTACAAGAAAACTTGAAAGAGTTGAGTTGTGAGTGCAACTCGTCAGTGCCTGTGACAACCGTGCCGGCGAATGCTCGCGACGAAGGCGCGGGTTGCCCGTGCCGCCTGAGCGTCGCGGCGGGAGACGAACCTCCGACCAGTACAGAAACTTTGTTATCCTCCAATGCTAAGTTTCAAACAATTTCTGCTCTTGCCGTTACCCCGGACGGTGTGCTCAACGTTGTCGATCAAGGTACAAAATAAATATAACTACCTCTATAAATCACAAATAGTTTTAATAATAATAAATAATAATAATAAAATGTTATTTATTTAGGTATAAACCCATTACATTTTACAATAATACAATAAAATTAAAGCTAGGTATACTAAATCTAAAACTAAACAAGTAGGTAGCTACTAATTATTAGGTGCGGCTGACATCTGCATACAACCTGCTACTGTATGAGTAGACAGTAGCAGGTTGTGTACACCACATTAACAATACTGTTCGTCGATTCACTCACTCTCCCGACAAACGACCAGTGCCTTTTACGCATTATAGCGTAAAAGTCATCTACTCTGTTCTCGGCGAACATACCAGACGCACTACACCGCCACGGTAGCCGTAACATTGCACGAAACGCGTTGTTGTACTGTACTCGGAGTCTGTTGAACGATCGTTTCGTGAAATGGTACCACAGCTGACTAGTGTAGAACGCCTGACAGTATGCCTTGAACAGAGTTATTTTGGCTTGGTCAGAACAGTGAGCAACCCGACGCGCCAGCATGTTGCTTCTCATCGCTATAGACCGCCGCTGTCTTTCGAGATCGTCATCGTCTTTTAGTCTGTCTGTCAAAAAGTGCCCTAGATACTTAAAATTATTAACAAACTTTAATTCTGTCCCGTTTAGCCTAACGGGTGGTACGTTATCTGGGCCCTTATCATATTTAAAAACAATCAATTCTGATTTTGTAACATTGTATTTTAGTCCATGATTTGCAGCATAACGCTCACATATCGACACTAATATCCTCAGACCCGTGATAGAGGGGCTCAACAGCACCATATCGTCCGCATAGCTAAAGTTGTTGGCACATACGCCCGCGACATGACACCCGACGGCGGCGCTGCTGAGCTCCTCCATCAGGTCGTTCATGTAAAGGTTAAACAGCAATGGCGATGTCAGTCCACCCTGTCTAACTCCACATTGCAACTTATACGGGTCCGAATTGGCATCTCCCCATCTGACGCTATTCATCTGGTTCCCGTACCAGTATCTCAACAGATTTGTTATTTTACTCGGTACACCTGCTTTTGATACTTTATCCCATAATAAATAGTTTTATTAAATAGTTCACTCACTTTAAATTGTATACTCATCACTTATCTTCTTAACAGGATCCCTGCATATTTTGGCATTGAAACATTATCTGCCAACACATGACGAGAACGGTGAATTCAGAATCCCTAATCCACCAACAGCGGAGATTTATGTGTTCAATCGCTACGGACAACACATTACTACGAAAGATTTAACTTCAGGAAAGACAAGATATTCATTCTTATATTCGAAGAACACCAGCTTTGGAAAACTATCTGCAGTTACTGACGCGTCGGGCAATAAAATACAGTTACTTAGAGATTATAGTAATGTGGTCAGTTCCATTGAAAACACTCAAGATCACAAACTTGAATTGAAAGTCTCGGGTATCGGTTACCTAACGAAGATAACAGAGAAGGGTACAACTGAAATCGAATTAGATTACGATGCTAACACAGGATTGCTGAACAGCCGTTCGAGGGTGTGTATTGAATAATATTAATATTTTCATGCGTATTAGCCACACTGTTTTGAACGACACATATTTTCTTATTGTTTTTTTTGTTCCAGGCTGGAGATACCGTCATCTACAACTATGATGAACTCGGACGAGTCACCAAAATAATAATGCCTTCAGGAGAACCAGTCCACATAACTTCGGGCCTTGCCAAGAATTATGGCTTAGCGGTTACCGTATCGAATCCATCTAGCAGCATACCTGTTGGAGTAGCTAAGAAATGCGAATACGTTCTTCATGGCCAGTCATTTAAACAGATCACAATTAATAACGGCAAACAAGTCACCGAGGGACGTATCTTTTCTAACAACACTTTGCTGCTTGAAACTCCATGGACAGGCAAGTTTGAGAGCATTGCGGCTGCCAAACATCCACTACTAGAAGCAGCTTTGCCCATCGAGGCCGAGATGCTTCATATGTGGTCTCATCAAACTACCACGTTCGGCGACAATCTCATCAACAACATGTACTCTCTGTATACACTTGTAGGCGACGTTAGGAATCCCCAGCAAACTCTTAATAGAGAAATATGGGTGAATGACTCGAGAGTCTTGATTATTGAATTCGACCAATTTAAGAGTCGCGAGACCTTCTTTAACGCTGACAGAAATCCCTTGTTCACAATAGCATACGATGCAGGAGGATTACCGTTGTCGTTTATACCTCATGGCGCTGGAGTACCGCTCAACATTTCTTACGATAGATTCTTCAGGATCAACGGTTGGAAATGGGGTGACAGCGAGGAAACGTATAATTACGATTCGCATGGCATGCTATCCGAAATAACCAGTCCTCAAGACGGCACAAAGAACATCTATTACAATGATGGAAACCTCGTATCCAAGATAACATTAGCTAGTCAAAGAAGCTTTAAGTACCTTTATGATGATGACGGTGGCTTAACTCACGTTATCTTGCCTTCCGGAACCAACCACTCATTCAGCGTTCAACCTTCAATTGGATTCTTAAGAATGACATATGCTCCTCCTGGTTCTACAAAGAAATATTTGCAACATTATTCTCATACTGGAGAGCTTCTTCAGACGGTGTTCCCCGGCGACGGCGCTAGAGTGGTTTACCGTTATTTCACCACCAATAAAGTATCGGAAGTTGTTCACGGCGATGGTCAAACACAGATACATTATTCTGAAAGCAGCGGGCTGCCGTCAGAAATCTTGCACGTGGACCGTGATGTCGACTACCGCTGGGAGTCTACTTACGCTGGAGGTTTGCTAATGGAGGAGAGGCTGGATTACGGCGCTAAAACGGGCCTTAGTAATGCGAAAATAATTTACGAATATGATAACAACTACAGAACAACTTCTGTTCAGGGCCGTATCGGTGGTCAGACGCTCATTCCTCACCATATAGTGTACAACCCTAAAACCGGAGCTCCGGAACTTTTAGGACAGTTTACTGTCTCTAAGCAGAAATGGAATGAGACTTCGGTCTACGATGGAATAGCGATGTTCTCTCGAGTCTTAAACAACCAATTCCTCGAAAAAGAAGTTACTGTTAACATCCACAGAATGGAAGTATTCAGAATGGAGTTCGCATATGACAGACACGGAAGGATTTCACAGACGCGAACTCACACCAGAAATGTGGGAGTCAATACGTACACTAATGTCAAGAATTACACTTGGGACTGTGATGGCCAGCTCACTGGAGTTGAAGCTCAAGAACCATGGGGATTCCGATACGATGACAATGGGAATATGCTTTCATTAACTTATAGAGGGAACACTATTCCTATGGAATATAATGACATGGACAGAATTATCAAGTTCGGTGAAGGCCAATACAGATATGACAGCCGAGGTCTGGTGTCCCAGAACGCTAGAGAAGAACGGTTCCAGTACAACTCAAAAGGATTACTCATTAGGGCAACAAAGCGAGGCAGATTTGATGTCCGATACTACTATGACCATCTTGATAGGTATGTTGGAGACTTCAGAGATATCTTACCTCAATGATTGTAAATGTGGTAGTTCATCTACTAAAAGTTTATTTGTCTTTTCCAGACTTTCAACTCGTAAAGATAATTTCGGAAACGTAACTCAATTCTTCTACACAAATAAAGATAAACCTCACGAAGTCAGCCATATTTATTCTCCGCGTGAAAACAGGTTTATGACATTGGTTTATGACGACCGAGGACATCTTATTTACACACAGGTAAATACTAATCTTTTCAGTTAGGTAATGCAACAATGTAGATTATATTATGAGCTTGCCTATAATATTATGTTTTGTTTTGTAGGTCGCCCGACATAAATATTACATTGCAACTGACCAATGCGGCACACCCGTCATGGTTTTCAATCAATACGGAGAAGGCATTCGAGAAATCATGAGATCTCCATACGGTCACATAGTATATGATTCTAATCCCTACTTGTATCTACCTGTGGATTTCTGCGGTGGGCTTCTCGATCAAGTCACGTCGTTGGTTCACATGGCTAATGGCAAAGTCTATGACCCGCTCATTGGACAATGGATGTCACCAATTTGGGAGGATCTCATAGAAAGGGTTCATAACCCTACACAACTACATCTATATAGATTCAACGGAAATGATCCGATCAATGTCAGACCACAAAATAAGAAGCCAACGGGTAAGTTACACAACCAGACACTTGCAAAATTATTAGGGCGTTCTCATTTATTTACTCATACGTATGTCGTCACAAGATTCTTTCTAATTTCAAATGCCATACGCATTATTCATGCCTTAAATATAAATGTTTAGCTTGATTGTAGAAAAGGTTAAAGTTTAAGCAAAAATTGTGCCCCGAGTTTGACAGCTGAACTAGACGGCGCTATACGGTGTCCTATGTTTTGTGGTTACCGACTTACTAAACGTGAAACAATCAGAAACACCGCATAATGTACGGAGCCGTACGGCGCCATTCAAAGTACCTACTCAACGAATCTTGAGTTGGGTAAATTAAATTTTTCTCAAAAATGGACGGCAAAGTCGACGTTGCCGGTTAAAAAATAAGTCGCGAAGTGCGTAGTTTATGGTCATTCAAAAAATTAAAAAGTTAAAAACATTGCAGTCTCGATTTCGGGACTGCAATGTCGCATACAAATTCCATTATTTAACGAGTTCCAAACTTTTTAAAACTTTAAATGGCCATATCAAATGAAGGCATAGGTCCCTTAAACAGCCAAACAGATGATCAGCACTTATTATTATAAAACCTATAACAGACTATCGCACCGCACCGCGACCTTGGAGCGTCGCACCCATAAGTGAGAGCGAGAAACAGATATCTCTTTCTCGCTCTCACTTATGGGTGCGACGCTCCAAGGTCGCGGTGCGGTGCGATAGTCTGTTACAGGCTTAATGTACCGCGACTATTTAGGTGTCTCAAATAGGTTGGCGTATTTTCAGCAGAAAAATACTTCTTTTTTTTTTTAAAGGCGGCAAGCAAATTTTTTTAATGGTTGTATTTTTTTCTGTGAAAATTAGAACGTTGCTTCTGTAAGTTCTGTAAAATATTTCTATTTCTTGCACCATTTTTGAGAAAAGCACTATATATGACTCGGCTGGAAGGCTACTTGCTGGCTTCGGATTCAATTAAACGGACTCCCAAGGTCGTCCGTTTAAAACGAATCCTCAGCCTGCAAGTAGCTACTTCCGAACCTCGACAATAATGTACTATTACTACATGCATGTGCACTAAATAATGTTTTTCACATTTATCTTTTCTGTTAACTTCAGATCACCTGGCATGGCTGAATTTACTCGGATACGACACAAAGAGTCTGGCGCCGCAACTGTACCCCGACGAGCTGCCGGGCGGCTCGGTGCTGCCCGCCGCGCCGCGCGGCCGCCCCGTGTGGGGCGCCGCGCCCGGCCTGCCCGCCGCCATGGCGCTGCTGCCCAGCGTCACCATCGAGTCCGGCTTCCTCTCGCACATGTCGAACAAGAGGATAGCGGACTTCAGAAGCCTCTCGATCCCCGCCATGTCCGAGCTCAAGACGGACGCGCTCGACCTGGCCCCGAAGAGGATCGGATCCGACTCGGAGCCGCCGTTCGGCCGCGGGATCCTCGTGTCGCGGAACTCGCGCGGGCGCGCCGTGGTCACCGCCGTGCCGTCCGCGAACGCCATATACCGCGACGTGTACACGTCGGTGTTCAACCGGTCTCACCTGCTGCCGTTCTCGCTGGTCGTGCACGGGGATCAGCAGGACGTGTTCTACTTCGTGAAAGAGGAGACGTGGCGCGCCGCCGACGACAAGCAGCAGCTGAAGCGCATGCAGGGCAAGCTGAACGTGACGTTCCACGACGTGACCGAGGGCGGGCGCTCGTACGCGGACGTGAAGATCCACGGGAAGACGAGCGTGGTGAACCTGCGGTACGGCACTAGCGCCGAGCGCGAGCGCAGTCGGCTGCTGCACCACGCGCGCGCGGCGGCGGTGCGCAAGGCGTGGCACCGCGAGCGCGAGGCGCTGCGCGGCGGGCTGGGCGGCTCGCTGGACTGGGCGGCGGCCGAGCTGGACGAGATCCAGAAGGCGGGCTCGGCGGCCGGCTACGACGGCGAGTACGTGCACGACGTGGCGCGCTACCCCGAGCTGGCCGAGGACCCGTACAACGTGCGCTTCGTGAAGAAGCGCGCCGACCGCGCCGAGCGCCGCCGCCGGAAGCGCGACTGCGCCACGCCCTGGTGGCTGCGGGAGGACCTGTGCTAGTGACGTGCCGCCATCCATATGCCAAATCGTGTGAATGCGACCGGGGAGCGAGCGAGGATGGATGACTGCGCGAGTGAATGTCGATAAATATATTTTGTAAATAGTCTCTATTAATTGTTAATTGTTGATGTATGTATGTACGTATGGTAGACGCGAATCCCTATCGCTGTGTAAATAGTAAATTTTAATTTGCAGGGAGAGAATGGACCTTTTGAGAGGACTGATATTATAAATGTAATGTATGTATAAATAAGACGATTTATGTGAATATGAAATTATTTATACTTATTTATCGGTAAAAAGCTTCGATTGTGTCCAATGTTCTTATAAAATTTAGATGAAAACTATTTGAAAGAATAAAAGGCATACTTTTTTAACCAAAATCAATTGAAGTTTTAATTCAATGCGTACCACAATACTTACTACTGACATGAAAATTGAAAAGTTAATAAAATTTCCTAATTTCTTCTGGTGACCATAATGTTGTATTGTAGCAATAGTAGCAATAGTAACTGTTCTAGGGAATTTAAGATAATAGTAAGGCAAGAGGGCCTCATAAAATCATCACGGGATGTTTCTCATTAATAAAAAAGTCTTATAACTTTTAAAAAAACTATGACGAAACGTTGACTGCTTGATCTAGCTAGCTGGATGCGCTTCGATCCAGCAAAAAACTAGCTGGATTGTAATCCCTACCTGTAAGTTATTTTAATTGCAGGAAAGTATATATGTTGCAGGAAAATAATAAGAAACCAGCCAATTATGTAAAAGTTATTTATGTTCGGAACGTTAATCTCTGAACAACGCACTTAAGTTAATTTTTACAATATCATTTTGATACACAAATCCATGTCAACGTAACCATATACATTTTATGATACACCGCTAGTATACAATTAAGGTCAGAATGCATATCACATTACATTAAAAATAATATTTACAATAGAGTAGGTACGTTAATGGTAAATTGCATACACAGTTGATGAGTTGACACCGTTCACTCACGCAGCCTAAATAAAATTGGATTATGTATAAAAATCTTCATTAAAAAATATATACAGTTTTATTATCTCTTAAAATATACATTTACATATTGTTTCGGATAAAGTTCTCACTTTATGTTACTAAATAACATCGTATGTACAAATTGAGCTACATGTCCGAGAACAAATGAGATCAACAATTCATACTCCTACATACAAAAGTACCTACTTATATCACAGAGCAAGCATTGCTATCGACAAAAACACTTCAGAATAAGATTATATTCGAAACATTAGTTCCATCAACCTCCAGTATTTCTAAAGAGATGTGTTGCCTGACAGATTCATGGAATTTTTGATTCGTTTTCTATAGAGCGAACTTAATAATAATCTTTAACTATTGACATCTGTGTCACTTATTCTGATAAGTAACATGTAGGTGATGTAGGTGTCTCACTTGTCCCCCGCCCCACGTGACCATGGCCATACGAGGCGGGGATAAAAGGGAATGATTTATATCTAGCGCCTATTCCCACCTGTGCCCCGCGGGGATGAATGGACTGTAGTAAGTATATACAGAACGCACACGTTACACTCCGCGCCGAATGAAGTTACCAGCCCGCGGCACTAGACTTACAGTGTATGGACATAATCATTACATTAATCTCAGTTCAAAAGTTCAAAATGCCGCAGTCAGTCTCAGTACAAAAAGTACTGAGGTTGACTGAAGTAGTATGAGAAATACGAAAGGATGATGTTCCGCTCCCATACAAGTTTGGCCCAACACTCGCTAAACATGGGTGGTATATTATTAGGCTCTAAACAAGAAATGAAAGTCCTGACAGTTATTAGAAATTCACGGACACTTCACAGAACATTATAAAAGAGGAATTTATCCATTATTTTGAGGTTAGGAATTCTGACTTGTATTAACTAATAATGGGTATGATCGTACGGGCCATGTTAAATATTATTATGCCTTATTACAAGGAAATAAGGTGCACTGTTCAATTTGTTCAAGAATGTCATTAGTTTTTTTTTTAATGGTTTGAGGGTAGGTGTTGCCCGTAGCCAACGTCAAGTAAATTGTAAAAGGGAAGGAAAGTAAACGCGGAACAAGGATTAACATGGTTTCAAATCATAATGACAATTGTGACAGGCGGTCTAGCACAACTTGCGTTCTCGCGCGCGAGTTCATATCAGGGATCGGATACCGGTATTTTTTGTATGGGAACGGAAACGGTATTTTTTCGTTCTTTGCTAATTACTTCATTTCTAATTGGGCAATCTAATAATACGAAGTCGTAACCTAAAAACACAACTGAGTCCTACATTTCGAGTATAAAATAATTCGTAAAATATGGTTATTTCTAAGTTTTCGTAAAATATGGTTATTTCTAAGTTTTTGCAAAAAACCGGTTCCGATCCCTGGTTCATATTACTTGAAGTCGCGCCAGATGTATGGAGTCGCGCGCGAGAACGCAACTCATGCTAGACCGCCAGAAGCGGTAGAAGGATGCATGGTATGATTTTATTTTCTCACAGAAAAAATATCGCGTTTAATTGAAAGTATTTGCGACCAAAGACTATATTTTATGAATAACGAAACGGACCGATAGAATGCAATGGATGTATTTTTTTATGTAATGGCGACAATGGCGTAGTTTGATGTGTTGATTTGGTTTAATTACTATTTTATTTATTTCTGGTACTAAGAAGTGTCCGTTGCAATCTAATATATGTATGAGATTGTAAAAAATATGATTACATTTATCGTATATATATCATGCTTATCGAATCGTAGGCCAAATTCGGCATGATCCTTTCCGAGTAAAATACGATTGCAAAGGATTGTTCACTATATATACCGTGCGTGTGCGTGTCCTGTAAAAGTCGCTAAACAAATGTTGTTCAGTTTGAGGACCACAGATTAATTTTTTGCTCGTATTACCGGACACACCCGGTATACACACATTGGTGTGTACACAGACATGACTTGCGCACATAGATTGTACTCAAACGATTGCCGTACTATGGCGTGTCCGCTCTGCGCTATTGGATAATAATGTAGTGCCACAACTTGGGCGAGGTGTATCGCCTTGGTATAGAAACGTAATACTCTAACCTAGTACTTACATTAATGGATTACAGACAAAGAGGTGCTTACCAGTAATCGACTGGTTCCATATTGAGGGCTCAGTGTTGTATTTAAAATAAATAACGAGTTATCACAACCAATGTATCGTTGGACTTATCACTAAAACGCGTACTAATTATTGCTTCAATAACACTGTGAAATGGTCTCTTGTAAACTTTAGAATCGATAATTGACGAAATATATCGAATGGTTTAATCTAAAGTTTAAAAATCGTATTAATACATGCGTTCTCCTTCATTTGCCCAAGGGAAATAGCACAATTGTTTTTTCGATTTAACTTCAAAAATATAACCAGAAACTCATTTTGATATCCGATAGCAATGCAAACTCTGCTGTACCTACGTATTAAGGTCATAATTTGCGGCAACAGCTGCAAAGTAGCTTTCACACGATCTAACATAAGCCCGGCGAAACCTAAGAACAAATAAAAGGCATGTCATAGAATGCCTTCACGAACACATTAAGGCATCCATATTTAGTAAATATAATATATTATTTTAGATATATGATCCGTTCACACATTTCGTCACTAAGAATTCATTTTTGGATAACACCATTAAATTAATTTCTTGTGCGTGTAATCCTGAGTAGGAAGTGTCAAGATATGATGTTCGACTAGAATTTTATGTAACTATTTTACACTATGAAAACAATAATTGAGTAAAAAGAATGTGGCATACCGAAGCACAGACAGACGGACGCATGAGCCCGAAGATAACCACAAGATAAAATTGAGTAGTTGAGTAATTTATGATTTTGTGTAATCACTATTTGCGCACTAAGCGGTATAGCATAATACAAACTTAGATATAGTTTTTCCCAGATTATTAAGCAAATAAAATGGTAGTTACTTTACACGAAATAAATCATGTTTAAAATATGCAATACAAAGCTTCATAACACTCGTACAATATTATGCGTCAAGGAATAGGCCTCATGCATGAATGTTTGTTACCGTTATATCATGTTACAAATGTATTTCCGTTATTAAATTATTATTTAATTGCCTAAAATAATAAATACAAAGTACAAAAAATTGCCCGCGTGAAGCTAGTGAGCGAAACGCAACGCCATTGGTCGAAACGTCACGTGACGTCACTCGTTTCAACAAATTGTTAAGACCAACCAAGAGTGACAGGGATGGCATTATTATCTGAGTAGCAAAGGGCATACGTCAGTTGCATGCAAAAGACCCGCGTGACGTCATCACGCGCGTCGAATTCGCGCCAAAAATTATGAGCGTTTCAACCGCTCAAAATTTAAATATTTTTTAATGAAATAATGGGAAGGTTTATAATAGTAGTTTATGCAACAGTGATATAATAAGGGTTCTTAAAATTCAAGGGTCGAAGTTACAAAACGAGACGTAGTCGAGTTTTGTAAAAAAAGACCCGAGAATTTTAAGAACCAATTATGAGCTGTTGCATACATTACTTTTTCTATGACAGCTGCAGCAAAAAAAAAAAAAAAAAAGTTATTATTAAAAAAAAAAGAGTTATTATTTAAAAAAAATTGAGTTATTATTTAAAAAAAAAAAGAGTTATTATTGTAAATGAAAACATACCTCTTTCAATCAAGATGATCGGAACTTGTATCTTTAAAAAAAATAAAGCAGTTGTATTATACTCATAAGATGACTGCTAGCAGTCATCTTATGAGCCTATAGACAAAGCATTCAAATGACATTGCTTTAGATATCACTGTCAGTCATTTAATTGACACATTTAAGTGCTGGAGTAGAAAAAAGTATTTTTATATTTTCCGGTGTTGAAACGATATAAAGAATGATTTGAATAAATACAAAATTAGTCAGTAATTCACTGCACGCCAACGTTCACGGCGTTTGAACACCGTGGTCCTTGATGCTTCTTATAAATATAACTCAGATTGCATTGTTGCGTCTACCTCAACACAACAGTTCAGATGACCGTTCATTGATCCCGTTAGTTAATTGAAATTTATTTATTGCTTTTTTGTAGTCATAAAATCTATCAATAAGCGTACTTTAGCTACATAGTAGTCGCTGAGAGAATGTTCCTTAATCACGGCAAAGCACAACTTTTACAGATAACCTTTCCACTCTACGACCATGTGATGCTACACAAACTTACTACTCACATACACCCTATTCGAAAAAGTATCAAATCAATGCAAAACTCTTACAAATTTATCGTTATTTCGTAACCAAATAGGTTATATTAATACTGATTAAGCAAAACATACATTATACAGCAAATGGTTAGAATCAAATTCAGATATTCCATGTTCTGATAATCCATGCGAGCAGCCTGTTTGATGTGAACTCTGTTTCCATCGTCCTAGGTTGCTAATTTGACTGACATAAATGATTTAGTAAAGCATTTAGTAATTTTAACTACGGTTATTTTGCGACCCAAACCCATTTTGAAGACGACCTCGTTCTAAACCAACTTAACAAAACATATTTACATCGACCGTCAACAAGCCCAACAACAAATAAATTCTTCACTTACAATATTTTAAAATGGATTCATTAACATTTTATTTAATTATCAAGTATAACACTTAAATTTAGTCACAATATATGTCATGATCATTCATTTATTTACTGATGTCGTTTAAAAATCGTAATTCCGTTCCGATATATATTTCATAAGGATGGTATTCCACCTGTCCAGTTTCTTAGTCCAATGTCATTGCGTCTCGCTCTATTATTAAGCAAAATGTGAGACACATTGGACCAAGAAATTGGACAGGTGGAATGCCAACCTTAAGTAACTTTGTGACTTGTTTTAAAACATCCATGATTGCTAAATTCACACTATAAAGAAATTAAATAAAAATGTGTGACGTACATGATTAAAAGCTGAACTAAATTCATTGGATTAAAAAAATACATGAAATTAAAAATTAAAATGAAAAAAATAGGGTCTACCTCTTCGTAATAAATGATGATTGAACAACGAAAGAGATAAAAATAATAGTTATAACTATTGATTTAGATAACAGAATGTCAACAGTTTACTTACAACAGTAAAATTTGTATGTGTCCATAGTACTCAATTTAAAAAACTACATGAAATTTCGTTGCGAGTGCTTCGTTTCAAACTATCATTCAACCATCGCATATTATCTTAATGAATTTTACACAACTGAATAGAAGTTCAAAAAAAACTTACAATGTATTTTCGGTCCGGATAAAACACGAATCAAGCACAAAAGTCAGGCCACATAATCCCATGGCAACCGGGATCACAATGTCCGCTCGCACTATTGCCATACCTCGCAACCGAGCTAGCAAATCTGTAGCAGTTGTACGTCAGGGTTATCACTACTGTAATGTGGTGAATGTCCACTTTTAGTGTTTAGCAGTAACGCATTGGTTTACTGCGACATAAACGCATATTGCTTGTGTCAGCGCAACCTAACGTGTATAAAACAATAGGCATTTAGAGAATAAAGGTTCAGAATGTTCTTATACTGTCACACATAAGGTGTTTAACTTCTACTCCCATCACCCGCTCGAAACCATATTTATAACAAGCAAAATCCTGTTATTTGATGGCGACCCATACCAGAAGAGGACCAGGAAAGTGAAGAATACCACGGCGCACCGCATACGAGAATGAAGACAGAAATCAAGACAAGAAGATTACCCTAATGAAGACTTAATTCGAAGAACCTTCCTCACGCATTTCAAGAAACGAAACGTCCCGCGCATTCTCAAGAAATAACCTTTCCACGCAAGTCGCAACCGTCCGGTATACCAAAAAGAAGAAAGAAAAGATGACCAAGAAACAAAAATCAAATTAAGAAGAAACGAAGAAAGAAGAGCGGTGTCCAGGGTTATCCCGGCCCATATCAAGAGGTGTCCAGGGTTATCCCGGCCCATATCAAGAGGTGTCCAGGGTTATCCCGGCCCATGCTCGAGGGAGTCCAGGGTTAGCCGGCCCGTCATCGTCATCGGAAGCAGAGCCAGCCAGCCATATGAAACGTCAAGCGAGTGCCACGTGGAAGTGCCAGCTCGCCAGGTCGCGCCAACAGCTGCCAAGAATGCCGTACGCGAACTCGCACCGGACCGGACGAAGACGAAGCCGAGGACGGCCAGCCACGCAGCAATAGGATGTAAATCCTACATGTAATTCATAATTTTAATTAATTTTCTCTAAAAGCCAGCATTTTTTTCCAATTCAGTAGCAGTCATATTTAAATCGTTCATAATTATTAAAGGTTGTCGCTAAACTCAATTTCGTTTCGAGCATAAATAATTTTCATAAGAAGCCATAATATAATATAAAAATTAAAAGTGTCGAATAGTGTCCTCTATCATGTATGTTGCAATTTGCAGCGCGTGCCACACTTTGTGCGCACGTCGACAGAAAACTTAACTAGGCCGCGAGACTTTGCCGCGAGTTAGAATGTTTTAATAATCGATGAATGAAATTTGATACATCGCATAACGATTAAATAATTAACAACTCAATTCAATAAAATTATTTAATTGTTTCTTAGTAATGATTGATAATTTAGCTACGTGTCGGACTGATCACCTGATATACAGCGAAAGTTTGATTTATTACATCATTTTTTTATTTATTTTGGAAGTTAAATAATAATGTTTATTTTATAGAAATCTTACAGTACGGTACAAGTTTGAAAGTTTTAAGGAGTTTAGGCACATTTATTTATAAAATGTGACCTTATAGCTAGAGCACTAGTCCTTCGTACTTGATCATAGTGTGATATACAGTATCCTCCGTGAAAGTTGTAGGAGACTCATTGTCTTAATGTATTTGTGTCTCTAGGTACAGGCAGAGCCGTACAGCCTGGCCTGATATGCCATTTTATAGAGTTGATAAAGGGTGACCATGCCCTAGGTGTTTATTGAAGAATTGCTATGGATAGCATTGATAGGTGAAGGGTGCGCACAGAGGCGCAACCCAGTTATGCCCTTGATCATAGTCGACCTTATAGGTGTCCGTGAAAGGCTTAACATTTAATACGGCATTAGTTTATTTTATTATCAGAATTATGGGAGATACCGTAACTATAAACAGCGAGAGTGAATATTTTAAAGTTGAATACCAAATGTTTTTAAATGTTTTAAAGTTGAATAGTAAATGTTTTAAAGATGAAGAGTAGGTAAATGTTTTTAAAGAAGGAGATTTATATTTTATGAGAAAAGGAAGTAAATTAATATTTTAACGTTTGAGAGATGACAACATTTTAAGTGATGATATTTTCTTATTCGCACAACGATTTTTTTTTTCTTTTCCTTAATAGGACTACGACACTTACGACACATAAGAACCTAGCTAAATAAAGATTGTTTGCATTATACCTATATAATTTGTTAATATTTTTTTGTATTGATTTCAGAAAAAATTGTAAACAAGTAACATGCGTTTAAATTTTTTCTTCTGCCACCCCGGCGGTGAGAGGAACTTTCGGGGGAGGTGTAATGTGGTGAATGTCCACTTTTAGTGTTTAGCAGTAACGCATTGGTTTACTGCGACATAAACGCATATTGCTTGTGTCAGCGCAACCTAACGTGTATAAAACAATAGGCATTTAGAGAATAAAGGTTCAGAATGTTCTTATACTGTCACACATAAGGTGTTTGACTTCCACTAACTCCTCACCCGACTCTGCTCGTCAATATACTTACCATAGAAGGAACCTATAATATCTGACTACTACGCATAAACTAAAGTACAAAAAATATATTTTCTTTGTTTTCAAACACACCAATATTATCAAGCAATAAAAATTCCATGTTAATATTTGAAATAAATGCGAAAAAAAAACGTGATTTTATAAACAAAATAACAGATACATTGAGACGCATCTAATATTGACATTGACCTGTTAATTTATATTATTTGACAGTAAATTGAACCGGGTTATATCGGAAGAGGGTCAACAAGGTTCTCGATCAATTTTTTTAATCTTACATACAATAAAGTTAAAGCAAAATGTTTCATCATAATCGCCAACCCTGACACAAAACTGTCATATGCTACGGTTTTGCTAGCTGCGTTGCGGGGTATGACTATTGCACAATAAATTATCTAATATTATGTATGTACATTATTGAACTAGTCGGGCAGTGCGTTACTAGGAGCTGTCGGGGTTGGATTGTCTCCGCGCCTGCTGCGCCGTCAGCGCCTGCGCTTGCGCTTGTGTGATGAACTGAGCGGTACCTGGAATTTTCAAATAGTAAATGCCTTACATAAAAAGTAAAACAATTGTAAATGAATGACCCGGGGTTAAGCGGTTAAACAGTTAACCCAATGTCAAATTGTACTCCAGGTAACTCCAGGTTTAACCGGTTAACCCCGGGTTAGTGGAATGGTGCAAGTGGCACTAAGCGTCGGCAACCCTAGTATTGTGTCGGCGCGCGGTGCGGCGCGTCGAAGTTCACTACGATGTATTTTTGTGTAGGTATCAAAACGGTGGGTATTTGCGTTTTCTTTGAGAGATAAATATATGTTCGTAAGAACTATTATTCAAATAATTTTATTTCTATTAAATGAGTTACAAATTATAAATTTCCATTACACATTCTAACACAAAATACACACATTAAAATTAACATATAACTAGGACAGTTCACACACAATAAATAAATAACTTAAATATATCTAACTATAGAATTATTATATTATCTGTGAATAAACGCGGTCGACAGTACAAAACTTTGTACAAGAGTTTTAGCATCGGTCGATTCACGAAAACCGACGCGAATTTTTAATGAAAATGTCGACAGGTCACTACAAATATCGCGCCAGCTCCTATGAATTTACTTAGACGTCCGAGGAGCGTCGGCCGCACCCAACAGATAATCAAAGTCGACAACTTTTTAATCGAATTCTGAAATTACAAATGAAAATGTACCTAATGCGGGGAGAGTCAAGGTGGATGTTTGCTTACCGGGCCGCACGGTGGGGAGATGCGGCGTGGCGGCGCGCAGCGCGGGCCGCGCGGGGCGCACGGCGGGGCGCGCGCCGCTCCCTGCGACCCCCGCGACCCCCGCGACCCCCGCGACCCCCGAGACCCCCGCGACCCCCGAGACCCCCGCGACCCCGCGCACCACCTGCACGCCGCCGCGCACGCCGCCCTTCACGCCGCCGCCCACCAGCTGGGCTGTGGAACATACAGAGGGACTCACTACGGGCCGACTACAACGCGCATAGAACAGTGCCGCCTCGGCCCCGAGAGGCACGCTCTACACTAACCGTCGTACATATACATCTGTACCCTTAGGTTCTTCAACCGAGGGCCAACGTTTACACATGTACCTATACAGGGTGGATTTTCTCTTTGGGTCAGTGAGGGCAGCTACCAGATCCCGTGCAGATCTTGTAGCAACAAGAAAACGATCTTAGAAGACCTTCCCTCGATTTCAAATTAATGAAGATTGGCTTTTACAGATTTTGAAAAAAACATACAGGATGCGAGAAAAAGGTCATTTTTGACAAATTTTTTTTTTGATGCCAATCGATTCCATTCCTATTGAGGATCAAAAGATTGTATGGAAGAAAAAAAAAATTCCGGCTAGAAAAGCCACAAATCGAGGAAAACTTTTCCCATACAATTTGTATGAAAATGAAAACTTTTATTTTTCACATGCTACTTTATGCCAATCGATTCCATACCTAACCAGTATCTATAGTTTCCTAGGGGTCAACTTTCGACAATGTACTAAAAAGCCACAAATTGACAAACTTTTTCCATACATTTACTATTTATTTATTTATTTTAATCTTTATTGCACAATACATGAAGGTACAAATGGCGGACTTAATGCCTTAAGGCATTCTCTACCAGTCAACCAATGGGTCAAACCAGGAAGATTAAGTAGGTGCAGTGTCTTTTAGAATATATTATTATGCTATGGAGAAAACGAGAAATTTTATTCAAGATTTTCTTATTTTCACCTATGGGCAGCGACAGCACGGAGGGCTGGTTGAGCACGACGGATGTGGTGGGCGGCACGGACACGAGCAGGCCGGAAGGCGCGCCCGACACGTTGAGCGAGAGCGAGATGGGCGCCGCCAGCCCCGGGATCTGCACCTGCACGTTCTGCAGGCCCTGGAGACCTTGCAGACCTTGCAGCGACGCTAGGCTTAGACCCTGAAACGTTTCACAATATTCATGTAAACTTGAAGGATACAACTAAACGGAGTAGCCATTAACAGGCTTTCCCCTCTGTCGAAAATAGGCGGCCAACGGTCATACACAATGTATGGACTGACGTTTATCTGACATGGCTATTTTTACGTTACGCATACATTTGACGTTCCCCTCCCCCGCAAATATCGGCAGACTGTTTTGTACAGAAAATTACAGACATGGCGTCTCCGTTTGATTATATCCTCCAAGCATGTAAATGAAGCATTGTTAAGGTGGTTCGACTAGGTTACTCAAAGCTTAACCCTCGCTAGATGGTGCCACTTTCGCAAAATTTCATGTTTAATTTTTTTATGGAATGGTCTTGGTATTTGTATACTTAAAAGTATGTTTAGCGAACTCTTTAAGTAAATATTGAACTATTAAAATAAACATTGAATACTTCATTGTGCAAAAACCACCCTTTAAAGTCGACGGATTGTTGCTGTCATGCTTTTTCCTACTATAACTCACACATGCAAACAGTGTTTCCATGATGCTTATAGTAGACAATTTCACACAACGTAAGTATGCTGCAATAGCGTTACGGTATGTTCGTGGAAATACGTGCAAGAGGATTGGGGTTCAAGACTGGTGCGAGTAGGTAATTTCTTTTTGTTTATTTTTGTCCTTTTTGTGTTATCTTACCTTTAAACGAGCAATTATTATATATATATATTTATTTATATATTTGGATGATATCAGAAACGGCTTTAACGATTTCGATGAAATTTGCTATAAGGGGTTTGATCTCTTAGCTAGGTCTGATCTGTGAGAAAACGCGCATTTTTGGGTTTTTATATGTTTTCTGAGCTTTGGTCGGTCTCCCAGATATTCAATCTCTTCTTCCTCGCGTGGGGTCCACTTGGCAACTAATCCCAGAATTGGCATGGGCACTAGTTTTTAAGAAAGCGACTGCCCTGACCTTCCAACCCAGATAGTAAACTTATTGGGATTAGTCCGGTTTCCTCACATTGGTTTCTTTCACCGAAAAATAGGTATCGATTTTTGGTATATAAATAGGTTCCGGTAAATAGGTATCAAATGATATTTCGTACAAAAGTTCCGAAAAATCATTGGTACGACGGTACGAGCCGGGGTTAGAACCCGCGACCTCCGGATTGCAAGTCGCACGCTCTTTCCTCTAGGCCACCGGCGCTTCCCCCAGATATTCAGTATCACCATCATCACTACATAGTATAAAACAAAGTCGCTTTTCTGTCTGTCTGTCTGTATGCTTAGATCTTTAAAACTACGCAACGGATTTTGATGCGGTTTTTTTTAATAGATAGAGTGATTCAAGAGGAAGGTTTATGTATAATTTGTTAACCCGTGCGAAGCCGGGGCGGGTAGCTATTATCAATAAATTACATTATCAACGTTTTAAAAAAAAAAAATACCTGATTTTCACAGATTATGATCTTTTTGGGTTCTTCCAACTCAGAATCACTAGCATATTCTTATTGAATCCTGAAGCTAATATAAAAACTATGTCCCAAATATTTGTATAGAAGTTTTAGTTTCCGCTACGTCACGCAGGCTGGGAAACATTTTTGATACTAAAACCTGACGTGATGACCGACATTTTAGGATATCTTTTTATGCTAGGATGGAGAATACCTACTGACGATTCTTAGTAGAATAAGCCCAAGGAAGTCCAGTCTGTAAGTGTCAGGTATCAGTTTTTTTTAAAGCGCTAATAGTTTGTTCTACAAGTAAAGCAATCCCTTACTGCCCAGCCTCTAATAAAGTAGTAGGTAATTGTAAAATAAAATAAAAGGAAAACATTTTTTTTTTTAATTCAAGTACCTACAGTACATTTTTTTATATTTGTTATCCGTAGTAGTCCCTGTACCTGAAAGAAATATAATATCATGAATCATGATAGAAAAAAATATCTAATGTAATAGGAAGAAAGATGATGCAACAATATGGATTCTAATAAAGTTATAATCAAGTTATAATTTACATACCTGGTAGTAACTAGTAATAATTGTGTTTTTCATTCATAGACAAAATTCCATTATTTTCAACCACAGGAAATTTTATACATTTCTTTTTTATTGCTGTGAGGATGTCCTGATTGTAAAAATCAAAGAGATTAGGTAGAGTATAATTTCTAATTATCTTTGTAAAAATTAAACGAATACGCTTAGCCCATACTTAATCCATCGATTTTTGAAAATAAGAAAAATTAAATAAAAATAAAAAACACAACACGAAATTTAGGTGTAAAAAAAAAATACAAAAAGTTATGTCCCAGCATACAATGACTGGGGTTTGAACCGGGGACCTTCCGTTTGTAAGCAAAAAAGCGACTGTTTACAAAACGCGCCATGATAGTTCTTAGCTAAGCTGACGAACTTCGGGTACTTATTCAACAAAATCGGGTAGTGCAACAAAATTGCGCTAAACATCACGGCACTTCAAATTCGCGCCGTGGTCAGCCCGGCAACGTCGGAAATGGTATGGCAACGTCGCAAATGTATCCGTACACGACATTTGTGACGCACACATACGTAAAATTGATGAAAAGTTAACTATGATTTTTGCATGATTTCTGTATGAAACATTGTTTTCCTATTCATTTAGCGAAAATGAATATTCGAAAGAAGATAAATGCGGAAATATTTATGTAGTAATAGTGTGTAGTTACTTAATGAAAGTCGAAATTTTGTATGAAAATCGAACCACCTTAACTTCATTCATCTTTCCTCAGTTTGGACTTAATCTGTGGCAGTCAATGACATATTGACAGTTGACAGGTTGAACGTCAGAATGTCAAACGGAGTTCATAAAATGTGCATTGTAACGATCGTATATAAGATTAATACAATTCAATAGATAATTAGAAATAAATACTTGGTGGAATAATAGCTTTAATGTTGTTTGTCTTTTCAGGTGAGTACCTAAGATATTTAGTTAAGTTCAACTGTAGTCAATGTACTAAGCTAGGAATAAGTAATTGTTAATAAAAAAACCTATTCTCTTTTCAGAGCAACACAGTTTTGTCTTTATTTCGCCTCCGCATAGAAAATAAAAAAATAGTGCTCAAATGGAACGATATGCACATGGACCATAATAGAGGTGCTGTTAGGCTAATTTAGTTATTTAAGAAATAGTTTTAGTTTAATTTAATTTGTAATGTATGGATCTTGTTATCTGAATTAAATATATATATATATATATAAAATACTGTGCGTAACGCACATTATATTCATCTTACTTTTCGACCGCCCCGACTATTTTATTATACGACCCGCGATACTAAACTATATTGGAATGTATTAAGATTCATTTTATGGGGGTCAGAAAAAAGTGTATCATTTCTAAAAATTAACAACTTTTGGGTTATTTATTTCGACTCAAGTTCACGGGGACTATTGATTAAAAGATAGAGAAATACTCCCCAGTTTTACATACAAAACTTGGGAGTCAGTTCATACAAAATATATGTGAACGTGCGTCACAAAACTGTCAATTTTTTACACATTTTTTCTTTATTAAATCGATAGTCCTCGTCATTCTGAGTAGAAATAAAATAAATCAAAAGTTGGTCGTTTTTCGAAAAAAACTTAATGGTACACTTTTTTCTGAAAGTGACCTTTGTCGGCTATAGTCGACTGTGGCGGTCAAAAAGATAAAGAAATCGGAAGTTATATCTTGATAATAGTACATTGCTGCAGAGGCCGTGAAGTAAGGGATTGCAGCCAGCCTATTATGGATAGCTTTATCCATCTTTATCCACGTGATAAAATAACTGTCACTGTTTAACACCGTGGGAAAGAAAGTGACGGACACCGTTTTATCACGCTGTCACGTAGACAAGAACGACCATCATATCCGTACTGGACGAGATTGCGGTAGACGGCCGAGTCCGACGAGTCGGAAGAGGCCGGATAAAGCGAGTCTTGCAATCCCTGTTCCGGCCAAGGATTGTATAGTGCTTTTCTCAAACATTGTACGGAAATAAAAATGTAAATTGCCGCCTTTTTTATTTTTTAAACTTGACATTTGAAAAAGCTATTCGAGCACCATGTTTAACCGCTTATAAAGTTGTAGTATAGATTTTTTTTTTGACACGTCACAAAGCTTCTATCCGACAAAGAGCAACCGGACGCCCGTATTTCTAGCGAGGACCGATTGACTCAACAAATGATACAAACTAATAAAAAAAAATGACGCAAGTATGCTTACAGAGAGAGTGGTCGTTGGCTGTATGTAATATTTCCTCTGTCAGTCTAATCTTAGTGACCAAATTTAAAAAGTTTAAGCAGCGGACAATAATGTACGTTTCATACTAACTCCCTACATTACTTCTTGGCCTAGGTCAAGAAGTAATGTAAGGAGCCATAAATGAGCAACTTCATATCTTCATTTCGTGACATTAACGCATACATTTTGGAGTATGTTTGAGAAAATATAATATAGCTTATTATCTAAACCGGGCTCCTGCGTTGCTCCCTGTACAGTTCAAGCACGCTACCTATAATATAAACATTTTATAAATCATCAAAGTTTGAACAGCGGGACGTTGTGTTGTATGGAGCTGTACGGACCTGCACACACACCCAGGCCGTGGGGCTCGGGTCCATGAGCTGCTCTCAAGGTGACGTTGTGTCGTATGGTACGGACCTGCACATGGCACACGGGCTGCGGCGGCGCGGATGACGCAGGTTCGGGTCCCATCAGCCGCTCCAGGAGCGCGCTCTCGCTGCTCGAGACGTTCGTTGTTTCGTTCGATTCGCAAGTGTAACCTCCTAATACCTATTAAGGACAATAACATATAATGATAATGACAAGATTCTATTTGGCCTTGAGAATATTTAGTCAAATAAAAAGTCAGTACCGGTCATATATCAACGACCAATTTCAAAACATTGTTTATTGAAATGCAATCCTTCGTCCTTTAAGGACCTTATTTGATGTAAAAAAATTGTATTCGAAATATAGTTTCTTGCATCTTTAGGAATCTTTTTTGACAGGTTTGAGGTAAAACCGTTCATAATTGCGAAATCTTAGGACGAATGTGAAACTAAGACCTAACGCGTAAACCGTAGGTCTTTAGCTTAGCTTCATACGTATATACAAGGGTCAATTCATAACTGGCAAGTATTGGTTCTTACGTTACGCCGACTATAGTGAGACGAGCTCTACGAAGCCGAAATTAGCAGTCTCTTTCCAAAGACCGATTTCGATGTGCAGTATCTGTCACACGTCACACCCGTAGGCCAGATGACGCTGGCAGCCACCGCAGTTTTAGGAGGCCGTACCGTACAGCTGCGATCGTGGCCCACAATAAATGGACTCGCCGGAAGATCAGCGCCGACTCTCGGGTCAGCATTATGCTGAGGCGAGCCCATTTCGTGGTAAACAATGTGTAATTATGAATTTCGAACCCTTATCATGTTACTTTTGTATGTTTAACTAGTTTATCACGAGAAATAAATGATTTATGATTAATTAAACGCCGTATAACCGACAGTAGTGTCTGTGGTGACTGCAGACCTACCTGTTGCGTGAAGGTGGGCATGGTGTGGCTCGCCGTGGTGGCAGTGATGAGTCTCGCCCCGGCGATGGACACGGTCCGCCCCAGCAGCTTGTGCTCGATGCTGTCGGCGGTGGACGACACGTGCGTCATGGCGGCCGGCGCGCTGTTCAGCAGGTTCAGTATCGTCTTGTTGGCGCTGGTACTGTCTGTGGTGACTGCAGACCTACCTGCTGCGTGAAGGTGGGCATGGTGTGGCTCGCCGTGGTGGCAGTGATGAGTCTCGCCCCGGCGATGGACACGGTCCGCCCCAGCAGCTTGTGCTCGATGCTGTCGGCGGTGGACGACACGTGCGTCATGGCGGCCGGCGCGCTGTTCAGCAGGTTCAGTATCGTCTTGTTGGCGCTGGTACTGTCTGTGGTGACTGCAGACCTACCTGCTGCGTGAAGGTGGGCATGGTGTGGCTCGCCGTGGTGGCAGTGATGAGTCTCGCCCCGGCGATGGACACGGTCCGCCCCAGCAGCTTGTGCTCGATGCTGTCGGCGGTGGACGACACGTGCGTCATGGCGGCCGGCGCGCTGTTCAGCAGGTTCAGTATCGTCTTGTTGGCGCTGGTACTTGCTATGCTGACAGCTGACTTCTGACTCGCGGCTGGAATATAATTAACAGCGTTATGCTTGCTGCTTTCGACGTCTACAGTTCCAAGATAGGAGCTACGTCTTATAACTTGAGAAATTCGCGATTACAATGTTTAGGTCAACTTTGTAATCGCGAATTTAACCACGTTACCGAGACAGACATGACTGCTTTCTATCTGGAAGTCAGAAGTATTCCGAGTACATTCCGTAAAGCTGGTATCTGTCATTGTATTTCAATAAGATCCATCCATCGAGCCGTAGCTAGCATACCTTGTTGGAACTGTTGTGCGGAGTTCATGAGACTGGTGACGAGCGCGCTGATGGCCGGGTTGGTCGTCCGCGGCTTGGTTATGGTGGGCTTCTGTTGCGCACTCGACGCGCTCGAGTAATGTATGTTCTGCACCTGTATATAAATAAATGTAATAAATAAATAAACGTTGTATCACATAATCCCATCTTTACATGGCGACCCTGCCATTGCGAGTTAAATACCTGCGAGGTGCCAGTGCTGGACATGAGCGGATGCTGTATGTGTATGATGGTCGACAGCATTTTCGGCGGGTTGGTGAGCACTAACATAACACATTGTATCACATAATCCCATCTTTACATGGCGACCCTGCCATTGCGAGTTAAATACCTGCGAGGTGCCAGTGCTGGACATGAGCGGATGCTGTATGTGTATGATGGTCGACAGCATTTTCGGCGGGTTGGTGAGCACTAACATAACACATTGTATCACATAATCCCATCTTTACATGGCGACCCTGCCATTGCGAGTTAAATACCTGCGAGGTGCCAGTGCTGGACATGAGCGGATGCTGTATGTGTATGATGGTCGACAGCATTTTCGGCGGGTTGGTGAGCACTAACATAACACATTGTATCACATAATCCCATCTTTACATGACGACCCTGCCATTGCGAGTAAATACCTGCGAGGTGCCCGTGGTGTCCATGAGCGCGTGCTATATGTGTTGAGCGGCTATAGGTATAGCATTATTCCATCTTTACATGGCGACCCTGCCATTGCGAGTTAAATACCTGCGAGGTGCCCGTGATGGACATGAGCGCGTGCTATGTGTTGAGCGGCTATAGGTATAGCATTATTCCATCTTTACATGGCGACCCTGCCATTGCGAGTTAAATACCTGCGAGGTGCCCGTGGTGGACATGAGCGGGTGCTGTATGTGTATGATGGCCGACTGCATCTTCTGCGGGTTGAGCGGCTGCGGCGGGTTGGTGAGCTGCTGCGCGAGCAACTGGTTCGTCGACGCCTGCGTCGAATGAATGTCGTGGCTCTGAAATGTATGACCAATGATCATAAATTATGATTTCAGTACTTTTTGGTGCGAGACCTTTAACCTCTTATGTGAAATCTGCTAATAAAGTAAGGACGAAGCATTTTGTACAAGCCTGCTCCTATCTCTATCTCACGCGCGTAATTATACCGCTGTCCCGCCCATGTGCCAGCGGTCAATGCCTGTGCGAGCGGGTAAATAATAAAACGATGCACGCGCTATAGAGATAGCAAATGGCGGATATCAAAGTTAGGCAAGGTATGTGAAAATAATGTATAATAGTCTTTGATTCATACCGCATTTTGCACCTGCGGCGACAGTCTCGGAGTGGTGGGCGACGGGAGCTGCTTCAGCGCGGGATCGGCCACGGCCGCCGCCACGCCCACGTTGCCCACGCCCACGCTGCCCACGCCCACGCTGCCCACGCCCACGGTGCCCACGCCCACGCTACCCACGCCCACGGTGCCTGCACTGCCGCCCGCTGCCACGTTGCTCGCGGTCGCAACTTGTTGCAGCTGGGCTTGCTGTACGTGAATAATCGTTAGAAAAGTAGTAAAAGATACCGATAGGTACGTAACCATTGTTGCGTTATTACGATGATGATGACAGGTGATGATTGTTAAAGACTATCCTATGTCCTTTCTCGGGCCACAAACTATCTCTAGGTATACCCAATGTATATAAGTCTAAATAATCGATAAGGTGTTTGTATATTTGCCAGATCCAAATCCTAAATAAATAGGTAAATTAATACATAATTGAAAAAACATTTTTAAAGCTCTTTCACAATTCTTATTTTATTTTTAATTTATTTATCCTATATTCAAATCTTACATTGATATACATACATAAAAGTGTCGTGAAACCCTATCGGGTTTGTATCGACACTACATTCGTGGATACATTTTTACATAAAAAAATTTTTTCTTGATACACAAAGTCTATTTTATAGGTATACATAAAGGGTTACTGTGTCGATATTTTCACCAAAACTTACCAATATGGGAAGTTGCCGCGCATTTGTATGAGTATTAGGGGTCGCCGATATCGCCGGCGTTCTGCAAGCGGAAACTCGACTTTAATACGATGTTATTAAAGTCTATTTTTCTTATAGACCCGGGAACAGTACAAAAGAGACGCTAGCTGCCGCCGCAAAGGCTGCGTTTAGTTAATGCTATGGCCGCGTTGTACGGCTGCGATTATGGCCCACAAATGGCCTCGCTGGAAGATCAGCGCCGACTTTCGGGTCAGCCTTATGCTGATAAACCAATACCAATGAGTCGTGACCCCTTTTAGCACCACGCTGTATGACTTAATGATTGACCTTTAATGTATTATGTAGTCATTTATTTGGTGTTAAATAAAATTTATCTCAATAAAATGGTGACTCTGCTTGTATACTGATACGTGTGTCAATCACACAATGACAGATATAATTCGTTTCGTTCATTCCATTCGTGCCAGCTTTAGTGAATCGCCCTGTATCTGATTCTACTTTAAGTTTATCACGAATAAAATATATGGCCCAATCAGCGCGCGCGCAACGAGCGACGAGGCGGGCGGCGCGATCAGTGCACGAGTTGCAGTCGCCGCGAGCACTCGAGCCTGAAGAAGGACCCCCGAAGGACCCGAAACATGTCGCCAATAGCGACTAAAAATTCAAGTGAGTGAAACCGTTGTCGTCTAAACTGTTTTATAGGGTGTTTCACTTTTGTATGGAGAAAAAAAAGTAGTGATATTTTTCCTGACTTTGCTCACCAATCGAGTCTCCCCACTCTAAAAACTATCTATTTCAATTTTCATAATAATCGATTAACGTTTAAAGGTTGCACAAATTGAAAATGTGGAGGGAGAACCCCATACATTGCGTGAAAATTAACTATTTTTTTTAATAACAAAATATAATGAACTGATACTAAAATCTAATGAAAAAACGGAATTTTGCGTCTAAAACACGATAAAACCACTTTTCCTTTGGAAACCAGTGGAAAAACTGAAAAATCTTAATTAGAACATTTATCAAGTAACCAAAATCCATGTTAACTACTAATTTTAAAATTGATTTATATGTAGAAGGTTCAGTATTACACTACTCACCGCTTTGATGGTAGCCGCTTAAACCATTTTCTACTCTCCGATGTAGAGTCGTTGGTTATTTGAGAAAACTTTGTTGATGTTGTGCAACCTCTAAACATTCACCGATTTTAATTTTTTTTGTATATAATATTTTTTTATCAGGAAGAACCAGAATTCAAGCAAAGTCAGATGAAAATCGAAAATTCGGAAAAATGAAACACCCTACTGTTTTATCATTAATAATTTGTAGGACATAAATATTGGAGAGAAGTAACTTACACAACAGGTCCCGTAGTAGCGTGCGTGTGTACCGTCGCATTGCTGGCCGCCGCTGAGCGCTGCTGCAATAATTGCTGGCCCTGGTGAGAGATAACACTAAATAGTACATTACAGGAGAAACGGAAACAGGGGAAATGGCTGGCGAGGTTAGCTGGCAAGAGCCGAGTCAGGCAATCCCTATTTCCATCTCGAAAGGACGAAGATTATTATATTACCTTAAAAGGGTACAAATTATAATCAACTTGGAGACCAGTGATTCAAATGTCGAAATCATCTTCGGACCAGTGCACTGATATTGTAAGGGTATGTAGATCGTGCCGTAGACAATAAATAAATAATTATTATAGGACATTCTTACACAGATTGACTTACTCCTACAGTATGCTCAAGGAGGCTTGTGTTGTGGGTACTCAGACAACGATATATATAATATACAAACAAACAATAAACATTACACGTATTGCACAACACGGTTAGCGTACTTCATATTATGCAAAACACGGTTTATGATGAAAAGCGTGCAGGCTTTATGATGAAAAGTTTCAAAATGTAGATATTTTTCATGAAACACTATTCAATTTCAAACGATTATCCTTAAAATGTATTCAAGAGCCATAATATTATAATTGTTATTTCATAACTTCATGTTTTCTGGCACTGTTTATTAACACACCGTTTAAGTATGTTTATCACAGATTCATACAGATAATTCATAATTCGTATATACTTTCACATTTTAATGTTTAGGTTTACATAATTCAACTAAGGAAACTGTCAGTCTACAATATTAGTAAATGCAATTTGTATCCAATGTAACAATACGAGACTGTTTGTTTCTAAATAAATAAAATAAAATAAATAAAATAAATATTGCCGATTTACCACGAACATATTTATAAACTAATTTCGGGTAGTTTAGTGTTGTTTACTTATATCTCCGTTGACATTTTGCTGGGACGTCAGTGTTACACACTATACAGGCTTCTAGGGTTAATTTAGTTCGTTGTTTCTTACCATCTCCCTCATGCCGAAAGTGAACGACACCCTCGGCAGGTACCCGGGCACTATGTGATTTAAGGGGCCCACGGCCCGCCGGACGATATTAGCCAGTCAGTTGTTGGGAACTGTCAACTTTTTGTTCCAACTGACAGGCTGATGTCGTCCGGCGGACTGATAATCAGAGGCCGGACTTACGGCCCTCCTCCGTGAAGATCCGTGTTGGCTGGCAGTCTGGAGTTTTTAATAAATTACCAGTTGAGCTCAAATCTATTTGTGACCCCGATACATTTAAAGTTAAGTTACGTGTATTTTTACTTCAAAAATGTTTGTATACTCTTGAAGAATTTTTTCATTGTGATATAGGGAATTAATAATAATATTTTAATGCTGACATACCTTAATTATTATTTTTTTATTTACTTTTTACTCATTGTCATTTTTTTTCTTACTTAATTTTTTTTTCTTGTTATTCCGATATGCAATTGATTTTTAATGGTTTTTAATTTTACCTTTTACTTGTTGACATTTTTCTTTATTATGTTTAATTTATTAATTCATATTTATTTAATTTCGCAGACATTTACTTTAATTTATTTGACTTTTTATTTTTATTTGATGATGTATTATTAATTATTTTTAAATTGGTGGATGTTGTTTTGTAAATATATTTTGTATGCATGTGCCTAGATTTAAGATTTCAAACACAATGCAATATTGTTATTGAATAAATGATGATGATGATGATGAGTCTGCAGACGTAGACGTAGCTCGGTTGTAATTGTCTTACCATCTCCCTCATGCCGCCAGTGAAGGACACCCTCGGCAGCTGCCCGGGCACTATGTGCTTTATCCGCACGGACTTGCGGCCCTCCTCCGTGAAGATCTCGGTGAACTGCTGGATATACTTTTTGGGTTGCAGTCTGGAGTCTGCAGACGTAGACGTAGCTCGGTTGTAATTGTCTTACCATCTCCCTCATGCCGCCAGTGAAGGACACCCTCGGCAGCTGCCCGGGCACTATGTGCTTTATCCGCACGGACTTGCGGCCCTCCTCCGTGAAGATCTCGGTGAACTGCTGGATGTACTTGTTGGCTGGCAGTCTGGAGTCTGCAGACGTAGACGTAGCTCGGTTGTAATTGTCTTACCATCTCCCTCATGCCGCCAGTGAAGGACACCCTCGGCAGCTGCCCGGGCACTATGTGCTTTATCCGCACGGACTTGCGGCCCTCCTCCGTGAAGATCTCGGTGAACTGCTGGATGTACTTGTTGGCTGGCAGTCTGGAGTCTGCAGACGTAGACGTAGCTCGGTTGTAATTGTCTTACCATCTCCCTCATGCCGCCAGTGAAGGACACCCTCGGCAGCTGCCCGGGCACTATGTGCTTTATCCGCACGGACTTGCGGCCCTCCTCCGTGAAGATCTCGGTGAACTGCTGGATGTACTTGTTGGCTGGCAGTCTGGAGTCTGCAGACGTAGACGTAGCTCGGTTGTAATTGTCTTACCATCTCCCTCATGCCGCCAGTGAAGGACACCCTCGGCAGCTGCCCGGGCACTATGTGCTTTATCCGCACGGACTTGCGGCCCTCCTCCGTGAAGATCTCGGTGAACTGCTGGATGTACTTGTTGGCTGGCAGTCTGGAGTCTGCAGACGTAGACGTAGCTCGGTTGTAATTGTCTTACCATCTCCCTCATGCCGCCAGTGAAGGACACCCTCGGCAGCTGCCCGGGCACTATGTGCTTTATCCGCACGGACTTGCGGCCCTCCTCCGTGAAGATCTCGGTGAACTGCTGGATGTACTTGTTGGCTTGCAGTCTTGAACCTGCAATCGTAATTTGGCTGTAATGTAAGGTTGCCTACTTTTAAATTTTATACTTTTATAAGCATGTCCGCTAGTACCATAGACAAAACTGCAACTTCGTATTAAAAATGAAAATAAAGACGCAAAAACTTGAACTACAAGATTTAAAAAGACAGCTAGTAGAGCTAGGTATTGGATGCTCCTTATATTGATCATATAACTAGCCTATGTTTTAGTGGTAACTGGACTGACCAAGTGACCATATTATAATGTACGTAGTCGTAGTACATCTCTACCATCTACAGTCGCTATCAAATATCTGGCCGAGCGGCCAAGGCGTTCACAGATATCTGAACACGATTATCATTAGAGTGCGTGTTCACCACGTGTTCATATATTTTGACCACCTCGGCCGCTCCGATGTCTAGTGCGACTGTACATCACCATCAGCTGTCAAATTCGAAGCCCACTTTTTTCTTAGGCTTTGTAACTCTTCAACAAATCTCGGGTAATACAAATAGCACCTAAAAGCATTTTCCGTTGCGTTTCGGGCATAGAATTGTATAAGGTTGAAAAAAACCGTGATAGAGTCCGTCTAATGTAAGGCACCGATTTGAACAAAGTGAAGCAGTGTCATTGTAAGCGTCATGTCATAGAAATTATCATTGATGACATACCACACCTTGTCATTGCAAATGCAGAGTTAGCTAGGTCCGACGGACGCCTCGGATTTTTTTTTTTTTTTTATTAACAAGATAACAAGTAATACCAAGTAAATGTTTACTTAGTTTAGGTATTGTCATCAAATTTCCATTAGCGACAGAAAATACACATTTGTCCGGTATTTATAGTTCTTAACATGACCTTTACTTATTTTAAGTTGAATCTATGAATGTACTAGTATTTAAGCATAAATTGGATAATTACCATTGTATCAATCAAATTAGCATGTTTTAAATGAATAAATATTATCTTTTTTTTTTTTTTTTTTTTTTTTTTTTTTTTTTTTTTTTTTTTTTTTTGTAAATAATGAATTATTTACAAACAAGATATATACAGTGTATTACTAAAAGAACAAGATAATACCTAAGGTAAACCGGCACGCCGCTCCGTTCCTCTCGCCGTCGACATGGTCTCTGTCGACATAGAGCTCCCCCAGGAACTCCTGGTCTGAGGGCCGCTGCAGGATGGACAGCTTGATGTGGAAGAAGCCGGCGCCGGCGTGGGGGGGGGTCTTCTCGGTCTCCAGCACGTACTCCTCCACCAGCTGCGGCTGGCAGTCGGGCGTGGCGCGCGGCCGCTCGTAGGCGCGCGCCAGCCGCAGCGGCGCCGTGGGCGACGAGGGCGGCGCCAGCGGCGCCGGCTCCATGCGAGCCCCCTCTATAGGCTTGAATACCTGAAGACGGAAGTAGTCTTTTCTCAAAAATGGACGGCAAAGTCGACGTTGCCGGTTAAAAAATAGGTCGCGAAGTGCGTAGTTTATGGTCATTCAAAAAATTAAAAAGTTAAAAACATTGCAGTCTCGATTTCGGGACTGCAATGTCGCATACAAATTCCATTATTTAACGAGTTCCAAACTTTTTAAAACTTCAAATGGCCATATCAAATGAAGGCATAGGTCCCTTAAACAGCCAAACAGATGATCAGCACTTATTATTATAAAGCCTGTAACAGACTATCGCACCGCACCGCGACCGCGACCTTGGAGCGTCGCACTAGGGATTGCAGAACCGGTACTGTTTAAAAGAACCGGGATTTTCGGTACCGGGCAAAAATGGAACCGGGATTTCCCGGTATTTTCGGTACTTTCGGGACCGCCTTCAAAAATCAGTTTTCACATCAATTTTCATTAAAAAAAGCGTAAAACGATCACGAATCTTTCTTAAAACAATAAAAAAGTAGCACAGTGAAGGTACACACTTCTTTTGTACCATAATATGTGTCTTTAAGTCACACAATCATTAATATAATTTGTTTTTTTTTTTCCTACATGATATTTTTACTATCTTTGTTGATTGGCATGCGTTCAAAATGGGCTGTGGACCTTCGAACATATAATAACAGAACTATCAATACGACAAATCAAGAAATTATTCAGCCAGAATTATTAATTCATTTAAAATATCATTATCATATGTGAGTTTCTTATACCGTGTTCGAATTTGAATTAAAAGTAGTATTTTACTAATTACAAAATTGTCTCTATTTTTGCTTCTAGTTAGTATACAAATATGAAATAATTAATTGTTCGTATAATATTATTTATCGTACAAACATTTATGCCCTTAACTTAAAGTATCAAATTACGCAATTTTATATTGTCGGCATTGTCAAACCCATTGACTTTTTTTTAATTTATTTTAATGTAGTGGTCAGCCGTAAAAGTATTACCATCAGCCTTAAATTGATAACATATCTTTATTTTCTTAATAAAACATGATATTTCATGCTAAGTAACAGAAAGCAGTCAAATATTGTACCGGAAATTTTAGTCCCGAAAATACCGGGAGTACCGGGATTTTAATTTTGAAATCCCGGTTCTTTGCTTGGCTCTAAATCCCGGGAATTCCCGGTACTTTCGGTACCGGTATTTCCCGGGAGCAAACCCTACGTCGCACCCATAAGTGATAGCGAGAAACAGATATCTCTTTCTTGCTCTCACTTATGGGTGCGATAGTCTGTTACAGGCTTAATGTTGGTACCGCGACTATTTAGGTGTGTTAAATAGGTTGGCGTATTTTCAGCAGAAAAATACCCTTTTTTTTTAAAGGCGCCAAGCTAATTTTTTTAATGGTTGTATTTTTTTCTGTGAAAATTAATGGAAAATTAGAACGTTGCTTCTGTAAGTTCTGTAAAATATTTCTATTTCTTGCACCATTTTTGAGAAAAGCACTATATATGACTCGGCTGGAAGGCTACTTGCTGGCTTCGGATTCAATTAAACGGACTCCCAAGGTCGTCGTTTAAAACGAATCCTCAGCCTGCAAGTAGCTACTTCCGAACCTCGACAATAATGTACTATTATATTGACTACTTTGATCGTTTAACTTAAATAGGCTACATGACTAATTTTTTTTATGGTATCAATCGATCGGGTTTGTTTTTAGGATCAAATGTCTATATGGGATCCATTGCATTAAAGTAACACAAAAGTCAGAAATTGTAGTCAAAGTCCGACAGTCGCACTTCACTCGCGAAACGCCCTATACAAAACGGCCAGAGGCCGTGACGTCATCGCCCATCTTGTAGTATGGACAAAACAAGAAAATTGCGTTTTTGTCGTTGAAATATTGCGTTTATGTATATAGTTGCAATACAATATTTTTTTGGATGAAATTTAAGGAATCGAATGGTACCCTTACTTTTATCGTTTTTGGAAGTTAAAAAAAAACTTAAATTTTGAAACTTTCAGGTCCTGTAATTTTGTAATTTTTTTATATTTTATTTTAATATCCACATTATTGTGATAAATTGCTCGTTTGCTATTTTACTAGATTTTGTTATAAAATTCAACGTGTGTCATCATCCCTATTATATCGGGCACGCGCGGAAATAAGAATTATTAGCTGACCTCGGATTGTATGGGACATAAATTATTGACAGGTACGGAGTCCCCATAACGATAAATTAAATTATCGCTACTATACCCTGATACTAGTACACAAATATGATACTATACTATAGTATGAGTGATCGCTCCCAGCTTCGTTTGTAACTGTATAGTATTTCGGGGTAGATGATAATTATATTTGAGAAAATTATTAATTACATTACTTAATGTCCCTAGTTTCATACATAATTGTTATATATGTTCATTTTTGGACGGCAAACCGATAATAAGGACCTAATTTCTAAAAACGTATTATCTTGGGTCCATTTATTGTTGGCCCCTAGTTGATAAGGACTTAGATTTATTGCAAATTAACTCTAGTAGTAGTTAACTGATTACCTCTGGTGGTTTCTTTGGAAATTTGGACGTCAACCGAGTGTGAGGAACGGACTGCCTACTATTCTTCGCTCTCTGCCTGTGGATCAGCTCTAGCAGCTCCAAACCATGGTAATGAGTGAATTGGTCCAGTTTTCTTTTCCTATTTACAGCCACCTGTGGATAATATTATAAACATATACTATTAGTTATTTCATTTTACGAAGCTACTTGATTTTGATGCTCACTCCCACACATTTAGTAATATAAATATAACCTAGAGAACAATATAGAAAGCAAATTTCCCTACCTTTTTCTTTGATTTCGACTCGAATATTGCTGACTCCCGTTATCAATTTTGAACAAAAATAAATGTTTAGAATATCAAAACATTTATTTTTAAATGAAGTCATATTATGCATATCATAATATTTTTTATCATTTTTAATGTTAAAAATTCTAAAAATCGTAGCAAAGGTCTGTGATTTATTCTGTTAAAGTTTATACTTTCGAGGTTTATTGGTGATTAGTTTATTTTACAAATAACAGTCCGATCCTCCTATTAAGCAACTGTGTTTGACTCAAAAGTGCTTGTTCAGCAAAACAATTAAACAACTTGATAATCTAATATGTAATGTTATGTCTGACATTTTGTGTCATAGAAGGTCACTAGGTTAAACAACAGACGGTACAAGTATCAATTGGCAAGTGTATAAGCTTTTCTCAATTGTCTCATAGAACAAACGTTTTGTCTCAAAGATTTCAAACCCAGGTAAAAACTACTAAAGGACAAGTAAAAACTAAGAAATAATAAAAGACATCCCCCGACAGCGGACAGTATTACGCGACTACGTCCAGACCAGCTATCATGGTCGTATTTTTGTCACCTGTCATGCTATGCGTCACTTTCGCACTTACATATTTGTTAGAACGTGACAGCCATGGTGACAAATGATAAAGAGCCGGCCATCATAGCCCTACAGTTCTGGTTGTGGCTACCGACAGTTACACCTGAGAGGCGAGACATCGTCGCTTAACACGGACGATCGTCTGGTGAAAACAACGGACGTATAAAAACGGTCTATGGCCGCGGCCTGGACGTACGCGACCGACGGCGTGGCGAGCGGCTGCGGCTTAACCCTTAAATGCATGATTTTTTCTTTTTGCCCGAAATTAATATATGTATCACATAATTATTTGCCGTTTCTAGGAAAAATAGTAAAAATATGATATCATCGATTTTCACTGCGAAATCAGTGTTAAAAGTTGCATAGGCTAAATCATATTTTTGGAAATAGCTATTAGTAAGGGGTATAGGAAAAATCTTAACTGCCATCAGAAAGTAGGTACACTATTTATGATGTTCCTATGATAAATTTTGTAAATATAAAATAATTACAAATCCCAAAAAATCTGCCCAAAATCACATACTAAAAATCATCAACTTCCAGGTTTTTCCAAGTTTTCCGACATTTTTTCTATAAAAAAATGTATTTTTTATAAATTAAAATACTGCGTAAATTTATGTAATAATTCGGAAAATTTATTAGTTTTACTATTGAAATAATATACAGGAACAAATAGAATTTGTTTAATAATGCATAACATTTGATGTTTATGTTGTGTGTATAAATGCATCACTATGCATTTAAGGGTTAAGAACTCGCATGGCTCGTGTAAACTTTGAGAACCGCCTTATCCGGGTGGCACGGCCGCATGCACAGCGCCGCTTCTACCATCTCGTTCCGTCGCCCTAGAGAGAGTGATGTAACCTGCGAGAACCGCCGGGCCTGCCGCCGTATCCGGGGGGTGTTCAACAGCCGGGGCGCGGCGTGCAGCCGGGCGGCCAGCAGGCCGACCGCGGGCCGCGGGTCCAGACACAGCGGCGGCGCGGCCGCGTGCACGAGCGCCGCCTCCACGGCCTCCAGCCCTAGAGAGAGTGATGTAACCTGCGAGAACCGCCGGGCCTGCCGCCGTATCCGGGGGGTGTTCAACAGCCGGGGCGCGGCGTGCAGCCGGGCGGCCAGCAGGCCGACCGCGGGCCGCGGGTCCAGACACAGCGGCGGCGCGGCCGCGTGCACGAGCGCCGCCTCCACGGCCTCCAGCCCTAGAGAGAGTGATGTAACCTGCGAGAACCGCCGGGCCTGCCGCCGTATCCGGGGGGTGTTGAACAGCCGGGGCGCGGCGTGCAGCCGGGCGGCCAGCAGGCCGACGGCGGGCCGCGGGTCCAGACACAGCGGCGGCGCGGCCGCGTGCACGAGCGCCGCCTCCACGGCCTCCAGCCCTAGAGAGAGTGATGTAACCTGCGAGAACCGCCGGGCCTGCCGCCGTATCCGGGGGGTGTTGAACAGCCGGGGCGCGGCGTGCAGCCGGGCGGCCAGCAGGCCGACCGCGGGCCGCGGGTCCAGACACAGCGGCGGCGCGGCCGCGTGCACGAGCGCCGCCTCCACGGCCTCCAGCCCTAGAGAGAGAGTGATGTAACCTGCGAGAACCGCCGGGCCTGCCGCCGTATCCGGGGGGTGTTCAACAGCCGGGGCGCGGCGTGCAGCCGGGCGGCCAGCAGGCCGACCGCGGGCCGCGGGTCCAGACACAGCGGCGGCGCGGCCGCGTGCACGAGCGCCGCCTCCACGGCCTCCAGCCCTAGAGAGAGTGATGTAACCTGCGAGAACCGCCGGGCCTGCCGCCGTATCCGGGGGGTGTTGAACAGCCGGGGCGCGGCGTGCAGCCGGGCGGCCAGCAGGCCGACGGCGGGCCGCGGGTCCAGACACAGCGGCGGCGCGGCCGCGTGCACGAGCGCCGCCTCCACGGCCTCCAGCCCTAGAGAGAGAGTGATGTAACCTGCGAGAACCGCCGGGCCTGCCGCCGTATCCGGGGGGTGTTCAACAGCCGGGGCGCGGCGTGCAGCCGGGCGGCCAGCAGGCCGACCGCGGGCCGCGGGTCCAGACACAGCGGCGGCGCGGCCGCGTGCACGAGCGCCGCCTCCACGGCCTCCAGCGCGCCGCGCTCCTCGCCCGCCCAGCCGCAGCGCCCGCCGATGCACGACGCGTCCGTTATTATACTCTGTGCAATTAAGGCTGCTTACAGACGAGCGACAGTACGCGACACACTGTCGGCGACGGTCGCTGACGACCGCCTGCGACGGCTATCGGCGACGGTCGGCGACGGTCGGTGATAGCTGTCGCGGCGTCGCTCTTATGTCACAGCACGCAGTTGTCGATGTGTAGTTCAAGAGATAGCACGTATTTTCTTTAAACAATAATGCATCAGCATCAAAATCTTCATTACTCATTTTGAAAAAGAAAATACGTGCTCTTTCTTGAACTACACATCGAAGACTGCGTGCTGTGACACAAGAGCGACGCCGCGACAGCTATCACCGACCGTCGCCGACAGTCACCGACCGTCGCCGATAGCCGTCGCAGGCGGTCGTCAGCGACCGTCGCCGACAGTGTGTCGCGTACTGTCGCTCGTCGGTAAGCAGCCTAATACATTTTTTCTAGTCCCGAGTAAAAAACTACCTAGTAAAATAGGCCAGGAACCATAAACAATAATCACAGCCCGTGGACATTTAGATCTCAATTTAAGATGTATCTGTAATGATTGTAAGGCGATCGTTGAATCCTTCATGCGGTGGCTTACATAACGCAATTATCACTACACGAGAGATCTTAAGCACCCTGTCTTCGGGCAGTTTTGGTGTTGCATCACCATGCCCACCTACATATTATAAGTTGGTGATGATTACTGAGTTTAAACTATCTCTTTGGCCGATTTCAGTAAGACACACAACACAACTAGGTACTCTAAAATTAAAATCAAAACAAACCTGATTGGTCGGTCTCAAAAGCACATGGTGAGTATCACACAAGAAACTTGGATATGCCTGTCTGTAGTCCCTTATTTGTGCTATAATACAGCCAGAGTAGAACAGGCAGGAATGCTCCGCCTCTAGTAAGTCCAGCAGCACCACGGGTAACTCTTCATTGTCTATGTAACTAAGCAAATCCTCCTCCTCATATGGCCACCGAGGGGTCTCTATTAATGTCTCATCTTGGCTAGTTGATGTCTAGAAATAATATTAAGAGTTGTTAAGTATACAATGAAAACTTATATATGGGAAACAAAACAATAGCAAACCCCTAGGCTTCTGCAGGACTCAACAAGACTAAGAATTGGGGTTCACAAACTGCAAAGATATTGAATGGTAATGTCATTTGTAAATAATACAATCAATTTTAAGGGATGTGGCGTTATTCATAATCACCTGTCAACTCTTAACAAACCGTTAATAATTGTTTATCCCTATAAGATATATAATTTATCAAAGATTAGGTAAGGTTTATAAACTTAACTCTGAGTCCGAATGATACTGTTATAGTTACAAGATTATGCTCAGAGTTAATCTATGACTTGTTGTTGATATGCCTAATATTTAGTAAAATAGTAGTAGTATTTAGCAGGGATGTTGCGGATGCCGATTTTTTAACATCCGCGGACGCGGATGCGGATTTTTAAAGGCTCACATCCGCGGATGCGGATGCGGATGTCAAGATAGGTACATAAAAAACGTCAAATATTACATTTTAGTCATTTTTATTTCAAAAACCGGCCAAGTGCGAGTCGGACTAGCGTTCCAAGGGTTCCGTACATTAAGTCCCACTCACGCTTGACTGCTAATTTCTAATAGGTTTTTTTGCCTAATGACTAAATTACCTAGCAGTCTAGCACTTACGCCGATGCTAAGACGTTCCTGTACCGAACTGTTCCATATCCGCATCCGCATTAAATCCGCATCGATTTTATGCGGATGCGGATGTTGAAAATAATGCGGAAGTTCCGCGGTTGCGGATGCGGATGCGGATATTCGCAACATCCCTGGTATCTAGTAGGGAATGCGATAACCGGCCAAACTTCATAACCGGTTTCGGTTACAGTTATGCCTGAAAGATAACCGATAATGGTTATTTTGTCAAAACAATTGGTTATAACTGATTATTTCAGTTATGGTTATAACCGATTTGCGTTCCCTAGTATTTAGAAAGATGATACTTACATTAGGATCTCCAGGGTTGTGCTGTGTATTGCCATTGATTTTTAGTGATAAGGAATATCCCTTGTTCCCTGGATATAGGTTTACAATTAAAGTATTAAGATTGTACTTTGCTAGTAACTTTTCTAATAAGTATGATGATGTTTTCAGCCCCTGCTGTAATAGAAAGAAATATAAATTAGCAAAAAATAAAAAATATAATAAGAATTATGGTTTATACAGAATAAGTAATGGAAATTATTATTCATTGCAAGAAAAATAAAATATATTTGTAAGCATATATTTAAATTTACTATTCAAGTATATGTTCTTAGACAAATACAAATTCACACCAATTTTTCACTCTTCTAGAAACAATACAGATTCCAAATTCAAAAACGCAATAACCACCCTGGACCTTAAGAGCCTACCCATTATCTAAAAGTAGGTTATTCAACAAAATTATGGATGAATACAATAATTAGTTTCAGGTCTTAGTGGAAAATTGTAACATAAACTAAAGTAGATATAGCTTGATTATAAAAGATACAATGAAATAGTACTTACAAAGTTTCCATGCAACACTTCATCCCGACTCAACTCACTGTACAACTCATGTAATTTCTTAAACAAATCGAATTTCTCTAGAGTTTTAGATGGCGCACCACCAACACTCCGTTGGACCTTCGTCCTAGATTCATCGACTGGCTCCGCTAGATGCATTTTATCATGAGTCCAAGTCATTTTATGGTCTGGGACACCACTGTCAAATGGCGATAAGTTGGTATTCACATGTTTCGCGCGATTTAATATTACCTGAAATATACACGTTTATTTAACAATAAACACGGCTAAATGCGACAAAAACAATTACAATCGTGGTTATATCAACGCAAATAGAAGTGAAAAGCAGCGATATACCTCTGCTTCCAATGCCGCGTGAATTAATCCATCCATAATGTCATTAAAACGAATACGTAAGTAGTTGATATATTTTTAAATAAATTATTTCATATTAACTGTTTAGGCCTAAGTATTAAGTCATGATTTCTATAAAAACTCATACGCTTTATTTATGTTTCACACTGCTTGACAGTAAAATAACATGTCCATCAACATTTTTGACACTTGACTTTAGTGACGAATGAATGAACGAAAGATTAAATTGGTGTTGTAAGACTAAATCTTTCGATTCCTCATTTAGTCAAAAAAATAAGATTTTTCCATTCCTTTTCAACCATTATTTCTCATGGTTTCAAAAACTGATAAATATAGTTGGTCAAACCAATCTGTCAGTAAATAAGAACAAAAAAAAACAACGGGTTGCACTCAGGGAGTGCCGGCAGAAGTGAAAACTCAATGACTAGTGCAAAATGCACTATGTATAATTGAGGTTAACGCCATCTAGCGTTAATTACTTGAAACCCCTAAGCACATCACTGCATTTATGAGTTAGAGGGAGCAAGTGATATTGCTATCTAATTCTACCGCATGGCTGCGTCCCTTGGAGTGGCCGGCGATGGCCCATTATGTACTGGGGCCTTAAAATGCGGGTGCCAGACTTTGACCATCATTTGTGACTTTTGTATTGCTTTAAGTCCTTTGAAGGCCCCAGTACACAATGGGCCATCGCCGGCCACTCCAAGGGACGCAGCCTTGCGGTAGAATGAGATAGCAATGTCACTTGCTCCCTCTAAGGCATAAATGCGTCCCTTGGAGTGGCCGGCGATGGCCCATTGTGTACTGGGGCCTTAAGACAATAGGTCCCATACAGGCATTTGATCCTCAAAACAAACCTGATCGACTGATACCATTCATAAACAATTGTCAAATACCCTATTGTGAAAGTGGCGCCCCCTGCGCAGAGTTGCGCGTAATATTCCCTATTACCAGCACCAACAATTAAAAAAAAACTCTAGGAGTTATGACGTCATTTTTTTTTATTTGTTGGTGCTTCGGGTCAAATTGTTTCAAATGTCCTAAAGATCAATCGTACAGATTTTCATACCTTTAACACCATTTGCAGCGTTTTTTGGTGAACCGCCAGCGCTACTACATTTTTTAAATTTGCCGCCTTTTTCTACTGACAAGGATGCTGTGCCAGTGTAAATATCAATATCTAGTACTTAAAAAGTCTTACATGAACCTATATTCTGATAGCCCACGACGTGAGGAATCTAAAAAAAATCTTGGACGTAAGGTTTGGACCATCCTGTATATAGTTTTTGTTCCCGAAATAATTACGAAAATCTGTTTGCGATAGGGTAATAGGGAATATTACGCGCAACTCTGCGCAGGGAGCGCCACTTCCACAATAGGGTATTTGACAATTGTTTATGAATGGTATCAGTCGATCAGGTTTGTTTTGAGGATCAAATGCCTGTATGGGACCTATTGTCTTAAGGCCCCAGTACACAATGGGCCATCGCCGGCCACTCCAAGGGACGCATTTATGCCTTAGAGGGAGCAAGTGACATTGCTATCTCATTCTACCGCAAGGCTGCGTCCCTTGGAGTGGCCGGCGATGGCCCATTGTGTGATTCCTCACGTCGTGGGCTATCAGAATATAGGTTCATGTAAGACTTGAAGTACTAGATATTGATATTTACACTGGCACAGCATCCTTGTCAGTAGAAAAAGGCGGCAAATTTAAAAAATGTAGTAGCGCTGGCGGTTCACCAAAAAACGCTGCAAATGGTGTTAAAGGTATGAAAATCTGTACGATTGATCTTTAGGACATTTGAAACAATTTGACCAACAAATAATTAAAAAAACGCGAGGAGTTATGACGTCATTTTTTTTGTAATGAATCTAAAAATAAAGGTGGTTTTTTTCAGTTAATTCTTAAATAGACAATTTTTACTACGACTTATAGATTCCGAGATACGAGGGGTGTTCAAAATATTCTCGGTATGAGAATGAAAACAAACAAGTACGAAAAGTTTGATATTTTTATTTTTCAATATACTCCCCCCCTATGTTCATACACTTAAAAGATCGATCAATTATTTTTTTTAATCCTGCATAAAAATATTTTTTATCTTTGGTGTAAAAATGCTCCTCCACTGCCGCCTTCAATGCTTCATCATCGGAAAATTTATTTCCACGCAGATCCTTTTTAAGATTGGGGAACAAAAAGAAGTCGCTGGGGGCTAAGTCCGGACTATACGGTGGGTGAGTAACAGTTTCAAACCCACATTCAACAATAGCTGCCTTGGCAATATGAGCAGTATGGACGGGGGCGTTGTCATGCAGAAGCATAACACCTTTGGTTAACTTTCCTCGCCTCTTTTCTTTGATTGCATCCTTTAATTGACGTAGAATGTTAGCGTAGTACTGTCCTGTGATATTTATACCTTTTTCTTTATAATCGATCAGTAATACTCCTTCACAATCCCAAAATATCGTGGCCATGACCTTGCCAGCTGAAGGGATGACCTTGAACTTCTTGGGATGAGCTGAACCCTTAATGTGCCACTGCATGGACTCTTGTTTACTCTCTGGGTCATAATGATGAACCCAGGTTTCATCTCCAGTAACTATTCTTTGCAGCACCTCATCAGATTTTCACCGCACAGGTCAATAAAATCGGAACAACAAGCTACACGCATGTCTTTTTGAAGCCGAGTCAGCATTCGCGGAACCCATCTTGCACTTACTTTTGACATATTAAGATGGTCATGGATAATATCATGTACGGTACCAATAGAGAGATTGGTTACTTGTGCTATAGATTTTACCTTCACTCGACCATCTTCCAATATAAGTTTTTCCACTTTATCAATATTTTCTTGTGAAGTAGCTACTACAGGCCGGCCAGGTCTAGGGTCGTCTTCAACGCTCTCCCTTCCACGTTTAAACTCGCTTGACCACTTTTGAATGGTAGATAAAGAAGGAGCAGACTCACGGTAAACACAATCCATTTCCTCTTTTATGGTTTTTTGATTTTTACCCTGTTTTGTGAAGAATTTTATCACGCATCGATGTTCTAATTTAGTTAACATTGTCAATTCCCACATGATGTTCATGTTTGTTCAGCAATTGCAGAAAAACAAAAGAACATCTCGGTTCGAATTATACTTTTTTTTAATGTCAATGAATAAACCTTAGCGGCCAGTAACGAAAGAAATTTTAGAAGAGGTTGTAAGATATCAATACCGAGAATATTTTGAACGCCCCTCGTATAAGCGACTTTCTGAAAAAACCGTTATATTATATAGAGATTCATAGACTTAGTAAAATTGAAACAAAAACCCGGCCAAGTGCGAGTCGGACTCGCGCACGGAGGGTTCCGCACCATCAACAAAAAATAGAGCAAAACAAGCAAAAAAACGGTCACCCATCCAAGTACTGACCCCGCCCGACGTTGCTTAACTTCGGTCAAAAATCACGTTTGTTGTATGGGAGCCCCACTTAAATCTTTATTTTATTCTGTTTTTAGTATTTGTTGTTATAGCGGCAACAGAAATACATCATCTGTGAAAATTTCAACTGTCTAGCTATCACGGTTCGTGAGATACAGCCTGGTGACAGACGGACGGACGGACGGACGGACAGCAGAGTCTTAGTAATAGGGTCCCGTTTTTTTTACCCTTTGGGTACGGAACCCTAAAAATGTAGTAGCGCTGGCGGTTCACCAAAAAACGCTGCAAATGGTGTTAATGGTATGAAAATCTGTACGATTGATCTTTAGGACATTTGAAACAATTTGACCAACAAATAATTAAAAAAAGCGGCCAAGTGCGAGTCGGACTCGCCCATGAAGGGTTCCGTATTTAGGCGATTTATGACGTATAAAAAAAAACTACTTACTAGATCTCGTTCAAACCAATTTTCGGTGGAAGTTTACATGGTAATGTACATCATATATTTTTTTTAGTTTTATCATTCTCTTATTTTAGAAGTTACAGGGGGGGGGACACACATTTTACCACTTTGGAAGTGTCTCTCGCGCAAACTATTCAGTTTAGAAAAAAATGATATTAGAAACCTCAATATCATTTTTGAAGACCTATCCATAGATACCCCACACGTATGGGTTTGATGAAAAAATTTTTTTTTAGTTTCAGTTCGAAGTATGGGGAACCCCAAAAATTTATTGTTTTTTTTCTATTTTTGTGTGAAAATCTTAATGCGGTTCACAGAATACATCTACTTACCAAGTTTCAACAGTATAGTTCTTATAGTTTCGGAGAAAAGTGGCTGTGACATACGGACGGACAGACAGACGGACAGACGGACAGACGGACAGACAGACAGACAGACAGACATGACGAATCTATAAGGGTTCCGTTTTTTGCTATTTGGCTACGGAACCCTAAAAACGCGAGGAGTTATGACGTCATTTTTTTTGTAATGAATCTAAAAATAAAGGTGGTTTTTTTCAGTTAATTCTTAAATAGACAATTTTTACTACGACTTATAGATTCCGAGATATAAGCGACTTTCTGAAAAAACCGTTATATTATATAGAGATTCATAGACTTAGTAAAATTAAAAAAAAACCGGCCAAGTGCGAGTCGGACTCGCGCACGGAGGGTTCCGCACCATCAACAAAAAATAGAGCAAAACAAGCAAAAAAACGGTCACCCATCCAAGTACTGACCCCGCCCGACGTTGCTTAACTTCGGTCAAAAATCACGTTGTTGTATGGGAGCCCCACTTAAATGTTTATTTTATTCTGTTTTTAGTATTTGTTGTTATAGCGGCAACAGAAATACATCATCTGTGAAAATTTCAACTGTCTAGCTATCACGGTTCGTGAGATACAGCCTGGTGACAGACGGACGGACGGACGGTCAGCAGAGTCTTAGTAATAGGGTCCCGTTTTTACCCTTTGGGTACGGAACCCTAAAAAACGGGTTGCACTCCGGGAGTGCCGACAGAAGTGAAAACTCAATGACTAGTCCAAAATGTCTGCAGCACTATGTATAATTGACCCAGCCTCCTTTCTATTGAAAAACTTTAGTTCGGAAATTGCTGGTCAGTGAGCTTGTTTAAAATTCGAAATTCAAATTTGTAGTACTAATTGTTTAAAATTCGAATAGAAATTGTAAAGTTACCTTGCAGACCTCGCTCCTGAAATACGAGGATCTCACAGTTACATTCTAACTTTAGTGATATAAAGTTAGAATGTAACTGTGAGATCCTCGTATTTCAGCCCGTACAAGATTAGAACATGGAGCTTTATTGCTTAATATAAAAGTCTAGTTTTAAATAACTGACCTGATTATTATACGTTACGACTAAAGTTCTTTGGTGAATAAAAACGAAACAGCAGGCTCAGGCATACATTTTCGCCGCGCGGTAGAGAGGGTTAATTACGCCTTACGCTGTCTCGAGTTTATCATTTTTTCCCCACCTCAAAAAGTGCACAGCGCCGCTAAAGAAGTTTTCACTTCAAAAATACTAAATGCAAATATTTTCTTAATTGCTTTATTAGGGTTAGATATGAGGATATTAGCAATAATTTGAGGTATTTTACAAAAAAATATTGAACGGTATTGTATCTGGAGAAGCCCTAACTTGGTATGTTTTGAAAATTATTTTTATTAATTTTAAAAAATGGCTGAAATGTAATGATGTGATATATTTTTAGAATCGGCTCAGAAAGCCCTTTAGTTTAATACCACACACAATAGGTTTCTAAAGATTTTTTTTTTCAAATTCCATCCAAAAAAAGATGACGTCATAACTCCTCTCGTTATTTTTTTACTTGTCGGTGCTTAAGGTCAAATTGTTTCAAATGTCCTAAAGATCAATCGTATCGATTTTCATACCTTTAACACCATTTGCAGCATTTTACTGATTTTCGCGGTGTACCACCAGCGCTATAGGTGCTAAGCAGTGCTGAGATGACTTTCCATAGAAAATTTAAATTTCGCGCCTTTTCTTCTGAAAAGTTGGTTGTGTTCACATAAGTAAAACCATGAAGTTCCACATCTTAATTTTTATTATTTATCATTAGATGCCATATGCCTCATTAGATTAGAAATGAACTTGTCTATTTTCCTGACATCTTGCTGAACTTCTGTTTTGTATTGCAGACACTGAAAGAAAACAATTACATTAAAACAAGTATTTAAAAACTGATGTGTCGATTTATTTAATTACACAATATTATATTATATGATTGCTGTACAATTTAATACTTATATGTCACTTTAAGGCGGGATGCCACCAGTGTGCGGCACAAACATTTTTGTACTGAATATACCTGTGCTGCACACTGGTGGAATCTCGCCTTTATAAGAACCTCTATTAGAATATGAATTTGTTTTCTAAATTATAATATATTTTAATACCTTAATTTTATATTAAATATGTTTTTATTACAATAGGCCTTATGGTCATTCAAATGTTATGTATCCTCAGACCTTGCTTACTTTCCATAAATAGTTTATAGTTCACAAATAAATAAATAAATAGTTTAGTGTGTTTTTTTTTAATGTAAAGCCCCGTCTCCATATCGCGCGGTAAGCTATCGAACATTGGCTCGCGCGGCAGCCGCGCGCAATGGATACCGGGTTGGCTCGTGAGCCAACTCGCCGGCTCGCGAGCCAACCGGGTATCCATTGCGCGCGGCTGCCGCGCGAGCCAATGTTCGATGGTTTGCCGCGCGATATGGAGACGGGGCTTTATACTAAAACTTGCTTAGAGTCTGTACGGAAAGAGAAGAGTCGTAGAATGTATTGGTTCCCATATATTCCACGACTCTTCTCTTTCCGAACACAATATTTAATTTTAATAATATTGAAAAATGACTTTATAGTATGTTATACTGACCTTTTTGTTATCTGTAATTTTAACAAGAAATGCGCCCTTAGAATGGGAATACTTCATGCTGTATCGTGTGTTTATTGGGTCCCGCATATATAACATCTCCGCAGACCTTTCAAATTCCTCCCAGCTAGGTATGAATGTCATTTTATATCCGCGTTTCCTTTACAACGTTGTAAATGTATCAAAGGTATTGTTTCCGTATTTCGGCTCTGCTCAATACGAACAATAGTCGGAATTACAGGTTAAAGCTAATAAGAATTCACTTTTCTGTTTTTATTAATAATGTACGATCAGATCGACAATATCGAGTATATAGACATCACAGAGAATTAAATCACTACGTAGACATGAGGTCGACTTCTTGACACATTGATTCAATTGATTGACAGATTTTCGTAGAGTTGTCACTTGTCATTGTTGGAAAAGTTTTTTTTTTTATAGGAAAGTACCATAATTATTTGCGTTTTATAGCTGGTCAACCAAATCTTGACAGTAATAAAAGGCGCGAAATTCAATTTTTCTATGGGACGATATCCCTTCGCGCCTACATTTTTCAAATTTGCCGCCTTTTTCTACTGTCAAGATCTGGTTGACCAAGTATATTTATCAAATTTTAAGTGCATTTAAAATTTAAAAGCTACGCAATTCTAAACTGATAACATCCATTTATAATAATTCTGCCGCATGATGGCCGCATGTCATATTGTAACAATAATTGATTATATGTTTGCTATATACCAGAAGCACGTGGATAGATATAGCTGGTCAACCAAACCTTGTCAGTAAAAAAAGGCGCGAAATTCAAATTTTCTATGGGACGATATCCCTTCGCGCCTACATTTTTCAAATTTGCCGCCTTTTTCTACTGTCAAGATCTGCTTGACCAAGTATAATTCTAAAATAGGTACAAGGCAGCCAGTGGCATTAGAATAATTTGACTCCCATTAAATACTATTGTGCTTTTCAATTAAATTGTTCACAGAAATCGAATGAATTAATGTTTTTTTTTATAATTTTGTATGCATTTATATCAAGGGTTGAAAAATAATATATGATTTATGGCAACACTACCGAAAAGCGCAGCGCAACGGAAAATCAATACTTTTGTACTGATGTATTCGCCTTTTTTAAAATGAGAACGTGACAAAACTTTAATTTAGATCATCGAAGGAAACCATTTAATTTAGAAAAAAAAATATCTGTCGCGCGTCCTGATGTTCAATTTTTATTTATTTACTTAGTGATGAAGAACCTCTTGGTTACGGCGTGGTAGTACCTTCTGCTCGCTTGATTATTCGCATTTTCTTCAAATTTTAGCACTTTACGGTGAGTAATTCAGTCTTATTGTTCTTCAGTTTGTTTTACATCTCAGTATATTCATCAAGCAATTAGAAACATCGTAATGTAAATGTTCTTATACCTACCACTACGACCTTCGCCTTTGTCTGTTTGGTGCATTGCGTTTGTGGTAGGTACTTGCGTACATATTTAGAATGAGGCCATTTTGGTGTAGTACGACTAGAATTCAATAATTACAACAAAAAATATGCAATAGAGTGCTTTCGGAATAAATTACAGTTCAAGAATTTTATTAAAGTGGCATTATTTCATCGACATAACATGAAGTAACTCAGTGTCAAGTGCCGCAGAAAATATCATTCGCCCTCTTCAATATTCGTCTACTTCACAGAATATCTTAATTATAATAATATTTAAATCATTAATTTTCATCTATTATGGATAAACTATGGATAAATTTATTTCAACACTGACATTTTAATCATAAATTGTTGTATCTTAGTCTTGTTTGAAAGTAAGCAAATTACAATTGAGAAGATTTTAATTTTATATGGATTAAAATTAGTTATTTAATACTAGTGATGGTCCCTAATTAATAACCTAACCTGGAAAAAATCTAATAATTTTGAGACATATTTTTGGCAGTTAGTTTTTTTAATGAGCCAATTACCTACATATTGGAATTAATGGCTCGATAGAAGCCAAAAATGTTGAATAAAATTTTCTGTGGCATGGCTACAACCAATGCCGGCCCGAGCCCTTGATCAGGGTAGAGCGAAATCGGGTCTTGGCACCCTTCGTTGAAGTTTTCAAGCGCATTTTGGGCCCCCGCCACACTCGCGTCTTTTAAAACTTTTTTTGTCTCATTTGCCATTTTGGCGCCCCCATTGCCATCCGGCGCCTAGAGAGGCCGCTCCACTCGCTCTACCCTAGATCCGGGCCTGGCTACAACCATTGCAGAGATTTGTTAAAAAAATTGAGATGTTTTGTATTGGGATGTTGTGAATTCAGGAGATATGTCTCCTGCATTCAGCTTTTTGTATTTATTAGTCCACTAACCTTTTGTTTCGGTACATTCAAGGGACTGTGGCAGCCGCTATAAAACTCAAATTGGTCATGTTTTTTAATTTGTAGTCTGCCTCTCTCTCACTCATGACATATTCATATATGTGATGGCTTCCCTTTTGTATACTTCAATATCTTTAAGTTAAGCATCATTCTAGATCTAAGAATTATTTGTTGGACAAGGTTGGAACCAGAACAGTATAAATTTAATTTGTATGGTATATCTATGAATTTTTTTGTAGCATTTTTCAAAGATATGATTCAGACTATGTAATTGATCATCATTGGCTAAGAGTGTAAACCTGCTAATCCATTTTTGAAAACAGAAGATTTTGTTCCTACTTGTATATACAGGGTGGATTTTCTTTTTGGGTCAGTGAGGGCAGCTATCAGATCCCGTAAAGCTACGCGAAATTGGTCTTAGAAGACCTTCCCTCGATTTCAAATTGATGGAGATTGCCGGACAGATTTTGGAAAAAACATACAGGATGTGAGAAAAAGGTCATTTTTGACAAACTTTTTTTTTGTTGCCAATCGATCCCATTCCTATTGAGGATCAAAAGCTTGTATGGAACCAAAAAAAATTTCCGACTATAAAAGCCACAAATCGAGAAACTTTTCCCATACAATTTGTAAGAAAATGAAAACTTATTTTTCACATGCTATTTTTGTATGCCAATCGACTCCATTCCTATCCAGTATTAATAGTTTCTTTGGGGTCAACTTACGGTAATGTACTAAAAAGCCACAAATTAAAGAAAACTTTTTCCATACATTTACTATGGAGAAAACGTGAAATTTAATTCACAGTTTTCTATCTGGCCAATCAGTCCTGTTACATTTATGCCTGTCCTGCTATCTAAATGGCCCCCCTGCACCTTAAAGTATTTTGATATATTCGGGGATCAGATAATAAAACAAATTTGCTCTCTTGATTATAAAAAAAGCAGCAAAATACATAGATCAATACATATGGGTACTTTCCTCTACTTAAAATAAATTATTTCACACCGTGCACGAAATAAAGCACCAGATAATTATTAGAAAAACATAGATAGCAGTTATTTTTAAATAAGTACTATTTCTATTTAATAAAAATAATAAATTGCAATGAAATATAAAAAGTAGGTGAGTCGATCGTGACGTCACTACACACGTTTTCATATAAATTCCATATTAGAAAATCGTTTTGACTGTTCTAAAAAACCGGCCAAGTGCGAGTCGGACTCGCGCACGGAGGGTTCCGCACCATCAACAAAAAAATAGAGCAAAAATCGTATTTGTTGTATGGGAGCCCCCTTTATATATTTATTTTATTTTAGTTTTAGTATTTGTTGTTATAGCGGCAACAGAGATACATCATTTGTGAAAATTTCAACTGTCTAGCTATCGCGGTTCATGAGATACAGCCTGGTGACAGACGGACGGACGGACAGCGAAGTCTTAGTAATAGGGTCCCGTTTTTTACCCTTTGGGTACGGAACCCTAAAAAGAAGCTGATTTTACTAGTAGGAAAGTAGCCATAGTAGTATTTATACAAATTTTTGGACATTTGATTATCTGTAGTTATAAAAAACGCCTTAAAGGCTGACATGCCATGTTTACTTTTTGTTTTGACTAATTTTTAACAGGTTTGACTAACCAGTCTGATCCCCTATTGCTATTAATATTACTGCTTAATTTCTGCTAGCCTTTCTCCGCAGTCGTTTTGTCTCGTTGCCCTTGGCATAGGCTTCTCCCATATTCTATGCCAAGGGCTATTAATATAGCCTTTATTGAGTATTAATGGGGGCCCTAACACCTTTGGACTCGAATCTCCCCCGAACATGAGTCTCTCACACCACCCTGCATTGGGTCACTTACGGTTTAAATCTCATGAATTGCACAACTCCTTAGCATTATTCCAAGTTCCTGCTTAAGCAAAAATATTCCTGCAAAAATATATGAATTCTATTCTGATTAGAATCATCAACATCTCGCATGCTTCACCACTCTGTGCTTATGTGGTGAATATTTTTCTAAATTTCCTCCCTCCCTATAATTATTATTATTATAAAGTACCTAACCTTCATGGGTATGGCTATATTCTTCTTTTTTTTTCAGAATTTTGTTGAGTAAGGTCAAGGAATATACATTATACACGAATATAATTATAAGCTAAAATGGAAGAACTGAATGGGGACCTGTATGGGGATGGTCTGGTTATTTTACCCGAAGAAGGGTCTCTGGAGCCCACCGATAATGGGAATCAAGAGCAAAATTGTAACATTTGCGAGTAAGTAGAAGCTTATTGCTTAAGTCATAAATAAAGTGCAATAGAATATAGTTCACCATCAACCCTAGCCAGCCACAAATCAAAATTTTGATTGGTCAAAATATCTTTGAAATTCGACCAACACTTTTTATGATTTTGTAACCTGTTTTTCAGGATAATACTTAATTGAGTATAGCTATAAAATAAGTGTCTTGCACTTTTTATAGCCAAACTGAATATTTACTTCGTTTTTTTAGCAATAAGTTATGCAGTCCTCGAGTATTATCTTGTCTTCATGTTTTCTGCGAAGCATGCATAGACAAACTGATGGTGAATGAAGCAGGAGACACACTAAAGTATGATTTGGCCGTTGAATGCCCAATATGCAAACAGGAAACGAAGGTAAATTACAAACCATTATAGCTATTTACCAATCAGTTGATATTTTGTTTTTGCCAGCTTTATTACGATTAAGTCATAGCCTACTTGATTCAAATTCCAAAAGTAAAGGTACCTTTAATATAGTTGTCAATATTTTTTGCCCTACATGAATATATAAATACCAAAATAAAACTTTCGTTCACACAGATATCTGGTGGTGGAGCTGCTTCTCTGCCATCAGACTATGTCCTCACCAACATTCTGGATGTATCGACCATGGACCAATCTGTGGTCTGCACTTGCTGCAAGAGCAAGGAACAAGCTGTCGCCAGGTGTACTGACTGTTCCCACTTCTTGTGTTCCAACTGCAATTCCGCTCACGAGTTCATGAGGTGCTTTGAAAACCACCGAGTGGTACCGTTTGATGCCTTGCGGTCGTCGAAAGAGAAAGCCGCCGTGCACAAGCCAATCTTCTGTTCGCGCCACGTCGGAGAGAGCCTGAAGTTTTATTGCTGCGAGTGCGAAGTCGGAGCTTGCACGGAATGCCTTACTATCGAACACAAGGTGGGAGAACATCGCTGCGAGCGCATCGTCGATGCCGAACCGAATCTGCGAGCCGAGCTCCGAACTCTCATCACCGAAGCCACCGCGCGAGCGGCCGCTGCCGGCAGCGCCTCCGCCCGCCTGGACGACGCGCTCGGAGACTTGCAGCGTCAGCGCGATGACGCCGAAAATGTTATAAATGAGGCTTTCCACGCGTACAAAGCGGCTCTCGAGAGACGCCGCGAAAAGGCGCTCGAGGAACTGGAACGGCTCCACAAGGAGCGAGAACTCAAGGTCATGGATCTGTTTGACAGGGTAGACAAGACTGTGCAGCGCATAGACACCGCCTGCAAATTCGCAGCGAGGCTTCTCAATTCCGGCGACGGTACCGAAATCGTAATGCTAAAAAAGACCGTGGCGTCGCAATTCTCTCGCTTACTGGAAGGCGCTCCCCAATTCGAAGTCGACTACTCCTTGGAATTCGTTTCCAAGCTCGATAAGTTCGACGCCGTCACCGAGGACACCTTCGGAGTCTTCCGCACTGAAGCCACTCGCGCGGAGGAGAGGAAGCGCGCCAGCGAGTCTTCGGCGATCGTCTCGGTGACGTCCAATTCTCACTCGCCCGCCGTATCCGTGACCAATACGCCCGTGTTCGACGACTATCCCATGGGCAACGTGCGCCGCGTCACCGGAGTGGGGAGCATCGTGGGGGTGCCGGGGGTGCTGACCCCCGGGCTGCCCGGCATCGGAGTTCCGGTCGCCAACAGCAGCGTGATGCCCGGGGTGGTGACCAGCGTGCCGGGGGTGGCTTGCGCGTCCATGGTGGAGTACAACTTGCAGCAGCTGGCCAGCATCGCCGAGAAGGACGCGCCGCCGCCGCCGCACGCGTCGCCCGCGCCCGCCTTCACGCTGGCCGAGCTGCTTGCCCAAGATCTCAACTCGCCTCAGGCGTACAACAACCTGCAGGCGCTCGCCAAACTGGGCTTGAACACGGGTATGTGTACGTTTCGAGTCGATCTCGCTACGTTTAATTTGGCGAAAGGTAAATGTGGTAATTTTTCTAGAAGTGAACGGGTTCGGTGGAGTGGGGGGCATGGGCGGCCGCGGCGTGTCGCCGGGGCGGCCGCTGCTGACGGCGGCCGAGGAGGCCGCGCTGGTGGCGCCGCCCGCGCCGCTGGTCCGCGCCACCAAAGCCACGCCCATGCACATCCGGTTCAAGTTCGGACAGCTGGGCGGCGGGAAGGGGCAGTTCAACTCGCCCCACGGGTTCTGTCTCGGAAACGACGAGGACATCATCGTCGCCGACACTAATAATCATCGTATTACGGTACGTGTTTAGGCAGGATCCGTTGATTAGACGAGGTCAATTGATTCTATTGAAAGTTGCAAGGTGTTTAACCTCTTGAATCTCAATGAAAACCAGTTCAATACAATGTAAAGTGAAACTCGGAACTGTTTTTCGTAGTACTCTAAGTACACTGGATTAATTAACATTATCCCTATAAGGTTAAGTGGGATAAGAGAAACTATGGGGCAAGAGGAACACTTGTAGGAAAAAAAGTTACTTAGAGATATTAAAAACTAAATTCAATAATACTAAAAATAAAACTAATGCATACATAAAATTAAATTAAAAATACGTAGACTTTCTTGATATGGTTTATCTTGCTCCGAGCAAAGTAAACTGTTAACCCTTAAATGCATAGTGATGCATTTATACACACAACATAAACATCAAATGTTATGCATTATTAAACAAATTCTATTTGTTCTTGTATATTATTTCAATAGTAAAACTAATAAATTTTCCGAATTATTACATAAATTTACGCAGTATTTTAATTTATAAAAGTTACATTTGTTTATAGACAAAATGTCGGAAAACTTGGAAAAACCAGGAAGCTGATGATTTTTAGTATGTGATTTTGAGCAGATTTTTTGGGGTTTGTAATTATTTTATATTTACAAACTTTATCATAGAAACATCACAAATAGTGTACCTTTCTGTTGGCAGTTAAGATTTTTTCCTATACCCCTTACTAATAGCTATATATTTCCAAAAATATGATTTAGACTATGCAACTTTTAACACTGATTTCGCAGTGAAAATCGATGATATAATTTTTTTTACTATATATTCCTAGAAACGGCAAACAATTATGTGATATATATATATTAATTTCGGACAAAACGAAAAAATCATGTATTTAAGGGTTAATAATGCATGTGTCATCTCCAGGTGTTCGACAAGTCCGGCAACCACAAGTTCAACTTCGGCGTGGCCGGCAAGGAGGAGGGGCAGCTGTGGTACCCGCGCAAGGTGGCCGTGGTGCGCGCCACGGGCAAGTTCGTGGTGTGCGACCGCGGCAACGAGCGCTCGCGCATGCAGATCTTCACCAAGAACGGACACTTCCTGAAGAAGATCGCTGTAAGAACCTGTTTACCTGATTAGAGATGCACCGGATATCCGGTTACTAATAGTAACTTACCGGATAGTAACTTACTATCCGGTATCCGGTTACTATCCGGTATCCGGCCTATCCGGTTACTATCCGGTATCCGGCCTAGCCGGCCGGATACCGGATAGCGACCTACTATCCGGCCGGATACCGGATAGCGACCTACTATCCGGCCGGATACCGGATAGCGACCTACTATCCGGCCGGATACCGGATAGTAAAATGAACACATTTTGGGGTAAAAAATGGAATCTAAAAAACAGTCACGGTCATAATGCTAACGACACTGTAAATAGAAATGAATACGTAACCAATGTCACACAATACACTTATTTGTTTACACAAAAATACGCGCGCCCACTTGTAACTACTACGATAAACGACCTTACTACGTAATGACATGATAAAACTCGTTTCGATCCTAGAAATGTGTCCGCGCGAACGTTCACTACGAAATAGGTCGAAACCTGCACGACGCGCACCTGCAAAACTCAAAATATAAGTATAGTTCCCAGTGTCCAGGCCGGATATCCGGTATCCGGTATCCGGCCAAACAACTATCCGTTGCATCTCTATACCTGATCCCTTTCATACAAGCTACCGTCAAAAATATTTTTTGGTTACACACTTTTATTGCCGACTATACATTCTCCTTTGCATGAGAGATTTTCGAGAACATTCGAATGAGCCTAAACTCAATGTGTACGTTTTTCTATCGAAGAGTTCGTTTGGTTACATGTTGGCATATATTATTATTACATTGTCATCGCAAATACGGAAGTATGCCAAATTTCAGCTCGATCAGAGACCCGAGGTATGCTTAATCTAATGTAAAATAGCCATCTGCCAATTACAAATTAGAGGTAACCAAGACGTACCTGTTAAATCCCACGATATGACGTCACCATAAGCGTTCTGGCTCATATAGGAGCCGTGGGAGCGGACGAGTTAATGTTTTCAAATATGTTCTGTAGGTGCGCTTCATCGATATCGTCGCCGGATTGGCCGTCACCGCTGAAGGCCTCATAGTAGCCGTAGACAGTGTCACACCCACCGTCTTCATCTTGTCGGAGGAAGGAGACCTTATGAGCTGGTTCGACTGCAGCGAGTGCATGAGGGAACCATCAGACATTGCCATAAGCGGTGAGTTTTATCATAGAGAAAAAAATACATAGAGTGCTCACTCCATACATCAGTTTTAGTACCAAAAAGACTATTAGCATCTAGCATCGAGTAGCGGAACTATCAGTACTGCTACTTGACAATAGATGTCGCCACCGACCGGAAAGTCTTATGCTGTTGAGATAAGACTTTCCGGTCAGTGCTACATCTATTGTCAAGTAGCAGTACTGATAGTTCCGCTACTCGATGCTAGATTTAGATACTGAAATTAATAGTCTGAACTGATGTATCGAGTGAGCACTCTATGTATTTTGTTCTCTATGGTTTTATGGACTTGATCTTGTTTGAAGAAGGCAACTTGATGTGTGTTGGACTGCAATAAATAAATGCATGAGGGAGATGTCCGAGTTCCATTGACACATGGCCACGTATCCATATACATTATCATTGCGAGCGAGCAAGACAGTTGTAGGACAAAGATTGGCCTTAAAATATAGCCACCGGCCCGTGTCTTTTAAGCGTCACTTAAAAGCTGCCATAATAGTATTTTATGCAACCGTTGTTTAAGAGAGGTCAAAAAAGGCTAGTGGCGTGAGTAACAATTTGAGGCGAAGCCGAAAATTGTTAATAAAGACGCCACGAGTATTTTTTGACTCAGTTAAACGTTGCATACAATACTTTTTCTACGACCAAGCACTTTGAAATAAAATTGTAAATTTAACAAATATTTTTCATAACACTGATTTAAACTTTCACGATTTTTACACATTATTAAATTATACAACGGGACTTAAGTATTCAAGAAGTAGCAATGAATGGAGGGTACGGGCGGGAAAAGAATGAATGAAATAAAGAAAACATGTCTATGGTTCACTCATCTGTCAGAGATGACAATTAAAATTAGGTTGGCAACAATGTATTTCATACAATATTTTTTAAGTGGTGATTATACTAAGTATCGTAAAAGTGCCAAAAAGATACTGCGTGTATACACAAATACTTTTTTGGGGAATAGACTTAAAGTATTGTCTTGACAACAATGAGATAGGGGTTAAAAGGTGTGTGCACGATTCTTTAAATGACAAATAAAAGTACGGGAGTAGAAAAAAAAAATATATTAAAAGGGCTAATCACAGGAAGGAGGCAGACATTAGTAAAGCCATAGAGAAAAATAGTAAGACAAGAGTGCTCACTCCATCAGTTCAGACTATTAATTTCAGTGTCTACATCTAGCATCGAGTAGCGGAACTATCAGTACTGCTACTTGACAATAGATGTAGCACCGACCGGAAAGTCTTATCTCAACAGCATAAGACTTTCCGTTCGGTGCTACATCTATTGTCAAGTAGCAGTACTGATAGTTCCGCTACTCGATGCTAGATGCTAAGTCTTTTTGGTACTAAAACTGATGTATGGAGTGAGCACTCTATGTATTTTTTAGGGTTCCGTAGCCAAATGGCAAAAAACGGAAGCCTTATAGATTCGTCATGTCTGTCTGTCTGTCCGTCTGTCCGTCCGTATGTCACAGCCACTTTTCTCCGAAACTATAAGAACTATACTGTTGAAACTTGGTAAGTAGATGTATTCTGTGAACCGCATTAAGATTTTCACACAAAAATAGAAAAAAAACAATAAATTTTTGGGGTTCCCCATACTTCGAACTGAAACTCAAAAATTTTTTTTTCATCAAACCCATACGTGTGGGGTATTTATGGATAGGTCTTCAAAAATGATATTGAGGTTTCTAATATCATTTTTTTTTAAACTGAATAGTTTGCGCGAGAGACACTTCCAAAGTGGTAAAATGTGTGTCCCCCCCCCTGTAACTTCTAAAATAAGAGAATGATAAAACTAAAAAAAATATATGATGTACATTACCATGTAAACTTCCACCGAAAATTGGTTTGAACGAGATCTAGTAAGTAGTTTTTTTTTAATACGTCATAAATCGCCTAAATACGGAACCCTTCATGGGCGAGTCCGACTCGCACTTGGCCGCTTTTTTTCTCTATGGTAAAGCTGCAATTTCGTCTTTCCAGGCAAAGAATTCTACGTGTGCGACTTCAAGGGGCACTGCGTGGTCGTATTCGACGACGAGGGCCACTTCCTGCGGCGCATCGGCTGCGAGAACGTGACCAACTTCCCCAACGGCATCGACGTGTCGGACGCGGGCGACGTGCTCATCGGCGACTCGCACGGCAACAAGTTCCACGTCGCCGTGTTCTCGCGCGACGGCGTGCTGGTCACCGAGTTCGAGTGCCCCTACGTCAAGGTACTGTGGCTAGTGATGGGTAGGACATCAATTTAAAATGAGTTTGTATGAGTACCTCATTTTCTAAAATGAGGTGTTACAATGTCTTACTTCAAATGAGGTGAGGTACTAGCATATTTTCAGCATCGACTATTCCATTAATTCCAACAGCGACAATTTTTCAGCGATATTCAAGTACGTCGCGTGTCTGTCTCACTCCCTCTTTGGGTATTTCTAATTCATTGTTTCATTTGGAAAGGATTTTTGAGGGGTTCATGTCACAGAGAGGCGGTGAGTGGTACAAACTCAACGCATTTCTCGGTGGACCTTTTGTCGTTGCAATAAGGTTTGTAGTTCGGCAGTTGACAGTGTGAACCATTACTCGTTTCTTCATTTGACACATTTGAGACATTTGAGTTTTGAGTGTCGGCGAGCAGGCGAGCACCTAGCGCCTCGCGCGATCCAGTGACTCTCTTGCGAGTTGTACGAGTTTTGAGGATCGCGAGACTCGCGAGTGAATTTGAACGGATAAGAGTTATTTGAAATTTGAAGTGTGTGAATGATTTGTCTGATGGTGGCAAGAGGTGTTTGTGATGCGCGCGAGTAAAGGAGTAAAATTAATAGAGGAGTGAAGTAAGACATTTTTGCGGTACGAAGTACTGCGACAAATTAACATAATGAGTGGTACAAATGAGGTGCCTCACGAGTGAGCGACTCAACACTAACTGTGGCGCTCCTGAACTTACTCGGTTAGGGCACAAAACAGATACAGTACAGAAATCAATCTACATACAAAGTGCGCTCGAGCAACGCACACATAGACACTGCTCACAGACACGATATCTCGGACCGGTTGGGACCAGTGCGAGCGCGAGTGTCAACCGCTTGAGACACGCGCCTGTGAACTTTTTTGTGCAATAATGGAGAAACAAAAAATATGTTATTATAACTGTTCAATGGACGGTTGTTTAAATTCAACAATAAACGGTGAATTGTCGTTTTTAGGATTCCGTAGCCAAATGGCAAAAAACGGAACCCTTATAGATTCGTCATGTCTGTCTGTCTGTCTGTCCGTCTGTCTGTCCGTCCGTATGTCACAGCCACTTTTCTCCGAAACTATAAGAACTATACTGTTGAAACTTGGTAAGTAGATGTATTCTGTGAATCGCATTAAGATTTTCACACAAAAATAGAAAAAAGAACAATAAATTTTTGGGGTTCCCCATACTTCGAACTGAAAATCAAAAAAAATTTTTTCATCAAACCCATACGTGTGGGGTATCATCTATGGATAGGTCTTCAAAAATGATATTGAGGTTTCTAATATCATTTTTTTCTAAACTGAATAGTTTGCGCTAGAGACACTTCCAAAGTGGTAAAATGTGTCCCCCCCCCCCCCTGTAACTTCTAAAATAAGAGAATAATAAAACTAAAAAAAATATATGATGTACATTACCATGTAAACTTCCACCGAAAATTGGTTTGAACGAGATCTAGTAAGTAGTTTTTTTTAATACGTCATAAATCGCCTAAATACGGAACCCTTCATGGGCGAGTCCGACTCGCACTTGGCCGCTTTTTTTTAGCATTAGAAAGAACTTGAAAGAAGGTAAGCGATTTTGACATGTCTTTTAATTGAAAAACACTTAAAAATCAATAACTATTACTTATGAAAGCAGAAGACTATTAAAGATCGTATTAGATTCATAATTGTTACATATTTACCGTAACTTATTTTTAAAATGTGTTTTTCAATTAAAAGACACATCAAGATTGTTTACCTTATTTCTAATGCTAAAAGAAGCGAAGTATAGCGTCTCCCTAGCGGCGGCGTCTAGTCAACTCTATCGATGCTGCTCGACACAGCATTTGTGTAACTGCGCAGCAACGCTATTTTCCATAGCGCAACGTACCGAGCGGCGCGAGCGGGGGTTCGCACGAGTGGATCAACATTTAATTAGACTTGAATTAATTTGTTTGGACTCTAGCGGTCCGCTTAAGCTAAACTAAAGCAGTAGTGATTTCAGTTATGTGTTTCCCATATCCATTTTGAATGTACACTGTTTTGTCCATAGGTTTCGCGTTGCTGCGGTTTGAAGATAACCTCCGAAGGCTACATAGTCACTCTGGCGAAGAATAATCACCATGTTCTAGTCCTCAACACCCTATACATTGTCTGAGGAGTAACTCGATGGCTGTAAGTCTGCATACTACGAGATCTCACATTTATTCCCTTTATTTTATATTTAATTGCTGTTTTACAAGCTTAACATTTTTTGCTAAACCAGTATTTGATTTTTGTTATTTTGTGTTAAATTTCATGTTATATTTAGTCGGATTATACCACCCTGTCTGCATGCAGTGAGCTACCTTAACCCAAGAGTTGCCTCCGTTCTTGAAATATTGCAATTACGAGACCAGTTACTAGTAGGTATCTTTGACTGCTTGTAGACAGGACATTCGAGTCATTATTTCCAAAGCACTGAGTACTTGCGTATATTTGTCGGTTTTCGTCTCATTTTATTACGATTGCATTTAGTTGTAGTGAAGGAAAATCCAAAGTTTAGCGTATTTGTTATTATTATACATATTTGTTTCCTAAATTTAGCAGCTGGTATGGTTCCTAGTTCGAGTGAAGTTAATACATGTCAATTAGGGGACTGCGTGGGAGTGTCGCCTCATTCCAAAAGTTGTATCTGACATGTTACCCGGGCCCAGTAGCGGCACCCATGCGTACAGTACACGTAGAGCACTCATTCGCTTGATAGTGAACATACGAACGCACAATTGAGTTTTGTTTACGAAATTTTAGTCCTGCAATGACCAAAGGAGGCGACACTAAAATAACGTGCCATCTAGATTAGGTTAATCTCGTATACAATATTATATATTGTCCGTTAAAATATATTTACCATTTACAGAATTCTTGTGTCTATACAAAATGTTTTTTCATGTACTCTTGTTTTGAGAGCCTTTTTCATATTTGAAAATTTTTTCATGCGTAGGCATACACTATGTTGTAAAAATTTGGTTCATTCAATCTTGCGATGAACCAGCACAAGCTGAAATATAATTGAAAAGCCTCCGTAAGTAACATTGCAATAATTTAGTAGATACATACAATATTGTGGAAGCTTTGAACGGAACACAGACATTTACTCTGGCATCTTTGTGTATCGTATCAAGTCGAAACTTGCACGTCTATATACATTATATTCGGCGTTATATTGGAAAGAGCTTCATATTAATTGTCCATAAAGATATGGAGTGCACCAGTTATACATAGCCTACGGTATAAGGAGTAACATAGGCTTACATATTGAATATTCGATTCGTTAGTTGTTATTGCAAAAGTCACAATACCTGTCACAATGTGCAGGATTTTGAAAACTTATTCACGAATTAATCAATAAATTCTGCAAAATTTATTCCAATATCTTAGTATTTAAAGGAGAGTAAGTGTTATGTCAATGTGTTGCTCGTCAGCAATTTCCAAAAGTTGCAATTTATATACAATACATTACCATTAAACATTGGTCGTAACACTACATGACATGCGCCAAATTGTATTTTTGTAGATATTCGATTTAAATGTTCAAAATTTAGCTGTGTATTTGTATGCTGCATTTTCACCTAAACGTAGCAAATATAGTAACGAGTTTGAATTTTTAATATTCTCATAGGGTAGCATTTTTTAGATATTTGCAGGGACCTTTAGGTGAAATGCCTCATTGAAATATGCAGCCAGTTTGCCCGTGACAGTACAATACACAAGAGTAGAACCAATCATACTTACTAAGTGAGATTAAATAAAAGCTTGAGAAAATAACAGATTTTCACAGAATTGATTGTGACTATAACTTAACATTGATGTTACTCGTATTGTAGCTCACTGGAGTGAACATTGCTAGGGTTGTAGACCTTGGAGTACTGACTCTAGTTATGCTACCCTTTGCTCAAAATGCGCGTTATTATAAAATACACAATAATACGTAATATTCAATATTGTAGACAAGCCTGTCGTAAGACTTTCATAAAAAAATTAATTCATTTTAACCTCTAAAGTATTATAAAATAATATAATTATAATAATAAATATAAGAGCAATTTCCCTATTGTAATTTATATAAATACAATACATTGTATTGGTATTTGTTTTTACGTTAATACATATGGTACTTAACATTAAAAGCTAACATATTCAAATTCTACCATACCACCTATAATGTGTGATATTTTGTTATTAGTACACGATTTTCTTTAAACCTCGCTCTCTACGTATAAGTCAACAATTATTAAAAGCAAACTTTATTAATAATCCATCCGCTATAGAAACACGTTTTAAATCTTTCGAACAAACGGTGAAAATCTGTTATAATAAATATAAGTATATTTAACCTTACGAGACCCTACCAAATTTAACACATTTTTGTCAACTATCAATATTGATATGTTTCCGAGCTATAATATGGGAAGATCCAATAATTTATTGTAGTAATTAATAACAATAGGAAAGTAACACATTGTATGAAACGTTTGTACTTAATTAGTAATAGTTTATTTTGTTGAGTGTATTGAGACAGTTCTTGAATATGAATACACTAGCGACATATTATGTGATATGAGCAATAATTGAGAGACACCAGTAAGACTAGCTCGCGCCGGGCCGGGAGGAGCGGCCGGGGTCGAGTCTGAATCCTCTATTGATTAGTGAGTAACTTTTGGGTTTATTTTTCGTATTGTTTTTAAGTTATTTGTTTCAGGATTTTTGTCCCGATAGCATTAGGGAATTTTATTTTCTTTATTTTAAGTAGGTTTAAAATAATGAGTCTACATACCCCTCGCGGACGAGTAGGTGTGGTTAATACTCTGATTTTGTCATTTTACTATTTTGTTTAGTTATACGTTCTGGGCCTATTATTTAAATAGTATTTTTGGCCAGTATGTTTAGGCCTTTAGAGTTACGAATTTTTACTGCCAAATTATTTTCTTACGATATTTGTGGCATGAACATAGTAATTATTTAAATGTATGATATTTGTAAAAATAAGTTACTAATTGTTGCCAATTTTTTGTTTATTAATATTCAGGGTTTTAATATTATAATATTCAATTTTTATTTGTTAATCATTGATCAAAATTATTGCGTGTTAGAGCGGTAGTAGTAACCGGAATATTAGAAGTTATGAAGCCCCAAAGGGAGCGTATGACGCTAATGTTGCATAAAAAATATTAAGAAGTGGTGTGATAAGTTTTGGATAATTTTACAAATTATACTATTTTGTGTGAATTCCAATATAATAAATTTAACGGTGAAATATCATTGTAACCTGTAATTTCCCAAACATCTGAAATAAGAACCTTGTATTTGAAAGTATTATAGTTTGTATGTTTAAACCATCATTTACATCGATTGTGATCATTTCGTCGACAGAGTTTCCTTTGTTCTTGCCATGGGTATATCTACTTACGTAGATGTCATTATAGACATTTTAGTAGTTGTTAGAATTCCAATTGGATATACACGACAGTATCACAAGTTTGCCTGTACGGCGTACGGTGGCGTTGTTTAGAGATGTTTATTAGACAGCGGCGCGCGGCGTATTGGCCGCGCGCCGCTAGGGCTGTATATTCTTGCTGTAGCAAGTACTTACCTAAGCACTTTGTCATGGATAATGGCAAGTCAAATGGTATTTATTGTCCATTGACATTACTCGATAATAATTGTATCATTAGAGTACATTACAGTAGCCTTTCTCGAGATCTTAAAAAAGTTACCTATATACACTTTAAAACAATTTTTGGTAAATATATTTCTCTTGAATCTATTCCCTTATGTATTCAGCAATAAATTACTTCTGTAGTTGTAGAATCACCGTTTGTGGCACTGGTCGACTGCGAACCTCGTCAGCATTGAGCGATTCAATGTTTGCGCGTTGCGAGGACAATGCCAGGACGGCACGCCATGAAAGATTTTGGAATTTGTGAGCTACTTAAATCAAGTTTCGTACCTATTTTGTGTTATTTGGTGCCTTGCACTAAATTAATAATACCTACCTCTCTATAAAAGAGGAATGTTACGAGTGAAGTGGTCACCGTTCCAGCCAGAATGACCGGAGCACGTCGGCTTGATTTATGTAAAATCTGTATCTGATTTAGTCAGCGTTGCAGGTAGAGTTACAGGTCGATTAAAGAAAGCTGGCGCGAATAGAATGAATGAAACGAATTAATATCGGTCATTGTGTGACTGACACGTGTATCGGTATACAGCCAGAGTCACCATTTTATTGGCTTAAGCTTTGGATTCCTCCGAAAACGGTGCCGTCATATGACGGCCGTCATATAGCGGCCGCAAAAGACGGCCGTCTTTACGGTGGCGACATGTGGAAAGTACCACGACGTCATAACACACCGTCATCCACCAAGGTCAAAGCGGCAAATTTGAAAAATGTAGGCGCGATGGGATAACGTCCCATAGAAAATTTGAATTTCGCGCCTTTTCCTACTGACAAGATTTGCTTGATCATCTATAATTTATTTGGAGGATGAAATATCATCAGAAGAGGAAAATAATCGTAGTACGGAATCATTTATTCAAATCTCGTGTCATTTATTCAAAATGGCGTCACCGCTATCTAATAAAACGTTCACGAAACTATCGACAAGGTCATGACGGCCGTCATCTTACGTTACGTTGACAATCAACGTAACGTAACGCCGTCTAGGAAACCGCGCCATCTTGTTTACATAGACAACGTTCTAGTGACGTCAGTCAACGCTATATAGCGGCCGTAATAAGACGGCACCGTTTTCGGAGGAATCCAAAGCTTTACCTAGATATTTCCATTCACTCATTCATTCCATTCGGGCTAGATTTTGGGGAATCGACCTGTACGCTCAAGTTCACAAACATCTTAACAATGTGAAAATATTTGTGAACTCGAGTGTACAGCACCAACTTCCAAAATGTCTGATGGCGGATCTACCGTGTCGTGTAGTTGGTCCACTGACAATCCAACCTCTAGACTGAGCTTAGGCCAATTCTTTCATGAAACCGATGCTGCCAAAAATACGGGGGTGCGGGGGGACGAGGTGAGCGAATCCCGTGCCGTGATTGGTCCGTTCAAAGACACGGTCCAATCACGGCACGGGATTGACTCGAAGATGGAGTAACGCTATTACTGAATCGCGATTAGAAAGGGATTGAGATAGCTGTCAATCCATATTGATTTTGACGTAAGTGTATGGAAATCTGTTATTTCTAATCCCTTTCTGATCGCGGCATGATAATACCGTATGTGTGGCAGAGGGGGTAGCGCGACTATGCTATGTCTAGAGGTTGGATTGTCTGTGAGTTGGTCGGTTTGGCTGGAGTTGTCAGTGCCGCGTGCGGTGAGTGGTAGGTTCGCAGCGCACAAGCTGAGCTCTCATGTTACCCTCCCTATTGGAGGTGGGCGTATTGCCTATGTTGTGGCACCAAGCACAGCTCAATGGTTCCGTGGAGTGTTGTGGCATAACGAGTCTATTAACGAGGACGCATTTCCGTTGGGTGGAATTAAAGTTTGATACGGCATCCACATCTAATTCCATTATCTCGCAGTGACGGTAAAGACAGCATGCTCAAAGATTGAAAACGATTTAATTTTATTCACCCTTACCAATTTAATCTCCACTGTTCTGAAATTACATAACTCGTAATAAATAAGGTTGTGAGCTCTATTCCCATTGGAATTATAAGCCACATGTGTGCTTGTGCAATAAATATCACAGTTTGGATCTAGGCTTTTAAATTATTATAGATTATATACATTGTTGAGCTGATTATAAAAATTTAATATATTATTATACCTTTTAATATTGTTAAAGAATTCTAATTGCATTCCACATCTTAGAGTGAACGAATTTGAGATGACCGTTTTCAATCTACATTATACAAGTTATTTTTTTTTACATGTAGGATTATTAGCAGTTGCCAATGTTTTTTTCCTTTAGTCAGTAAAAGTACAAATATTTTAATATACAATTCTTGGTATTTACGTATTGTAGTGATCTTATCTTTAATTGACTCTAACTTTAAGCATAATTTTTTGTTCACATGATGGCCATTTAGGTATTTCTCATCTCACAAATTATTCCGTTACTTGACAAAACATATCATCCAAAACAAAATTATTATTTTAGTTTACATAGAATCTGCCTGCATTTTCCGATCTTATACACGTTTGTTAACATACTTGTTTATTACGGTAAATGGCTATTTCTTTTGTTTTGAAATTAGACTTAAGTATATTGTAAGTAACGCATATGTTTTTGTCGTTTCTGTGTCGAAAAATGTAAAATTTATTATAATAATTTGTGTGAAAGGTGCATGTAATAATGCAAAATAATTTTGCTCCAAAGATTCATTTTATTCGTTATGTTTGATTTTAAATTCTTACAATAAAACTATGACATTTGTGGAGTGTGCATCAGTAGGTGTTCGATATAGGAAGTATGAATCTTCGTAGAGTTGGTGCAGCCGAGCAAATCTCTACTATATTCTCTTAAGAATATTGCTCAATAATTATTTTAATTCTGTTGAAAGTGTTTTAAACTTAGGAGTACCTAGTCCACATCGAATATTTAGGATGGCTGGACTTGACACGAAATTATATCTAACAGACAATACCCTCCTTGAAGATTTGAAACATTGTAACGTTGAAGTTTATTAGATATAGTTGTTTGCCTTTGCGGCGGCTTGTCGCGAGAGCGAGCTGCAGGGGCTCCAGTAGCACCAGCACGTAGCGTACCACTGCCTCTGCCATGCCTAACACAACATGCAATCACTCATGTTCATGTGGTTCTACTAGTATCGAACATTCTTTATTTGATTAAGATCAGTGCGACCTAAACAACCTGCGGGGAATTACGTACACGAGTGCATTTTTTCATTAAAGTTAACATTAAACGCCACCGCCAAAGACCACGCTATCTGATTTTGACTGTTGCAATTTAATAATCGCCGCTTTATCGATCAGAAGGGCTAAGATGGCCGGCTCTTTATCATTTGTCACCATGCCTGTCACTTTCTAACAAGTATGTAAGTGCGAAAGTGACGCATGACATGACAGGCGATAAAAACGCGACCATGATACCGCTGCAGGCCAGCAACCGCATGCTGTAAACATTCCCTGTCCGGGTGCCCCCAATGTGCCGGGTCATGAAGCCTTTTTTAGGAGTCCGTGCTTTCACTATGGGTTCACAACTTGTAACTTCACTATGGGGTAACAAGTGAAAGCACACTTGGACGTGTGACTTTGTCATATAATTTTTGGGGACAGTGAACATATTAAATGCACGCATACGCTCTTGTGTAGGAATACCCCGCATATAGATTTGGCAGCAGTGACCTTATATAATCACCTACTTATTTAAGAGGATACCTATTAGGCGTTCTAAGAGCGCTCGGTTAATTTGTGTCAATTTTATACGAATAAGATTTTGTTTTCGTAGATTGTCAAATAAGAATGTAATCCGTAGCAATAAATTGCTATTTTGACTGCAATAGTTGGCACAAGTCGTGTTTGCTTGGGGGTTGGGTGGGTTTGTGTAACGGAATATTTCAAGTTGGTGTCGGAAATCCGTAAAACAGTGGCAGTAGCTTATCCTCAGTATACGTTGTGTGATGGTGTTGACTGTACAAAGATAAAACTTTTTGCCCCACAGTCAACGAAATATATTATATAATCCATACAGGAGTCTCTGCTGCATTGTGCCTAGATCTTAGAAGTTAATGGTATCAAAGTAGAGTTAATCTCAGATATTTTGGCTCTTTTAATATTCCATGATATTATTTTGTTTTGCATGAAAATGTATTTATATTATATACATAAATACACTTAGTAATATTGTATACATATGAATATATACATTGCGTGGTTTGTAACCTGATGTTTAATTTTATTGTAATGAAACTTATTGTTAAGATGCCCAACTGGTCAAATCTGTCCACGGTTGGTCGCGTGAGTTGTAAATGGGGTCTCTGTCAACGAGATGGGTTGAACTGTCAATTTGCTCCTGTGGACAGAAGTAGAATTTATTTGTTTGAACTAGTTGAACATCTTACTTTGACCAAATTATTATTAATACCGCTAACGTTACTAGGAAACATACTATTGTTGTGTAGCTTGCACTCCTACTCTTGTTTAGTTTTTAAGACGAGTGCGGTTTTCAAGTGACCTTAGCGGTTTCTTTTTTCATAATTTTAAGTTTATTCTCGTGAATTGTGGCCAGGATAACAACAGTAAAGAGCAGTGTATTTCAGAGCCTGCCTAAAATATATTTTTGTCATGATTTTATTTAGGTATATACATGTTATTATTCACGTATTACAGTTTTCTCAACATTAGCTTGTATTTTAATTAAGAAATAATCATATTTAACATTGCCAGGTGATCAGCAACCTGCACTTTAATATTTTTGGAAACTATTGAACTTAAATTGTACTGACTTTATAAATATATTTACTTCAATAAAGATTTTCCATGCCACTAAAATTTAGTTTTATTATAACTTATACCTTTAAACGAGCAATTCTTGTATATTTATTTATATGTATATATATTTCGGGGATCTCGGGAACGGCTCTAACGATTTCGCAGAAATTTGGTATATGGGGGTTTTCGGGGGCGAAAAAACGATCTAGCTAGGTTTTATCTCTCAGAAAACGCGCATTTTTGAGTTTTTATGTGTTTTCCGAGCAAAGCTCGGCCCCCCTGATATTATACTTAATTAGAATTAAATTACGGTACGACATAATTTGCAACCACCTCACTGCGAAATACATTAGGTAATAGGTACCCATTAGTCACCTCCTCTTCTTCCTCGCGTTGTCCCGGCATTTTGCCACAGCTCATGGGAGAGCCTGGGGCCCGCTTGACAACTAATCCCAGGAATTGGCGTGGGCACTAGTTTTTACGAAAGCGACTGCCATCTGACCTTCCAACTTAGAGGGTAAACTAAGCCCTTATTGGGATTAGTCCGGTTTCCTCACGGTGTTTTCCTTCACCGAAAAGCGACTGGTAAATATCAAATGATATTTCATACATAAGTTCCGAAAAACTCTTGGTACGAGCCGGGGTTTGAACCCGCGACCTCCGGATTGCAAGTCGCACGCTCTTACCGCTAAGGCCACCAGTGATTATTCAGGTCAGACTAATTAGTACTTAACCCTTTTCCAGGCCGCACCAAGCTACAAGGTATTCCCAAAAAATCCAATTAATCCAGCTTTGATGATTTGAAGACAAGTCACATTTCCCGAAAGAGTAATCTAATTTGTACTTTAAATCGGAATGCTAAAGTTGAAATTCTATTGGCGCGTATGTGGTTGATAAATCGTACGTCTGGAAAAAAGGTTAAATCGAAGTTTGAGCTCTTTTTCAAGTTCGTTGTTGGGAAGACTTGATGATGAAAGTAGGGGTTGGAAATGTTGGAATACAGGTGATCACAGCAAACTAGAGTAACATTTTCAGTGCCAACTTGCCAAGCGTCCTATTTCCAATACAAAACGGACACGCAATGCCGGTATCGTCTTGGGTCGTCCCATTCCTTTTTCGTCAAGTTCTTAAGTTAGTCCTATTCTGCTTTCGTCACTCATTCTACATTCGTCACAATCGTCGGTGGCTTTCAATGTAGAATGTGTGACGAAAGCAGAATAGGACTAATTTAAGAACAGAAGAAGAAGAAAAGAAAAACGAATGGGACGACCCAAGATGATACCGCAATGCCTACGTGTTCTTGGCAGTGAATGTGGCAAACGGCCCGAAAGAGTGAATCAAACTATAGGAGTGTCTCAATCGCACTAGACACATATTGATATAACTATTGGGATATTCGCTAGGTGCACGACTGGTGCTGCCCTCATTTTGGCAGACTTTCTACGTTAAATCTTATGGAGTAAAATTAGTTCAAGCGGCTGCCACTACTACTAATGGCGGCCATTCCATAAGATTACCTGTGTTTGTGACGATCAGCGCCACTTCCCCCTCCACCGATTTCGCACCTTGCCAATACGAGTCTGAACAATTTTATTGTCCCCTATTGGATCCCTGGCTATAACCAACTATATAACCAAAAGAAAAACAATAAGTGAAAGTACATTTATTTTATTTTGAGCTATACGTAGCTATATAAAATATTATTCATTAACTAAATGGTAACATGATTTGATATTTTATTAGAACAGTAGGAAATGCTGTAACCAATTTACAAGGTCAAAGTATAAAAAAAGTAAACTCCAAAATTAGGCGAACTAAATTGACAAGTCAATGTGCACAAATGATACCACAGTTAGGCCAGTGCTGTTCATATCGATATTTTCAAAAAAGTTTGAATTAGAAAATATCGCGAAAATTCACCGCTAGGGGCGCTACTGTTGCGCGGTCAGTTCAAATGTAACCTTAAGTTAGTTATTTTACAAATGTTACTTGGTATTTCAAAAATTGTGCAATTTTATATGTAGTAATAGAGACAAGAATATTGGATAAACATAAATATTGTAATTAAATAAACATATTATTTTATTTATTTGTTAGAAACACTTTACAGCCATAGAAACAGTGATTTTGGCTCAAAATATAAAATAAATAAGGCCAGCCCAGAAGGCGGCCCAGAATTCAACAAATCGTACCTGGAACTTAAAAAGGTCTAGTGCAGAAACGTACCATATTCTGCACACCTTTTAGAACAACAATGACCCTCTTTCAGAGAATTAGAAATAAAAAAAATTAATCGACTCTGTGATCCCTATTGCTTCGATTATTGTCAACTTGAATGTCGAGTTTACAAGTTGACAATTAGGTCAGAATTTAAATCATTATGGATCAATCTCATCTACCAGCCACATGTATACAAAATAAAATCACCAATTTTAGATTAATGCCGACTACCGAGCTGTTGAAATTAACAACTTGCCCCCAAACAAGTCATTTGTCATTTCCATCAGTTGAAAAAGGCGGCAAATTTAAAATATTTAGGCGCCAAAGGTTGTCCTTCCGTAGAAAATTTTAATTTTGCGCCTTTCTCTACTGACAGTGGGTTTGCCAGAAAAGGTACATTTTTGAGCAAGATGTGCACCCATTTTTTACACTTGACTGTACCTAAATATTTATATCCGTCCGTACATGGCGGGAAGAAGTTGATAACTCCAGATATTTTTATTGTAGAAATTTGAACTTAAATTACATAAGGTACAAATTTTTTTTTCCCGCCCCGCCCCGTATTGTCTAAACAAATTATGTTAACATCCTATGATGTTTATCACTTTCAGTTGGTTTCAGATATAGTTGGTCAAACCAATTTGTCAGTCAGTTAGAACCAGGAAAACTATACTCATCCTTATCTTTCTTGGCTAGATACTAGTGTTAGACAAAGATAGTATGATTCTATCTGTTTATGTTTGAAATGAGACAGCCCTTTAACAAACTATACCTCAAATGGTATCAAAAATTGTACATCTTCAAAGTCGTATCACAATATTATTATATTCATACGATTGTATATTAGCTATTAAATTCATTAAAACATGCTAATAATTTATACTCCGTTACTTTGACATTTATACACACATTCCCCTGCTATCCAAGTGGATAGCACTTTAAGTGTTTTAGGGTGCATGACGACGAAATCCGCGTCGCTTCCAAAATTGAGGTTGCCCTTTCTGTGTTCTATGCCCAGAGCCCGGGCGGGGTGCAGCGTAGCCGTTTCGAGGGCGTACTCCAGAGTGCAATCTGAAAATAAGGTAGAAATTTACTTCAAATAAGTTCATGTAACCAATATTAGGGTACATCAAACATAAGCTGATTTTTAGGGTTCCGTACCCAAAGGGTAAAAACGGGACCCTTCCCGTCCTTCCGTCCGTCCGTCCATCCGTCCATCCATCCGTCCGTCCGTCCGTCTGTCACCAGGCTGTATTTCACGAACCGTGATAGCTAGACAGTTGAAATTTTCGCAGATGATGTACTTCTATTGCTGCTATAACAACAAATACTAAAAACAGAATAAAATAAAGATTTAAGTGGGGCTCCCATACAACAAACGTGATTTTTGACCGAAGTTAAGCAACGTCGGGCGGGGTCAGCACTTGGATGGGTGACCGTTTTTTGCTTGTTTTGCTCTATTTTTTGTTGATGGTGCGGAACCCTCCGTGCGCGAGTCCGACTCGCACTTGGCCGGTTTTTGTTTCCACCAGAAATGTGCGAGGTAGTTGAGCGGTGCGAGGATGTGTAGCGACGGCGTGTAGCAAGCTCTTTTAAAAAAAAAAGCGAGCGAGGTGCGGAGAGGCGGGAGCGGAGCTTTTTAAGAGCCAACAGGAGTGGTCATTTCTCCATACAAACGTACTCGACTGTTTCCTCCGTGGGTTTTGAAGCTAGAGCAATGATTTTTTCAACACAGATTAATATTGTCAATATCTGTGTCGGACCGTTTTGCTTTTTTTGATATTTTTGTTTTTTAAGGCGCCCTTCAAAAATGCCCTTTAGAGCCCTTCAAAAATGGCCAAAATGGCCAAATTGACTATGCCGCAATGAGAGGCGCGCTATTCAAGACTTATATCAATTAGCCAAAAAAGCAAAACGGTCCGACACAGATAATGTCATGATCATTTAGATTTCCAAATTTGGTTACGATTGGTTAAGTTTTGGAGGAGGAAACAGTCGAGTACGAAACCTCGATTTTTGAGATTTTTACGCAGGATTTTTCGCCTTGTCCTTATCGCACTAGTTTTAGGAGCCGCTTCCGTTAGCGAGACGGGTAAATTTACCTAAAATATTTAAATCTCAGCTCCTGTTGGCTCTTAATGTAATTCGCTCGCGTCCGTTCCGTACCTGCCAACACATTCCTCGCCCACATCATTCTTCGCTATTGTTTTGTATAGGCACCTCGCTCGCTGAGTTATTTTCACTAGAGTTGCATATTAAATTAGTGTTTAGTACGTGAAGAGGTTACAGACAGATAGATACTCTCGTATTATAATACCTACTAGTACTACTTATTAGTAGGGATGTAGTATACCTAAGGATGAAAACTAGTCGCTAGTTCTAACGAATTTGTAAATATGTGTAAAATTATGACTGCTCATAATATACCTACTACGCGAGCTAATTACGCAAGTCACACTGAATGACCTTTACCATGGCAATAACCGTGAATAACCCCAAAATCGGACTGCTGTTTTATACATTTCGGGTAATTGGATCGGCGGGCGGTGATTGTCCAAACCGCATCAATGTGATAACACCCTTACAGTTTATGTTTTTCCCTCGCTATAAAACAGCTGTACGAAGTAACTAGGTGTTTTCAAAAATAAATATAGGAGTTAAATATCGCTGTCCATGTTAATGTAATTTTTAGGGTTCCGTACCCAAAGGGTAAAAACGGGACCCTAAGACCCTATTATTAAGACTCCACTGTCCGTCTGTCTGTCTGTCTATCACCAATTCACCAGACTGTATCTCATGAACCGTGATAGCTAGACAGTAGACATTATCACAGATGATGTATTTCTGTGGCCGCTATAAAAAAATATTAAAAACCTAAATAACATATTTAATATTTGCAGTAACAAAAATCTATGATAATAAAATCTCTTCTTCCTCGCGTTGTCCCGGCATTTTAGCCACGGCTCATGGGAGCCTGGGGTCCGCTTGGCAACTAATCCCAGGAATTGGCGTAGGCACTAGTTTTTACGAAAGCGACTGCCATCTGACCTTCCAACCCAGAGGGTAAACTAGGCCTTATTGGGATTAGTCCGGTTTCCTCACGATGTTTTCCTTCACCGAAAAGCGACTGGTAAATATCAAATGATATTTCGTACATAAGTTCCGAAAAACTCATTGGTACGAGCCGGGGTTTGAACCCGCGACCTCCGGATTGCAAGTCGCACGCTCTTACCGCTAGACCACCAGCGCTTCAAATTTTCTATGGGACGATATCCCTTCGCGCCTACATTTTTCAAATTTGCCGCCTTTTTCTACTGACAAGATCTGCTTGAGCAAGTGTAGTAATTTACCTGTAGCCTCCTTAAAGGTGCGTACACACTCGTCGAGGTTGGCCGTGCTGCCGCACAGCGTCTTAGTGCCCTCGACGTACGCCTTACCGCCCTGCACCGTCACCCGCTGCGGTCCGATATGGTAGTTGCCGTCCGCCAAGCCTTGGGCTGCCACGGCGTCGCTGACCAGAACTAAACCTAAGTAACAAGTTTAAATGGCGGATGCTTGAGATTTTTTTTATAAGTTTTATTTATTTATTTATACTCATACTCATAATCAAATTCTAGACTAGTCCAACACGTGATATTATATATTACATTAAAAAAGCAACATTAACAATTATAACAACACAATAATATCACAGAATAACTAATAGTACTACCGTACAGAAAATTCACTCCTTCACAAAAGTCAGATTTAGGTATAAAATTACACCTATATCGCCGCCTGCAAGCAAAATTGAAACTTATAACCGCGCACGAACCGTGAATCTCCTTTGCGCGCCGCAGTTTTATGACCGAGCTGTGAGTGTCGGCACGGGGTTATCACTTGACAAGTTTTTATACCTATACCCACTGATTTATTATTTTTAAGATAAATATGTAGGAATTACAAACGTTGATTATGTAAACATACATTTTTTATCCAGAGATAGTATGTCTGATTCTCACGGAAGTAAGTTTCGAAGCCATTGTGTATTTTCAATTTTGCGCGAGCGCCACATGACACGACTATCGTGCACGCCGAGCGGCAGCCCACTGCCATACGCCTGTCCGATGGACGCGCCGGCCAAATGTACCTAAACTGCGGAGTGACACCCCCCTGATAATATTACAATTGCACATACAACGCAGATCACCACTGTATGTAGGTAATCAGCTGCAAAGAGAGGTGAGCCCCCCTGCAGAAGTGGGTTAGCAGGGGGGGTCAACCCCTCTGCAGCTGACTGTACGTTACCTGCAGGGTTAGTCCGGCAGGCTATCCTCAGCGCCGCGGGGTGTGTGTGGAGCCCGTCCGATATTATTCCGTAGTAGACCTGCTTGTTGGTAGTCGACGCCAGCAGCCCAACCAAGCCGGGGTCGCGGTGATGGAACTAACACACAGGACATGAATTACTACTAGCATTGACAAGCAATAAAACATACTGACAATGAGTTTTTATATTTTCCTCCTGACGTAACGTGGCACGTGGACGTGGCGTACCCAATTTACGGCACGGCTCGCGGCGTAATAAAACAAAAACATATTTCAAATACATACATAAATGATTTATCTATCATTTATAAACATTGGGAGATTTGAGAGGTCTAATGAGAGGAAATCCATTACAAAAAAGAAACAGCCTTGACTAGAGGTCAACCCTCAACTCAAACACGGTAAGGTCAGCCCAGTCATATGTAAATTTGCTTGGCAAACTAACAGACCAATTTGTAACGTAGATTTGACATTAAAACGATATTTGTCATTCACTCGTGCCTCTCGCTCGCGCTAATACATGTACGGACAAGACAAGCCCGAGCGAAATGAACGCGCGAATGATAACTACGTACATATATGTATATGTATAGGTAACTGACATCATTCAGATTATCGTTTTGATATCAAAAGTACGTTCGAATTGGCCTGTAAGCGTTGACAACTGTGACTAATGCACTGTATTTTAATATGAGTATTCATATACATATGTACGAGTATGTAAATTTTTCTAAATTCATGTAAGACATGAACTAGAAAAGACCTAACCTAATGTTCTTTAAACCACCTAAGTAACAGATTTTTAACAGTTACCTAGTTCTAGAGCTAAAAATGTTAATGATTAAGTCACCTTTCAAACAAACAACTCTATAAATACGGGTCAAACTGAGCACCTCCTGTTTGTTTAAGACGGTTAAAAATCGGTTATATAAAAAAAAACATACAACCGAATTGATAACCTTCTCCTTTTAGATTTGGAAGTCGGTTAAAAAAGGTTACAAACTGTCTTATGTCCTTCCCCGGGCCTCAAACTGCCTCCATACTAAATGTCTCAATCGGTTAAGCGTGAAGCTGAAGAGGTAACAGAAAGAGTTACTTTCGCATTTATAATATTAGTAGGTATTATTAGTACATACCTTAAGTACCGTAGGCATTTAGCATAGGAGCGGCGACTCATTGAAAAAAGATCATTCATTTATTTATTTGGGCGTTTTTTTTTAAAGTCGTCCCCTAAATTTTTTTTCAAATTTGGGATTTTTTATGTTATTTCTACTCAGAATCACGAGCTCTTTCTATCCTAATAGGAGAAAAAAAGTGTCCCAAAATTTCCATACATTTTTCGATCTTTCCATTGCGCGATCGCCATACAAAGTCTATGAAAAATGGTGACGGAATGGAAATAAAAACCTTAGGACACTTTTTTTCTCCTATTAGGATAGAAAGAGTTCGTGATTCTGAGTAGAAATAACATAAAAAATCCCAAATTTGAAAAAAAAGTGTAGAGGGGACAACTTAAAAAAAAACGCCCATTTACAATATACATTGTGTTTGTGACAATATACATTGTATCTTACTAAAGTGGCCGCTACAGTAATTATTCATTTCCGATAGGTATCGGTATAGCCTGACCAGTAATATATGATAATTGTCAAGAGGGCGCTGTTATTCTCATGTATAGGGTGACAATTCAGTGTAGTATGAAAAAATTAGTTCCAGTGAAATTCCGCAACATGGCGCACCCTCAATAGATCCTGGTTCACCTATACTAGAGTTGAAGTCACATATGTAACAACAAATCATGTAATGACATTGAGATTTCGAAATTAGTGTTCTTTTTTTGTACCGATAGTAAGTTAGACAGCCAACTGCAAGATTTACCAACAAGTTTCTTTAACGTTTTTTATTTCTGTTAGATTCTTGGAGGATATAATCAAACGGAGACGCCATGTCTGTAATTTTCTGTACAAAACAGTCTGCCGATTTTTGCGGGGGAGGGGAACGTCAAATGTATGCGTAACGTAAAAATAGCCATGTCAGATAAACGTCAGTCCATACATTGTGTATGACCGTTGGCCGCCTATTTTCGACAGAGGGGAAAGCCTGTTAATGGCTACTCCGTTTAGTTGTATCCTCCAAGGTTAGATTAATATCGTGCGCTTATGTCACATTCACTCATTCGTTCATTCAATACTGTTTAGCGATTAGTATATAAATAGGTACTCTTACCTATATAGGTACTCTTGTGTCGTAATCATTCACCCCAAACTCTCCTGCCGATACCTATACCTCCTGTAATCAATGAATCAGCTCTGTGAGCGCCGCGTCAGTATCTCGTCCCTGATACCTTGTAGACTATCTGTAGACTAGGTCCATCTCTAAGTGGCTCTGTGAGCTGTAGACATTTTTGAAATATTTCTAAAAACCGGATCGACAAAAAAATATATATCATTATCAAACCTACTCCCGTAGACCCGTAGACGAGGACATCCGGACATATACTAAATATTTTTTGCCCAAGCTGAAACGGAGACCTTCGCCTTCGCTCCGTCAATTAATACAATTAGAAAAACTGGTGAGAAAATAATACTTACTGGCAACATTGCGTTGAACAGATGCGTTATGAGATTAGCTCCATTCTTAATCGCCTCCTCTCCCTGAGCTAGGCTCGCCGCTGAATGCCCTAGTGCGACTTTAATACCCAATTTCGTCAAGTCCTTGATGGCTTGAGTGGCTCCCGGCAGTTCAGGGGCCAGAGTCACCATAACTACGTTGTCAAGGGATCCGTATATCTCATTAATAGTGTCTATGCCCTGAAATGTTTTAATACAAAGTAAGTCTAGTTTACCCTTTAAAACAACCAGCATTCAAGCTTTAACGTCTGGTTGTGATACCTACTCGTACTTGTAATATATTTACTTATTAGTATTTGAAGCGCATCTTGCTACCAATAATGACATAATGATATCGGATCAGATTGATATGCAATATGGAATGGTAATATGGACTTGGCGTCCATGATAATCTCATGAAAAAGCCGTTCTTCGTATTATAAAATTATATTATGGGCAATAAACTTTATCTTATTATTATTCTATTATGTTGTCTGAGGGGCAACTCTAACGCAGTAGAGACATAAGTAGAAGTATAGTTTGTTTAAAAAAACCAGTTGCAAGGAATGCTTTTCATAAGTTTACATGTTGTATAAGGTGAATTCGGGTAATTCCGAAAAGTTCAGGATGTCAGGTAATCTCAAAAATGAACTCTAATATGATGGAATTATGAGTGATTTTCGAAACTAAAGTCTATTTTTTTATTCGGTAGACTGAAATGACAGTTAATAGTATGAAATGACATTTCATACTATTAACTGTCATTTAAGTCTACCGAATAAAAAAATAGACTTTAGGCGACATTTTAAAGTAGTCGGATTTACCTACTCCTCATCCATATTTAAGAAGTTTTTTATTTAATACCTATTGTAATAAATCAACTGTCTGAGAGTCATATTATGACTCTCATACAATGTAGTATGATATGAAAGTACATGAAAAAGTTGATTAACCCATTTACCTACATACTCCTGAAGGCCAATTCCAACCTACATTGTGACATCAAAATTAAATCTAAATGATGTCAGTCACCCGTGCGTCTTGCTTGCGCGAATACATGTACGAACAAGTACGAGAAATGCACGCGCGACCGACATCGATATTTATTCTGTTAGTGTAAACAATGTGGCATCAATTCATTGCACAATCATCATATACATTGTAAATATTTTTTTAATAACAGATAAAAAGTTCATTGGCTCGCTATCTCTGTGGACACTTGTTATTTTAAGTAGGCCATTGATAATACTGATTGACAACCAATCAACAGCCACATACTTATTGTTTAACCGCATAGGTACTTCCGGGACTGATGGAATGACTAGAATATGCTATTTTCTAAAGATTCATTACATTGTATCATAAGGATAGAAGTAAGCTAAAACTAATATGGTAAACTCAGGTAACTGGAGACGCTAATAATGTTGGTAGCCAAAAGGTAAAACCAATGTAATCTTAAAGGGAAATATTATATTGATTTGTTTAATATATGAAGTTCTGTCTTAGGTTACACCTAGGTTATTCACATTACTAAACAAAATAAAGTCTAACAAATATTGATTAAACTAAAAACTCAGTGAATTTAAACAATTTCAGTTATTAAAAAAAAATACCTTGTCTAGTGATTTGATGTATTGATCCATATGTGCCCCCTTCTTTTCTATATTAATAAATGGGCCCTCTAGGTGGACTCCGAGGATAGTGGCCCCATGTTTGCCACCAGGACTCTTTTTAATGTGGGGAAGGATTTTCTTATATTTTTCCTTATCTGACGTCACCATGGTTGGGCAGAAGGATGTCACTCCATGTGACAACAAATTTTGGGCTACTTTATGGACACCGTCTTCAACATTTTCACTGTCATATGAAAAATCGATTCCCCATCCGCCTATAAAAATAACTAGCTGGTAAATACAAGCATTTGTAATGGTAAGAAAATTATGGTACCTGCTTAATTTTTATTTTTTATGAGTTGTGAACATAAATAAAATGTGTAGGAATAAACTTAAAAATGAGAGATAAGTAACAACAACTTAAGACATGACCTAGTTTTATGGCCAACTAAAGACAATTATATACATTTTTTTGTACTGCTTGTAAAAGGAACAATAAGTAAAATAAGCTTACCATTAATTTGAATGTCGATAAAACCTGGCGAAATCAGTAAGCTCTCACAGTTTATTGTCTCGTCAGCTTCAAGTTGTTCTACATAAAATATATGTTCAGGATTTTCAATTTTACCATTTCGAATCCAGAGGTCCTCTTTTATTATTGCACTATCGCGAAGAATAAAGCAGTTATGAAAACGAGTCAACCCTGATTTAGCTTTCATTTTAATAGATAAACAATTAGGTCAGAACAAAGAAAAAGTGGAAGTAACCGGTCTACCGAAACGGTTTCAACGAACTGAACAATAAATAAAATAAAATAATACATTAAATTAAATACGCCACTCGCATCGCAGCTGACACTGACAGTGACAACCTAGTGACAGTGACATTTTATAGGTCCGTATTGTGCTCCAAACATCCTACACTTCAGCAAAAATATTTTTTTATGTGAACCAAATAAATAGGTATTTATAGTTGGTCAAACCAATTTGTCAGAAAATAAGAACAAAAAAAAATATATTCATCCTTTTCTTTTGGGTGCTAGTATTTACTAGTGTAAGACAAAGATAATATGATTCTCTCTGTCTATGTTTGAAATGAGACAGTCCTTTGACAAACTATATTTAATGAGATTCAAGGCTGATTGACTTAATAGTTGGTTAAAACCATGGTATAATAATATACTCCGCCTCGTACTCTCTTCCGAGATTCGCGAATAGTAGTTTATGCAACAGTGATATAATAAGGGTTCTTAAAATTCAAGGGTCGAAGTTACAAAACGAGACGTAGTCGAGTTTTGTAAAAAAAGACCCGAGAATTTTAAGAACCAATTATGAGCTGTTGCATACATTACTTTTTCTATGACAGCTGCAGCAAAAAAAAAAAAAGAGTTATTATTAAAAAAAAAGAGTTATTATTTAAAAAAAATTGAGTTATTATTTAAAAAAAAAAGAGTTATTATTAAAAAAAAAAAAAGAGTTATTATTGTGAATGAAAACATACCTCTTTCAATCAAGATGATCGGAACTTGTATCTTTAAAAAAAATAAAGCAGTTGTATTATACTCATAAGATGACTGCTAGCAGTCATCTTATGAGCCTATAGACAAAGCATTCAAATGACATTGTTTTAGATATCACTGTCAGTCATTTAATTGACACATTTAAGTGCTGGAGTAGAAAAAGACCTAACTGACACAGGCCTACGTTATCATGCTGTTTACAGGTTCTCAAACTTTAAAATGTGGGATAATTTTAACCAACGGTGAAAATTATTTTAACGGCATTAATTTTAAGTTATTCATGTAGAAACATAGTAAAATAAAACAAATCTAATATATTAAATTAAACTTTATTTATCTATTCAAAACAAACGTTTGAAAAACGAATTCACAGTAAATCAATAAACGGTGTTCGACACTTTAAGCAATTTTCGTTTTAATTTCTTCTGGAGTTGATTACTAACGATTTTTTTATTTAATTTTTTAGTCTTATTATTATTACCAAGCGTACGACGTGAAAAGTTTGGAAAACACTGCGACTGCTGACACTAAGCGAGAAGGAAATAACAATTAACACGCGTTCGACAAGGATGACGGTCAGGGACAAAATGGCGGATTGTCAAACAGCGCTATCCTGTGTTGCCAGTAGTGTAAACAGAATTACCCGAACGTCTGAAATTTCTTTCGTGAATCGGAAGATTTGCTAACGAATATATAAAAATGACGTGTTATTGTAAAATTTACGATAAAATACATATAAATGAAAATGATAAAATTATAAAGAAATATTTTAACTTATTAACCATAAATATAATGTACCCATGGAACATGTTATGTTGAAATAAAGTGGCAATGTTATTGTGACGTACATATACTGGATCAAAGAGTAAAGTAAGTATATAGGTAAAGAGAGCCCTCTTGAAGCATTTTATGGAAACTCATTTGAAAGAGCCATCTCTGATTCTCCGCCGATACTAAGTATGTTTGTGTGCGTGCACAACTACATATGCATCCATACGTGTACTTTCGTTCCACATAATATTAGGTCTAATCGGGCGGTTTACAAGTCCATTTTTTGTTTGGTTTCTTGTAACAAAAACCTTTAATTATTTACAAGAAATCAAACAAAAAATGTACTTGTAAACCGCCCAAGTAGACCTAACATTATGTGGAAAAGGTTAATGTTATCAATAATGGAATAAAGAAAAAAACAGAATATTAAATTCAATATGTTTATTGCATATATGTTTTACATCACATTATCGCTAGGAAAGTACAATTTTAGGTAAACAATAGAAAAGAAAGCGAGTGTGGTGAAAAAGCATTCACACACAAGAAAATACATGTTAATAAGAAAATATGAATAATTTACTACGCACAATACAAGCACATAGTCTAGGCATTGTAGCAGATTTATCGATAGTGGCGTGCCTTATCAAAAGTAGGTACTTATTAGATACCTACCACGAAATAAATTTACTCTAAAATAGCGTCCATATTGCACAAAATAACACAGAACTCAACGCACTTTCTGGAGGTTTTCACAACAGGGCATGGCAGGGCAGGGCATGCATGTGTTTTCATTCGGGCTATAATCTAATTTCCTCCAGCACCATAACCAAACCATAACGAAGAAAATGGCTCAACCATCACTAAAATATTTTTAATTTACGCTCTTCCAGTGACAGCTAAAAAATTGCATGTCTTGGCCATATACCTAGTATTATATACTTAGATGAGCTATACGCGTGCGCCCGTGAGGGACAGAACATACGTGATGCGACCAAATTAAAAACACTTTTTGACGTTCCTGACAACCTACCAAACATAACCTACGTAATTTGGTCGGGTTATTTCAAAAGCGCTTTCTCTGCTACTCCATACTAAAAGTTCTATAAGTGCATCTCGTTCGGTCAACTGGCTCCTCGCCCATTTCATCTATATAATTATGATTGTACCTCTATGGTCTTGGCGGTTATGCAAGTGTTGCCAGCATAATTAAATCACATTTTAACAAAACTCTTATTTTTTCGCAAAATTAATTGAAAATTATAATAATTAAAAATATTAATTCGCACTTATTTATATTTTAATATTAATGCCACTAAAATTATATGAATTTTATAGTGACATCTGGTGACGTAGTTTGTGTAATCGAAAGTCAACTTTACGCAATAGTATGTTGTCGGGGGCAAAATATAGAAATCGCCTGCATCTTTACTGACGTTAACTACATTCCTAGTGTCCCCCCCCCTGTACTGGATCAACCAAATCTTGTCAGTAGTAAAAGGCGGCAAATTTGAAAAATCGCGGGTTAGCAACACTGTGTTCGAATAATTCCAAAATCGCGTGTCATCTGTGTGTTATCTGTGGAATGTGGATCGTGAATGACAGCCATCATCTTATTGTTTACAATAGTTTACATTCTGAATCGTTTCTATTTCAAGAGAAATTTCTGCTGTCACCATTAAATACCAAGATTATGCATGACCTCAAGCAAAGCTAAGGTGCCTACAATGTACAATCATGCTCGTTGACGGTTAACATTAGTACTAAAATTTGAGGTTATGATAATTCACTCGAACTGACGTATGAAGGGCGGAAAAATAAACACGATTTGGTTCGATGTACATTGCTGCTTTTCCTAGCGCATTTCTGCTCTTTGAGTGTTACATAAAGTCCGTCAACCAAATCTTGTCAGTAGTAAAAGGCGGCAAATTTGAAAAATCGCGGGTTAGCAACACTGTGTTCGAATAATTCCAAAATGCGTGTCATCTGTGTTTTATCTGTGGAATGTGGATCGTGAACGACAGCCGTCACCTTATTTGTTTTCATTTGGTTTTCATTCTGAATCGTTTCTGTTTCAAGAGATATTTCTGCTGTCACCATTAAATACCAATACATTAAATAAGAATAAGCAAAGCTAAGGGGCCTACAATGTACAATCATGCTCGTTGATGGTAAACATTACTAAAAATTGAGGTTATGACAAGTACATACTGGAAGAACTCTTTCGAACTTTTAAGATTATGTTCAGTTTTTTTGTTTGTAGGGTTAAAAGGCATAAATAAAATTAAAACGTATGCCTAAATCTATCCAACAAGACCATAAATTGTGTCCTGGAAACCGTCCATAGGCCCACATGTCTAATATTTTCAGCAATCAGTTGTGACTATTTACAAAGGTAAACCTTTTAAACAGTATTAAGAGCCTTGATTATATCGCCGTTCTTTCGCAATATCTACCTAATCCATACATGTTTGTTGCAGGATTAAATCTTGCCCAATATAAGGCGTTCGTAGTAGAAAGTATCTCTTCAGACAATACTTACCTATGGCGGTTTATATACGTGTACAACGCAACCAAGTCGAAAAGTGCCCCTTATCTTATTTACCTTTAAATTAAATAAACACCCAAATATCAGTTGTTTTATTTTTAATATGTATATTGTACAATATATACCAATCAAAAAAATTACACAGGTATGTCATATTCATTCAGAACAGTACACTAATTTACATTAACAAGTGGCATATTATATTGTAAATAACAAATATATGCACTATCTAATTATCTGCATTTTGATATGATTTTATTTTAGTAAACTTAGAAGACATAGGGAACAAAGAGAATATAAGCACTACGATAGAGAGTTGTTTTTGATATCTTTAAATTTGTTCATCATTTTGATTAACATTGTTTTAACATCGCTTTTAAATTGTCCGTCCATGTTTCAATTTTTTTCAATAAACCGCGAGTGACAATTTGAATTGACGTACGCAGGGTACGCAGGGCGCGCTCAGCGGAAAAAAAATCTTATGGTTCGATGTACATTGCTGCTTTTCTTAGCGCAATACTGCTCTTTGAGTGTTGCCCTACTTTAGTTTGCTTTACATTGCTACTGACAAGATTTGGTTGACGGACTATATATTATACTACTCTTTGAAAGATGGACTCTAAGCGAGCTGTCACTGTTACCACTTTTGTTTATTTATTATAGTGTACGATTAACAATGTGAATCCACCTTGCTGTAGCCATGTGGATAAAGTCATATCGATAAACTATCGACATTTCTTGCAATTTTAATTTTACTTGAAAGGTTTAACGACAACTAAAATAAACAAATAACGCTTCTATTCTTTATGGAGGTTATCAGATCACGATTTTATCGTCACGCCACAGCAGGGAACAAAGCGAAAGTTCAGATTTTTGATTACAATACACAAATACCTACAAAAATATGTGTTCCGCAATAAATGAATTACATATATTATGATATTATAATATATTCATTACCTATCCATTAGCATTTCAATTATGTTTATTTTTAACGAAGATATTGAAGCTTCAATTAATCGCTATTTCCTTCCGCTGTGTAGCGTTTATCGATATATAACATGATTAAAATCGACTTTTCACATCCCTAAAAAAGCACACATACACATACACAACTTGACACCACCTAAAACGGTAACACCTTGATTTGAAGTCTATCTTGTCAACGGTATGGTTGTCCTTTTTTGACAAACTGCATTATTACAAGAGCGAGGAGAGAGAAATGATACTATGTAGTTGCTGCGCCGTCAAAGAGAACAGATAACGTTGGGGCCTTGGTGACGTAGGCCTGTGTCACTCTAGGAAGAGAAGACCATGTTTTATAAGACCATGGCTAAAAGCCTCTATGTGCGGTTTGGCCTAGAGTCTGTTCGGAATTTCGGAAAGAGAAGAGTCGTAGTTGAGGAGCCGACGATGCTAAATGTGTAGGTATTTACTCAAGCGGCGTACAGACCTATTGGAATCGAAATATTAGAGGATAAGAAGAAAAAAGTTATATATAAAAATTTAATCACCTATGCATTTTAAACACAAGACTGGCAAAGTATGTTTATGCGAGTCGATTCCTCATGTTGGGTTGGGTAGTAGAATTTATTTATAATGATGTTTTTGAATGATAAATTTAATATAGCTGGTCAACCAAATCTTGTCAGTAAAAAAAGGCGCGAAATTCAATTTTTCTGTGGGACGATATCCCTTTGCGCCTACATTTTTCAAATTTGCCGCCTTTTTCTACTGTCAAGATCTGGTTGACCAATATAGTAACCCTTATTCATAAAACTTTACGGGCCTGATTTAGTTAAATTATGTTTTATCCCTATCTTACAAATACATAAGTCTAAATGACAGATAAGGACAAATGGTAAATAGTACATTTTTAAACCGGTATACATTCTGGCCGATATCAATTTCTATGTAAGCTAAAAGGGCCCTATTATATAGAAGGATAGGTACTGATACTTAATCAATTTAGTTAGGTACCGTTGTACCTATAAGCTGCTAAAATATTTAAAGCCCGCTACCCAAAAAGGGTCGCTTAAAGCCTTAAAGTCTCTTTTCGGCCAGAAACAAATCCGGTTATAGTAGATAGAGGACCGACTTTCACTAATGTGTTTACCGAATGAAATATTACATTACATAGGTATAGGTACCTACATACATATTTTTTCTACTCCAGCACTTAAATGTGTCAATTAAATGACTGACAGTGATATCTAAAGCAATGTCATTTGAATGCTTTGTCTATAGGCTCATAAGATGACTGCTAGCAGTCATCTTATGAGTATAATACAACTGCTTTATTTTTTTTAAAGATACAAGTTCCGATCATCTTGATTGAAAGAGGTATGTTTTCATTTACAATAATAACTTTTTTTTTTTTTTTTTTTTTTGCTGCAGCTGTCATAGAAAAAGTAATGTATGCAACAGCTCATAATTAATAACCCTTATTATATCACTGTTGCATAAACTACTATAGTAGGTACATTAGAGTCGATCATTGTTGATTTTTTCATTGTGATTGACATCTTATAGGTACCTAATAGGTATATTCATTTTATATAACTAAATAAAATAAATATACTTGGTCAACCAGATCTTGTCAGTAGAAAAAGGCGGCAAATTTAAAAAATGTAGGCGCGAAGGGATATCGTCCCATAGAAAATTTGAATTTCGCGCCTTTTTTTACTGACAAGATTTGGTTGACCAGCTATACGTAATAATATCTTGCGTATTATACATATACGTATAATGCACAGTTATCGCTACCTACCTCATAATATAATCATTATAGTTACTACAAAATAATCACATCCGAGCACCCGGTAACTTACAGCTGGTCAACCAAACCTTGTCAGTAAAAAATCTTTAATAGAAAAAAAGCGGCCAAGTGCGAGTCGGACTCGCCCATGAAGGGTTCCGTATTTAGGGGATTTATGACGTATTAAAAAAAACTACTTACTAGATCTCGTTCAAACCAATTTTCGGTGGAAGTTTGCATTATATTATATTTTTTTTAGTTTTATCATTCTCTTATTTTAGAAGTTACAGAACAAACATAAAAAAAAAACAAAAACATACAACCGAATTGATAACCTCCTCCTTTTAGATTTGGAAGTCGGTTAAAAAAGGCGCGAAATTCAAATTTTCTGAGACGATATCCCTTCGCACCTACATTTTTCAAATTTGCCGCCTTTTTCTACTGACAAGATCTCGTTAACCAAGTATACTTTACTTTTTTATAATATAGGAGGCAAATGAGCACACGAATCGCCTGATGGTAAACAATTTCCGTCGCCCATGGACAGCCGCAACACCAGAGGGGGTTGTAAGTGCGTTGGAGCCCTTTAAGATTATTACATTTTCAATTATCTCTTTAATAATTGAAATGATAATGCATGTTAATAAATGCAATTTCTATAATTCCAATAAGTACCAACAGGTAGTTTGTGAAACTTTTATTTCTTTTTCATCAAAAGCTTGAAAACGGACGTTATTGAAGTTAAGTACTTGTACGGCTACCATCAGTTTGGCACTGACATAAACGCCATCGAGAACGTAATTTACTTTCTATACATCTCCCCGTACTCGCATATTAGTGTGAACGAGATGTATAGAAAGTAAATTACAAATACAAATACAAATGCATTTATTTCATTACTTTTTACATCAGTTCTTAGGTATAATATAAGGGTTAGGTAGGTAATTAGTCCATCTTAGGTACATGAAGTAAGTACAGTATTTATCTAAACATTGTGCAACAAATTGTGTAAGTAATGAAAAAGGTACGGGTACAGCTTGCTGAATTTAAACCCGCCCTTGGTCAGGTAATTGGAATGGTATTAAGATTAAATATTTTTTAAATTATGAAATTCACAATAAAAACCAAAACTTTAGTATGTAACAATAGTTTCCTTACGGGGTACTTAATACAGGAACAGTATAGCATATGTTTCGTGTGGTTAGTATTTACCTAAAAGTTAACTTTATGAACGCATCCCTCACGGGGCTGGTCACGTGTATATTCACAAACTCTTTTTGATAATTAATGTACAACTTTTTAAGTCTAGATTTGAACTGTTGGATACTCTTTGCCTCACGCACAGGAGGGGGGATATCGTTCCAACATTTGGTGGCAGCGTAGCGAAATGACCCCCTGAACGCGGCCGCACGATGGCGGTACCAGCAGCAGCGCGTGGAGGGCCCGGCGCGGGCGCGCGGAGTCGGCCGCGCGCCGCAGCTTGTCGGCCAGCGCGCGCGACGTTTACTGTGCTAACACGCGGAACGTCGCGCACGCGAGGTGGACCCGCCGCCGCGCGGACATTTTCAGCGAATTTAGTTGATTGAGCGCTGGAGTTATACGATCGCGACGCCCAAGCCGCTCACTAAATCTTGCACAAGAGTTTTGAACTTTTTGTATACGCTGACTTGTTTTCTGTAATATACACGGCCCGTAGTGTGTCGCAATAATTAAATTGTGACAAAATTACCGATTCAACTAGCGTTCGTCTCACTTCAGCGCTAAGGAATTCATTTATTTTATACAAGGACTTGAGTTTGTACATTGCAGCTTTTACCTTCAAATTTATATGTTTCTCGAATTTAAGACCCGAATCCATGTATAAGCCCAGGTTTCTAGCACAATCCACAAAAGGTATGTCTGTACCGCCTAGGCGTACGGGAAGACCGAGCGACTGCATGTGTCTAACAGAATTCCTCGCCCCAAACATGATTGCATTGGTTTTCCCCGGGTTGAGGCAGAGCGCGTTGTCCCGCGCCCACTCCCACACTCGTTGCAGGTCCTCGTTGAGCCGACGCACGGCGCTTGCGGCGTCCTCCGGCGCGAACGATAGCAGCAACTGCGTGTCGTCCGCGAACATCTCGCAGCGCGCGTGCTGCGCGGCGTGCGGCAACTCCGCCGTGTACACTGCGTAGAGCAGAGGCGAGATACACGCTCCCTGAACCCACGGGTCACAGCTGCGAGGTGGGTCTTCCGTTTTTATTCAGACACTTTACCATCTGCTTCCGGCCTACTAAGTAGTTCTTCATGAGCCTCAGCGCCACACTGTCTAGCCCATAGTAACGAAGTTTGCAAAGTAGAAGCTCTATATCTAAAGAATCAAACGCTCTTGAGAAATCTAATAAAACCAGTATAGATACTAACCCTCTGTCTGTGGCGTGAACTATCTCGTCTACGACATTTAACAAGGTAGTCTCAGGACTGCGCCCTGCTCGGAAACCTGACTGATTATCCGGAATTACACCAGACCCCTCAAGATACGAAGATAATTGCTTGGTCATTGCTTTCTCTAATATTTTCGACATAGCTGGTAGGATGCTAATTGGTCGGAGATCGCGGTAATCATTAACTTGATCTTTTTTTGGCAGTGGTGTGACGACCGCTTCCTTCCAACTAGTAGGAAAACAACCCTCAAGTAGACAAGTGTTAATGATATGGAGAAGCACTGGAATTGTTCTGGGCATTGTGAGCTTTAACATGTCTATGGAAATAGCATCTGTTCCCTCGGCGTTAGTTTTTATAGTCCCCATGATCTTCAGCAGCTCCTTCTCGTTAATATCCCTGAATGTAAACTTACCACCACTTGCGCCGTCCGATAATGCAAAATGTTCCAACAGATCTTTAGAAATTACGTTGTGACTCACAGTGACTCATGGTACGGGCTCTAATTAGGGTTGCCAGATCGAAAGGCGCTATTATCGGGAAAAAATATAAATTTTTCGGGATTTTAGGCCTTAAGTCGGGAAAAAAAACCATTCAAATTAAATTAATTGTATTAAAAACAACGATATTTTACATTAATGGCACTACGTTAGCTGCTCTGCCCAATCTCGCCACGCGCGTCCCGCGCGCGCGCTGACGGGCTCGACGCGGGTCGCTCGCTGGCTCGACGACAGTTCGGAAACTTCGGAACTTGAAATTATTGTTTTATAACGTGAAGTTGTTTTTCGGGACAATTTTCACTTCGTCGGGAATCGGGAACACATGCTAAAAATCGGGAGAATCCCGCCGAATCCCGACCATCTGGCAACCCTAGCTCTAATACCGAATGAAATGTAAGAAAGTTTCCAATTTCCGTAATATCATACGGGGGTGTACCGCGCTGTCTCGATCACTAGGTAAATAAATACTTCAGAGAGATGACCCCCCCCGCGCAAACAAACTTCTATGCATGGGGGGGGGGGTCACCTCTCTCTCTGCAGCTGACTGTACGAGTAGTTTTTTGTGGTACTGGTCGGTCACAAACTTGGATACTTATTCATTGGGCCAACATCATAAATAAGTCTGCAAAAAATCAGAACTATTTTGTAACGGGACTCTTTTGCGTTAAATCCGTTAGTTCTGATTTTTTGCCGACTTATTTATGATTTGGCCCAATGAATAAGTAATCCAAGTTTGTGACCTCGAGCGCCGAACGCAACTTTGTCATAAATCGGAAAAAAACCGGGAAAATTTCGTTTTTTGAAGTGAAAATTTCTTTAGCGGCGCTGTGCACTTTTTGAGGTGGGGAAAAAATGTTAAACTCGTGACAAGTCACGTGACCGACAGATTCAACAAATTGAAACGACGTGACCTAATCGAAAAACTGTTACAATGTCATTGAGTTTTCACTTCTGCCGGCACTCCCGGAGTGCAACCCGTTGTTTTTTTTAGTTTTGGGCGATTCTAACCCTAAAGGACTAGTTCTTGACAGTACCTTCCTTAGAAGTTTTTAAAGAAGACTAAATTTGCTACAATACAATGGTTTTTCGATTTTTGACAAAGTTTGCGTTCGGCGCTCGAGGTCACAAACGATCGACACGATCGATCGAAACGGTCGATTTTTTACAGACTTATTTATGATGTTGGCCCAATAAATAATCCAAGCCAACATCATAAATAAGTCTGTAAAAAATCGGAAGTAACGGATTTGACGCAAACGCTAAATGTATAAATTTATTGTATTAACTATAAAATTACTTGAAGAGGTTATATATTATTAAATTATACAACGGGACTTAATCGCGTATCTAAGTCCCGTTGTATAATTTAATAATGTGTAAAAATCGTGAAAGTTTAAATCAGTGAGGTTATATATACCAGCTTGAAAAGTTTAATTTTGCCCAGCGGGCCCCAGGCTACCCAAGAGAGACGTGGGAATGTGCCGGGACAACGCTAGGGAGACTGAAGTAAATAGTAAGTTACTTTTGTCGAAACAGCTGAATTAATTTTTGGTCCACCAAACGATATATCCATAGCAGTCGAAGAGGTGACTGAATATTGTTTTGTCTCCTCTTATGTAAGTTTTAATTGTATAATTGTGTAATGTAATCGTTATACTCCAGGAAATCTATACAGCTCACTTAAGGATTTTTGTTACCTTTATATTACAATATAACGCTCTTGAAAAACTACAAACAGTTTCTAGAAAAGTTTCTAGTTGAAAATCTTACAAGCTTCTCGGCAATGCATTTAGTTCTTCGTACCGGGTCGGAGAAGAGCTTGGTTCAGCGCGGCTGCGCGAGCCGCGAGTGCAGCGCGTAGCACGTAGCGTTAGTCTGTCTACGACCGCCACACGAGTGCTACGCAACGCCGTAGCAGATCGTAGCTCGCTCCACGTAATGTTACACCGCGCGTGATCGCAATCGCATGCCCGTCATCACTTTACAGTGCCAGCAAGTGATAAATATAAATATAAATATAAATATAAACATTGAAATAGGTAAAGTTTTTTCCATAAATCTTTCAATGTTACCATTACTAGCTATACTTACGGGAGTAAAAGTTTTTGATTAAAGGCCACTCTTGTGTTCGCAATGTTTGCTAATGGATGTGAAGTTTTTCTTTTCATTTTAATGACGTCGCTGTGTAAAGGCAGGTTTTGTGCGAGTCACTGTATTTATTGTATGTACCGTTTCTTCAAATAAGTAGAGCTGCGGATTTAAGTTTTACTTTATTTAGTCATACGCCGCTTTCGGTTTACTTTTTTCTATTTTAATTATATTTATGCATGCGTTCATTATACTTATATGCTTTTGTGATATGAAAGCTGTGCAGTTATTTTCTTATTAGGTACCGTAAAATGGGGTGAGTAGGGTCAAAACTGAAATTCAAACCTCGATAACATTTTATTTTTACATATGAAAACTGAATGGTGTATATAATAAGTGTTCCGGACGTTTGTATTTTAGTTTTTATTTTATTTTGGGTAGTTCCATTTCATAACTTTGACGATAAAGAGGAAAACCCACCTCACCCCGTAATGCCTCGTATTTGGGGTGAGAGCGCGGGTTTTCATACAAAGGTGATTTTGGAAGATGGTTGGATCGATTTTTTTTTATGCGTATTACTATAGCTCCATTTTAAATTGGAATACATTATTTTTGTAGCAGTAGCCTTAAAATCCCTTCTCACCCCCCTCTCAAACCTTCTCTCCCCATTTATAACCCACCTCTCCCCGCGGAACCTACTCACCCCGTTTTACGGTATATTTAATAGGTAGAGTAATTAGATTTTAGTAAGAATATGTTGTACTTTCGCTGGCTTCAATGTCAAACAATTGCGATAGTCATACTTGTCATCATAAGGCCCAATATCACGATATTAGGATTATTGCCTGCGGGCAATGGCCTGCTGCCACCTCTGCGACTACACACTAGCAGTTGAGAGTCGTCTGTTTTTCGTCGTATGGCCGCCCGCCGGCAACGGTCTGTTATAAGTTTGACAGGGCCCAATAAATTGACAGCTCGCCGGACGATATATCAGCCTGAGTTCGCAACAGACGACACATTAACAGTTCTATTTCAGACCACGGACTGTTATTATTTGTATGCGGAGTCGATGGTAAACACGGATAGAAGTGAAATATTTAATGTATATTATTATAAAATTACACATGACATAATGTTTACAATGAGAAAATTGTTGCCGAGTGACAAGTAAAACAAACACAGGCCTAGACATATTAAAATTTAAACTAGATTCTAAAAATGGCCAGCGTTATACTTCAACAACTGTCCGGCCGATTATCAGTCGGCGCTGACCAGAATCGTAAAGCGGCCTCACACTATCAGTTCGTGTTAGCCGTCAGGACGAAACCTGAACGAGAACTGTGTGTGGCCTTTTGCGATTAACTGACATTCTGATATCGTCTGGCGGGCTGGTTACCAGTGGTTAAAGGGGCCCACTGATTAACAGTCCGCCGGACGATATCGGCCTGTCAGTTAGAAAAAAAGTTGACAGCTCCGAAAAACTGACAGGCCGATATCGTCCGGCGGACTGGTAATCAGTTGGCCCCTTTAACTCTCATAATAGGTAATCAATAATCTTTAATAGAAAAAAACCGACTTCCCTAACTACTAGCCTGTACCCACTTAACGGCGCTTATACTTTATGGTAATCATAGTGGTTTATTTAGTTTAGGTACCATAGTGATTTTCCGGGTCAAGGTCCGGGTCCGTGTCCGGGTCCGAGTCCGATTACGGGTCCGAGTCCGGAGTCCGGGGCCCAGTCCAAGTCAAAATCGAAATTCAAAATCACAAAACGTGTACTATGCGTCGTTGAAGAGTTCTGTTCTGATCATCATCAGCAGTTCCACTTCATCAAATGCCACAGTTTGTAATGTAAATGCTTGATTTTCTGATGAAAATATATAACATTTTAAGTCTTTAAGATTTTAGAAGTTCCCTCTATTCCTCATGGATCCCATGTTCAGGACTTGAGATTGACATAAATGTGCCTAAAAACCTAACTTGCTTAACAAACATAACGAAGAGGACAAATCGCCAAACGTGAACTATGCGTCGTTGAAGAGTTCTGTTCTGATCATCATCAGCAGTTCCACTGCATCAAATGCGACAGTTTTTAATGAAAATGCTTAATTTTTTGATGAATATACAAAAATCTCTATATGCATGCCTTTAAGATTTGAGGAGTTCCCTCGATTCCTCATGGATCCCATCATCAGAACTCGAGCTTGACAAAAATGTGGCTTAAAAACTTAACTTGCTTAACAAACATAACGAAGAGGACAAATCGTCAAACGTGTACTATGCGTCCTTGAAGAGTTCCGTTCTGATCATCATCAGCAGTTCCACTTCATCAAATGTCACTTTTTTGAATGTATATGCTTGATTTGTTGATAAAAACACAAAAATCACTATATGTATGCCTTTAAGATTTGAGGAGTTCCCTCGATTCCTCATGGATCCCATCATCAGAACTGGGTTTTGACAAAAACGGGACCAATCTGTATGCATATACATACAATCAAAAAAAGAATTTTCAAAATCGGTCCAGTAATTACGAAGATATGGAGTAACAAACATAAAAAAAATAAAAAATAAATAAAAATAAAAAAAATAAAAAAAAACATACAACCGAATTGATAACCTCCTCCTTTTAGATTTGGAAGTCGGTTAAAAAGTCGAACGAAGGGGCATAGAAATACCTCAAATTGTATAAGAATATTCTTCATAATGCCAATATCCAGAGAGGAAAATTGGGACTACATTTGTAATATGGAGAAGCAGTCGCCCCTTTCCTATTAAAAGCGCAACCATTTTCGGCTCGCTGGATTATTATGTAGAGTTTCTTTTAAACGTTTTTCTATTTATTATTTTGTATATCACAATGAAATATATTTTGCAATTTTGCATCATTCAAGTGTCGCTTAAAGCTTTCATTTCTTTATTCTCCATGTTTCAGGATATGAGATAAATAATTGATAATAGTATTCGTGCGAGACTAGCCCTGCGGGACTCCTTAATGGCACTCGTTAATTTTGTATCAGCGCGTACCGCTAGTAAACCGTTTATTTCGCGGAAGTAATAACTTCCCGGCTGTAATTAACGCAAAATAAAAGAAATTTTACTATTGACATTCATTTTACGAGCTTCTTCCCTCTTAGGATTCTTAGCGGTAGTATTTTAAGCAGTTTGACGAGATTTATATGGCTTTTAGATCAATAAAATATATTCTGTTAATTATTACTTAAGTATATCGTATACCTTTGGATGTATAGGTTTAGGAGCGTGATTTTATGGTTGTGCCAAAAAATCTTACAGTCAGCAGCAGATGTATCTAAGCAGGCTAGGTGGTCAATAAGATCTGCACATAGGTACCTACTAGGGTGGGTCTTATTTCGTCGAAGTTATACATATTTTTCTACGGGGTAGCCGCTTATAATCTCTGCCACTATAAAACCATTTTTTAAATAATTTTTAAATACATTTTAGGGGTTGCTGGAATTATTAAAGTGCGGTACTTTGATAATTTGGACCCTCCACAGGTACAAGATGTAATTTTTTTAATTTTAAATTCCATTGTGGTTTTAAAGTCCATATCCTTATCTACAGAATTACTCAATTGAAACTTATTTGATTACTCATACTTATGTCTATAAGTAATCTTTTCAATTAATACGGAAAAATTAACTTGGCCTCAAGCCTCAGGATTTTTCTTTCCAGGCCGACCCTACAAGGGCTAGCCTGTGCGTTGTCAGTCAGTAACTATGTAACGTAACTGTCTGATCTATTACACATATATGTAGATGACACTAAACGATTTTAATTATAGTCACACGAACCCGTCGCCAGAAGCCACAACCATACAATGGAAACTTGGCATGAACATTTACGTAACATACCTATATCTATGTCAGGTACTAATTTACATCTCTCTCATCTGGTACTTCAGAGCCCATCAACGTGCACACTAGCGCCACTGCTAAATAATCATTATTATGTAAATTTAATGACAGGTATTTAAAAAAAGGGGGCCACTACGTACTGTATCTTGTATTAAAGTACCTTTTGAATACATCAAACTAGTTTCTATGTTGCTGGATTCGTCAATCTATAAACTCAAAACAAAAACGGCCGTTTTAACTTGGACGCATAGATTGACGAATTCAGCAACATATAAACTAGTTTGATGTACCAAAGGAACTTTAATACAAGATACAGTACGTAGCGGCCCCCTTTTTTTAAATACCTGTCGTTAAAATTACATAATCATGATTATTTAGCAGTGGCGCTAGTGTGCACGTTGATGGGCTCTTAAAGACATTATGGATTTACACTAATAACTATTGGGTAACTCACAGACTTAAATATACCATTATATCTAAGTAGTTTTTATACTAAGTACAGATTAACGTTTGTGATAATTCTTATAGTTGTCTAGTTAGGTAGGTATACTATTGTCAAGCAGATTAATGTACAAAGGACTAGGCTAAATAAATCTTACATTAATACGACAAGGACTGCGTGTGATTACGTAACAATGACAGGGAACTACCCACATTTATCCTATTACATTACGCACTATGCTTACTTACAATCCAACAAGAAAGAGTAGAACTGATATAAAGAGGAACTACATTAGTTTTTGTCTGAGAACACTTGACTACTCTTATTATGGTTGACAATAGTCAACAATGCAAAGCAATTATGCGACAGAATGAGACGGTTGAAAGGCTGTTGTGGATTGGTACAAGCTTTCATCCTCCTATGTCCATAATCAGATCACCTCGATGATACCATAATATTTCATTGTCACCTAACTTACATACAGTTAGACCAATATAAGTCGGCAACGATTATGAGAGCACACGCAGTGCAAGTGTTATTTTATACGTCATAATTTCATAGAAGTTTGACGCTTGAAATTTAAATAACGGATTGTGGGCCAAATTGTAGGTACTGGAGAGTTTCACAAACGAATATCAAACGTTTTGTGGATTGATAGCAGACTGGCTTTATTTCGAAATATTCTCCTTGTCTGACATTGGACGGATTCGTGGAATGTTTAGACGTATTTATTCGCTCGAAGTCAAGTTTCGACGAATTACTCAGGATTCGTTATAGGAATACTATTTCATTTCATTATATAAAAAAGTTTCATATTACCTATCTAAAAAAACTAAGATTAGGTATGTCCTTAATTATAACCGAGACTAGTAAGTAATTTTGCATAAATATTTTTTGGTAGGTAAGTAAACCACTTTTTTGAGTTCAGTATCAACAGGAAATCCGTATCCATAGTTTCGGCTTAGTACAGAAACAGAAACCCTTAGGCCCACTTGCACCATTCTACTAACCCCGGGTTAACCGGTTAAACCTGGAGTTAATAGTAACTGTACTGGTAACCATAGGGTTACCAGTACAATTTGAAACTGGGTTAGCGGTTTCACTGGTTAACCCCGGTTTAGTGGGATGGTGGAAGTGGCGTTAGCCTAGCTAAGAATGCTGTAATATTTAGTAGTGAATTTAATAATATAATTTATTTCATTGTTACATATGACAATAAAATGTAATGTAATTAAATATGTACCTATATCTAAATTTTAGTCTAAATTTAGGAGTCGTGCAAACTATTGTCATTTGCGGAATTATTTTTAGATTTAATGCGTAGTTCATTCGACGCATTGTTTAGATTAAGACATACGAGTAACATTAGTTATAATCATATAAATAAACCTAAAATTTTTGAACACTAACTTTTCGAGATTATCAATATCCTAATGAGGTTAGTTTTATGTTATTGGGCCAATTGGACTTAAGCTTACTTAAAATTAGGGTAATTTCTATTTAACCTAAATACGACCTTTAGTCTAATTGCAGCTATTAATGTTTAGTGCGAGAAATGAATGCGAGAACAAACCATAAGCCGAGTGCAGCAAGCCGGCCTGCAGTAAGCAGGAGCCAAATAAATTGTTGTTAAACCGTCACACTACATTTTTACTCTTTGAAATTAAAGTGCTGGCTAGTGCAGCCACAAATGGTGCAAAATAACAAAAAGTCGCGCACGGCTGTGAGTGTGACAGTGACTTATGCGACGACCGCCCTTTCGCTGCCTGCGGCTATTCTAGCTAGGTACTCGTTCCCTTGAATTGTTACCTAAATTAATTTTTGGCCCGCTGCCTCTCGACTTCTCAATGTGTCGGGAAAGCTAACCCTTCTTATTTTTTTGCTCCGTGTTTTGAGTAAAAAAATCCCACTCGCCAGGAAAGTAATTTCGGCGGACTGCGAAAGGGCCAGTTAATTTTTAACAGAATTGAGATAAGAGGTCTGTCTGCCGATGTGCCAGCTGCTATTGCGAAGCGCCAGTCGGTAAAAATTCGATTTTATTTGCTATCCAGTTTCCTTTAGATTATTTAATTTTTCCATTAGTACCAGTTGAGTTATGGTTGAGTTGAGCTTATTGTTGAGCGAATTGACAACCTCCCCTTTCGGAATTTTGAAGTCGGTTAAAAATTTAGTAGCGTTGTTTACTTACGTTACCTATTAATCCTATTATTGCTTATTTCGAACCATACTACATAGTAGTATACGACGTAAGTACTCTCTTGAATGGACAGCGCCAAATTTCGGGGCTTCTAAGGGCAGAATGTGAACAAATACTGTGTAATATGCCTAATCGTAAGAACTTTAAGGGTTGGGTTGCGCGAGACAACCCTTCGACCCGTGTCATGTTCCCTTCTCCATTTACAGGTATATGCTTACTTACTGGCCAATAAAAAGGTGGGGTTAGAGTTTGCTTATTTCAGAGGTACCTAACATTTTGGAAAGAATGGCATTTCGATAACTTATCGAAATATCTTATATCGTAGTAACATTTACGAATTTTAGTCACTATCAACGTTAACAGGTCTCGGCGCTTGAAAATGGAGCTCTACGCTTTCCGAAATATGTCGCGCAGTACAGCTAAAAAAATAGGTGATTAAAATAGTAAGTGTATCAATATATGACTCATGAAATTAAAATTTCATCATCATTAGTACATGCCATCACATATTTTTGGACGTAAATAGGTAATAAATAAATAGTATGAGAGGCACCCTTTTCTCACGAGATATTTCCTCACTTCGTTGGAGCGCCAAAAGTTCGAGTCGGAATGGGTGCTTTTCACCCAGGTTTAACACTACTTATCATTTCAATTACTTACGAACGAGGAAAGTAAAACAATTACATGTGTAAATATTTTACAAATCATAACTATGAATATTGACTAGTAACAAACAACAAATCATGACTAGTTTATATGTATAGTATTTTCAATTAACAATTTACCTTAATATAAATTGATAATACTTATACCTAATACCTTTCTTGTGTCAGAGGTCAAGATCCTCTTTGGGTCACTGAGCCAGTGATGTATGTATGTATGTATACCTAATACTAAAGCTATTATTTTATGAAAATTACAACAAATCCATTCAGAACCGAATTTTGATTACTAATCGTTTATAAAAAGTCCTTGGAAAGTAAAAAGCCCTAACGCCGAAACACATCACTTTCAACCCGCTTTATGGATACCTAAACATAAATAATGAGTCACTTTCAGAGCATGAGTCATGAAACAGATTGATATGTACATGACACATAGGTTGGCGGTTAATTTTAGTATTACCAGTTCCCACTATTACATTCTAATATAATATTTGTAACCTACCTACTTTACTTCTGTCAAGTCAAGTCAATGAGTAATTTACTCGATGGATAATACTCCGTTTTTATACGGAAATCATTAGACCATTTATCACTTTATCAAGTTGAACCCATTCCGTAACTTTTGCAAAGTATTAGCGCCGAATCAAGTTTAATGATGAAGATTAATGTCAAGTACCTACCGAGCCTTGGAGATAGATTGTGCTCCGCGACACTCGGATTTAACTAAAATAAACTAATTTATTTAAAATAAAACAATTTATCTACAGTTCGATTTGTTAAGACAGAAATATTAAATATCTTGGTGACAAACGTCGTCGGTACCTACTTATACTTAATCATCGGTGGAATTACTTAAATTACGAATATTCCTAGAGGAATGTATGCTAGCTATATCTGTAGTGGCCAGATCTTAGACCTGATCATTTTATGAAATGATCGGTTGGCCACATAATGAAAAAATCAAAACTAACCTAATCATAATAATACGTACGTATAATGAAGTGATCAGTTCAGCATTAGGTAAATATCTACTAGTACCTATTTTACTTTGAATGATTTCGACCCCGAGCTCTTTTGCGCTTGAAATACCCTTGTTCGTGTCCATCCGTACTGATATAAAGGTTGTATTTATTTTGAGAAGGATTCAGATCTCTTCACTTTTACTACTCGTAAATATATATTATTTATGCTAAGGCCCTATTTTATTTGTATATACTCGTACTAAGATTTAAGGTTCTAACCTTAAATATTTACATTTTTTATTCTGATCCGATTCGCCTTAGTCTACCCTAGGGTAGGGGCCCTGTAGGCCTAGCACATGATTGGCGCGACAGTATCTCGCGGCAAGATAGCTTTTTCTAACTTTGTTAATTAAAGAGTCTAGTCTAGTCTATGTCGCCACAAGATGCTAGCCCGGCTGGTAGACCGAGGCGAATTGCAATAAAAAATGTTAATATTAAAAAAAAAATGCTTACGAGTCATAAGTTATGACTGGTGTCCCAAGTAAAGAGGAGGTATGCACGATTCTATTTTAGTGCGCTCATATTCGACCTGTGATCTGATTCGACTGTCTAATATAATTCCACAACTCTTGAAGTAAATTAAGTTATTATCTTCACCATTTGGTCAAATGATAGTTGTGGTTTCTTACTACCAACCGAATAAAATAGGTATACAGAATTCAGAAAGATATAGGGCAGATCTAAGTTGTGATTAAAGAAGTAACAATTGAGATAAACCCTCGTGTTTTTTTAAAGACTTATATAGTCTGTCAAGCCATTTCCGTCAGTAGAAAAAAGCGGAAAATAAAAAAAAATTGTCCCATATAAAATTTGAATTTCTTGAAACAGACTATATACTCGTTCAAGAAAATCTTGTCAGTAGAAAAAGGCAGCAGATTTGAAAAATCGCGGGTTAGCAACACTACGTTTGAATTATTCGAAAATCGCGTGTCATTTATATCTTATCTGTGGAACTGTTTTGTTTACATTTCATCGATGTTCGATGTACATTGCTGCTTTTTGTTCGTTTCCTAGGGATACCATACTTTAGTTTGCTTTACATTGCTACTGACATATCCGGCTTGACAGACTATAGTTATAATTACTTCTTAGTGTTGCCAGTAAATTTTAGTAGGTATACCTATACCTAGAGAGAGAGAGAGAGTAAAACTAGAATTTCGTGAGTTAAACCGTAGAGTGAGTACTGAGTGCGAAAAGAAAAGACCCGTGAAATGTATCAAATGTATGGGACCCAATATATTCTACGACTCTTCTCTTTCCGCACACATTCTGTTTATTTATTTATTCTTTATATCTGGCTTAAGTTAGTATGACTTAAACTTAAATTCGAAAAACACCTAGTTTTAAATAAATTCAAAAACGGTCGCATTGAATAAGTATGTATTTGTACATCGAAAATTTTATCACGCCAAAGCCAACAGTGGGTGATTTCTCAAGCCCTTACAGGATGTTCAGAGTTGGGTCGAGATAAAAAAGACAATGTGGCCGGTTCTTGCGGCTCTGACACAGATTTGTGACCCTCTGCCCTCTTACTGGCGCACTTGGCAGGCTGATAACATAAAGTGTCTTCTTCCTTCTCGTATCGATGACAGTTCAACTTTGGCCTCGTTTAAAAAGATGTAAACTGTATGAACAACGCAATACTTTTGTAAACTGTGTGAAGTACGCAATGTTTTTTTTTGACGGAGAATGGTAAGCATTTGAAGTAGTAACGATAGTATATACTTTTACTTATACTTGGATCATCAAGAAATAATACATTTAAAATAATTCACAAGAGTTTAAAGAAATACACAGTCATGGAATGTCACATTGACAATTGCGATTGATCGTCTCGGGGACTTTTAAATTCAGTAAACCAAAAAAATACTTACGATTAAAACTGTTCATGGTCAATAATTGCGAGTGAGTGACTTCGTTAAGTAATTAATAGAGTTTCAACGATGTAAACTTACAATTTTGGTTGAAAATATTAAATTTTAACCTTTATTTTTAATATAATGAACGATGCCACGTTTGTATAGTACTGATAATATGAAATATTGCACACAAGTTAAAAACCTACAAGTTTGAACCTGGAATGGGCCCAAGCTATAATAAAGAAAAGTTGAATGACGTTACTTTATGGTTGCACATTTTATACGTTGCCGGGCTGTTATTTATCAGATGTGTCCGAGAACAAACGCTGTGCACACAAAGCATTCATTTGTGAAGCGGGTGTGCGCACGGTGTGCGTATGTGTGTATGTTGTATACTTACATCTAGCTGCGCAGATAACTAACAGCAATGTGTCATACGCCTCCCACATTCGTCTTGCCTTGTTTTCTTAGTTGAAAACATGTGTTAGGTAAATAGGTCGCAAAAAGGTTTTTTTTCAACTTATTTTAGTTGAGAAAAAAAGACACGTCTAATGGTACGATTACTTCTAGTCTACTAGAGTACGATGTCTTTAGTCCGGTATGTTGTACTATACCTGTTACAATTTATATTTCCACTTGGCCAATGACAAATTATAGGTTAGAATTAAATATGTAGTAAAAGTCCTTTTATTGATGGACTACTTATATGCTATATACTTTGTAAATTGAATAGACAGGTATAGGTACAGGTACCTAAAGATGTATCGTGTAAGTCCGTACAACAGTTAACAATATAAACTTCATTTATCCAACCAAAACAGATTATTTGACAGTAATAATGCGCTGATAATCCTATATTAGTTTAGGATTTTGGGAGTTGGGAGTACGTCGGGTATTGTGAGACTTGTAAGTTTACAAAGGTACGTTTTTATCTGTTCAACAAAAAAATCTCTTCAAAACCTTCTTCAAAAGCTCTTCGCCAATTTGTTATACACTGCAGTCGCATGTACTTTCTTTATTTCGCGCGACGCCAAGTGTTCGGAACACAGATCGTTTGCCATTATACTTACAAGACGAGCGTAAGCGCTAGTGAATATTTTGAATTGTATTATATACTCGTAATCTAGTTAAGCGGTCAGTAATTGGGCAATATAGTAAATATATCGTAATAAATTGGAAACTACAAAAATAATGTAATGATTAAAACATATTGGACCTCAAAGTTTTAAAATCATAAGTTTTTTTAAAACTTTCACGTTCATTCCTTTCCTTGCATTTTATAATGAAAATATTTATATAATTTTTATTAAATATAAATTTTCTTGTTATTCCATGTATTGCGTCGGTTGCTACCTAGTCACCCACATTTAAGAATAGGAGAAGAAGTGTTTTGAGGGTCGAGTGGGGATGGGGATGTCAAACTTTGAGTGTTAGTTCTGACATTGCTGTTACTTTATAATAATAATAATAATGAGAAGAAGATAAGTAAATAAAGAATAATAATAATAAGCCCGCAGGGCAGCTTGTGGCGAGCTGTTGGGGAGTAAAGATCCCACGGATCCGAGTGCTCCAGAGACTCGCAGGACTCTCGGCTCTGGCTTGCCTTAATTGGCCGTCCAGAGAGGAGTCATTAGATCTATATGCTCCAGGGGTGGAAGTGAAAGATGCATAAGACGCAAATTGGCACAGTGGCACTGGGTAGAAAGCGGCGCGCACCTCTCGACACCCCTGAGCCGCTCACACCGATGTTGCCCCTGGTCGTCTTTACGACGGTAGTTTCAGGGGCCCATCTAGTCAGCGGCGAGTCACCACCTGCCTCGATAACATGTTAAACATTGTTATGGCAGGTGTCCGGACCTTTTACAATAGCCTAATCTTTTGACGTGGCCTATTTGCTGAATAAATGTTGAAGTTTGAAGTTTTGACCAGCTAAACTTCAACACCATAACCGGCATTTTTCTCCGCCATATTTACAATTAGCCCCTACGCCTGTTGGAACCGGTTTACGGGCATCTATTTGTACCCGTGAATGGGTTCTAGCAGGTGTATTCCATAACAGCCAACTTCTCCAAAGGACCTCTACGTGTTGGATCTGTATCCCCACGCACGCCTATCAAATGACCGGGATGTATATACCCGTGAGGTTAAAAGAGAAACAATAATAATAAATAAAAATCACGCCGGAGACGGAGACCCTGACCGACTCTCTGGAGCACTCGGGTCCGTGGGGTCGTTACTCCCCAACAGCTCGCCATAAGCCATAAGCTAATACAGACATTTGATCATTAAAAGAAGAACATCATTAAAAAAGAATCGATTGAGAGTATTGAGACCATTAACAAAAATGGCGTTTGGCTGTGAGCTTCTCGAAAACTATGCCCAAAAGAAAACATTGTGAGAAAACTAGATTAATCTAATCCTAAACAAAGAGTGGCCCTGAAAAATAGTAGCAGGTGTGTACAAGATTATTAAAACAACAGTTTGATGAATTTTTATTGCACGTTAAATATAAAATCATTGTTTTACAACCGCCTGGATGCCCCAAATAAATAAAATAAAATTAAACCGGAACATAACCTTAGTCTGTGGGAAAGTGGTCTATGATCGAATGGTTCCCTCGCCGTTCCATTACTGATATTTCCGGGCCACGTTCTCTTTCGTCATCAGTTTTGGCAACAGATGTCTTGAATTTACAATTTTTAACTTCATAAAATCGAGAGCCGAACGTTTTCTCTGCAAAATTCTATTACTTGGTGTAGGTAGAGTCGAATGAACGGCTTCCTGGCCTACTTGGTTATCCTGCCTATGACCCTGTAGGTCCTGGGTGGGAATCACAGCCAAGAGCATTTATTCATTGTGTAAGATTGTCCCATAATAGGTATTTATAAAAAAAGTCAGCATCAAATTGATAGAGACAGCTAAAGCGACCTGCTACAATACCAGTTTTACAAAATTAAGTACTTATCTCTTAAAAATTTGTGGCTTACAGCCTAACTTTTAACTAGTCTGAAGTTAACTATCATAGCTTCTTGCGAACCCTCTTAGTTAGGTGGTAGACCTATGATAATAATCATTTACCGCTAATAATAATAGTCTGCCCCTTACAGATCGTTAAAGTGTCAAAAAGGCCTCTATGTGTCGGATTTGGCTCCGCGCACGCCTACCAAATGTCCGGAACACCATTGTTCCGTGATGTGTAAAGATTTATCGCTCAATACAAACCCACAATGAGACTAAGACATATTAAACATAATAAAAACGGGTCACTCACGGTCACTCACGTATTTTTAAAGCGACTCTGCTATTGTGTGACACAAGTTGCGTCGGTCTTCCAACGAACGATTTGTGATAAAGCTCCTCGTTATGGGGCGAAATAAAGCAATAATCGTGAGTGACCCGTTATTATTATTCAATTGTCCATTATTTACATGGTAAGTATGGATACTGAAGTGCCAACAATAAAATGTAACCGCCGAGCGAACCCTACAAAAACGTTACAATGTAAGTATACGCCACGGGGCTCAGAGCGGTCATTCGTGGATGATCTATGCGAATCTTTATATAGCCATTTTAGGCCGGTTACTAAACTTTAAATTGTTCGAGAGCATCACATTATATCCTACAGTATATTTGTGTTTGGAATATAATAGAACACTATTTTGTGAATGTATGTGTAAAGTAATCTCTAAAAAATATATTGAGATTTATGGAAAAAAAAATTTAAAAAATTTAGTTTTTAAAAAGATGTAAACATAAAATTCTACAGTAGCGATTTTTTGTTCAAAAGGCATAACTAAATATTTTACACTGTAAGTAAAATATGCACCACTTTTTTAGTGGTGCATACGTCACGAGCAATAAAAATGTTTGAAATAAATAATTACAATACAACATTAATTAAACACTTGGTGATTTTCCACTATATTGTTACGCCAATTATTCTACTCAATCTAATAAAATAAAAAACCAGGGGATTTTATTTTTACTATTTTTTAAACAATTATAACGTATTTTACCCCACGCGCATTAATTCTACAGTATATTTTTTTAATGCACCATACAGCCTGTAATTAATGTTATCACAACGTCAAAGAATCTCCTATTAATACAATGAGCTTTTGTCACAATTGTAAAAATGGCTATTGTTAAATTATTTAAATGATCGGCGCGGGGCGGGAGGGGAAGCGATGGCGATACCTCAAGGCCGCACGGCCGCAAAGCAACGGATTGGATAGGATGAAGGTATCTTAGGGCGGTTACAGAGTAGCGTTTTATACGAGCGTACGCGTACAGTCACCAGCAATTAAATGTCTGCTAGTGCACGAAAATACTAACGACCTTTTTTCCTACGTCCAGTTGACCTAAGTTTAAAATGTATAAATTGCGAAACTTGTAACGACATGTGTCCCACGTTTAGCTGACCTAAGTTTAAAAAGTCTACCGTACCGCGAAGAAATTCAAAGGTGTATGTGAAGTCCCCAATCCGCATTGGGCTAGCGTGGGGACTGCCGTACGAAACTGATAATTTTATTTAACATCACGATTTTTGGTCCTTCATGAACTGTCAAAAGTGACGTTTCTTCAAATAAAAACGTCACTTTTGACACTTGTATGGATGGGATATGTCAGTGTCAAACAAGTGACTAAAGTGACGTTTTTTTTAGAAACGTCACTTGACACTTGTATGGATGGGATATGTCAGGGTCAAACAAGTGAGAAAGGTGACGTGTTTTTAAGAAACGTCACTCTTGACACTTGTATGGATGGGATATGTCAGTGTCAAACAAGTGACAAAAGTGACTTTTTTTAAAGAAACGTCACTTTTGACAAGTATGGATGGGCTATGTCAGTGTCAAACAAGTGACAAAAGTGGCGTTTTTGAAGAAACGTCACTCTTGACACTTGTATGGATGGGATATGTCAGTGTCAAACAAGTGAGAAAAGTGACGTTTGTTTTTAAGAAACGTCACTTTTGACACTTGTATGGATGGGATATGTCGGTGTCAAACAAGTGACAAAAGTGACTTTTTTTTAAAGAAACGTCACTTTTGACATGTATGGATGGGATATGTCAGTGTCAAACAAGTGACAAAAGTGACTTTTTTATTTAAAGAAACGTCACTTGACATGTATGGATGGGCTATGTCAGTGTCAAACAAGTGACAAAAGTGACGTTTTTGAAGAAACGTCACTCTTGACACTTGTATGGATGGGATATGTCAGGGTCAAACAAGTAAGAAAAGTGACGTTTGTTTTTAAGAAACGTCACTTGTATGGATGGGATATGTCGGTGTCAAACAAGTGACAAAAGTGACTTTTTTTAAAGAAACGTCACTTTTGACATGTAAGGATGGGATATGTCAGTGTCAAACAAGTGACAAAAGTGACTTTTTTATTTAAAGAAACGTCACTTTTGACATGTATGGATGGGCTATGTCAGTGTCAAACAAGTGACAAAAGTGACGTTTTTGAAGAAACGTCACTCTTGACACTTGTATGGATGGGATATGTCAGGGTCAAACAAGTGAGAAAAGTGACGTTTGTTTTTAAGAAACGTCACTTTTGACACTTGTATGGATGGGATATGTCGGTGTCAAACAAGTGACAAAAGTGACTTTTTTTTAAAGAAACGTCACTTTTGACATGTATGGATGGGATATGTCAGTGTCACACAAGTGACAAAAGTGACTTTTCTATTTAAAGAAACGTCACTTTTGACATGTATGGATGGGCTATGTCAGTGTCAAACAAGTGGCAAAAGTGACGTTTTTTTTAAGAATCGTCACTTTTGACACTTGTTGACACTGATATATCCGATCCATATCGTTTCTATAACTAACATTTGACGTATCTCAACTGACCTAAGTTTAAAATGTATAAATTGCGAAATTTCTAACGACATGTGTCCCACGTTTAGCTAACCTAAGTTTAAAAAGTCTAGTGTACCGCGAAGACATTCAAAGGTGTATGTGAAGTCCCCAATCCGCACTGGGCTAGCGTGGGAACTACCGTACGAAACTGATAATTTTATTTAATATCACGATTTTTGGTCGTTCATGAACTATCAAAAGTGACGTTTCTTCAAACAAAAACGTCACTTTTGACACTTGTACGGATGGGATATGTCAGTGTCAAATAAGTAACTAAAGTGACGTTTCTTCAAAAACGTTACTTTTGA